>NC_088202.1:40333706-40943438 GCF_037126465.1 Ornithodoros turicata | reverse complement strand
GCATTCCAGGGCTAAGAAAGAAGGGCGAATACAGCTCACTGGAAGCCAAGGCAGCTGCTGAGCTCCTAATTAGTGACACTTTTCACGCTCACACTCTGGTGTTCACAGACGGCTCCGTTGACGCAGAGTGTAGGAGCGCTACTTCCTCCTTTTCTATCCCATCATTAAATGTGGCATGGCAAGGAAAATCAGTTCGATACCCAATATGTTCTATTAGATGCAGCAGCTGCAGTACAGGTCAAGGGAACCACCAAGGCTGTCATCCCCACGGGCTCGCGTAGCGCTCTCCAAATGGTGATGGACACCACATGCAATAGCATTCTAACCCGGTGTATCAGAACGTCATGTGCCCAACACAAGACAATCGGTGGAGACACCTCCCTGCAATGGATCCCCTCCCACGTCGGCATTAGTGGCAACGAAAAAGCGGACCAACTAGTCTGCTGCACACCACAGCCCTAGCCCTAGTTTGCCAACCCCGTGAGACAGCGACAGGAAATTGGTCATCAATGAGATAGTTCTTATGCAACACCCTTGGATCCGGGACGTCCTTGAAAATCATCGACTTGATCTCCCGCTGAAAGGACTTTCCCGCACTACACAAACTCTGCGCTTCAGTTTGCGAACAAGAAGCGCTTTCACTAAATCACAATTCTTCAAGATTGGCTCTCTAGACAACGCAAACTGCATACATTGTCAGCAAATTGAAACTATCGAGCACATCCTACTGCATTACTGTGCATATGCTGCGCTGCGGGAGAAATACCTTGGCCATTGCAGGAACTGTACGGTGAATGATGTCCTACATCCCAGAGGCTCTTTCACGGAAAGACACTCCAAAATTCGCAGCCTCGTCTACTTTCTCCATGAATCTGCAATGGTACTTTCTCCAACTCTGCAGTGACTGCCCTAAATCTTAAATTTCGGCCGTCATCATTCCTTCATCGGTTATCACACCATCTCATCTCATCCTGGCTACAGTCGTGACGCAGCCCACATACGTGAGGCCAATTAACAACGGCAAGCCGGTTCGTCACCACCACCATCACCACCTCTGTCTTTAAAGTGTACCACAGCAAAACGGTACCCGAACGTCAGCAAAACTCGTACAAGCGGACATGTAAATTATGTAAAATTTCGTTTGATAAGATGGAATACCAGACACACTGCCAAATCTCCATGCACGTAATGGGGGCGGCGCGCCCACAGCCTGAGTCCATAAAAGACGGCAGACATTTGACCCCCCTTTTTCCGACGCTTCTTAATAACCCTCGCAAGACCCTGTCCTATCTTGCAAGTATTATTCTTGGACGTGTTATGGACCATAGTATATGTGTTTGTTCTTAACCTGTTTGTTCTTAACCTCTTAAAACAGAACCTCACCACATAGAACGCTGGAGGCCACACTAATTTGTGAAAAGCGCGGGGCGTACGTCTTATTGTGACAATTAACGCAACCGCACAAGTGTGACAATGCGTACGCCCCCCCCCCCCCCCCCGTTTTCAGCAAATCAGGGGAATTAACGATGTCACGCGGAATAATGGTTGGTTAGGAGTGTATGCTGTGAGGTTCACTTTTAGGAGTGCACGCGGTCAAGTTCCGTGTTAACAGTGCAGGTTCTACACAGCCGTAGAACACTCATCACTCTTCAAATCAGAGAGATTCGTGTCCGTCTGATAGGCCTCTCGTCGTAACTGCAAGCTCACGCTAGATCTCATCTGGGAAAAGAAACGACTGACACGCAGGACCAATCGCGATGGTGACAGTCCGCACAATATCACAGCCATCGATCTTTCACGTTTGGTGGACAGCTGTTGTCCGATGAAGCCCGTCGTAGCTCTTTTGCTTCTCGGGTCCCAACCTTTTCTTGTCGCAGTTTACCGCGCTTATCGACCGCAGTCTCTTTGTATATACGGCTACAGATAGAACGGCATTGCTCCCAGACGTGGACCGGCGTCTTTTGTATTGGAGAAGGATATGATCCAGACTGTAAAGAGCAGCGTGCATTCCCACAAGGTCATTTGTGGATAACTTTCTTCGTTTCGATGCTCGGCAATTGTTCGTCCTGCATTTCTTTGAAGAGGCATGACGGTACAATTGCTGTAACTTGACCTTCCCGTGAGGAGAAGCGGGATGAGCCTGTACTAGTATTTACCCGCCCGAAGACCTTCTTTGCCTTGGTGCTCTGTTCGCGCCATAGAAATCTTAAGGAGAGACTAGAAGGAAAGGCGGGGAGGAGGATCGGAGGAGAGCAAAGGACATGAACGGGGCTCTTCCCTCTCTCAATGTATACGGCCGGAGGCAGCCATATTGAATCAGCCGAGAGAACGTCGCGTACTTTTAGCCCGCGAAAACAGGCGCAATTCCGAAAACTGTTGGCAACGCTTGCTCCGCCGCTCCCGGTGGCTACGGATTTTGCCACTGTCCGCTTCTATACTCAGGCTTGTAGCCAAGACTGGTCGATGCAGCGGCGGTGGCAGTGTGGACATGGGCGCTTGGTGTGTGTACCGTTTACGTGTTTCATCTTTGAGTACAGGCCTTGTTTTCTAATTAGTGTGCTGTGTATACATATACGTTATGCTATTCGCTAAGCTTAGCGACAAAGCAGAGCGCTGCTTTCCTTTCCCTTTTATACCCCCCCCCCCCACACACACACACACAGAGCGCTGCTGGAGGAACGCTGGCTGATTCAATATGGCGCTCCCCTCGCCCGTACGTCCCAGTCTCGGAAGTTTCCTTCTAGCATGCTTCTTAAGATTTCTATGATTCGCGCCGTAAGACCACTTTACTGTTTACAAACAATCGGCGCCATCTGCGCATGCGCGGAGTTGGTGTGGGAAAAACACACTAAACGCAGCGTGCGAATGCTTTCCGCAAGTGCGACATCGGCCGTGTTGCACTGCTACACTGTTCTCGATTGTGTCCTTCCACAATACCCAAATAATTTAGAGCTCTGAAGGATCAAAAATAACAAAGACGGTTAAGAGCATCAACTGTTTACTATATACACGTTAAAAACAAGACTTTCGTGCAGTAGGCTGCAAGTGCAGCCAACTGCACGAAAGTCTCGTTTTTAATGTGTATATAGTAAACAGTTGATGCTCTTAACCATCTTTGTTATTTTTGATTCTGCATCGCCGGAAACTTGCACATTGTTTTTCTTCAAGCTCTGAAGGAATGAGACAAGTGTTGCTACAAGACGAAGTTGTTTATCAACGGTATACAACACGACGATCCCTTTGCGCTGCACATCGACATGCGGACAGCCCAGCCGCAAAACATGCCGCCGATCACAATCTCATTGTAGTTTATCTACTATTTTCGCCAAGCCAGTTCACTACTGATACTGTGCAAGGGTACAAGTCACTGAAAGTACACAATTGGGTTGGAAGAAGGGCACAAGAAGGGTTGGTATTTCTGTGTCTCTGACAATCTGGAGGAGTGCTATAGTACGTCAGGTTATCATGCTGGTATCCCGTTCTACTTGATCAAAGTATCGGAGTAGACGTGTTGCTGGTGTTTTTCTGTAAGTCTTCCCGCATGGGGATGATTGAGCCTGATGCGCTGTGGAATGCTGCCGCTGATTTGTCTGCCCTCCCGTTCCCAGCTATCATGGCGCGAGAGGAGATTTATTGCAAAGCGACTGCTTTCTTAAACACTGATTAAACACTAGCCTGATGTAATCTGAAGAGACAGTTCTGTCCCTTCACATTACAGCAGAGTCTTATGTAAAGAGCATATGAACTACTGTTAGAGACAGTTGCTTCTATGATCTGCAGTGTCACTGGCTGCAATTGGTAAGCATTATAACTTTGTTGAAATTCAGAACCGTGAAGACCTTTAATCAGTATATCCAGAAGCGTGGGTCACATTCTTTGTGACGTGTAATGCCGCTCTCTTTTGGTACCTGATAGGACAGCCTTTTTTTCTTCTTTTCTCTTCTTTTTTTTTGGGGGGGGGGCATAGGTTGATAAGTACTTTGGCGAATGATAAGAGTTTCAAATCTTTATAATCGTGATATGCTACCATTTTTGCGCGATTATTTTGAACCATTATTCATTTGGCGTCACTTCTACGCTGATACCGGTGTGCTTTCTCATTCACATTGACATGTGGACTAAATAGTAAACAGTAGAGCAGCTGCTCATGAGCGGAAAATTCGAACCTCAATTGTGTGCACTGTCATTACTGATAAGCGACTAGACGGCTACAATCGAGATACCTTCACATAAAGTCGATTTGCGTAAGGTACCTCTTGACTCACGGTATCTGGTCTCATGTTATGCGCAGACCTGCCAAGGGTTACGGGTTAAGGGTTAACATAAATTGCTCAATGTTTCGTTTTCTTTCTTTTTTTTTACGACTTCCATACTGACTGCTGCATATTTACGAGTCTTGGGCATTGCAAAAACACAAATAATACAGTCTCTGTGCCACTCCACGTATGCGAGGTAAGTGGGGAGCACTGGAGGTCTATCATGGACGGATGCAGCAACAGGCGTAGCCTCACACATTAGGCTTACACGCGGTGTACGTGGGGTTAGGCAGGTCTTAAGCAGGTTATCTGCCGTCTGCGTTTTCCCCGAAGGGTTCTGATATTCGAGAGGAAATATTTTCAAGTATGCGTCAAGAACTACTCAACGGTTTTTCCATGTGATTTTTTGTGTTTATTCTTCTTACCTTCACCCTTAGTAGAGGATGTGTTCACATGGAGTATACCGCGCATGCGACGCGTTGTCTGTTTGCTAGACGAACTGGCGGTGGTGCGCAAGGACGCATTTATGCAATCAACGCCAACAAAAGAAATCCGTGGTAACGAAACTCTCCGCAGCAAAATAATAGTCACGAAAACTTTGTTATCCGTGCATTTCGAATGGGCTACATCGATGTCAACGTTGTGTTCTCCTGAGAGTGTGCAGGTACCGCTAAGGGTGCTAATGGTGCACAATCCGAAATAACGGAGACGAGCATCCATGTGCGACTTCATTTCGTTTCCCGCACCTGTGGCAACCCTAGCTGTAACTGGACGCAACTGTGAAGAAAGACCGCCATGCCGCGTTGGAAATGCACGGGCAGCAAATGTTTTGCAGCTATATTTTTCCTTGCTCAGGATTTTTTATTTGCTTTCTGCTTTTGATCGCATAAATACGTCATCGTGTGCCAGTCGCCGAAGTCGGCGCGCGTCCAGTAAGCTGGCAGCGCGTTACGTGCACAAATGTGGAGATACTTTAACTGCACACACCCTATACTTTTGGCGTAGAGTGCTGGCACGTTTGTTATATGTGAGTTGAGATTTATTGACCACGAGAGCAATAGGATCGTTCCACGTTTGGCTGCAATGCGTGAGAAAACCATCCCGCTGTCTTGCTTTCTATATAGAATTTTTGTTTTCATTCCCGATTTGCTGCCCGTGCATTGCTCCCTATTCAATGAATAGGGCATGAATGAATGTTGAATTCCTGCAACAGTGTCTCGTGCAGTTATATAAAGCTTTCTTTCGTCGTGCCATTCATTGTCCTCTACGCTTTTTTCTTTCTTCTGGAGTGTCTTAAGTCTTAGACTGATATATGTAGGGACAGGGGAAGAACAGGAACGTATCAATATGCAAGTCACGTTCGTTTTGTTTTTTATGATTAACGGTCATGGCCTATGGCGTACATGAATCAAAGGCACTTGGTCAAAAGACAAAGTCGCACAATGAAGAACGGCATGAACGGGGCAGGAAGCTACCTCTGAATGGTTTCTAAAGCTACTGAATGAGTGGTCACGGAGTGTAGCGCATACTACAACATTTCATTGCTCTAAAGCATGGTACAGCTTGGAAGAATAGTTCACGGAACACGGTACTGGCGTATTTTTTTCATCGGAGAGGGCCCCAGCTAGCTACGAGGAAGAGATCGAATAAGAAACGGGTGACCGGCTATCCGGTCCATCTCTCAGTATATGTGTCCACTCCTGTTTCCTGTTAGGGTGTCGCTCCAATGGAATAAATGCGACATCCCGGTGTTCCGTAAACGTTTGTCCCAACGGCTGTACTACTCTGGCGAATGACAGCACGATCAAGGTACAACGCAACGGTACTATACAATGATAGCCTTGTGCGAAACGACTGAGTGAAAAATTGAAGACATGTTTGGTCTTTATGCTTCCAATATTGCTGCATAGCTGTTAAGAGAAAGTCATACTGTCACTATATGCCTAATGTGGTGGTGCAAGTGGCGTAGTGGTGTGGTGGTGTGGTGTAGCGATGGTGTAGTGGTGTAGTACACGCCTGGGGGACCTGGTGCACGCTCCAATGTCTGCGCAAAAACTTTAGCTGGCTATGCCCGCGTGCGCACTTAAGGTTAATGTCCGTAAGCCAGAGGAAATAGCGCATCTAGTGTACCCATCTTCATGGGAAACTTGCGCGCACCAAATAGGTGACCGGTAAAATGAGACGGTAGTGACATCAGCCTGGAAAAACTCCCATGCTTCTCGGCGGTTCTGGTTCTATTGGAGGCAAAATCAAACGTTCGGTATATGTGCTGCAATGGTTGCTTGATCTGTGTTTTGTTGTTCTAATTCAACGCAAAAGGGCTTCCATGTCCTTCAGGTGCCTTGAAACTCAAGCAAACAGATGCATTGGGTAGTAGCAATAAACAGAAAGGACGAGAAAGGGAAGCTTTGGATACCGCCCGCCGGTGCTTGGGAGGGTGCGCGAGGAGCGCTTCGTCACAGGTGATACCGCTGTGTCTGCTGCTCGTTTCTGGAGATACACTCCATGGGAGTATATTTTGCAGGCTCCTCTTCAATCGACCCTTCTCACGTCGACTATGTTCCTTCTGTGTTTCGCTACAACCCGGAAACAAGCACAAAATCAAAGGAAAAGCTGACAAGGAAAGTGCAATCTGTTCCGCGCCGATCAGAGTACATATGATTGTATGCAAGGCACCAACGGTATCAAGAGCCAAAAAGGAAGAATGCCGCACCTACAAGCGACGCCGGGACAGAGAACGAGGAAAAGGTTGCGGCCACAACTGCCGCGATCCGCCAGAAAAGAGGGGAGGTCTGGATTGTCCATGGGAACAAGGGCGTCAACTGCGTGATACAGACAAGACAAAACTACGGACTTTGTTGCGTATTCCTCCAACCTTGACATTGGCCTCTTATGTTTTCCCTTTTTTTTTTTGTGTCATTATACATTTGCAGTGTGACACGTATCACATCTGTGCACGAACTGCAGTAACATAGCATCCGAAAACGCACTGCTCAAGGAGCAGATTCATAGCCCCCCCCCCCTGCAGTGTCAGTACTCTCTGCAGTTCTGCGTCGGCCTCTGGAACGCAAAATGGCCGCTGCTAACGACATCAGCAGAATGGAAGAACACAATTTCCTTTTCTGCGCAGCTCAGTTGTCTCGCGACGTAAACCCCCAATTATATATATTTTCTACGCAGGTGGTGGTCCTCTAATGTGTAGTTGTGCAAATCAAAATTGTGCAATGGGTCTGTTTCCTTAGTGGTATTCTTTTCCCATTTCAAGTTGAGGTGTGCCAACGTCAGTTATCTTGCTGCTCCTAACCACCATTGTTGCAGTTCTTCCGCCACCCCGAAAGGCATTTTCGTCTTTCCAGCTCCTCACGCTTCTAATGAAGCTGCGGCTCAACACTCTATTTCAAGACTTTTCAAGGCATACAGATTCAACATCAACTCCACGAAACTCCACGAAAAGTCTTCAAAATATTCAAGAGCTGTCTCGTATTTGTTCGAAGCTGATAGGTTTCCCACGCAGGAAGATGTCAAAAGCTGGCTGACGGAAAAAGACCGGCTACATCTCCCTAAACTTCGATGCATCATCGACTCCACTAAGGCGTTTCTGGCCAGGTATATTGCATTATAGAATGTATGAAGCATGGAAAACTCACTTTGCCATGCTTTCTAGGCCCACAAGTGTTGATAGTAAACAGCAGGTACAGAGCAACTACAAACAGCATAGTACACTCAAATACATCGTATGTGTGAGGCCACATGGTGCTGTTTACATCGTGTCCCCTGCATATTGAGGCAGGATATCTGATAAGCAAGTCGTTCTACGGAATGGTGTGTACTTCTGCACTTTCTTGTGTATATGTGTAATTTTTGTTCTTACACTAACCGACTCACTATTATATTATCAGGCCTTTTGAATCTTCTGCAAAAGGGAAACCAAGTACTGGCTGACCGAGGCTTTCTCCTGCATGAAGAATTTTACCGGAGGGACATACAGTTGATCACAACAGACTTTACTAAAGGGATGCCACAGCTGCTGCAACAGCCTGTGTCCCCCTGTCCCCCCACTGCTTCCTGCTGTCCTCCCTCCATCTGTCGACATCTGTACGCCGCTCATAACCACAGTTGCTTCGCGGCGCTAAGACGGAATTTAAAAAAGAAGGAAAAACAGTCTTCGTGTAGGTCACGCCGTCTATCATCGTCATGGATAATTATTGAACGTGCAATATGGCAGCTTAATAAGTGGAACGCAATGACTAATAAAGTGCAATATTTCCTTAGGAAGGAGTTCAACAATATTCTCATCGTTGTAGCAGATCTAACGAACCTAATGCCTTCCCTTGTGAAGGAGCGTGACAGTACAACAAATGCAATGCCCGATACTTTCCCTTAATCACGTAGGAGTTCCAAAGTGTGTGTTCGGCGTCCCTTCATTGCTCTCCCTACATATATGGTTTCCGGTGTTTAGTTTATATTTGGATCTTATCAGAGGGATTCTTTGAAGTTTACCATTTTTGTTTCTTTGCCTGGGCTAGCCTGGAAAACACAGATAAAAAATAGTGTTGTGGTGTGACATACTCACAGAGAGAGACCTCTATGTTGTTCTTGCATGTTTGGGTTTCTAGTCGTCAGGGTAAAATATTTCGCATTTGAGGCAATCTGTAAGAAACACACTTTCCTCATAAACATGTTCACTTATGTACAGACATATACTGACATAATGACGTGGACTGTATGTTGCATTGCTTTGCAATGCCTCTTACATGTTTTAGCTTCGCCACAAATGTTGCGAAGTCTATATCGCTTCTCGCACTTGTGCGTCTTTCACTTGCTTGTGTCACTGGCGGCTCCTTCTCTATCGTTGCATCGCATTGGTGTACCTTGTATACTAGCTCCTCTGGTAGCTTCGGCTCGACCTGTACTCAAAAGAATCATTTAGGAGATCAAATCATTTAGGAGATAAAGGACAAGGGTCAATTTTTTACATGTTTCAAGCAGGCCATAATCCATGCACATGTCTGTCACTGAGCTGCCATTTTGGTTTGCAGATTTCACTGTCTCATTCGAAAAATGCACTGCATAGCATACAGCCACTGCGTGACTGCAGCATCTTTCTAACCTGAAACCGATGCAGATGTACAGTTTAATGGCTGCTTAACAACCACAGTCAACTCAACAACAATAAACGAATGAATAGTGAAGACGATATCGGGATGCTCCTCTGCTTTGGATGCAGGACGTTACCCGACTTCAAGGAGAGTTATGTGAGAGGATGGGGTAAAATAATTATAAAATATATTTGCCTTTATCGTAATCGGAATACACGACACCACTGATCATCGTCATCAAACTCGCTCGTGATAATTCCTCGCACTGCCGTTCTGATGCATTAAACATATATTGCACTGCTATGGGACATTCCTATCTACATTTTTTTATAAAGGTGCGTGAAGAGATGACAGGTTGGACACACAGATCAACTCCCGCTAACACAGTAATGTTAATTTTACATCTGAGTTTTGAGGGAGCAAGTCCCACAAAAATTAATTTGTGGGAACTAATTTATTCCTACAACCAATAACAATTAAATTTGTTGGAAAAAGATGCACTGGAAGGAGGCCAATCCATTGGAGAAATTAATTTTCTGTGAACGACATAGTTGTGTTGATCCAATTTCGAGCCTTATACATGCCAACTGAAACGGAACAGCATTTAGAATACGCAATGTTTCTGTGAAACGCATACACTGGTTTCATTGGCTATACCACCTACAAGAAATGGAGCTGCAGGCGACATATGAAGTCACCACATAGCTCCAGCAAACACCCAGTTAAGATAAGAAGGAGAAGCTTTCATTGGCATGAGGGCACAAACTGGGTGTCCTTGTAAATAAGTCGTTCATATAGGCTCAGGAACTAGCATAAACTATTTCATGTAGTGTAACAGCCTAACTCACCCTGCAGTACATCTACATAGAGCATCTAGAATGTGCCCACCCTTCCTGGTTGCTACATAGCAGGTGTACAGCATGTTGGTCCTTTGAGAGGGGCTCATCTCGCCCATTTAGCACGACGATACTAGTTTTTGACACAACTTTGATGCTGTGCACTTTTCCTGAAAGACAATCCAATCCCCCGAGGAAGTCGAACCACACTACATATTGGGGGAACCAAAGTTCCCACTCTCCGGACGCTGGCCCGTCCGTCTAGCAGCAGAGAGAAGACATGGCACAGCAAATGAACAAAAGAAGGAACAAAGGTTTATTACCAACAGAACAAGAAGGACGTGCAACCGCCGGCCGAAACAACAGCCGAACCAAAAAACCCTTTTCGGGAGAACCGCTCCCTTTTAAGCACAATCAGGAGAGCCCTCACGCCGTCGAAATGCACTGTCGGCGCTATTCATGTAGACAAAAAAAAAAAAAAAGTACTATATGTATTTGGGCTGTGTCCTGAAAAACAGAAAGGAAAGTCATTTGGAGGGGGGGAGATGTTTGTTAAAAAAGGAGAAAAAAATGAAAGGAGGAAAGGTAAGGCATGCTAAGGCCGACTTGCTATTCCCTAAAGAGAAAAAATCAAAAAATGAAAAGAAAAAGTGGCGGGGGCGATGGGGTGGCTCAAAGGCTGCTGAGCAGCCCAGTGTCCTTCAGGTAGCGCAGGAGGGCTCGGGTGATTGCCCACTGTCTGGAGTGCCGGACAGGTCCCAGCAGCGTCGCCAGGGAAAGTTCCCTGTTGCCTAGGGAAGTGAGACTTGAGGCGAGAACGGCTCGGGGGCCGGCGTACCGCTTGCAGTGCAACAAAAATTGGCATATGTCGGCGACTGCAGCACTGCAGGGACACATCGCGGACGTCCGTCTATCCATCTTAGAGAGGAGCCGCGGGGTCAGGGCAACATCGAAGCGTAGGCGATGGAGGATCGACTCCTCCTGTCGCGACAGCCGCTGGGAGAGGGTGAGTTCCATCCTCGGGTCAAAGGAGTGGAGGAACGTGTTTGTCGCTACTAAAGTCATTTGGCTTTGCCATGCTGTTACCTGCTTTAACATAAATGTAGGCTTCTAGGGATTTATGTGCTTCCATAGCTTGTTTGTCGAAATCGGGATGATCGATGAAATAGCCTTTCATGTGGTCAAGTGTAATAGTTGGCCACAGTGCCTTGCAGCCGTGGTAAGACATTTCGTTGTAGTTACTGAAAAAGGCAACAAAGTTATAGTGAACAAAATTTGCATCAATATGCTGGCTTGTCAACGATGCTGCGCGTGAGTTTATTATCTTGAGAAAAGTTAAGACACATTGAAAAGAACATGCCCATACCCATGCAAAGGGCGAGTGCGTACCTTTTGAAGTAATGCCTTCTCACTGTCGCGGGTATATGATCGAGTAAAAACCTTGAAACGTGTAATACTTCGCAATTAGAGGCTACTATAAGACGAGCTGTCACATATGCCCTAATCTTACGCAGTTATCTTGGCGAACTATGCATATGCGCCTACAATTCTCTCTCAAACCCATTGCTGTTATTACCTGCCACCTTGGTGAACCGCATTAGTTTATTTATTGACAGAACATGTAATAAAAACACTTATCACAAACGAAACTAGCTAGTTTCGTTTTCCTTTGTTTCGGCGTGCCTGTCCGTATACACAAAAGTGTTGCATGTCATCGCCTCAAAGTGCCGGCGTTCTAGTTATTATTACGTGAAAGTTAGTCAGCAAATATTTTCTACAGAATACGGTTCGTCTTACCGTTCATTTAAAACATTCTTTCGTCTGCTTACTTCTGCCGCCACAGTCATCGTACCGAGTAGACTGCTCGGTGTGAACCGAAATATTTACCTTTCCCATCATGCTTAGAAATTACCGGTCACATATTACCGATGCTGTAGGAGGCTCGTCTCTCTGCCCACATTATTTTCCCTTCACAAATTCCCCAAATATTGTCAAAATGATCAGAAAACCGCTAAGTTTAACTGAAACGGCAAGACACTTGTTGGCAACATGACATAAATTGCAATTGCCGTTCAGTGACGTGAAATGAACCTTTTTCACATACGCGTCGTATCCTCTCCAGCGAACCATACTCTTAAAAATGAACTTCACCGCATAGCACGCTCCTAGCAAACGATCACCTCGAATGATATCCATGTCCTTATCTGCTCTGATTTGTTGAAAACGGGAGGCGCACGCCTTTTTTGCGACAATTAATTAATGAACATAAGTGTCACGAAAAGGGCGTACGCCTCCCGTTTACAACAAATCAGAGCAGATAACGATATCATTGGGGACTATGGTTGGCTAGGAGCGTGCTATGCGGTGAAGTTCATTTTTAAGAGTGCACGCGCGGCGCCGCCAAAAGCAATCCACGTTTGGAGCGCAAAGGAAAGAAGAAAAAAACCGGTCCGGAGTAGGACCGACGTTCGTCCGGTCTCCCCAATGGCGCCCACTTCTGACGTCCCCATCCTGCTCCATCTAGTGATGACTGCGATAACCCTCCAAGGTGCCTGAATGTCATCCCTTATGAAAATTTCAATTGACAGTCTGTAAAAATTATGTTGACAAAAGTCAACAACAGCACAAACAATGACAATAGTATGCCTATAGAATGTCTTTTGACATTGTATTCGAAATTTGCCACCGTGTGTGTATTGAGAAATCTCAATAGACTTTATGCAATAGGATGTTCATATAAAAACAATAGAAGTCAGACATTAGGCTCACAATAGGCTGCTTTTTCGCAGACTTCGGTGTGCGCTTGTATGAGGCAAAAAAAAATGATACCGATACGTACTTATCCAAACATTTTTTATTTGTTTTTACGAACCAGCATACTTGAAAGCGAGTTCTTGAGTTTCACATCACTGTGCAGTGCAAATGCAGACATTGTGTATTCTGAAATGACAAAAGAAACAACACAGGTGAGGACACTACGCACAATACAGTGAAGATAGCATACCGCAGAGCACCATATTTAATCTGCAAAAATATATGCCTCAGTAAAGAGGCGCAGGTAAATGTACTGAACTGATACAGAAAGAAACATTCAATACAAACTGTCACCGGTCCCAAATCTTTTTTTAATTCAGTGTTAGCGCCGCGAAGCAACTGAGGCTATGAGCGGCGTACAGACGTGGACAGATGGAGAGAGGACAGCAGGAAGAACTGGGGGACAGAGGGGTTGGTATGGCGTCCTGAGCCGACCTCAGGGGCAGCTGTGCCGACATTCGTCTGGAAAGTCTTCAGAAAACCCAGGGCAAACCTCAGACAGCACAGCCCGTGACAGGATTCCAACCCGTGTCACCTCCCAGTCTCGGCGTGGAAAGCGGCCATCCTAACCACTATGCCTCAGGAGCTGGTCCCAAATCCTTTGTCATCATGTATGGGTGTTTATGCTGTTCTAGAAAGAGTACTCAGATATTAATCATGAAAGCATATGTGCTAGCACTGGCAGAACAGCCATGGGAGAAGTATGTTTCAGAAGCAGGCATAGAAGCTTTAAAAGGCGACCTGCAGGTTACATCAGTACCCTTACGCAGGAATACCTTAGTTTTGTAATGTGAAGTGAGATCCACCATGGTATCAAGTTGTTGCTTGCTGAGTGCAAAGAGCAGTAGGTGCTCAGAAACGCACAGTTGTTTGTAGCACGATTGTGTTCTATGCCTGTTCTTTTATAGGTATTATAGGACACAGGAAGCAACTCACTCTAAACCTTTTTACACCTTAAAGGGTGTAAACCCAAATGTGCAGGGCACGCACATTTTAAGGTGTAGTTTAACACAGTCAACATTGTTCAGGGTGTAATTATGTGGAAGGGTGTAATTCTCAACCCTGAATAAGAAAATACGCAGAAAATGTTGTCAGCTTGATGTGAAAAAGCTACTTTTTTCGCATCGAGCTGACAACACTTTCTGGGTATATGCCCAGGACCACATAGGAATGTATTTCTATATCATTTTGATAATCACCAAATGAACATATATGTAAAAAGTTTCACTGCATCTAAAGTATTCAGTAAAAGTTGGTCTGCTCATGCAGCATGTCATTAGGTAATTGGTGAGCTATAATGTGATCAACTATGTGTATAAGAATATTATGTGAAGGAAATATATACGGCTATACATAGGCAACTCAAGGATAGTCCAATTCACCAGAACACACTTCAATGAGCTATATGAAAAATGGTATGCATAACTTGTTATATGCTCTGATTTTTTTTTTTTTTTTTTGCTGAAAACTGATGGAACAAAGAAAGGTGTCACTTGAACAGGTACCAGAATGTCACATAAACTATGTTTCTGACAATCGTATAGTTGTTGACATTGTGATGTCTGTCAGAAGTGTCACGATTGATGGCTTCACAGTTTCAGCAAGTTGTGTAATTGTAAAAGAAATTCCTGAAAATGACTTGCCGGTATTTTCAGAGATCTTAGGAATATATGTTGTAAATTCTCAGATTCTTTTCATTTCCCTGTGTTGAACCACCGTTGAATACGATTGCCACTTGCATGTCCATGTGGTAACCACCACTCAGGAATCCACTGGTTTAGAAAATTGGAAGAGCGTTTCGCCTGACGTGCTGAACCTACACAAACTCCCGGCTGGCAGGCGCGTTATCAATCCATGTCATGCGCTTCTGTAGTGTGACGTACATATGTGAATTCATGTTACGCGCTCTCTCATTGTCTATGTTATTTCTTAACTCATGTCAAGCTCTCCTTAGTGTGCCTGAATTAATCCACGCCTGGCTGTTAATCATGCCATGTGTTTATTATTTCGTCATGTCGTGCGTTCTTCTAGTGTTTCGTAAGTAATTTTATGGAATGTGGAAAACCTGCCCACTTCATCGTCAAAATATAATTGTTGTTGTTGTTATGTAATGCGCTCGCTTATAATTAGGGTTCCGCGTTTTCGATGTTTATTTTTGGGCAGATTCGGCGTATGTTTTTCGATGTTTATTGATTTTCGAGAAATCGGAGTTTTTCGATGTTTTTCCTTGCGTGTACATGGTTTACCCGACAGTTAACGGCGCATAGCAATTACAATGTAATTTCAGTGCTGTGCGCCTCTAACGCAGCCTTAACAAGAACAACCAATGCGAATTACCAGTTTTGTGAAATCACAAGAAACTTTATTGCTCCACAGCGAAGTGATGGCGCATTCACGAAACCAACGAAAGCACAACTAAGCACAGTAATAAGTGCAAGCATACTTGCCGAGGTTCTTGTCAGACATTGCTGCGCGCTCTTTAGTTCGCGAGTTCTATACGTGCTGCAAGAAATGACCGGAAGGCGTTTATTCGCCTTCTTCGTTACGAGGATTCTTCACATTCACGTGGCGCCGCGATTGCAGGTGCTCCGATATGCGCGCCTGAGAGTTCAAAATCTTAATTTTCGCAAACGTAGTCCGAGGCCCTCTTCCTTTTTCTTCCCATCTCGGGTGCCACGGAGAGACAGGACAGCCGTACACGTGGAAAGTGGAGGTGTATGTACTGTCGTAACCTCTCCACTAGACAACTAAAGGCCTGTAACCGAGATTGTACTTGAGGTCACGTCCCTAAAAGACTCACAAACGCTGTGGGGCAACTACAATGGCAGAATGAGATTGCGACCAGCGCACCCGATCCGGGACAAAGGGATTGACCCTGGAACACTCAACGTGGTCGCAGGTCATCCAACCATATAGCAAATACCAAGAAAGAAGAGCAATAAAGGCAAGCCTGCTTGGTATCTTGGAATCTTAAGCTGGGAATGTACAGCAATTTATCTGTCATGGTATACGATGTTTTTCGATTAAAACCGAATGGGGGAAAATTTAACCGGCGTATGTTTTTCGATGTTTTTCGATTAAAACCGAAAACGGGGAACCCTACATAATGTCCCCCTGTCATGTCTGCAGTATTCGATCTCCTTTCAGTGAACAAAGTAAATGTATGTTCAAGATTCAAACACACCCTCAATACACCCTGTATCACACCCTCACCGAGATTTTCCAGAAAAGGGTGTAATACACCATTCTTACACCCTCAAGAAATCCCAAACAGATTTTTAAGGTGCACAAATGGTGTATTACTGCTGTGTACAGCCACTTTACAACCATTTTACACCTTTAGGGATGTGAAAAGGTTTAGAGTGTACAGTGCTTTAAGGTAATATATGTGAGAAGCTGTTAGAAGAAGTCGACATGCTAACCTCGTTGCGTGCGCACCCATTCTGGCGCACCTGCCCCACTTTCGGAATAAAGCCGTCCCATGCACAGGCACTGTTGCTGCCTCCCAGGTTTACTGCTTTCTCACAGGTTATGGGCCCAGAACACTAGAACTGTGGATATGGGAGACAGCGGCAAGTTTACGGTTGCAAAGCTCACGGACGGCAATTATCAGGTCTGGAAGTTCAAAATGAAGATGTTGCTGACCCGGGAAGGAACGTGGACGTACGTGGACGGACCTACTCCACAGACACCTTCTGGAGACTGGACGGCTGGCGATGAGAAAGCGCAGAGCACGATTTGCCTCAGCGTTGAGGACAATCAGATTGTGCACATCTGTAATTGCGGCTCAGCGAAAGCGATGTGGCAAGAGCTACGCAAGGTTCATGAGCGAGCAAACCTTAGCAATAAGCTCTACCTGCTAAGGAAGCTCTACCAATCCAAGTTAGCGGACGAAGACATGCAAGGCTATATAAGGCGTACCTTGGAGTTAGTCGAGCGGCTGAGAGGGATCGGACAGGAGACCACGGATTTCCAGGTAGCGGCTCTTTTGCTCAGTGGTCTCCCGGAGAGCTACGAGGCGCTCGTGACAGCCCTGGACGCACGCCCTGACGACGACCTGACGCTAGAGTACGTCAAAGGAAAACTCGTGGACGAGTATATGAAAAAGCGAGCATCAAGTAGTTCAACGTCTGGTTCGGGAACTGCCCTTCAAACGAAGAGAGACGACAGTAAGAAACCTTCGTCCGGCGGGAGGCATTGCTACTACTGCAAGGAGGTAGGCCACTTGAAGTGGAACTGCCCCCGTTTGAAGGGGCGCAGGAAGCCTCGGCAGCGCGCTAAGGTAGCAGCGTCCGACCGCTCGTCATCGTCCGAAACTGCATTTCTCGCCGCTCCAGAATTGCCAGGTAGACCATGGTACGTTGACTCTGGCGCTACCAGCCACATGTGTAACGACAAGGATTTCTTCACGGAGAGTTATCGTCAGTCAGCAGAAACTGTTACCGCGGCGAATGTTCAGAGAATTTCTTCACATGGAATCGGTGATGGCATTCTACAGTGTCGCATTTCTGACTCCAAGTGCAAGTCGGTCAAGGTGAAGAATGTACTCTACGTACCCTCCCTCGAGAGTAATCTTCTGCCTGTCAAGCGCCTCACGCAACAAGGCAACGTGGTGACATTTCAAGGAGATCACTGTATCGTCACTAGGAGGCAGGAGGTGTTGGCTAAGGCTAGAGTGGAAAATGGCCTCTATCGCTTGTCCACTTTGAGTACTACGGCTGCCAATGTCTCTCGGACGTCTAGTCACCGAGAGTGCGTACACGTATGGCACCTTCGTCTCGGGCATAGAGACGCAGTAGCAGTCAAGCGTTTACAGCAGCAGGAATTTGGCATCAGATGAATAAGCACTTTGAGCTGAAGGACCTTGGACATGTCTGCCACTACCTTGGTATCGAGATAGAGAGACCACGTCACGACTGTTTCCTGCTACATCAGAAGAACAAAATAGATGCATTGCTGGAGAAATATAACCTCAGTACTGCTAAGATCAGCTTCACACCAATGGATCCAGACTATCTGAAGTTTATGGGGGAAGAAGACCTACTGCCCAGCAACGATCTGTATCGGAAAGCAGTCGGAGAGCTGCTGTATCTGAGCACGACGACACGGCCTGATATCGCCTGCGCAACTGGCATACTTTGTCGTCGAGTGAGCAGTCCGCGCCAGCGAGATTGGGGGGCCGTGAAGAAGCTGTTCAGGTACCTGTACTCGGGACTTTAAGCTGACCATTACACGTCGACAAAGCTTGGATTTGACAGGATATGTCGACGCAGACTGGGCCGGCAACGTCACTGACCGCGAGTCAACAAGTGGCTACATCATCCTGCTTGGAGACAGCCCGGTCACTTGGTCCAGCAGAAAACAGTCATCTGTTGCTCTGTCGAGCACCGAAGCAGAGTACATTTCCGCGGCTTATGCTTCACAGGAAGTTTTGTGGCTGCGTCCATTGTTGGAAGATTTCGGACTAGTCACTGATCAACCGACACCTATGTTCGAGGATAATCAGGGCTGCATTAAGCTTGCCCTTAGTGAACGGATCAACGCCAGGACAAAGCACATCGATGTCCGTCACCATCACTTACGTGATCTAGTAGCACGCAACATCATCAACTTTCAGTACCGCGAGTCCGCTGACAACATCGCGGACGCGTTGACGAAACCTTTACCACGACCGAGACTGGAGGAGTTAAGGCAACGGATGGGGCTCATCGAGGGATAACCTGTCGAGGGGGGGTGTTAGAAGAAGTCGACATGCTAACCTCGTTGCGTGCGCACCCATTCTGGCGCACCTGCCCCACTTTCGGAATAAACCCGTCCCGTGCACACGCACTGTTGCTGCCTCCTAGGTTTACTGCTTTCTCACAGAAGCACAACCTTAGACAGCTTAAATAATGTGCAAGGCAATAATGAAACTGTACATACCAATCACAGCGTTTACCCTGTTCCTGTCAAGGCCGTCCTTCATGGCCCTATCTTTGAATGCGTTTGAGACATTACCAAATAGCGATTTCCCCTTCAACTCCTCCGGCGTGAATACAATTCGCATCAGCGCCCTCGCAAATTTATTTGCTTGTCCGGCACACCTAGCCTGAAGGCACTCCAGGGACCTTGAAGCACACCATGTCCAATACCTCTCTGTAATAAATATCAGAACAATCAATAAAATACCGTACAGGTCACTGTACACATGCTAGAAGACAACAACAAACCAAACCACACTAAAAGTAGGAAGGCAGTGAAACACAATGTCTGCAGCATCTGCACTTAAAGTGAGACTCCGGAATAAAATCTGTTTCAGGCTTCTGTTACTTTTATGGTTATCGACATGGTTCGAACAGAGTTACGGGATATCTCGGCTGAGGATGATGCTGAGATAGCAAAAATGATTTTTGAAATGTGAGGAGCTGCGGCTCTGAGCCGCCGCTTGAAGGACTTGTTGCAAGCACTGGGCAAAGAAGCCTTGCGTCAATGGGTATGCGTCCGCTTGATCTGTACTTGTGTTCATTCAATGCCTTATTCTTGTGCAACAGTGATTGAAAAGAGGTGTTGGGAGGTGTTGCATCAAAGCTTGCAGCAACAAGTCAACTTCTACTTCGGGGGTCGCTTATTTTGGCTTCCCGAAAGACGAAAAGCGTCACTGTGAGTAGGAGGCAGCGGTACGAAAGACCGAAATGGGGTGGAATAATTCAGCACAGAATAGAACATGTTCCGAACATTTCGATTATGAGAACATTTCGAATATGAGATGTTCGACATCACGGCACATCTGATGCATGAGGTATATGAGTCTCCGAAGTACGAAAAACGTTAGGGGCCTCACTGTTCCTACGCTCCTCCCAAGGGCTTGAAGAGGTATGCATACAATGTGGTGTTAATATTAGGGCTCGGGATCTAACACGTTTTTCCGACTTTCGTTTAAAACGTTTCCGTATAAACGTTTTATACGCCGTTTAGATTCACGTATAGTCTGGAAAATGTTTCCTTACGAAACGTTTAAACGTTATGTTAATGCGAAACGTTTACACGTGTCGTTAATGTGAAACGTTTGTTAAAATGAAGCGGTTGAACGTTATGTCAAGGTGAAGCGTTTAAGCGTCTTGTTAATACGAAACGCAACGCCTTTCGAAACGGGTAGCTATTTAAGCAAATTCTTATCTTTACTAATGGGAAACATGGACGCGCAGGGCATTACGGGGACAGAGGCAGACGTTGTCCCCGTTATGCCCGGCGCGTCCATGGTTCCCATCACTAATTACCAACTACGCCAGTTTCTCATCTTGTAAGTAGCCCATTACTTCAGTTCATATTTGGCTTGACTTTTAAGCCGCTCTATCAGTGTTCATTTTCGTCGTGCATTTCATTATGAACCGACGTGTTTCACTGCAATTTTAGACATGTCGAGCTCGTAATGTCGGTGATGACGTTTGAATCTTTTGGGTAGTTTATACTAAAAATTCCGTATTTACCTTCTTTACGCGAGTAGTATTTTGGTGAAAAGACCAACGCGGAAGATGGTCACCTTGAGCGACTACTTTATCCTGAAGCATGTAACCTGCTCTTTCCTACTGGTTCCCATTATTGCACTCTAAAACCAGAACATTCGCCAATTACGCGTGAAGAACCAATCACTGTCCCGAATGATATCATTCTTGCGCAGAAGTGGGAAAAAAGGGATGAGCACGACGCAGTGTAGTCGGATAATTTTGACTGCTCTTCATTTCTAAGCCTAACGTATTCCTAACTCCTTTCCAGCCACAGGAACACTTAGACAAGGTTTGTGTTACCTTCCTTGCGACTAACTCCGAGTACCTCCCGATATACTGCCTGGCTATCGGGCAAAGGTGCGCTCCACGCGCACCGGTGCGCCTGTGCACTCTACAGTATGGAATCGGGAAACGATGAAGACATGTCGAGCACAGAAACGATAAGTAATTCATATTCCGCGGACAGCGATAACACCATTGATGACAACATACAAAATTGCAACATGAAGAGGCCAGCGACAGGCTTCGATCCGTCAAGAACCCTCAATACCACTTCCGATGAAGAAGGTGGGTTCACCGAGATTAAGAAGAAATGTCCACGCAAAGCGACCCTGGGGAATGACAGAAGGATACTCTCAGTAGAAGGAACGACTGTCATCTTTGCACCTATTCAACAGGATGCGCAACTAGCGAAGATGAACCACTTGAAGTTGTCCGAGTATCTTACCTCAGAACTTCCAGGAAGAATAAAAGAAATTCGTCGAAACCCATCAAGGAACATCATAGCAGTTGACGTCGTCAATCCAACTGCAAAGATTAGCCTGCTGAAACTGACGAGTATATGCACGATACCTGTGCGTGCCTACGAGCCACGCCCCCAGAACTCTTCTTTTGGGGTACTCAAAGATATCGACATCTCTCTAGATGATGCCCAAATTTTAAAAAGCATCAAAAGTGACACCCCAGTCCTGGCAGCACGCCGTATCAAAAGAGGCGCCGGAGCTGTAAGGATTACTTTTCTTGGCGACAACCCTCCGCAGCAAATCACCTTCCAGCTGGTCAGCATGCATGTCTACCGCTACCAGCCACGAACGCTACAGTGTGATAAATGTTACCGCTATGGACATATCGCGACGTGCTGCAGCAACAGACAACTTTGCGCCAATTGCGGCACCAACCACGGAGATGAGGAATGTAGGACTAAGGAACCCATTTGTGTAAACTGCGGAGGGAACCACCCTGCTACTGCGAAAGAATGTCCTAAGCTCAGGATGCAGCGGCTCATCGCAAGGGAGAGGTCCCGCTCAAATAGCTCATACAGGCAGGCGAAGCAAACAGTGAACGGAAAACATAAGGATAAAAATAGGTCAGAGAACGCAACGCACCAGCGGACACACATGTCGCACAAGACACACAGACAGCTCACACAACCAGTAGCACTGCCAGCAATGGCGGTAGCAAATGAACAGCGGGATGTAATAGCAGATTTCCCTTGCTTGTCTGAAACTACAGAGAGATCAAGACATAAGGATGCACGCAATCATGCCCCTCTCCAGCAAATACAATATCAGACATCTACTGAACGAGAGCACGAGACTAAGCCATATTCAAAGGCAGTATGGGAACAGGTGGAAGATTCACCCAGCGCACTCGTAGCACCCGTCCCGCACTCAGCAAGAAGTGAGTGCATGCCACACAATAAGTTGGCTCATCCTGGTGATAACCAACAGCATCGTTCATCGACCAATGCAATGCCATCGACCAATGCCACCGAAGCCATGCCAACGTACACTAGCTTCGCAGCAACTATTGCAACAATGTTATTTGCGGCTTTACGCCAGTTATGCGCATTGGACGCGCTTCCCGGGAATGCACGACGTATCATACAGCTCATCTTGCCATTCGAATCGGCAGTCCTGAGCCTACTCTAAAGGTCTCGTTGGCGCGACACCTTCGCACAAAGTCCAACGAACCCATATAATGGCTAAAGTGAATAAGTCTGCCACTTTATTCCAATGGAACTGTAATAGTCTACAGCAGAAAATGGGCGACTTCCGCAATTTTGTTCATCGTAATCGTTTTCCAGTACTGGCCCTAAGTGAACCTAGGGTAAACGACAGGTTCAGGCTGTCAGGCTATGAGACATACCACTCTCACTCGATGAATCACCCCAGCAGAGCCATGTTATGTGTGAGAAAGGACATACCATGTGCTCTCCTACGTGCGTCCACCGACGAAGACTTCGAATACGTGACGTGCCGCATCAGACTGAACAACGTCTTCGTTACAGTGACTAGTGCATATATAGTGTCCAACGCAAAAGTCACAGTGGAACAGGTAAGAGACTTGCTGAGTGGTGTTCCTCCTGTCATCGTGTGTGGCGATATGAACGCCCATAGTGTATTGTGGGGAAGCAGGCACACTGACGCTCGTGGCAAAATTTTTGAAACACTATTAGAAGAATTACACCTCACCTCCGTCAACGATGGGTCGCCCACTTTTTTCCGCGGACCGCGTTGTCACAGCTCAATAGATGTTACGATCTGCTCCACGGACATTGCACGCCACATCGAATGGTCTACGCACGTTGACTCCTTGGGGAGCGACCATATGCCCATTCTCGTTAGACATCGTATGCTCGGCTCTGAGAAACGACATCACCGCGTCCGTGTAGTGGACTGGAGGCTGTATAAACCGAATCAGCTATAGATGTCGCAGATGCAACTACAGAGGAAGAGTTTGTCGCTGCTGTGAAGAAAACAGCAGACGGAGCCTCGAAGGTCGTCATAGCTCCTAACACGCACACGCGCGTAGACGCAGAGTATGAGAGGTTACGAGCGATTCGACGCAGAGCAGAGAGGAGGTTTCGCCGAACAGGAAATCAAGTCGATTATAGGGAAGCATGTCGGCTGCAGCGTGTAATACGGCGGCACTTACAACGATTGTCTCAACTACAGTGGAGATCGTTCTGTTCATCACTATCACCGTTCACACCTACGACACGCCTATGGCAGGTAATGCAGACACTCGGAACAGTAAACACTACGCAATCGTACCCTTTCAGGGCGCTGTCTGTTCACCTCAATACCGACGAGAGGTCTATTGCAAATGAGTTTTGTAGCCTACTGACGAAGCCATCTACCTCCTCTCTGACGCGTGCATACAAGGCATCTGTGGAAAATGCTACAAGGAGCACTGTGCTAACCGATAGCGCCCCGTGTACGTCCCTCGACAATGATTTCAGTCTAACAGAGCTGGAGGCAGCTATAGGATCAAGGCGAAGCAAATCTTCCCCAGGTCCGGACGGTATTACATACAAACATATCGCTGGCTTAGGACCCTCCGCTCTAAAGGCATTGTTAGGTATCATTAATAAGAGTTGGAACGATGGCAAGCTCCCAATTGGCTGGAAAATCTCTAAAGTGGTACCTTTGTTGAAACCAGGAAAATCTCCCAGGAATATAGCATCTTTCAGACCAATTAGCTTATCAAGCTGCCTGTGTAAGGTCATGGAAAAAATGATCCTTGGTCGAATAGAGTGGGTCCTAGAAAGCCAGAAGATGCTTCCGGAATGTATGTCTGGTTTCCGACAGGGCAGGGCTACTATGGATGGTGTTTTGGACCTCGTCACTTTTGTTGAACACGAACGCGCCCAAAACCGAACTACTCTGGCAGCTTTCCTTGACATTAAACACGCATATGATACGGTGAGCTACCTTTCTTTTTCCTTCTTTCTCTTTATTTTTCCTTTTCTCCCTTTTCCTTTTGTAAGCGGGAATAGCAAGTCGGCTGCTGGAGCCAGGCTAACCTTTCCCCTCTTTCGTGTTTTTTGTTTTGTTTTGCAATAAACCTATATTCCCCCCCCCCCCGGTGAGCTACGGCCACGTGCTACATGGTCTGTACATTCGGGAGATAAGGGGTCGGGCTCTGCGGTGGATTGCTGACTATCTTCAAGGAAGGTCTGTGTACATACAGACCGAGGACGGGAACAGTGATTATCACGACCTCGGCAGCGGAGTGCCGCAGGGTGGGGTCCTGAGCCCTCTGCTGTTTAATGTAATCATGGCAGATTTGCCGCACCGTTTACCCAAGAACGTCTACATCAGCATTTACGCTGACGATATATGTATATGGACGTCTGGGGCGCAATTGCCTGCTTTGCAACAGCGACTCCAGAATGCGTTAGATTGCACGGTATGCTTCCTCTCGGACAGAGGCATGGACGTATCTGTCGAGAAGACTGTATTTATCCCGTTTACTCGGAAAAGAATGAAGAGTCTTCAAATGACTCTCAATGGTCTACCAATTCAGAGGGTGTCTCATCACCGCTTCTTGGGAGTCGTTATTGACGCTCGACTATCATGGTCTGCTCACATAAAACATCTTCAGGAGCGGTCTGAGGCACGGGTCAACGTGCTTCGTCGTCTCTCCGGCCCCCGTTGGGGAATGTCAACGAAGTCCCTACTTACGGTACATCTGGCGCTTATTCGGCAAATGGTGGCTTACCATCTACCTGTACTATATGGGATAAGCAACACAGCAGAGAGGACACTACAGAGAGTTTTAACAAGAGGTCTGAAAATCTGCCTCGGGGTACCTCCAGCCACCTCCAATGTTTTGGCAATAGCAGAAGCTAGAGAACTGCCTGTAGAGGTGCTGAGAACGCAAGAAATAGTGCGCCACTATCTGCGCCTGAATCTGCGCCATGACAAACACCCCCTGGCACGGAAATTGAAATGCCGAAATTCTGACTTCTACAAAGTCATTGCTCCTTACCAGCGCAACTTGCCAAAAACACAGCCTCCAAGAGCGACTCAGCACCCCCCTTGGACTCTAGAGCTACCCCGGATTTGCATCTCCGTGCCTGGAGTACACCACCCCAAGTCCACTTTGCCCACGACAGTGCTGAGACAGCATTGTCTATCTATGATGGAGCGTCACTGTAGCAGCATTGCTATTTTCACTGACGGATCGACGACGGCATCACGCTCAGCATCTGCTTTTGTGGTTCCACTGCACAGGAAAGAGGGAATGGCACGACTGTCGCACAAAACAACATCAACAACAGCAGAATTGGTGGCCATCCAGCTGGCAATGCAGTACGTAGTAGCACAACAGACACCTGCCGAGTGGGTGGTATACAGCGATTCAAAAGCCGGACTCCAAGCCATGCTTTCATTCCTGGGAAATGGCTGTATGACATCAACAGTTCACCAAATACTCCATGAATACAACAAATGTAGAGTCGCCGGCCACAAAGTAACTCTGCAGTGGATTCCTGGACATGTGGGTATAGGAGGGAATCAAGCAGCAGATGAACTAGCGGACATAGCACACCTATCTTCAACACTACATCCGGTGACATACTCAAAGTCAGATGTTACATCTTCATTAAGGTCATTGTCGCAGGAAATGTGCAGACAGCGATGGGTGCAATTGCAGAGCGATTCGTCGCTGCTACATCGCATAGATCCGGAGCTGAAGTTCTGTGTTCCGTCTACGTTACCGCGCTCTGTTCAGACTTTCTTACACCGGTGTCGCTTGAATGTGCCTTATGGCCGTCATTTTCTTCATAAAGTTGGAAGAGCCGACTCATCGAATTGTTCAGTTTGTGCAACAGTGGAGGATAGTGAGCATATTATAATGCACTGCACTAGGTATGCATCTCAAAGAGCTACACTGAAAGCTACACTTGATCGGCTAGACAGCAGGGTCTTCGATATAGTGAAGGTGTTGGGACTTTGGGCACCGAACACGAGGGATGCTGCCTTGGCGGCACTTGTGAAATTTGTCCTGAGCTGTGGGATGGATACAACCTTCTAGCATCCTGTGTGCATGATCTTGGGATAATTGTGAATAGTGTTTAATTGTGGACTTCTAGTGAACATGTGGATAGTGGACTTCTGAACAGTGAATAGCGAACTTGAGAGTAGAGGACCTGGGAAGTAGTTTTGGGGGTGGGGTGGGGTGATAATTTTTGTTAGGAGTAGCAGAACAAGTCGGGAGACGAGTTCAATTTCTCCTTGTTTTTTTTTTTCTTACAAACAAACAAACAAGGGATGAGCACGACTTTTGTGGCATGCTGCGCTGACGCGAATTCCCACAAAGAGCCGTGCACCTCCCGTTATGAACAAATTGGGATGGAGAAAAGGATAACACCCAGAATTGTAATTGTGCTGGACGATGTTGATGAGATAAAACTCCGTTTTTGGAGTGTCAGCGATCCCAATGCCATGAGTGCGCGCGGAGCGTAGTGCGGTGTACGCTGCGAACGGGGTGTGGCAACTCTCTATTAACCACCAAGAAACGGAATAAAATGCGCTCTGCGCTGTGACTGTTCTTTATTAAACACAAGACGGTCACAAACGAGCGGGACAAAGTAACATGCCACTTTAACGATACCCTGCACTGTCTTTCAAGGAAAGTAAGCTGCAGTGTTTAGAGGAGGAAAGACAACGATTAAACGTCTCCTAAAGAAAACGTTTATATATGTATACGTGCCGCTGTACGTTTATGCGAACGAAAACGTTTAAACGTATCCTGGGAAAACGCTTAAAAACGTATACGTGCTGTTGAACGTATATCTAACAGAACACGTTTAAACGTGTTTTAAGAAAACGTTTATCTGTGAAACGTGTTACAAAATGCGTTTCTTAAGAAAACGTTTAAACGTTTAACATAGAGCTCTAGTTAATATTACCTCCTTTGATCACTGACACAAGCCTGACAAAACTAAAAATATATAGATTGTAGATGAGGCTGTGAAGGAAGCACTTGAATGTGCGTCTTTTGAAGCAAGCAGCTCTGCAGAGCCCACCGACACAGACCTCCTTTTTTCGTTACAAACAAACAAACAGGGTGTACACGTCCGAGTCAGAAGGAAAGCATACAGGGTCGTAGTGGTCTGAACCCACCACGGGGCATCGCTTCCTATCCACTATTACGTGCCGCGACACGAGTGTACATCTACTGTCTGCACACCCAGTGACGTCACGCAGTTCTGCACGGGTACTCCTGGGGGGGGGGATATTATGGCCACCTCCTCTCCCCACTGTGGCTTCGATTTAGATTACGTGATATTTCTGCATAATACATCGCGTAAGATGGAAACCATACATATGGGGGCCTATATGCACCAAAAGTGTCACGGAACATTGTTTTTCGAGGATCGTTACGAAGTCTCCGTT
This sequence comes from Ornithodoros turicata, assembly GCF_037126465.1. Classification (NCBI taxonomy): domain Eukaryota; kingdom Metazoa; phylum Arthropoda; class Arachnida; order Ixodida; family Argasidae; genus Ornithodoros; species Ornithodoros turicata. The sequence continues at coordinate 40,915,762 of NC_088202.1, read as the reverse complement.
TAGGTGCAGGCTTACACTCCATTGTTATCGAACTTCAGAAATAGCCCTAATTGAAGCGAAATTACTTGTGTTGTATGTATGTGTGACACAGAAGCAGCAACTGTTAACCCTATAACAGCCCTTCCACTGCCGGAATCAGTAATGAAACAAAAATATTACAGTAACGAAAATGGAAATGCTGGAAAATATGCATCCTTCCCTGATTTCAACAGGCTAGTGAACTTTAAGAATATGTGAGGTGAAAATAAGGCGTTGCAAGGCACAACAGTGCCTTCTCAGTGATCAGTACTAACAAATAAATCATACCATGGGTTCAGATATAACTGTTCCACCACTAGCTCTTCTGGCATCCGTGTCTACTAGCTTATTCAACCACATCACCATTCTTGCGGCATCTAAGAAGAAGTTGACAGGAAAAGAAAAGGGTCATGAACTCTGCGTGGTTGACTCCGAATAGTATATGCGTTGAAGCTTTTGTGAAAGGAAAGGCTGGATAATTAAATACTACCACAAGTAATCTGGAGCAACATTATGTTCTTTGTATCTCCAAAAGTTTCAAATGTACAAGATGCCAAAATTCAGAAATACATACCGAGTGCTTCTTCTGCCCTTTTCAATCTCTCCTGTAGAGCTTCATGTTCTGCTTTTAGTGACGCAACCTCTTGCACGTGGTGGCAGCTCTGGATCTAGCCAAAGAAACCAGATTATGCTTTAGGACTGAGTGATATTGATACGTGACGAAGTGTGGGTGCCGCGCGGCTTAGCGCGCGAAGATTCATTCTCTCGGTTGCCCGGCTTCCGGCTGCTCATTAAAGCTTGTTATCCTACCTATCCTACAACTCGCGTCACTTGGTGGAGCGTGGAGGTGGAGGTCACTTGGTGGCTGCGGCCGCGTCGGCCACATCCGCCGTTACTGCCGCAACACCGCTGCGTACCGGAATTATTTCAGTAACCAAAGCCAGCAAGATCACGACCGCCGCCCGTCAGACCCCTTACAAGACAGTCCTCGCCGTTCCTTTTCGCCCACCCGCCGCTACAGCCGACGGCAGTCCCCATCTCCCCCTCCCGGACACCTACCACGCGACCGCACACCATCGCCCCAGTTCAGGCCCGAGCCCCCACTGGGAAACTAGTATCAGCGACCGTTGAAGGCCAGGCCGCTCCACGATTTTTGATGAAAGCGCCTTCCACGGAAACTTTGTCAATGGAAACGAACGTTGTGCATGTAAACGTAGACAATTTTGTGGTGTCAGCGCTGGTTGACACTGGTGCTTGTGTTTCAGTGATGAGTGATGACCTCCGACGAAAACTGCGCAAGATCCTCACTCCCGTAGAGCCACATAGCCTTCGGTCGGTGAACCTCCAGCCGCTGGCCTGTCTTGGCGTATGTACGGCTAGGCTCATGTTGCAGAGCACCATTGTCCCGGTCCAATTTGTCGTCCTCGAACGTTGCTCTTACGACGCCATTTTAGGTATGGACTTTTTATCCGCCCACGGTGCCCTCATTGACTGCAGCGCCCAACAACTGCTCGTAGCCCCATTTCCGCACACGTCGTTTTGGGAAGAGAATGCCGCATGCGGAGCCCAATCCGGCAGACTGAAGCTCAAGCAGACCACAATACTTCCACCGCAGTCGGCTGTGGGCGTCGTGACCACAACTGACACTCATCCCGACCTTGGCTACATTGACGCGGATATCATCACGGAGCCGGCGGGCGCACTACTTGTTCAGAAGGGCGTAACGTCACCATGCAGCGTTACCTCCCTTCACGGCCACGATGCCAAACTCTGGCTCGTTAACACGGGGTACAGCCCTGTACTCCTTCCTGACGGTATTGTCATAGCTTCGTTTGATTACACTGCCCGTCCTGCTCCCCTTGCTCCAGTGCATCTCGACCGACACACCGAGGCAGCGACAACCGCCCTGGACCCTATCACTCCTAAGGTTGCACAGGAGCGCTTGGCTACGATGGTCGACAAAAATCTTGATCTCGGTCAGCGTGGGCATGTGCTCTCCGTTCTGAAAGACTACGCCCACCTTTTTGATTTCGACCGGAAACAGGGCCACACAGATCTTGTTCGACACCCCATCGACACTCAGGGTCATCGGCCTCTTCGACAGAAGCCGTATCGCGTGTCATCCGCCGAGCGAACCGTTATACAGCAGCATGTCCAAGAAATGTTGGATGATGGCGTCATCGAGCAATCTTCCAGCCCCTGGGCTGCACCAGTTGTTCTCGTCCGAAAAAAAGATGGTTCTTGGCGGTTCTGCGTTGATTTCCGGAAGCTGAACAAAATCACCAAACGCGACACATACCCCATGCCACGCATTGATGATGCCCTTGACTGCCTTCAGGGAGCGCAATACTTCTCCTCCATTGACATGCGTTCTGGATATTGGCAAATCGAGGTGGACCCGAAGGACGCAGAAAAAACTGCCTTTGTCACTCCCGATGGATTATACCAATTTCGAGTCATGCCCTTCGGCCTATGCAACGCTCCGGCCACCTTTGAGCGGATGATAGACAACGTACTCGGGACTCTCAAGTGGACGTCGTGCTTATGTTACTTAGACGACATCGTCGTCTTCGGCTCGACCCTCGAACAACACAACGCTCGCCTACGCCAGGTCCTGAAGTGCATGACTGCTGCTGGCCTCACCCTCAACCACAAGAAATGTCGCTTCGCCTGCCAGGAGCTTACCGTCCTGGGACACCTCGTCTGTCCGGATGGCATCCGCCCGGACCCGAAAAAGACCGATGCCGTGACGAATTTTCCCCGCCCAACTACAATCAAGGCCGTGCGCAGTTTCCTCGGGCTATGCTCTTATTTCCGTCGCTTCGTGGAGCACTTCGCAACCAAGGCGCGGCCCTTACAAGACCTCTTAAAGAAAGGCGTCACCTTTCGTTGGGAGGACGAGCACGAAATTTCCTTCAACCGTCTCAAGGTTGCACTCACTTCGTCTCCGGTACTGAGGCACTTTGACCCCAACGCACCGGTCGAGATCCACACAGACGCCAGCGGAACTGGCCTTGGCGCCGTGCTGACACAACGCCCCGATGACGCTGAACACCCCATCGCCTTCGCGAGTCGTTGCATGTCCGCACCGGAACAGAATTATAGCGTCACCGAGCAAGAGTGCCTCGCCGTGGTGTGGGCAATAAACAAGTTTCGTCCCTACCTTTACGGCAAGCCCTTCAAGGTCGTGACAGACCACCATGCCCTCTGCTGGCTGGCCAACATAAAAGCGCCATCCGGGAAGCTCGCACGGTGGGCATTACTGCTCCAAGAGTACGACTTCGAAGTTGTCCATAAAGCTGGTCGCAAGCACCTGGACGCTGACGCCTTGTCCCGCGCTGCTCTCCCCGACATCGCTAATATTACGAACTCCGTTGACACGATTCCATTTGACCTCTCGGACCTCCCCGCTGAGCAACGTCGTGATTCATCGTTGCAAACCATCATCGAGATGTTACAGCCACACACCCCGCTTTCACGGCGTGACGCTCGACGCTCCCAAAACTTTGTCCTTCGCGATTCGATCCTCTACAAGAAAAATTTTGATCCCTTCGGACGCCCCTATTTGATCGTTATCCCTCGCCATCTTCGCCGCGCACTCCTTCAGACCCTGCATGATGATCCAACATCTGGACACCTCGGCTTCGCAAGGACGTACGACAGGGTCATCAAGCGCTTCTTCTGGCCTGGCATGCGGCGATTCATATCCGGATACGTTCGGCGATGCACCGATTGTCAGCGCCGTAAGCACCTGCCGTCCGCTCCCCAGGGTCTGCTTCAGCCCATTCCGCCCCCCGCGGCCCCCTTCCAACGCCTCGGTATCGACCTCCTTGGTCCCTTCCCGGTCTCTGCCGACGGAAACAGATGGGTTGTTGTCTGCGTAGACCACTACACCCGGTATGCTGAGACCAAGGCCCTCCCTACGGCCACAGCACCCGACGTTGCCTCTTTCCTGTTGGAACAAGTCATATTGAGACACGGCGCACCGAGGGAACTGCTGAGTGACCGAGGGTCAGCTTTCCTGTCAACGCTTGTCTCAGAACTTCTCCGTGCCTGTCGCGTACATCGTCTTACCACCACGGCATACCATCCACAGTGCAACGGCGCCACCGAGCGGCTCAACCGCACGCTCTCCGACATGCTTTCTATGTATGTGGACGCGTCCCACCGAAACTGGGACACTGTTCTGCCGTTCATCACCTATGCCTATAACACCTCCCGCCACGAGATAACCTCCTTCAGCCCCTTTTTCCTCCTGTTTGCCCGTTCCAGTGACACGACTTTGGACACCCTTTTTCCCTACGTTGACGCCGGTCACAGAACAGACTTCGTGACCGAACTAATGAGCCGCGCGGAAGAAAGCCGCCAACTCGCCCGCACCTACACTCTGATCTCCCAATCGAACCAAAAGGACCGTTACGACTCCACGCACTCGGACCCCTTGTACCAGTTGGGCGACCTCGTCTGGGTGTGGAAACCGGACCGTAAAGTTGGGCTTTCCGAGAAACTCATGCGACGATACTTTGGCCCATACGAAGTGCTTCGCCAATCTTCGCCCGTAAACTATGTCGTGCGCACGGCTGACAGCGCGCAACGCCGAACTCACAGGGCTTCAAAAGAAGACGTCGTACACGTGTCGCGCATGAAGCCATACCACACTCCCAATCATTGATCAGGATGATCAATACCTCCACGGGGGGGATAGTGATACGTGACGAAGTGTGGGTGCCGCGCGGCTTAGCGCGCGAAGATTCATTCTCTCGGTTGCCCGGCTTCCGGCTGCTCATTAAAGCTTGTTATCCTACCTATCCTACAACTCGCGTCAATATTAGCAAACAGTACAAAAGTCCAACACTGATGCTTTCAACTAATTTAATCACACAAGCTTTCATGCAGCAGACTACATTTCTTTGTAGTCTGCTACAAGAAAGCGTGTGTCATGAAATTAGTATCTTTGTGCTTAGAGTAGCAAGTAAGATTAGATAGTGACCTGAGCAATTACGAAAGAATTGGTAATTGCTCAAATTGGTAATTGGTAATTAATTCAAAAATAACAGCAACACAGTGAACGATGTAGCGAAGAAAATTGTGCGAGCATGCGCCAAGTACCGACGTCCGCTCCCAAGACTGCCGCCTATTGTTACATGTCACATTCTAAAACTAGAGTTCCACTTACCGGTGCAGGGAGTAACGCGTGGTCACAATCCTCGATTTCATTTTCAACATGTGCCCGGACTAACTTAGTTCACTTTTTTTCCATGGCAGCTTCGGTGCCTGCAACAGAAACAGTTAGTGGCTAAAAACAGTACGGAAGGTGCAAGCAGCGTGATTGTTAAGTCTAAGCCTGTGGATATCTAACAAAGAAAAATGTCTGTCTCTTGCAGTATTGAAATGTTCTTGTTGTTCTTTGTTGTACATTCATTTACCCACAAACTTATCGATATGTTAGACCAGAACATTAGGAAATCTAGATCAACACACTCAACTTGTCCAAAAGCTGAGGCGGGCAGATACTCGCTGGCAAGAATTGAATGGAACTACGTAGTATAGTACAGAGTGCACCACGGATACATGTAGCAGAACTTCTTCTGACTTACCAACTGCAATAACATAGCCTGGTTCAGGGTTCCTGCCTTTAAACCACTTGATGAGAACCTCCGTCTTCTTAAGTTTGTCCACATGGAACGGAGTAGTAGAAATTTTTTCGCCGATTTCAACATCCGCGATGGCACGTAGCGGATACACGTCCCATTTCTTCTCCCCGGGCCATTTCACCAATATCTGCGTCATCACAACTTTCGGTAAAGGAGTACAAACCGAAAGACGCGCCTGTCCAAAAAGTCACTAAAACGTACACACTGCCTTTAGCTACTCCACTGTCACGCTGGCTGGCGACCCACCGTCTTGGCTTGGAATGGCTTACAGTTAGATTCTGAAGCCTGAAGCAACTTAGCACTAAAGCGACCTAATTCGTAAAATAACAAACGCAATTTTGCAGTCACAAAATTTCAGTTCGCATTCTTCTTAAAAAACTCAATGTCAAGCAAGTTTCGTTGGCGAAGACAGGCAGGATTCCGCATCGGCATCGTTCGCACTTTGCCACTTTCCGTACCTCCATTCCGCCATGGACATCCATCATTACGGAGTTGTATAAATGTTTTCATCTTGCTTGTAGTACTCCAAACCATGCCGCGAAAGCGCAAGTACAATCAGTACTTATGGGACCCCGACGCCGAGGTGCCACATCGCACTAAGCACCGTACGAAAACGCAAATAATGCGAGAACCTGCGGATCACGACAGAAGTCAGAACACTAACTGTCTCGAGGGTTCATGTACAACCGATAGCGCCTCAGAAATACAAAGAGGACAAGACGACTCCAGCAACGTGAATGAAACACGTCACGTAACAGAACCTGTATGTGATGACTATGATGGACATTCGTCTGACAATAGTGCGAGTGAAGACTCGGAACAGTCGTCAGATGACGAGAGCTTTCATGATCCATCGCCCACTCAACCGTCAACCGCAACTGCGCCAACAAACTAGCTGGTAAGCAAATATTACTACGCTCACTGCTGCCTATGACGCAACATTATATACTGTTTTAATCATACAGTTTTCACCGATTGGCTATATGTTTATTTCTTTAGAATAACTGTGGTGTACTGTTCCATACTGTACTGTTCGTTGCATGCACATCGTACGCCAAACGAATACACAGGGATGCATGTTTTTTTTTTTTCGTTTTCGGAATGATGTTTAGATGTTAACGACCTGTTGGTACGTTGAATTCACTTGCTTGTATAATTTGCAGTCGTCAACAAAAAGCTTTGCATTTACGTTTATGCCTACGGTACTACGATATCTACAATATCAGTCATATATATTTCAAAATTATTTTTATAACTTCTTATTAATTGTTAACTATATAATTATATATTATTTATATATTTATTCATGTGTGGGGACTAGAAAAAATAAGAGGCAGACAACGAGTGTGTAGGAAGTATGATAAAGGGGGACGCTATCTATTTACAGGAGGAAAGTTTAGGGACATGTCAATGTTGCACCAGAGCTTCTGTTGCAACATCTACGTGCCCCATAACTTTCTCCGTGTAAATAAATAACGTCCATCTTATTCTAACTTCCTACACTTTCGTTGTAGTACCTGTTTAATTTTGCGGAATCCGGAACCTTTTTCTTTCGGCATAGTTATTCATATGTATGTATAAATATATTGTTACAGGATGAAAAGCTCTACCCGCAGTCAAAAGTCACACGTGGTCAGAGTCTACTGATGGTTATGGCGCACGGTCTTCGCTATCACTCCTCAAAAGAAGCCACGGAAAGTCTTCTCCGACTTGTTGATGCACATCTTCCGGAAGCAGTTACGACACCAACGACAAAGTACCTATTTTACCACAATGTCCGTGGACACAAGGCACTGACACATTTTCATGGATACTGCAAGAATTGTAAATCGTATCTACATGAAATAGAAATGTACAATGCTCCCAGTGAAAATTCAGAATCTGCATCTTGTACATCCTGCAACACCTCGTATTGTGTTGATGAGCTGGTGAAAGAAGGCAATTATTTTGTGATGCTTGATATGGAAAGCCAGTTACAAGACTTGCTCGAACAGCATGGACTTCCAGAGAAAAATGAAATGAACTATGGTATTGAAGACATCACTCAGAGTCTCAAGAAGAAATTGCCTCTTGGTGAAGACGACATAAGCATTACTTGGAACACTGATGGGGTGGCTGTATTCGAATCTTCGGGATACTCTATATGGCCACTTCAGCTACATATAAATAAGCTTCCCTTTAACATACGTGTAAAAAATGTGCTTGCCGGACTGTGGTTTGCCACATCCAAACCCGTAATGAATTGCTTTTTAAAACCATTTGTTAGAGAAGTTAACAGACTTTCCACAGAAGGTGTTCATTGGATCAACAAAGATGGCTGTGAAAAAGTTTCACGTGTCTTGCCTGGGCCTTGCTCTGTCGACAAAGTGGCCCGCTGTCTCGTCATGAACATGACGCAGTTCAACGGAAGGCATGGATGTGCGTGATGTGAAGCAGAGGGTGAACAGTGTAATGTTGGGAAGGGCACGGCACGTGTGTACCCAATACAAGACATTCCAGCAAAGGATCGCACGCACGACAGCTTCATTGCAAATGCTGCTGAGGCTCAAGGAAATAGTGCACCAGTTCGTGGCATTAAAGGAGGCAGTGTGCTGTTCCTGCTCTCCTATTTTTTCTTTCTTTATGGATTTGTCGTGGACCACATGCATGCAGTATGCTCAGGAATTGTCCGTTCTACTGCATGCATGTGGTTCACACACAAAGGACCCAAAAAGTACCACCTAGGAAAACACCTCTCAGAGATTGACAGCCGGCTACGAGCTCTGCGGCCTGTCTGGGAAGTATCCCGTCTTTCTCGTTCTGTTGAAACCTGGAAATACTAGAAGGCGTCTGAGTGGCGTGATTGGCTTATGTAGTACTCCCCAATCGTACTGCAGGGTATTTTGCCAAAAAATACTACACAAACTGGATGAAATTTGTAGAACTCATGCATATTCTCCTAGGGCGAGCAGTACCACTGGATAAAGTAACCATAATAAAAACTGAGATGATGTCATTCCTGGCAGAGTATCAAACACTCTATGGCAAGCAGCATATGACGTACAATTCACACATTATGATTCACTTGGTTGATACAGTTCTACACTGGGGCTCACTGTGGGGGTTTTCGTCCTTTCCATTTGAAGAGATGAATGGAACACTCACCTTAATTTCCTTAACGGTACGCGCCATGTTCATGGGCAAATTGTTCAGAAGTATCTCACATTGCGTGCATTGCCAAAGCTCTGCCAGATGTGTAACACCTCAAATGCCGCATTTGTTGCACCTTTTTTAAGAGATTCCCTCAAAAGGTACAGCCTCAGAAAACATGTCACTAAAGAAGAATCTATCCTGTTGCTGGGAAAAGAGACCATCCGCAGTTGTGGGACACGCTATTATAAGATGTGGATTAATGGATTTATGTATTGTACGAAGGAGCTCGACAAGTCACGACGCTGTACCTCTTACATTTACCATGCTGGCATATTTGGTCGTTTATGCGAAATTTTCATTTCTCCTGAATGTAACGTTGTCAAGTTGCTTGTAGAGAAAATGCATGTAAAACGCTACACTCTGACATTAGTATCCGACGTCTGTAACCTTTATCTGAAAGTTGACAGCTCTTCGGAGACCGTATGTGTCGACGCAAGAAGTGCAAGGAAATGTATGGCACTTCAATGTTCAGATGCAACGTATTTGTGTGTAATGCATAACAATTGTACACATGCAGCTGATTGAGTTTGCACTCATGTATCATGAGTTAATGTTTGCTTTGCAAACACATGTATATATTTGTGTGCATGTTTATCTACCTATATATGCTGTTGTTATACAGTGTTGATTTTGTAATCAGTAATTGCAGTACTGCATTATGTCGGCATATTGCAGGCATTTAACTGAACTCTGGTTTTGAGCATTGCTTGCTTAGGAAAACATTAACATTTACATATCATAGCTTGAGTGCAATGCATAAATATTTTGTTCTAGCAGGATCGGCAACAAAAGCACGAAGAATAGCAAATTGTTGCTGTTTATGTAGCGTGAATTTCATGCGTGCAATAAATGTGCTGAAAGCTATGCAGATTGTCATTTTCATCAAAGTGTAGGTTCGGGGGGTGCACTTTGCCCTGATACCAAACATCCCACACTGAAATTACCACAAAAACGGCTTTACATCACGAGACAACTATGGTCGACCGCGACGCCACTGCAGTTGAGTCTGCGGATTATTTTTGTCCACGTAAGGGTACTCTAGCGTGCGCCGAAATCTCGACACATGGTGCAATATTTAAAGGTACTATAAAGCAGTCGAGGTCGAACCTATGCAATCAGCATGACGTGAGGGTGCTAGACTCAAAGGTTCAGCACAACAAGTAATATGCGCAGGAGTTTACTCTAAGTATTTTTAATTGGTAAATAAAAACGCAGTCAAGAACGTCGGGGCGACGCCTGGTGGGAAGAAGTCCTCAATTTGTCAAGCAACCCTGTAAACAAGGAGACCGATAAACAGATGGCTTTCCTGTTGGGATTTGCAAATACTACCTTTTGAGAAAATGTAATTTGTGTTAAATAAAATAAACAAAAGCCGAATCTTGCACTCAGTAGCTAAACGTCTATACCTGGGCCTTGTTTCAGCACCATGGCGCTGCTATCGTACGTCGCTCTGTTTGGCCCAGAGTCATGCGCATGAGACATTTTCGCCGCCGTACTTGGCGGAGTTGGCGTTTCGTCGGTCTGCTTCACCACAGTGTTGCCAGTAGATTTAAATTTGCATTTTTTCGGGAGCTATAACGTCTATGTGAGAAAATTTTGCGGCATTTTACTCCTGAGGACGTACACAGTTCAGGGCACACAAAACATGAGGTTGCACCTCGACTGCTTTATAGTACCTTTAACGTTCCTCACGGAAGACTGCTTGTCTGAGCAACTTGTACCCTTCTACCAAGTTGCCACCGTCCTCGACCGGGTTTGAACCCGCGATCTTGGAATCAGCATTCGGACACGCTACCTACAGCGACCGAATCCGGCCGTACATAAAACGCAAATAGAAATTCTGTTGTGCATATATGTACAGTACTCCATAAATAGAAAGTCAATACCGAGTAAATAGAGATTGTATTGCAAAGGTCAATACATTGGTAAATGCAATAGAATGTCAATATAGAACGTAGCCGGTCAATAGATCGTGCATACAAAGTCCACGTTGATTTTCATAAGGGGGGGGGGGAATATGTTTATTAAGAAAAAGAAAGGAAAGGTCAGCCAGACGAAGGTCGGCTTGCTATTCCAAACAAAAAAAAGCAAGGGAAGGGGAAGGAAAGAAAAGGGGACGAAAAGAAAAATAAGAAAAGAAAAGGGGAAGAAAGAAGGAGAAAAGGGGAAGAAAGGAAAAATAAGAAAAGAAAAGGAGAAGAAGAAAGCAAAGGAAAAGGAAAGGAGAAGAAATGAAAAGAGGAAGGAAGAAGAAGAAAAGAAAAGGAAAAGAAGAAAGAAAAGGAAGAAAAGAAAAGGAAAAGAAGAAAGAAAAAGAAGGAAAGAAAAGGAGAAGAAAAACCAAACTAAAACACAAAACTAAAACTGAAAAGTCACACACACAGTCACACAATCACAAGGCGTGACAAGGTTCGAAGGAGGAGCGCTGTGGTGACTGCCCACTGGGCCGAGAGAGAAACACAGGGCTCACAGGGAGCCCAGGAGACCCGTGTTACGCAGAAACCGGAGCACCGCTTTTGTGACTATCCACTGGTTAGCTCGCTGCACAGGGCCAAGGAGTGTTGCGAGGGAAACGTCGGTCCGTCCGTCCGTGCACCCAAGCTCTGAGAGATGTTGCCAGAGCACGGCCCGATGATGGTGGTGACGCTGACAGTGGAGGAGCTGATGAGAAATATCGTCTTCTACACCGCAGCAGGGGCAAGTGGGAGATGAGACGCGGCCCATTTTGAACAGGAGTGAACGGGTGAGGGCAACGTTCAGCCGGAGACGATGTAGGAGGGTCTCCTCCTCGCGGGTACAGCGGCAGCCGATGACAAACTCCAGTGAGGGGTCGATGGACTGCAGGAACGCATTAGGTCGGATAGCGTCTACAAGAAACTGGCGGGTGCCGTCGCCGCAGAGACGCCGTATAAGCAGGCGGCACGCAGACACCGGGAGCGGTAGTAGGGGCACCGGCGTGGCCGCATCAAGCGCGGCGCGTCTCGCAGCCGCATCAGCACATGTGTTGCCGTGTAGCCCTGTATGCCCGGGTACCCACTGAAGGCAGATACGGTGGCCGACCGAGGAGAGTTGGGCGTACTCCTGAAGTACCATGGTACGCAGATCGCTCACGACACTCGGGTGGTATGTGGACAGGAGCGCCAAAGACGCCTTGCTGTCTGTGAGGACGACCCACGCATCAGGCACAGATTCAGCGATATACCGCAGAGCGGCCAGCAGTCCGAGCAGCTCCGCATCCGTGGAGGACACTGTGTAGGGAAGTCGGAGGGCGAGGTCACGGTTTTCCTGCGAGACGTAGTAGGCCGCTGCAGATGACTCATTCGCTACCCATCCATCAGTATAGATGGCGCGGCTCAGAGGATAGGCCGAACTGAGATGCTCGAGCGCGAGCTGGCGGGCTACTGTCACAGGCACATCGTTCTTCCTCTGGAGGCCGGGAATAGTGGCACAGGTCTCGGGTCTTGCAAGCGTCCACATCGCAGGGGCGTGCAAGGGCAGGGAGAACTGTGCAGGGACGGACCCTTTGAGGCGACCGAGAGCATGACCGAAGTCAGAGGCTGGGCAGTCTTCGTCGACGTGGCGAAGGTAGTGGAGAGGGTGCCGCGTAAGGTACCGTGCGAGAACACTGAGGGTTGCCCCGTCCCGCAGGACATCGATCGACGGTTCACGTGCCTCGGCTAGGACAGAGTATGTCTCGGTGGTCGAAGGGACTCCCAAGCAGACGCGGAGGCTCCTGGCTTGGCTAAAGAGCAGATCTCGATTTCTGCTTCGGCTGATACCGTGCAGGATGGGAAGGCTATACCGGAGAGAACCCAGCACGAGGGATTGGTGGACACGACGGAGGTCAGAGAAGGATGGGCCCCATCGCAAACCAGCGAGGCAACGAAGAACCGCCACGTAACTGTTGATCTTGGTTGTAAGAGCCTTAATGTGGCGAGACCAGGAAAGGTCACGGTCTAGTACCACGCCCAGGTACTTGCAGTACGGGACAAATGGCAGTGGTGAACCTTCGATGTCGAGCGGGAACCTCGTGAATGATCGACGAGTGAACACCATGGCCACAGTCTTGCTGGGTGAAACGGAGAGACCGCGGTCGGCGAGAAACGCGACGATAATATTTAAGCCTCCCTGCAGTCGATGCTGAATGGTGTCGCGGCGAGCGGCAGATGTCCATAAGCAGATGTCGTCGGCATATAGCGTGAGGCGCGTGTGCTGGGGCAGCAGGGCAGGAAGAGAGGCCATGATGACATTGAAGAGCAGGGGGCTGAGCACACTTCCTTGAGGAACGCCTCGGCTAACAGGGTGGGGGTCAGTGTCCCCCTCAGTGGTCCGAACAAACAAAAAGCGGTCGCTCAGGAAGTCCTGGATCCAAAGAAAGGGGAGCGCCTCCGATACCACTTTCTTGCAGTGTCGCGATGATGGCGCTATGAAAAACGCTATCGTACGCTTTCTTTACGTCCAGGAAGACGGCACCCGTCATGCGATCTTCAGCTCTTGCCTGCTGCGTCTCAGTCACTAGGTCGATAACATTATCTATCGCCGACCGACCCTGCCGAAAGCCTTGCATTACTTCGGGGAAGAATCGCACGGTCTCGAGGTACCAACTCAGGCGGCGGAACACCATGCGTTCCAACGTCTTGCCCACGCAGCTAGTAAGGGCAATCGGACGGAAGGAGTCAATGTTGCGGGGTGATTGGCCAGGCTTGAGAAGGGGAACAACCATAGCGCTCTTCCAGACTTGAGGGACGTGGCCCCTTTGCCAGCTGGCGTTGAGCATCCGCAGGAGGCAAGCACGACCTGAATCCGGAAGGTTCCGAAGCGCTTTATAGGTAACTCGGTCCGGCCCGGGGGATGTGTGCTGAGGGGAGTCCATCTGTGCAGGGGAGGGGAGCGCAGAGTCCATCTCCAGAAACGAGAACGGAAGATCCAAAGCCGGCTCCGCGGACGAAGCCAAAGCAACTGGAATGCCGCGGGCCGATAGTTGGTCGGCTGAGGGATCGGCTGCGAGGCGAGCGCAATATTCCGTAGCAATATCCAGCTCCGTGCGTGCGGTGGCTAGGGACAGGGCACGGAATGGGTGCCGGAGCGTGACAGGAGAAGATAGACCCTTCATTACGTTCCAGATCCGGGTCATGGGGGTGCGGGGGGAGAGAGAGGACGCAAAACTTCGCCAGCGGTCCCGCGCAAGCTTGCGTAAATGGCGCTGGACGGCCTTCTGCATTCGACGCGCGTCTTGCTGGTGTGCAGGGAGTTGGGTTCGACGGGCTCGTCTCTCAGCACGGCGACGTAGGGCACGGAGTCTAGCGTATTCGCTGTCCACCGCAGAGAACTGCGCAGGTATACGGAAAGCCGTCGTAGCCGCCTGTACAGCGTTGGTCACGGTGTCCCGGAAAATGCGCTCGTCTTCCAGCGTGCCGTTCAGAGGGACCGAGTCGATGGCCGCCTTGTACTTCTGCCAGTCCGTTCGCCTGACAGGACGGGACGTGGCGAGTTGACGAATGCCCTTGACGCCAATCAAAACGGGGAGATGGTCGCTACCGAGTGTGTCAGCATCCACGCACCAGACCAGCCGCCGCGCTAAGCACGCTGAGGTGACAGTGAGGTCCAGGCACGACTAGAGGAACGCACCGTAGAGAAACGTGGGTGAGCCGTCGTTGAGGACACAGAGACTGTGGTCTGCAAAGAAGCTTGCGAGCCCCTCTCCTCTTGCATCGGTGTGGGTACTACCCCAGATGGCATTATGCGCGTTGAAATCGCCGCATAGCACGTACGGCGGGGGAAGGCTGGCGAGGAGCGCAGCCAGATCATCGACATTGTAGTTGACTGCCGGCGGGAGGTATAGAGATATTAATGTGACATCCAGGGAGCCCAGGCGGACTGAACAGCAGACGTACTCGCCGAAGCCTTGCGCCTGCACGTCGCGCTGAATGGCCGGAGTGTCAGAGCGAACGAAAATGGCAGCGCGGCTTCGTGCACCATGGGGCTCCGAAAGGTGAGTAACATAGTGAGACAGTCGAAAGTCAGGCGAGAGTCCACATTCTGCGATACACATGACAGGGAATTTATGACGCCATGCAAACTGGCGGAAGTCCGATATCTTCGACCGTAGCCCTCTGGAATTCCACTGGAAGATGGCCGTGGTTTCGTAGCGCACTGACGTCGAGTGGTGCATCCAATTATCCATTATGGGTGGCAGGGGCACGAAGGCAACTGTTGAGCAGTGGCTCTAGAGCAAGCAGCACTTGGACTGCTGACAGACCAGCAGACGCAGGAAACTGGTGAACGATGGCGCGCAGCGCAGCGAAGAGCATGGGGAGGATAGCGTCAAAGTGGGTGTCCTGTCCCTTGGGCAGCTGGGAGGAGCCTGCTACAGAAGGCCCAGATACTTGGGGTCGATCGGCATCGGACGTGCGAGGGCCAGGTACTGTAGGAGGTGGAGGCGCTGTTGACTTGACAACTGAAGCGTAGGCCTTGTGAGACCGGGGTGCTTGGTTTGTTTCTCTTAAGGGTTGTTCACTCCTCAGAACGCTTGAGAAGACTCGGGAAGGCTCAGGAAGGCTCGGGAAGTGGTCCGCAGAACCAGGGGGCGGTCGCTTGTCTGGCGGCGCAGAGCTGGCCTTCCCATTCAGAACCCGTCGACGATGGGCAGCAGCAGCAGCCTTGGCAACTTTACACGCCCGAAAGGTCGCAGTATGTGGTCCGGCACAGTTTGCACACTTCGGCTCGCGCCGAGCAGTGCACTCTTTATAGTCATGTGGGCCAGAGCACACTTTACATCTTTGTGGCCCACGACAGGCCTTTGCATAGTGACCGTGCTTTTGACAGTTGAAGCACTGAACAGGAGGGTCAATGTACTCCGAAACGCGGTAATACGTGAACCCAAAGGGAATCTCTGCAGGGAGCATAAGGCCCGGCTGGAAAGTCAAGAGGACGCTGGACTTCGTGATTGCGGTGGCAGATCCGTCGCTTTCACGGGAGAAGGCCATTTCTCTTTTAACGGCGGTGACTCCACGGGGTTTGAAGAACTCCAATAGCTGGTCCTCGCTGTAATGGCGGGGAACACCCGATATTCTGCCCGTGGTACGAGTGTATGAAGCTGGAATACGGGGTTCGACAGGTATATTCGCGAGCGACATCAGGCTGAGCAGTCTGCGCGCCGAATGCTCGGAGGAGACATGAAGCGAGCAGGATGAGCATGCGCATAGGCCGTTGTGAAAAAGCTTCATACCCCCCACACGAACTAAAATATAATTGAATCTAAATTGAACTAAAGTCACAGGATTGGGGAAATGAACACCACCCTTTCTCTTTCCTGCCTCAACCTCGGAGCAACAATGGCGATCGCTGCATCTATTGGCGTGCTATGGCCACCATTTTTGCTTCAAGGTCGCGGCGGCGCAAAGATCAGAGGATAGCTGTGCTCTCCCCAATCCAATGACTGTACATTGACAAGCGCTTAGCGCCATCAAGCGTGTCACATTCTCAAAGAGCATTAGATCCCGAGCTATCTGACAGGTTGACACGTGACAGGCTTGGTGGCGCAATGAGCACGTTCAATTGCCGTGGGTGTCAATTATCATTGAAGACTGCCCGTGTGCCAGGGGTATAACAACTTGGTAGATAATTCATCAGTAGAGGATGAAGCAAAGAATATACATTTTTCACAACGCTTCTGCGCATACTGTGGGACCCTAACGGCGCCGAAGAGGGATTCCTGCATATTCAATGATTGGCGCCAATATTGCTCCGGCTGTGCCGATGGTGTCGACGCTCAAAGCAATTTGCTCGCGGATGGCCTGCATGCATTGCATAGAAAAGTTCAGGCAAAGTACTACAGGAAAAAAAAAAAGAACAACATTAAAACGGAGATATTAAATTTGTCCCCCGACGAATATGCTACTCCCATAATGAGCCCCTTCCCACGAAAAGCCTCTTGCCGCACCCCGCATACGCATCTACGAACTGCACATGGATAACTTCGAGTTAAGATAAGATTGACAGTATCCCCATCCGCGAACGCGCTAGTTGAAATAAGTGTGTAAGAAAAGGGAATATGAAGATTCGTCCCTTGACGCTCGTGACATGTGCGCTCAGCCATTGCCTCCTATAGTTGGCTATGGCTCACCCGCAGTTGTTGTAGCCATCGTCATCCGCACAATTGATCTTACTCATCCGCCATTAAATGTTTCCTACACAGCTTGGTTCCTGCTCCTTTCCAACATTTTGGTGCCGAAACCCAGGACGGAGGCATCGCCTTCCCTATCTACGACGAAAGGACCGCAGGAATAGGACGACACATGGAACAGCTTCACACGCTACGTGCCACTCTTCGTTCCTGTGTTCAGAAGCTGGTGGATGACATCATGATATCGCTCAGAAAAACAGCTCCATCCAAGACAAAGGTCCAGCTCAAACTCGCCTCACTAACGAAGAAGTTATACCTGCTCGCTGATCTGGATCATCATATCGTAGCAATCATAGACGATGACGAAATTGAAAGTGAGGCAGAGACATGGCGACTACTACCGGGAACTCATCACCCGAGTAACTTTGAATGCCAAGCGCTACCTCTCGACAAATCATGACCTTACTATACGAACCCTGACCCCGCTTCCACAACATCAAGTCATCAGCATGTAGGGATTCCGGACCAGTTCATCTCACAGCCACTGACGTCGGATGTTCATGATTCCCTGGATGAAAACGGCCATCTTGAATGTACTGGTATGAAGATTGACATGACAGAACAAAATGCATCGACTTCCTCCCTTTTCTTACAAAGTGTTCAGGCATCCGCGCGCATATTCAGTGCATCCTAGCCATCTGCACGACGAACAACAACTTTATTTTGTAATTATGACTGGGGAGTTCCATCGCCAGGGGCTATACTCTTCCACATTCCGCACGACGAAAATGTTATATAGGACAAACATTTTTACATACTGCTGCCAGCGCAGTTTATGACCGAAAATGGCGGCGCGCCAGCCGCTGTCCCCACCCAGTCAACGACGGCGGAGGAGGAGAGTATCCATTTTTTAGTAGGTTTCTAGCCCTGTTTCTTCGGCTTCTCACTGTACGAAATTTGAGTGTCCGTTTGATGTATGCAGCATACCCCTGGAGCCCGCAGTGGCATTCCATGCCTGATCAATAAGCTGTGTACTATTGTTCTGAAGAAGAGAAACATGAAGAATATATTTGCGCTTGTTGAGCGTAGCTCTGGTAGTGTAGCCATTCTTCTGCATTAAAGCTGTTCTTTATCGATCCTGGGTTCTTTCCTACATTTTTGGTGACGAGACCAGGGAAGCGTAGCTTCACTCGCTGACGGAAGGGTTCCAGGTACGGGAGCACGGGATATAGCAGTGTTTGCATAGGCTCCGGCTGTTTTCAGCCAGGACCATTCCTTTCTTTTTTTCTTAATAAACATATCCCTCCCCCACCACAGGACCAGAGCCGCGCATGCGCTGTCCATTCTCCGAATAAAACTCGAGCAATCACAGGAGCTTCAGCATCATTCGGGAAAATACGATACTCAGAAAACGCCGGGTTCACTCTGCGCCCAGCGTAAACCGTGCTTCCCATTGTTGACCCACAGGACAAGCGAAGCAACTGGAGACAACGGCAAATATTTCCCCTCTCCTCGAGTTTCACGAAGGACAATTTGCCTTATGATGTGGTCCAAGCTTGGCGAAGCCTTGCTGGGCGGATATGCCGCCCTTTTACGCGTTTGTTTATGTGCTCTTCAGATTTCAACGGACCATTTCGTGGGTACCGGAGGTTAGGTTCACCTAATATGATGTCCACGGTCTCCGTTTATATTTGTTGGTTCAAATACGGAGTTTCTTAATGAGCATTCGTAGAAGAAGTTAATTTATTACTAGTAATTACTGTTCCCCAAAGACAACTTAGATAATAAACACTGGTGCAAAAGCACGATTGACAATAGAATTCACCATGGTAGAAACCCGCTAAAGGGAGACGACGACGAACAGGCACGCACACACAAGGACTCCAACAGAGGGGGGGGGGATATGTTTATTAGACGAAAAGGGAAAAAAAAAACGGGGAAAGGTCAGCCAAACACAGACAGAGTTTAATGTTTATTCAGGGACAAACACTCTATTGACGCCCAGCGGCAGGAGGCACAGCCGTCTTGCAAATTCTTGCGTAATCCCAATATTCAACCTAAGTTTCTTACACGCGCTTCATATGTATCGCCACTCTCAAACTAGAACACGTCAGTAGTCCTTGAGTGGAATGGTAATTGATAATGTGTTGCTTTGGTGATGCGAGGCAACTAAGATTATGAGTGACTCCACAGTCGTCGTCTATGGATTCATTTTGCCCACCACGGCACACCGTATTTAACGTCCCACGTGGAAACTGGTGTGTCTAACGACGAATCTGGTGATCATTTCGTGGCAACTTTTTTGCCGGGTCCCGAGCAGTCATGTTTGCATGGTCAAAGCGAAGCAATCTCGCATGTCACTCTTTATGCTGAGCACCCACGCCAAGAAGAGGTCTAAAATTTACGGTACCAGCTACTTCATTGCATGCAATGGTACCCTTGCACCTATTTTTACAGCGTATAAACATTGTGCTGAAATATGAAATCGCTATAAAACTTGCATCCTGCGCGACATTACATTAAATATGCTGCTGTCAGTTCAGCAGCGTTGTTTCTCCCTCACGTTCAAGTGAAAAGGCAAAAAGAACGCTCCGGGACTTACTCTCACACAACCATTATTTCGGGACCATGTCCTCATACCAAATGGTCACGAGCGTGCTTTTGAAAACTGTAGCGGCACATAGGGAAACCGACGTTGCATTTGCACCGGCCTTCCATTTCCAGTAATTAAGCGAGACCTAATTAGTACATCCACTTCGGATGTAGAACATGTTGTCAATCCTCATAACTGCAAAAATATGATTTCTCCAAGAATAAAAATATCAGTCCATGGACACGCTATATGCACCGGCCCTACTAGAAATTATCCAGTGGTTGCTGAAAATATACTGGTATTTGGGTTTTATGAGATGTATGACCCACATTTTCTTTTTGACCAGCTATGCCAGTGTGAGAGCTCCTATACTCCAGAGTAGCTAATTCCTCCTCTTTGTCCTCCATGCGGTCACGTACATGTTACACTACGAGGAAGCTAGCTGGTACTATCAGATCCAAACAGTTGACTTCACAAGTTAACATGAACACAACCACATAGCAAAGTGAATAACAACCACCTTTATTGGCTTATCTTGCTTGGTCGATCGCGACCGAAGGTGGCATGTTTCTTTCCTCGCAATTTTTTGTTATTGGTTTGTTACAGCTAAAAGCAGAAGCCATACATTGAGCAGCAGGGCATAATAAAACCCTCCATAAGCATGACTTTGCCTCTTTGGCTTTGGCAAGCATGGCTTTTGCTCCACAAGCATGGCTTTGACGTAAATGCTTTGTGCCGTGATAAAGGGTACTATGACTGTGTTTGCAGTACCATTTAAAACGTTGGCGCCTATAGTGCTATAGATTGGAGCCCCCTATTGCGTGCAGATATTCTGATGCCTGTAGAGCTGTAAGCTGTTATCCCGAGTGAGAGATCTTGAAGACTGCATACGTTTTGGCTCACTGCCAAGGTTGGAGAAGAAATTACTGGACATAAAGCACAGTGAGGCATGCTCCACCCAGGCCACAAGGAGGTACTATTACTTTTAGACACCTTCTGTTAATGCAGCAAAAACACCTATTTCCACTGAAAGACTGTGGGCTTTTTTTCTGTTGTGGTTGAAGGGCACACGAGGTCATGGTAAATTGTTTCCAAAAGCTGTTATGTCGCATTCTGACATGATTTGAGCCAATATGGTGAGCTGATGCAATAAGATCTACAGAAAACAGATGCCAGCAGATTCTGAACATGCTATAGGTGAGGGTCTGTCCTTGAAATGATGAGATTTGTTAATTTTCCAGGTGACTTCAGGTATGTGAAAACAATCATAAATGTTGACAAAGCTGTTATGAAGCAGCGACTGCAACTAATCTGTAGAACTGGGCAGAACAGGAGAACGCTAAATTTGTTCAAAGTGTGCTATAGCGTCATACCGATGGGATATAAATCAGCTGACGAAAAATTTTTCTTGCGTAAGAACAAGTACACCTGTAGGTTCTCAAAATGAAAAAACAGAGTGTCGATTTTAGCAGGAGACAGCCATTTCAGGCAGGCATGTTTTTTTTTTTTTTTTTTCTTCTTCCTAGATGACCTCAAGTGACGAACAAGCTGCAGCATATTATGGTGACAAATTTTTTTTGTTTTTCTAAAGAAAGCCTGTAGATTTTCAATATGTTATAGGAGAGGACCGGTTATACAGATAAGGGAAGATTTCTTTTAGACGGACTATGTGTGAATATACTATCTGAAAAAAAGTAACTTTTGCAAGTGCTTGATATTCTCAAACGCTTGGTTAAACAATGAATATAGATTAGCTTGATATTTTTATGTGAAGCTAATTCCCATGTAGCAGTACAAGCATAAATAATCTGGAGCTCCTTCAAGAATGCTAATTTGCCAAAAATGTATTGTAAACTTGACCCAAAATGTGCTCCGTTCTTGAGTTCTCACCACGTCACCAGACTCATTCTCGTTCTACATGCCCTTTGGGATGGCAGACCCGTGCTTCCCCTCTAACACCTGGCAAGGAAAGCGCACAAATGATGTATATGTAGATGTCAGAAGGAAGCTCATAAGGGACAACTTCCTATTTCGGCACAGTTTAATGCGCCCCATTGTTCAAGAAAACAAAATGATGATGTACATTCTATATATGTATCGTCTAAAAAATGCACACAATTTTTTTCAGTGATATTTAAGAGAGTCAAGCTACATCTCTGGCTGGTTTTGGCTGGAATTGCCCAGATTGACAGTTACACCAGCAGATGTATATCAACATTGAAATGATGAAGGAAAAATGTTATTTTAAAATGCCTCACTATGTCTCACTCAATTTACTACTTTTCATAGCTTATACCTTAAGAGGTGGTCTTTATCCTTTAAATGGTTTTATTGCCAAAATCCACGAGAATGACCGTCATCACATTAACAAGTTTCAACTGTATACCAAGTAATAACAAACATGTGCTTACTTTTTCTGCAATCAAGATGTGGATTACATCGCTGAGGTGCAGGCTTCAGTGAAAAATCACTGCTAGAGACGTCACTGCTGAGTGAGTACCAGGGCCGGCGATAGGGTAAGGCGACCGCCTTAGGCCCCGCGCACGAAGCCCTCAACCACGGATTACTTTTTTTAAATATCAAGTATGCACTTAATCGCACGCGGGATGTTCGACTAAAACAGAAATGAGAGAAGAATGTGCTATGTGCCATTCCGTCATGTGGTGACAAAAACTCCCACTTTTAAGAAAAATCCACCAACCCTGCAAGCTATACCCTGGATTTCACACCCTTCTCTCCTGCTGTCATTTCCCGTACTGCTAAAATCTCCCACTGCGAACATCATATAATTTCTTATCTTTTCATTATTGCTTGTGTGAAACAGGCCCGGCGATGTGCCTTTGCCTGAGGCTCCGCGCACCCCTAGCACCGGCCATGGTGAGCACGTCACTGCTAGTGACGCAACATGTGATGCCAGTGTCTTTCACCCCACCCCATGTTATTTCATGAGCAGTTAGCATCAGAATCAATGAGCTTGCATGATGCACTTATCAAGGGTAATTTCACGTGTGCCGATAAACATACTGCAGTGCTGATTTAAAATGTAGTTTATGGCTGTGGACCACGCTGATATTGAGTATGCCATGTGAACTAGGGGAGCATTTTCTGGCATAAACATTAGACGAGTGAGGAGCCAAAAAATGTAAGCACTGTTTACGTGCATTTGACAACCTGCATTTTTATTACTGAGAGGCTATCTTCGTAGCAAGAGGGAAATGGTGACAATGTGGCACATGTTCATAAAATGTAGAACCAGAGACAGAGAAAAAAATTGACAGCATGCATATCATGATCTCAATGATGTCATTGTGTCCGTGTTTCTGTCTCCTGTTCCACATTTGTAAACCTTTGTAGTTGCTGGATTTTAGCCCAACAGCGGGGGTCAGCAATTAGAGAACATCCAGAACATGCAAGGCATACATTTCCTCATTATCCGTATTCCTCATTCAAAAACGTTGAAGAAATAACCATGCGAAGAAACAATACAACAGTGAAGCTGGCTTCAGTACACTACAATATGTCACATGTAGCAATATATTGTATGCCTCAGTGTTTCCCAAACCATGTGTCAGGGCCCCCATTGAGGCCTCGATAGCCCAAGCGGGGCCCAAGAGAAAGCAGTGAGCGCAATATGAAGTGAGCGCAATATGCCACAAAACCAAGGAAACTATCTCGCTACAACTGCATTATATTGAAGTTGTCTTACAAAAATGCAAGCTCAGTCGGGAAACAAGCTAACTCGCAGCAATGCTTTCAATCAAGTGTGTCGCAGTTGGTCGCAGTATTCCTCACTCTATGATGACGAGACCCTGATCCTGCATCAAACGTTACTTGCGCGGACTAGTACAGGCTTCGCCCAGATAAACGTCGGGGTTTGTAACGAGCATAAAACAAATAAGAACAGTGTCGGGCAGCTGAAGTAGATGTTAGAGGACGTATTATGCCGCAAAATTTTATGTCGATACTGACATTTGGTCCGTTTCTCTGCGGATAAATCGTGAAAATTAGAAAACTGCCGCTGCCTAATCGGCTATACCTGTGTTTCAGCTCCTTTCCGTCAGATGGCGAACCGGTCGAACGCGGCGTTGCAGACGACATCGAAACCAAGTGAACAAGTGGAACTGAATTCAGAGTCGTACTCTGCAACGCCGCATTTGACCGTTTCGCCATCTGACGGAAAGAAGCTGAAACACAGGTATAGGCGTTTAGGCAGCGGCGGTTTTTTAATTTTTACGATTTATCCGCAGAGAAACAGACCAAGCGGCATTATCGACATAAAATTTTGGGGCATAATACGTCCTCTAACATCTAGTTTAGCTTTCCGACACTGCTCTTATTTCTTTTATCTTCGTTACAAACCTCGAAGTTTATCTTGGCGAACCCTGTATAACATTCATATTACTGTATATGTATCAAGGCATAGTACAAGCTTCCTAAACAAGAGCGCGCACACACACACATGCACAGACGGTGATCTCAGTTGTCTCCCTACGTAAACTCCCAATTATTAACACACATGCACAGACGACGAAAGATATCGGCTGTCGCACACACACCATCACGAAAGCTATGCCCATCTTCGTTGATGCGCCCACGAATCCACAGGAAGACTGCCGAAGCTCTCCCACTCGTATTAAGTACCTGTACCTTGAACTGCAAACAGTATGGCAACACTCCACAAAACGAGAACAGCTGATTGCTGATTTCATGGGCGCGGCCATGCGAGCCGAGAAGGACAGTTCAACGTTCAACAGAAGAACAATTTTAGCTGAGAAGGTGGCGCTATTATTCGGTGCAACAATTTCCAGAGTGAACCGACCTCGATCAGCTCAGATAGCTCAACACTTTTTCATTCTTTTTCTTTTTAGTATTAATTATTATTATTTTTCCTTCATTTCCAATTCTAATTCCAATTCCAGCTCAACGGCTCAACCGCTCAGCGCGCTGACACTAGTGCAACATAGAGTCAATAAATAGCTGGTATGAAAACAGCGGATCAATTTCACAGAGTGTGGCAAAGGAACGGAGAACTCTCGCTTCCTTAAGGAGAAGAGTACTTGAAGTATATTCGTGTTTTATGATTCCTTTTTCCTCTCTCTACGTTCCAAAAACATACGGTTTCTGAGCCAAGACAATATAGTTGCGAGCGCAGTTGACATACAGAAGTATATACAGATCCCGTACCGTGAAGACCACCGCCCCAAACGTGGTTGCCACGGTTTCGGTTTTGGCCCATTTGCATGCCAAAATTCAGGCATGAATATTTTAATACACGTGTGTGTTTCAAAATTTTTAAACGTGGTGTGGATTTTAACTAGGACAGTCTCCCATATCGGCATTTGGCTTTTGTTCAAGACGTCCTAATTAAAGAGTTAATTAATGAATTTCATCAATTAGTCATCCTTATTAGTCATTATAGTCTTTCTTGGAAAAGATATGCGCCCGACCGTAGAACTCAACTGTGAAAATGACGTGCTCTCGTGGCTTTTTTATAAAAATTTGTCCAAGCTGAAACGCACACGCACACAAAATAGACGGGAACGTGCCACAAAGGCATACTTCGTGGTCCCTTTTTAATACAGAATTTTTAAAATAAAACAACTAGGACTACCTGTACATTAGTTTCGCATTTACGGTATGCGAGTGGAGGAAAACCTTATCGGGAGGCAAAGTATTTTGACATTCTAATTTCCATAATTCGCTAAGATGTATTTTTTTTTTATGAAGCTGTTTTTCTTTCTTTCGAGAAACAGAAATTAAAAAGAAGAAAAGAATTGCTGTCAATCTTCCTTCATGTTCATTTTAGATATGAAATGAATCCTTCATATCTACATGCTTCAAATTATTATCCACAGAGGTGACATTTGTTTGTAGTGCACCGTTCCAGGTTTTCGATTACCAGAGATACCTCGCTCGCACTATTCTACTTCCCTTATCCGTAAGGGCGTCGGAAGTCCTTCACGGCAAGGAGGAGCGAGCCCTAACCTAACCTAACCTAACCTAACCTAACCCAACCCAACCCAACCTAACCTAACCTGAAGCAGAGCACTGCGGGACGTGGAGTTAGAGATTGAGAAGTGCGGCATATATAAAAATAGGATCCCCTAGCAATGACTCGTCCAAGTGATCTCATGACGGTGGACGTTATAATGCAGATGGGGTAGGCCATCTCGCGTTATGACTACCTTGAGGCGAAAAAACTCGCACTAGAGCAGCAGAAACTGAAATGCTTGTTGATGGTTTCACTAGAGTAAGGTAAGACAAATTGATAAGACACTTGGTAAGACAAATTTATAGAAGTGAGCGTGCGATGGCGTATTTCCTAATTTTTTTAAATTCATATTTTCGTCAAAAGTACATTGATTTCTTCGGTAAATGGTGTTTATTGCTGCACTATACGCTCTGTCGATTATTCTAGCCATGGTTGAGGCAAAAACAGCCAGATAAGCTTCACGAGTCATCAAACGTACCAGCAAACTCCTCGCTGCGGGGTAAGAGCTTCCACTGAAGGCTTCCCTGCGTTGACCAAAAACAAGGCAGTGTCCTTTGCTGGAGAGGAAATCTGCGTTTTCTAGTACCATATACAATGCAGCTCCACGCCATGTCACTGCTCTCCGTGTAGTTGGTATGCAGATACAGTATCACGTAGATAGTACCCATTCGGGTAAATTTCGTGTTTTACTCGTCTTCTACGTACTACTTTTTAGACTGGTCTTCATTTTCATTCTGCAGTAAAAAAGCTGAAATGAAATCTGTCTCGGATGAGACTTGCGGACGAAAGATGGGGTGGTGGGGGTTGAGATGGACACGGAGTTTCATTGCCCGGGGTGATACTCTGCCCTATAGCTGCTTGTGGTGTGAGGAAGGAAATAACGTCCCATGGAGTCCAAAATTGCCAACCAAAAAAAATTGCTAAAAAATTTCTTAGGCAATTTGAGGCTTTGTATGAGTTTGTCCCTTCTATGTTGTTCCAGCCTCAGAGCACCAGTTCTTTCACATAAACACTGCTTACATTGCTAACCTGTCTATAACAAGACATGCGAAAGGATTGCCAAATTAAAATTCCATAATGCGAAAATGATTCTGAAATGCATAATTCCAATAGAAGGGAGAGTAAACATTGGAACAACATGTAAATGTAAAGCACTGAAGTGTTGGCATTCTTCTGATGTGTATGATATACTGCTCTATTTAACCCATGACATACATGTTGTCAAACGTTAACTTCTTGCATTCAACATCAAGGTGGTCTACCTATTCCATCTATAAGCGACTCGTCTTTACACGGACACGTGGCACACCGTTTTGGCACAAAGATTTGATATCTCTGCTTGTTGAATATATCAAGCAAATACTGTGCCAAAATTGTGTTACCAACATGACATGCTGCATCTGGTGAGATATGTTACGAGAGAAACACTCCTGAAGCGATTAAAGAAAGTGCATACGAATACATATGCTTTGCAAACAAGTTGTTCCAAAGTATAATTATGTTCGTGTGAATCTTCTTCTCTCGTGCAACACGGGCGTCTGTTCTTCAGCTCCCTCAAATACAACTACAGAGCACTATCTAGGACGGGGTATTGTACCCCGTATGGCAGCGACCCAGAACCCCCTTCCCGCTGGCGGAAGGGGGATACATCGCCGCCCCATCGCAGCCGGTCGCCGATAGCCCGTCGCTCCCAAGGGTGTGATGACGGGAAGGCTTCGCAGTGCCAGGACGACTACCCTCCTGCTGACTGGTCTTCGGAGACAGTTATCCAGGACATGAACGATACGAACGAGGACAACGACATGAACGAGGACAATCTTGATGACAACCCCTTCACCCTGGTGACATATAAGAAGAAGCGATCGAAGTCCGGTCTTCTTCACACCCACGTCCGGTCGTCTTCACACCCACGTCTCCTGGGGCATCCTTCTGGCGCGTTAATCCAAACGGCGTTGCGCGTGACATCTGCGCCGCTGCCCAGGGGCCTATACGAAAACATCGGTTCAATAAGGACGGAAATATGTGTGTGTTCGTATCATCTGAGGGTGCTGTTGCCAAATTGCTTGGCCTAGTGACTGTCGCGGGTGTGGGTGTGCAAGTGAGCATCGCCAAGTCCTATGTTGAGAACATGGGGAAGATCAGCGATGTCCCTGTGCCTTATGCTGACGAAGAAATTGCCTCCTACCTAGAGGGTTTCGGGGTGGTGTCGGCTCGTCGGCAAGTCCGACGTATCTCCACGCAGGATGGTCAGGATAAGCTCATCCCCCTCAGATCGGTCATTCTTACATTCAAGACCAACGTCAAACTGCCGCACAGTGTGACATTGGGTTTCACCGACTACGCTGTGCGCGAGTATGTTGGGGCTTCCGTCCAGTGCTTCAAGTGCCAGCGGTTTGGCCACATTGCTCGCAACTGCCGGGGTTCAACCACACGCAAGATATTTGCGGGGCCGCACATGCAGACGGACTGCACTGTGAAGCGACAACCCAAGTGTGCAAACTGTGGGGGCCCTCATGTGGCTTCGGACTCACGGTGTATCCAGAAGAACATAGCCACTCGGCGCTATAGGGACGCCGTTTTGCCCAAGTCTGGCAGCTCCGACAGAAACCAAGCGGGTGCTCGTGTCCCGCCTGCTCGTCCCGCGCCTAAGCCTGCTAAGCCCGCCAAGCCTGTTAAACCGTCTTCGAGGTGCCTCCGTGCCACCCAGGGCGTTACACTTCCTACATGGCAATTCCCTCCAATGGTCCGCGGCACAGCGGCGTCTGCCACCGACTCAACACACCCTTTGAAGGCGGACACGGATAATTTGCGGCCGGATTCTCCAAAAGTTTCCTACGGGGATGCAGCCAGCCAACAACCGCAAAGGTCTCTGCGGCGGCCTGCAGTGCCGAGCGAGCTGAGACGTTCAAGCTCTATTGTTAAGAACCGGGATGACATGCTCAGTGCACTGCTGCCGCTGGTTTTTGTCGCTTTGAAGGCTGTCGTCGCCGCTTTCCCTGGTGCTTCCCAGTTGCCTGAAGTCAGGGCTCTTCTGGCAGCGGACAATCTCTTTTTGCCACACAATGCAGCAAGCGTGTAAATCTGCTGCCATATTGCAGTGGAACGCGCGTGGCCTTCGGAATATGCTACCTGACTTGAAAGCATTCGTTCTTCGGCATCAGACACCAGTACTTGCTATTTGCGAAGCGTATGTCCCGCAAGACTTTTTCTTCTTTTTCTTTTTTTTTTCTTCTTTTTTCTTTTTCTTTTCGTTTTCTTCGAAATAATCATCCATCAATCAATCAACTTTCGAATTAGTGGATGTATCACTTACACGTTGGACAACACATCTCCGTCTCGAACCATCATATGCGTAAGAAATGACCTGACCTAGGCACTAATTCACTCTCGACGTGACCCATTTGACTACAAGGTGAAAAACCGGGCGTGTTGGTGTTGATCTTGCCTGACGAACTAGCACTGGGAACGGGACAGAGAGAGGAGACGACAGGACAGGTGCCATTTGACTACATTGAGTGTAAAGTACGCATGGGCTGTACCGTATTGACTGTTGTGAGATTGTACATTCCCCCGTCGGCTACTGTCACAGCTCGCAGTATTAGAGATATATTTGCCTGTCTCCCAGCCCCGTTTGTTGTTGTTGGTGATGTCAACGCACACCATTCCTTGTGGTGTAGCAGAAAGGTTGACACCCGCGGCAAAATCTGAGCGGACGTTAGGATATGCGACTGCATCTTCTCAATGATAGGTCATCTACGTTCCTCGGCCGGTGTTTTCGGTCAGACTCTCTAGACCTCTCTCTGTGCTCAAAGGATGTATCCACAGGTACCTGGTTGGGCGGTTGGCATGGACGGTCGGGGAAGTGACCATCTTCTCATTTTCATTGGTTTTCAAAAATTTCTTCAGAAAGAACGGCATAAAGTTGTAACGATAACGGATTGGTCAGCCTTTCGCGCCTTGTGTTCCACCAGCACCCGACCTGACCTCTCAGCAGACGAGATGGCAGGATGCATCGAGGAGGCCCTTCGTTCATCAAGCAAGTATGTTAAAGTCGTTACTGGACATCTCGGCTCAAACCCTAGGGTTGAGCAGCTGCGGGCATACCGTCGACGCGCCGAGCGCACAGCTCGTCGAACTGGGTTGCTCAAAGACATCCAAGAAGCCCGCCGCGCGTGCAAGGCAGTCACTAAGAGCTGGCTGCGATTGATCGTAAGCGCTGGAGGCAGTTCTGCGGATCGTTGTCATCTTTTGACAACCCTGCGAAGATCTGGCGAGTGGCAAGAAGTTTAAGCGAACCTCCCACGAACCAGCATCCTTTAGGTGCGCTTGCGCTGTCCTCCTGAAAGTCCGAAGCAGAGGTGGCTCAGGCCTTCTGCAACACCATTGCCGCTCCTTCGAAGGCTGCAAGTACAACGTGGTTTTCTTCCCATGTGGCTACCTTAGTCGAACGGATTCAAGCTGAGCCCATAGTCACTGACCCGGATATGGATATGGATTTCTCACTGGCCGAGTTCAGAAGCGCGCTGCTGCTGTCTCAGGTTCGGTCCTTTCCTGGGCCGGATAACGTCACCTATAGGGCTCTCCGCAACCTTGATCAGAAATGTGTGAAGTATCTGCTGGAGGTATTTAATAGATCATGGAGGTCAGGGAAAGTACCCGACAGTTGGAAGCGCGCACGTGTTATTCCGCCATTGAAGCTAGGCAAACAACCATCGCAGCTCTCCTCCTTTCGACCAGTGAGCCTGACTAGCTGCCTTGGGAAGTTGATGGAGCGCATGGTACTCGCTAGACTGGAGTGGTGGCTCGAACATCGCCGCGTCTTCCAGGAAGAAATGTCAGGCTTTCGACGGCACAGAGCAGCAATGGACTCGGTACTCGATTTAATCACTTCTGTGGAAGACGCAAAGGTGCGCAAGAAGACTGTGCTGGATGCCTTTCTCGATGTTAGGCGGGCGTACGATACTGTCAGCCACGCTTCTGTCCTCCATGGCCTTGTTGATGCCGCCCTGCCTTTCAGAGCTCTCTCGTGGCTTACTGATTTCCTTCATGGACGGGAATTGTTCGTCCGCACAAGCCAGGGGGATACAGACTTTGTCGAGTTGACCCATGGGGTGCCCCAGGGGAGTGTTCTGAGCCCCATCTTATTTAACATTGTTATGGCTGGCCTTCGAGGTTGCGTCGGTAGAAAAAATACTGCTATCTCCATGTATGCTGATAACATTTGTATCTGGACCAGCGATAAATCCCGTCCTGCCCTCCAGCGACGCCTCCAACTCGCTCTCGATACTATCCAGCAGTACCTGTCACTGACGCGCTTAGACATATCGACGAAAAAGACAGTAGTACTTCCTTTTACAAGGCGGAACATGAGGCCCTTCCAGCTTTCCGTTGCTGGCATACCGTTGAAGCATGTGTCTCACCATAGGTTCCTCGATCTCACTGTTGATGCTAGGCTCTCTTGGCGGAGGCATATTGCAAGCTTGGAGATCAAGATCCACCGTTGGATTGCAGTGATCCGTCGCTTGACAGGCATGAGATTGGGCAGTGACACGAGCTCTCTGTTGGCCGTCCACAGGGCTTTGGTTCGAGAGTACCTCGCGTATAGTTTGCCGGTGCTTAATGGCGTACCGACATTCGGTGATGACTCAGCTGAAGCCTAGCGTCCCGCGTTTCGTAGTGAAGACAGTGGCTCCCAGTGCCCCTCCATGGTCTCTGTCAAGCCCAGCCACCCGCCTAACTGTTCCTGGCCTGCATGGAAGGAAAAGGGATACAGCCCCGTGTGTCGCCAAGCAGGTTACCCTGGGCATGATGAACGACAACTGCACGGCGTCAACGTCAGTTTTCACTGATGGGTCATCTACTCGGGGTGGATCGTCCTCGGCATTTGTCATTCAATCTCAGTCAGTCTCCTGTGGTCACCGTCTTTCTCACAGAACATCGTCTACGTGTGCCGAGCTTTACGCCATTCTATTTGCTATGCAAAAAATATCAGCCAGTCCAGCTCAGTCCTGGGTCGTCTTTACAGACTCAAGACCCGCGCTCCAGTGTGTGGCCAACTTGAGGATACGCGGACTCCTCGGTCCTGTTGTCTTTGACATCATGCAAGCTTACATGAAGGCGACCATTGCAGGGCACACAGTAGTATTGCAGTGGATCCCCGGACGTGTCAGCGGCACGATGAAGCAGACAGGACCGCATTGAACGCCCATCAGCACGCAGCTTTTTCCCCGATAATGATGTCGTCGGGCGACCCACGACACCTCCTCTCGACACTCACCGGTCCCAAGATGCAGGCTCAGTGGGAACACGACATAGCTCACTCCCTTCTCTCTGATGTAGACCCCACGCTTTCTCTCGTCCTTCTTCCGCGACTACCGCGCCCCTTAAAGGGACAGTCGCATCGACCACAGATCGATTCCGAAACCACAGTGAAATGAGATTCCCCGTCCTTCACTGACCATGACTCCGAAAGTCCCATTCCGATCAACGCAATACTTTGTGCATAATTCGTCTGTAAGCGGCGCTACAGCAGACGACGGATGCGGTCGTCAAGCGGAGCTCCCTGCTGAGAATCTTTAGCAACGTCACAAGGAATCTGACCAATAAGAACGCGGCGAGCCGGAGGAGTCCCCGCGGCTTGCAGCTTGCATGAGCAAGATCAGGGAGAAGAAGGCGAAGGCACATACGGAGATGGCGGACTCGGAACGCGGAAGTGGCGAATCGTGCTGTTCAAATACCTTTAGTAATACCTCCCGCGACGAATATACATGTTTGATGACGGCCCATATTCGACGGATCCGCTTCTTCTGCAAGTCGCTGGTGATGTACGTGCCGCAGCTGCGTTAGCGCAACAGAACGAGCCTCAGGACCACTGCTTTAGGTACGTTCATGATCGGAGTGCTCAATACTTAATCCCGTGACATTCACACTACGACGCCGGAAACAATCCAAGTGTTTGTGCGGCGTCTGTGCTCTCCAGGAACCGGATGAGTACCTATATGCTGCAGTTCTGGTGAAGTGGCAGAGTTGTGCAATGACGGCGAAGTACAGTGTAAGCACGCATCACACTTTGTTCCCAGCTCTTCTTTGGTCAACTTCTGGTCGTGTATCCACCGCAGTATTGTAGCGACGATCACAGTCTTCGCCTACTGTGCCCACGATAGACAGGCACGTTGAGCAATCATTATTTTCGTAGTTGTTGTCGTTGTTTGCACACACGACGAATGCCCCATGAAAGTTACGAAGGCTCTAACTAACTGTGCAACTCAAGGGCCGGGTTAGAATTAGAATGATTGTCAGGAAATTACTGTGCTACGTGTTTAGGAAAGTGTCCTTTCTTTTTACAGCTACGTCAGGTTCACTGCTTATTGTGTGTTTACAAGCTGAGTTTGGAGATTCCTTGGACCGAGAAACAGACGACAGATACCTGGGTGTGTCGTCCGCATGATTCGCCAACGTTTTTTCATCCCGGTCCTATCACGACTATCATCTTTAATGTGCCTCATTTCCTGTTCACACCTACACCATAATAGACTTGCGTAGTTTCCAATTGAGAAGTGTGAAACAGAATCTGTGTTACCACAGTAATCCCGAGAAGTGCAAAGGAATAGGCAGGAGCAATAAACTACTTGGCCATAAGTGACAGTTATACTTTTAATGGTAGTGTAATGCTTCTTATCGTTGGCAGTATTATAGCATGTGAGGGATATAACATGTCAAATAATTTCAGGTAACGTTTCATAACTCACTAATGGTACAGTTACACATCATTATCATAGTAAGTGATACATCCGTCTGGGAATGTCCACAATTTGTCATTCCCACGGAAGATTGTTCCGCCTTGATACAGCAAAACAAATTTTGATACCTGCCATTGATCCAATTTTTGTAGCACCACTGTTTTGAAAACACCTTTCAAGACTGTAACTTCAGAGATCCTTGGCAGAGCATTACCTCTTGTCTATGTATTATAATAGTTATTATAATGACAGGCAATAAGTTACGCAAATGTGAATAGGGGGGGTGTCGAGGTAGCTTGCCGTTGTTGGCCGCACTCAAGTGGGCATCGTCACGACTATAGCAAAAAAAAAGAAAGTGGGAGAGGAGAGTTGAGGACTTCAAAGTGATGTAGAGGCAGGATGACCGATACTGATGGGACGGAAGCACACTGTAGGTGAGAGGTGCACTAGAGTGGTCCCTCCGCTAGGCCCGTTTCTTGAAGAAAGCGCACGAGGCCGCGAGTTTTTGTAAGTCGTTCCGCACAAGAACCTTCGGGGAAGAGGACGTCCGTCAGTATGCCAGGCCTGGCGTGGGGAAGATGGGTTTCCCGCATAGTATGGTATGCTCGGCATTCTGTCAGGATATGCGCAATTGTCTCCGGATGATTACAGTGTCCGCAACTGGAGTCCTCCCTGGAGCCGATCTTGAACAGTTGCGAGTTCGTGAACGCAGATCCTGTGCGTAATCGATGGAGCATTGTCTGCATACCACGGGGAAGATCTTTCGTGGGGAGAGGGGGTCGGTGATTCTGCATGATGTCCTGTATGCCAGGATGATGCCTCAACTAGCTGTTTGACGACCATGAGCCTGTCAGTGGTTGTTTACGCAAATGTGAATAAATTTTTGTGTTGACTGAGTGTTGTCCATTCAAGCGCCATTGCACAAGTCCACATCCAACTCTTCACGCACAGATATTTATTATTTGCTATGCACAGACAGTTATCAGCGTGCACCACACTGGCAATGTCCCTTGGTATCTCAAGCGGGGACTCACAAAAAAAGAAAAGAAAAAAACAGTTTCGTAAGTACTTCAACTGCAATGAAAACGGGACGGTTGGACAGTAAATTGGACGGTTTCATTATAACAGTGGTACACAGAAAAAAAACTCTGGGTGTTGGGGGGGGGGGGGATCTGGATCGATCTCTGGGCACAACCAAGTGTAAAATTTTAGAAGGGTTAGTACATCCTGAAATGACGCTCAGGCTCAGACCCCACTACTCGAATAATGCACCTCCCTTTTACAGTAAGAGGCCTCTTACTATCTACGGCATATCCTATCAAAGCTCACAGGACAGCAAATTTGGCCAATGCTTATGTGACAGTGCCTCGTAGAACATGCAGCTTTTCTGTTGAATTGACACTACATCTCTGGTAGCCCCTTTAATGTCTGGAGGTAGGTGCATCATTTTACATTTAACCAGCAGTAATGTATAGCATTGCAAAAAAGGAAACAAGGGCTTAATCTGGACGCTGCATCAGCATCATTCATCATCTCGCAATAACGTTGTTGCTGTCAGCCTCTGCAGAAAGATTTGGGTGGACCTGAAACGGACCTTTTTTTTTATTTCCCTTCTTTCAAGTTATTTTGTCTTGGCATGTAGCTGTGAGATGTCAGTAGAAGCCATGAAGTCATTCTCTTTACTTCTTGAACTTGGATGAAGAAAGCACTGTTCTGGAAGATCCTAATTTGTCAGAGGTGTCGTAAAGGCATTAGTGTAAAAACCAGGTCTCTCAGCAAAATTGCCGTGCACACACACGTACATTGTTTGGTGCCGTTTCATGGATGGATAGGACTTGGATCAGCAGCACCTGGTCCTTCTATAACACAGAACGTCAAAAGTGCACCTCAAGTTGGCTACGACAACCGCAAAAACCGCCGCTCTACAGCACACAAACAGTTCACAAACAGCAAGATAAAAGGAAACTGGCAAGTGGTTTATGTTACGGACAGAGGTACTGCTTGTATATAGTGCCTGTTTCTAGCACCAGCACACAAACAGCGTCAGTTCTTCCTTTTAGTGATCGGGGTTCATAGTTTGCGAATTGTTCTGTGTCCAAAAATTGTAAACACATTATATGTATTTAAGTAATATACGTACCGCTTGCGCTTGACCCCGTCGAGCTGCCTGCAGTTGTAATACACATGAAAACCAATCATGTCTACCACATTCCACAAAAGTCACAGGCTCAGTAACAGGGAAAGTTTCATGATAACGCGTCCGACAACGAGATAAGCCAATCACGTTCATATGAGTGACATCATGTTCTTTTACTTGTTTATTGTATTTTATTTATCTAGTTATTAATCATAGGTTAGGGGATACCTTACGTTGTACCGATTTCGTCTTTTGCTAAGTTACTCACACGCAAGAGCGACAGATCCGATTAGGAAACTACATAGACATTGTGACTTACTGTCGAAGTTGCTGGCTCGCTTTGTTCGTGGAACACTGTCGGAACGGCGTCAAGTTTCAATTCGTTGCTTTTTCGTGTCAATCCAAGTTGCACTTGCATGATGTTCTCATCCAGGTACACATTATCGGTGAAATGCGAGGAGCATACACGGACAGCATGAACACTCCTTGCTTCATCTGGATACCCGCTAGTGATGTAGCTGCTTCCAACTTTCGCTTCGTCTGGGGTCTGGCTGTAGCTGTATCCTAGGCGTGCGAAATCAAACATCGAGGTTTTCGAAGGAAGTTTTCCTGGAGTCAGGAACGCTGCGTCGGTTTCCAAACGACATCTCACGCGAAGGATGCAAGCGTAGAGATAGTATCCGCGTCACCAGAAAGTGTCACATGTGAATACGGGCGACGTGCCGGAAAAAACAACCAGCCCCAGACTTGGCGGCAGACGACAGCGTCCTTCACAGCGGATTAGCCAGATTCCACCTTGCGTCACGCGATGCTGTTGGCGCTGGCGCTTTCGAGGATCAAAACGAAACCGGATCTTTTAAATTCGATTCCTCATCACCCGGTGAGTTTTGGAAGGAGAAAATTTGGCAAATACCTCGTGGTAGTGTACCGAACACATTGGTATTGGATTCGTAACCACGGTTCCGGATGCGACAGTCCCTTTAAAGGGACAGTCGCATCCGGAAGCGTGTTCCGGAACTATTATGGTCATGTTCCCTGTCGTTCATAATGTACGCCGGCAAATTTTCTCCGCACAAATCCACTTGGTTGACTCAGAAACGATTTTTAAATGTTCGCGCTTCCGGCGCGCACGGCAATCCCCGCAAGGCGCCGTCACTGGATGACGTCACCCGGATAAACCAACCATCAGGAGGCGCTCGTTCCCGCCGCAGATTCTGTGTGTGTCTGAGCGTGCGTCTGACCCTTTTTCTTGTTGTCTTGTCGCGTTTGCTTTGAAGTACTTTGAGCCACAGCGTGTGGCCTAGGATTTCACGCCGTTGACGTGCGATGTCACAGCCAGGAAACCGGTGCTACGTGCTCGGGTGCAGAAAGACTTATAACGCGAATCCCGAGCTTACATTTCACCGACCTCGCAATAGCGAAACGAAACGAAAGTGGGAGGCAGCGATCGCCAGCCACTGCTGTGGTGTGGCCCAGGGATTGAATGTTTCACGCGTCTGTTCCTGTCATTTCGCCGACGACGCCTATTTTGATGAAGGTGTATTGCAAGTTCGGCTTGGGCTACGGCAGAAACAGAAGCGGCTGAAGATTGACGCCGTGCCTACCACATTCGATCAGGAACAAGGGCAGGAACCAGTAACGGAGGTAAGTGACAATCTTGCGTGGTCACAGCTACGCTGCGATGAAAAATATCAGTTGTTACAGTAAACATCATCGCGAACACCTGGCCTCACCGCCGATTGTAACGTCACAGTCACACCGGCTACTAATGTACACAAATTACAATGATTGTAGCATCCTGACGCAATAGTACGCGTACTCTAGAGAAAAAAGATTGGTGTGTTGTTGCTGTGCTAATTGTCGCCAGTATTATGCAGGAGTAACGTAACACTCCCACATGACAGCGTTATTCTAATGTTATTGCAGCTAATGGATGTTTCTACAGTTCATAGTGTAAGCCTGATATTCAGGGATGTGAAAACATCGCAATCTGTGTTTGGCTACGTCCGAGACACTTGCATCAGTATTCTACTGCAGCCTTGTTGCTAATTTCTGGCTCTATTTCAGGCGGCAGCAAGCACGTCAACGGAATCAACTGGATTTGGTATGTTTTGTCAAGCCACGAAAATATTGCAATTCTTTTTGCACGTCCCACAAAATAATGGATATGTACGAGCCCTGAAAATTGTCGAGTTCTG
This sequence comes from Ornithodoros turicata, assembly GCF_037126465.1. Lineage (NCBI taxonomy): Eukaryota > Metazoa > Arthropoda > Arachnida > Ixodida > Argasidae > Ornithodoros > Ornithodoros turicata. The sequence continues at coordinate 40,878,114 of NC_088202.1, read as the reverse complement.
TGAAAGGAATCTTGTGTGATGCGGCTGCCAGCGTTTATAATGTAATGTCGACAGGAAAATAACTGTGCCAGTGAAATAGGGGAAGATTTATTTGCATAGTCATTTTTATGTTTGTTATTGTACCCGCTAGGCCCTCAACGTATTCTTTTGAGTGTTAACACTCAAGGCCATATTTCAGATATGGAGGTCATGGCTGAAGCAAGTGCTGGGGACCCACTTCCCACTTCACGGCGCATCTCACAAGGGGGTTGTCATCCCCTGATTCCAGGAAGAGGAAAACAATGGACACAGACTTGCATAGCGTATTAGTGCACCAGAAATGGATCTGCCAACATGAACCCTCCTAACATCCCTGTGGCAGCATACCTGTAACCACCCAGACTTCACACCACATTAATTTAGAACCACAGCACAACATAATAAAATAGCTTAGGTTCATTTTCCTCCCATACATAACGGGAGGCAAATAAACCTAAGCTATTTTGTTATTCCCACTCCGTCATACTCCACTGTACAATAAATCAATACAATTATAGGGTCATTCTTTATTCCCGTCACTACACCCACCTCGGCACTAACTTAGTGCAGTACAGTCTGGATTTGATGCCAGAGCTAATACCGCCACGTGTAGTAGTTTTTGCTGTACAGACGGGTAGACAGTCTGTTGACTGCAACTGGAGATACAGAGTGACAAGACAAAACATCCCACACACTGCAATGACGAAAAGACCACACCTATAGTATCCTCGAAAACCTCTGATGGGAGGCAAGGGGGATGACCAAGGGCTCACTTACACGAAGTGTGCCTATGTCAACAAAATTTTTGTCTTGCCACTACATGTCTCCAGTTCCAGCCATCAGTATGCACCAGCTTGTCTCTCTTGCCAAGACACCCTTGTTTCGATGGTCCTAACGCTGAGAGCCTTGATAAGACGTAGACGGGAACTCCCTCCTGATTGCTCGGACAACGCATCCAGGAACCTGTCGTCTGTTCCTTGGGCCAAGGTATCCTCAGACCCATCTTGTGAATGACGAGTGAACCTCAGGCAGCTGGAAAAGACAACACCACATGACATTTCTTTTTGTTTAGCATCATATCTTGTGGGCATTTGCATACCTGATAAATCTCCAGCAGTGTCGGGAAGACAATGGCCAGAACAGAAGACCAGACACTATCCCAACCTTGGAGTTCAAAGCCTGTGCATTCATTCCTTAGTTCCAGGGTCTCCCGCATTTTGAATGTGGAAGGTTGGCAGGTGTGCAACATAGTACAACAGAAAAATGTCCGCCTCTTTCAGGATGAGCCCTATTCCAACTGTTAACTCCCTCCCAAACCAGCTTCCCTACAATTTCGGCAAAATCCAATTTTTCGCAAAATATGTTACTCTTACATTCTTCAGTAACATGCTTCCCCCCTTCATTGCCACCTCAAATGCTTCTGTTTTCAGACTTGCAAGACTTTCCTTCAGAGTTTAAAATTCCCACTGGATTCAATCAGGGTTTTGTGTTGCCAATCAGGGCATGGCTAACTGGCATAATTGAGAGCATGTCGAGACTAGCTGAGGGGGCTGTGTTGCTTCACTTTTCCTAATGGAATTGTTGGACCAGGATTCTCTAGATCGTTCCACGGCTGTCGTGCACGCTTATGATTTATGGGGGACAAACTTGTGTAGGCCAAAAAGCTGCTGAGAATAGTCGCCGTTTTGTATACAGCCCTTGTCCACTTTAGGTGCGACAATTTGCATAACCAACAACACCCGACTAGCACTCGAGTTTACCCTTCCGAATCTTGATGGGGGGGGGGGTCATTTAAACCGAAAAATTCATTACGGTCGTAATCATATAGCAAACGAGAGAGCACTGCAGCAGGCTTACCTGTCGTCCTGGGGATTGAGTCGCCTAAAATGTTGATCGTAGCGGCAGCATTGAGGCGCGTACACCACTAGAAGTTCTCTACGGAGGGAGATGTCCCTGAATAATGGGTGTTGTGTTATGCACTGCACGGCGGCACTGTTGCACATTTATACCACCCTGGCAACAGAATGGCAACACAGGCGCTTGTCGGGCTCATGTGGGTCGCAGACTCCACACAGACACCTGCCGATTTCAACATTCTAAACTGTTTCGCACATCCGACGGCAACCATGCCAAGAGATACGTCACCTAAAAATGTCATCCCGCGGGTTAGCCGCAGCCACATCTCGTGGATGGTCGGCGGCTTCCAGAGGCATTGGGTCCGTAGGGTATGGGTCATCATCCAGCATTAACTCGTCGCCGCTACCGCTAACATGTTCGTCAGAATCTCCCCCAGACAGGGAAACATCACTCTCGTTTTCCGACTCCATGTTTGCTCCCTTCGCTGCCTTCGCTTCGCGATCGCCAAACAGGCGCGCGGCTCGCATTTGGCCAGGGCGCGCGCTGATTGGCCTTATCCCTGTGACGTTTGCTCCCACTTTTAGAGAGCGAGGGCGCAAGGATTCCGGTTTCTTTTTCATCGGATTGCGCGAAAAGTACGCCGCGGATCGAAATGGTATTTTCGGGCCCACTTCAGTGGTCGGCAAGGAATTAGAATTCGCATTAGTTTCGAAATTGACCTCGGAGAATGCGACTGTCCCTTTAACTGCTCTCTTCCACCGCATGAGGCTCAACGTTGCCTTTACACGTGCCTTTCAACACCTCAGCTCCACCTCGTCTTTGGAGTCACTTTGGAGTGCACGGCGACCTCAGCCACGTCATCCTGGCTTGTGGGCAATACCACCACGAGCCATAGGTGGGCATTTTGGTGAAACCTCACTCGCCCTCACCCTCACGGCCCTTACGGGCACACGCCCTCACTCGCCCTCACCCTCACTGCCCCCACGCGCACATGCCCTCACTTGCCCTCACCCTCACGGCACTCACAAACGCAAGTCCTGAGGGTCTTACCCTCATAAGGTCCCCTGTGAGTGCACTCATGAGGTCTGAGGGTCGCCAGGTCTCTGTGAGTGAAGTCACTGGTGAGGCCTGAGGTGTGTAGGGTCAGTATGAGGGCATTCAGAAATGAGGTCAAATGACGCATACCAGACGTGCGCAAATTATTTTATGAAGGCATTGATGATATGGTTCCAGCGACACAGCCACCGACTGTGTACACTTTAAAGGACTGGTGTGCACGTATTTAGCAATTTCGTCTACGCCGCGCTGGGAACACAGCGAAGCGTCCTGAGCTGACTGATTACTTGGCGATATGGTTCCAGCGACCGAACTACAGGCAGGGTGCACTTTAAAGGGCTGGTGTGCACGTTTTTACAAATTTAGTCTGTGTCGCGCTGGGAACACAGCAAAGCGTCCTGAGCTGACTGATTACTTGGCGATATGGTTCCAGCGACCGAACTACAGGCAGGGTGCACTTTAAAGGGCTGGTGTGCCCGTTTTTAGCAATTTCGTTTACGTCGCGCTGGGAACACAGCGAAGCGTCCTGAGCTGACTGATTACTTGGTGATATGGTTCCAGCGACCCAACTACCGCCAGGGTGCACTTTGAAGGCGCTGGTGTGCCCGTTTTTAGCAATATCGTGTTACTTCGCGCTGGGAACAGAACACAGTCTCCAGAGCTGACTGATTACTTCGTGATATGGTTCCATCGACCCATATACGGGCAGGGTGCACTTTAGAAAGCTGGTGTGCCCGTTTTTAGCAATTTCGTCTATTTCGCGCTGGGAACACAGCAAAGCCTCCTGAGCTGACTGATTACTTCGTGATATGGTTCCAGCGACGCAACTACCGAGAGCGTGCACTTTAAAGGGTAGGTGTGCCGGTTTTTAGCAATTTCGTCTATGTCCAGCAAAGCCCAGGACACTTGGCTGTGTTCCCAGCGCGACGTAGACGAAATTGGTAGAAACGTGCACACCAGCCCTGTAAAGTGCACCCTGCCTGTAGTTGGGTCACTGGACCCGTATCACCAAGTCATCAGTCAGATCATGACGCTTTGCTGTGTCCCCAGCGCGACATAGACGAAATTGCTAAAAACGTGCACACGAGCCCTTTAAAGTGCACCATGCCTGTAGTTGGGTCACTGGACCCGTATCACCAAGTCATCAGTCAGATCATGACGCTTTGCTGTGTCCCCAGCGCGACATAGACGAAATTGCTAAAAACGTGCACACGAGCCCTTTAAAGTGCACCCTGCCTGTAGTTGGGTCACTGGACCCGTATCACCAAGTCATCAGTCAGATCATGACGCTTTGCTGTGTCCCCAGCGCGACATAGACGAAATTGGTAGAAACGTGCACACCAGCCCTTTAAAGTGCACCCTGATTGTAGTTGGGTCACTGGACCCGTATCACCAAGTCATCAGTCAGATCATGACGCTTTGCTGTGTCCCCAGCGCGACATAGACGAAATTGCTAAAAACGTGCACACGAGCCCTTTAAAGTGCACCATGCCTGTAGTTGGGTCACTGGACCCGTATCACCAAGTCATCAGTCAGATCATGACGCTTTGCTGTGTCCCCAGCGCGACATAGACGAAATTGGTAGAAACGTGCACACGAGCCCTTTAAAGTGCACCCTGCCTGTAGTTGGGTCACTGGACCCGTATCACCAAGTCATCAGTCAGATCATGACGCTTTGCTGTGTCCCCAGCGCGACATAGACGAAATTGCTAAAAACGTGCACACGAGCCCTTTAAAGTGCACCCTGCCTGTAGTTGGGTCACTGGACCCGTATCACCAAGTCATCAGTCAGATCATGACGCTTTGCTGTGTCCCCAGCGCGACATAGACGAAATTGCTAAAAACGTGCACACAAGCCCTTTAAAGTGCACCCTGCCTGTAGTTGGGTCACTGGACCCGTATCACCAAGTCATCAGTCAGATCATGACGCTTTGCTGTGTCCCCAGCGCGACATAGACGAAATTGCTAAAAACGTGCACACGAGCCCTTTAAAGTGCACCATGCCTGTAGTTGGGTCACTGGATCCGTATCACCAAGTCATCAGTCAGATCATGACGCTTTGCTGTGTCCCCAGCGCGACATAGACGAAATTGCTAAAAACGTGCACACGAGCCCTTTAAAGTGCACCATGTCGTAGTTGGGTCACTGGAACCATATTACCAAGTCATCAGTCAACTCAGGACACGTGGCTCTGTTCCCAGCGCGACATGGACGAAATTCCTAAAAACGGGCACACCAGCCCTTTAAAGTACACCCTGCCGGTAGTTGGGTGGCTGGAACCATGTCACCGAGTAATCAGTCAGCCAAGACGCTTTGCACTGTTCCCAGGGCGACATATACGAAACAGCTAAAAACGAGCAGAGCAGCCCTTTAAAGTGCACACTGCGTGTAGGTGGGACGATGATACCATATCACCAAGCAATCAGTCAGCTGAGGACGCTTTGCTCTGTTCCCGGAGCGACATAGACGAAATTGCTAAATACGTGGACACCAGCCCTTTAAAGTGCACCCTGCCGGTACCTGGATCGCTGGAACCATGCCCACGTCTCGTAAGCGTCATTTAACCTCATTTCTGAATGCACTCATACTGACCTCACACCCCTCAGGCCTCACCAGTGACTTCACTCACACAGACCTGGCGCCCCTCAGACCTTATGAGTGCACTCACAGGAGGTCTCATGAGGGGCAAAACCTCATGAGTGCACTCACAGGGGATTTCGTGAGGGTAAGACCTCATGAGTGCACTCACAGGAGACCTCATGACGGTAAGGACCTCATGAGTGCACTCACGGATGGCCTGATCGCGGGCTTGCCCTCACTCACCCTCACCTCAAAGGCGTGAGGTGAGGGTGAGGGGCACTCATGAGGGCCCTCATGAGTGAGTTCGCCCAGCTATGCCACGAGCGTGTCCTAATCGAACTCTCTATGCAACGCATTGACAAGCGGCCGTTCAACCTAGCGAAGATCCTCGGGCCGTGGTCGAACGCTGCCCACCAGACGCAGGGCCTTCGTCTTCTGGCGGAGTACTTGTGCTCCACCGGTCTGGCGACGGGTCTTTGAAAGCCCCGTCATCATCCCATCATCCACCCCCAACGCGAAATAGGGCAGTGTACCGCCTCAGCGGCGGTGAATCGCCCACCCCATCACCATCCAATGTATGTGTGTGTGTGTGTTGAATTGGCAAAGCATTAGTCATCTCATAACAAAGTGATGAAACAAACTAGTGAGAAATGCAAAGCAGCAAGCACTGTTGCATGGCCATGTTAACAATGGGCAATGACGCGCTTCACTTTCCGTACCGCGGACCGACTATGCTCAGTGAGTGGTTTGCAGTGTTTGTGATTGATGTAGGCCATGGCAACTACCGATGAACTTTGCAGATTGTGCAATGATATCTTTTGTGAACAAGGCAAACCTCAATATATTCCCATGTAATTTTGATCATACAATTAATTGAGTTGAGGGTTTCAGGTATTTAGGTGTGCACCTCTCTTCTGATACATCCCACATCATCGTCATCATCCATTCATCTATGTTGTTGTTGTCTCTTCTGATATTTAGTGGAAATCACACATTAGTTAAGCGTCCTCTAAGCCTCTTAAAAAAATTGTCTTCTTGGAGTGGACACGAAAACTACCTTTCGTAGACAGTACACTGCTGGCATACAAAACCCTTGTACAAAGTGCCTTGGAAACGGTTTGGAAATGGTACAAATGACATCATACTGTTCATCATAAAAACAAATGACATCATACTGTTGAACAGAGCCACCAATTTGGTACAGTTGAGCTACGCTCAGAGCTAGGGGGAGACGAGTTCGCGTCTAAAAGGCACGGTCTTGAGGGGATTACGGTGGTCTCTGACAGAGCACGCGACTTTCGGTCCTACTTTTCTTTCAAGAGGAGGCAGCGAACAAGTGCCCATTCGTGGAACCCAGCCCTCCCCTTCCGATTTGTTTCGGTATCAGCCTGCCTACCAACGTCATGATGACATTTATATTCTGTTGAGTTTCTTACGTGCTGTCCGGGACATGTAGGTAGGTAGGTATGCCAAGAACTTTTTTATTATTATTAACCTTTTTTGCAGTTTGAATCCCTTGAAAAACCATTGCACAGCACCAGAACACAAAGGCGACATTATGACCCAGTTTCACCAACCTTTTCAGCATCTGAACTAAGATGAACTGTCATTAAACTATCTGCTTCACTAAAGGAGTTATTATTACTGAAATATTTACCACATCACCGATGGAAAAAAAGAAGTGTCTGTTAAGTTCAAAAATTGGCAACCCTTGATCTTGGATCAGTTAACCAGAGTTGGTGAAATCGGGCCTATGGAAGTCACCGAAACATGCATCACATCACAAACCAAAGTTTGTAAAAAGAATTGAGTGCTAGCATGAAGTTTTGGCAATTGTGAGTAGCACTTTAACTGCTGCCTATGTAGCTGCAGCATAATTACAACTAATTCAGAAAAAGTAGTACAAAATTAGAGGGTACTCTATCTTCTCTGCATGGTACTGAAAACTGTGATGATTCAAGTGCTCATCGTCATGGCCCAGATTCTGTAGAAGATTTATCAGCTAGTTGTGTTCCTATTTGTGGTACTGTGGTAAACTAGCAACTCCACCAACATACCAGAATTCCTAGGTTACACATAACATGTAGTTATAAGAGTTGTTTAAACCACCTCGCAGAAGTTGCAGATGCTGTTCATCAACTTTATTTTGGGATGGACTATTTTGGGACAGGGTACACCCGTCCTCATTGGCCGGCAAGTCGAAGTTCACGTGGTGTTTAATTTTCCTGGGGCGATACTCTACCCCATAGCTGCTTGTGGTGTGAGGAAGGAAATAATGTCCCATGGAGTCCAAAATTGCCAGAGCTTTGAGGGCAGGCATTCGCGGGCTCGTTTTAGCCATAGGCCAAGCAATTTTAGAGAGAGGGGCAGGAGTTCAGATTATTGAGAGATCCGAAAAATGGCAGTTTGCAAAGCTCGGTAGTGGTGGCAATGACAAAGAATATACTCTGTGTCTTCTACAGTGACAGCAGTCTACTGCAGTCTACAGTCTACTGCAGTGACAGCATCTGAGAGAGTCAACTAGCCTCAGGTGGTAATGACACTGAGCTGTAAATGCCCCATTGAGTCACAGTCCATGAGTCACAGTGCACCATCTTGGCGAGAAGTGTTTTGTGGCATCCAGAAACCAAGCTCTGGGTCAACATTGATCAGTATAGACAGGAGGGAAATGCCGGTTGTCCATTGACAGGAAGACTATTTATACAATCCATTGATGTGTTGGTAAATGACATCTGCTGTCTACATGACCAGTAACAGTCCTTTGATATCTTTCACTGTGATTTAATTAAGCACCTCCCTCATGTGACGGTGTTCCCGGCACAGTTTTACCTTGCTGAACCACTTTTCGCGGCTCTTATCAAACATAACATTAGCGGTTCTTCGTAGGCTGAGGCCGAGGAAAGCAAGAGACGTTTACATAATGTTTACGTGATTACCGTCGTGACAAATGGTCGACCCAGCAGTTTTGCGGTACGTTTTATATGTTGCTCATCCTGGACATTTTTCACTACCCGATTTCCTGTCCAAAACAGCTACGACTGCATCAATGTCACTTCACCCATGAATTCCTTCATGAGTTGCACGCGCGTGTTAGCACACCAAATCGTTACACGTCTGAAAAATACCTGACGAAATCGGCAGAAGAAACCTATGCTTTATTAGAGCTTGCAGTGATTATCCTTTTTATGCAGCACATCCCGCAACACCATACGAACCATACTGCTCCGTCGTTACTCCATTTTCTCAGATAGCCTCGTTCCCAATGGTAGCCGAACGGCCGAACCGCTGAAGCGTTGTTTTCCTAGTATTCATACGCGTAGTTATTTCCGCCTATAACTTAATTAAATTAATGAATAATTGAGAGACACGTGCTGAATACGACACAAAATTGCATAAGGGCTCGTTATTCTAAAGTGTGACCCTCTTAAACACTGATTTTCTCACGTAAAACCATGCTTAACACTGGACTGCATAAACCCATTGTGATTTATTTTGACAGCGTGAATTTCAAAGGGTTGGATTTTGAAGGGTGGATTTCTTAGCGTAGATTTCAAAAGTTTTATTATTAAGAGTGGGTAACAGGGTACACCCGTCCTCATTGGCCGGCAAGTCGAAGTTCACGTGGTTTAGCAGACGACAGAACCAGAAGACGGGCGACCGTGATGCCCCTAGCGTGATTCAAGCGATTAAAACCGCTAGATTCCTGGCACTCATGTTCGGTTGGCAACGGCGGCGTGATCCAGCTCGGTCGCCGGCCTAGCAATTTCCCAGCGCTGGCCGTGTTGCCATGAAGGGACCACCCGAATTCGCTAGAAGTAACCACAATCTGTAGCCTGTAATCTGCAATCTGTAATCTGTAACTACACACGTTCATTCATTGTTCACATACACAAACCGTTTTTACACTTATACTTGTTCAAGGATTGATGACGAAAAAACCCTGACAGGCAACGTAGAAAGAATGCACACACAAGGTAGCAAACACACCTGAGGAGATTGACACAGAGAAGATCCTCTTTGTTATTCTTGCTGTGGAGAAATTCATCTCTGTGCTGAACTTGTCAGCTGTGTTTTCAGATTTTGTGTGTGTTCTTGCTACGTTCACTATAGTTGACCAACTACCCCGCCTCCACACACTCGTTCACTATGGTCTCGCGGTTTTTCGTGATGAATATTATTACTTATGTTGCGAACGGTATACAACAACAATTATATATATAGGTACAGTTGCACCGTTTCAGGGCCGGCTAGTCGCAGTATGCCATTTGCATGGGTCACCCTCTAACACCCTTTATACTTCTCCGGCGTTCACTATGTCATTCCATCATATTCACCATGAGTCGCTGGGCTATTCCTATCCCTCATCTTGTAAGAAATGTCAGCTATCCCACCCTTCATATGTAAGTTACGCTAAACTCAACTCGTCGCAAACCTCATGTATGCTTTCCCAGTTTGCCGAAAAAGTTTGGCGTTTTCCCTCACAGATAATCCACTTAAGTGCATTCGGCGAACTGGAATTCGGCAAATTGGGCTGTGACCGTTTCGACTGTGCATTGAATTTGTTGCACACTTTTGCCCCTCCCCTCTCATGTAACCTCATGTTTGAGGCCCCTTCGTAAATAAATATTGGAACCATAAGCGGTAACATGAGAGGAAATTCTGTCCCTTCCCGGCAACTAAAATGAAGCGAAACAGAAAATGTCATCACAATGTACATTGAATCCCTAATGAAGCAGAATACAGCGAACAACCACACATGCCTTTTTCACTTTCGACATAACGTACCACCAATAGCAACTGCAGTTGGGAACCAGTCTGGTATAGCCACCGAAGGCCGTGCGTCACCGCAAAGCTGCGTCTCAGTAGCCCATCAGCAGTCTGCTGCGTCCCCTGTCGCTCTTGCTTGATTGAAATCTTCTCGTCGAAGTTTCTTGACCGAGCCACGGTGGGCGGTTTTCATTTCCTGAGTGAGCCACCGTCGAAGTCTATCCGTCGACATTTATTTCTTGCTTAGGTCTGGCCTGCTCTATCTTGTTTCCGGAGTTACTGTCCGAGAGAGTCATCCGAAATAGATGGAGACGGAACAGACCCGAGCTCGGGAGTTCTCCAGCCGACGTGAATAAAACATGACTTCTCTGTTCCTTCTCTGCTTTCGCTATTTGGATCGAACAGGCAGACCCCGCTAGATAAATGCCCCCAGCGGGACGAGCGTGGAACGTCACTTCTCCTCGGATATGGCACAACGATTGACTCGTTTCAACGAAAAGATATCGCTCGCGACGAGACGTGTATCTAGCAAGACTATCCTGCATGATCGCCCTATTCAGTTGGGGGGTGCTGTCTCTTCTTCGACTGCGTTTCTGCCTACATTTATATTAGCGAGTTTTAGTGCATCGTACGCTATCGCCTTTGCGTACGTAAGGGACAGTGCAACGTAAGTACAGTGCGTAAGTGTTAGTGGTCTTGCGCATGAGCAAAACATAAACAGAGCTTTGCGCATTGCGAAGAACCACCCCGCTATTCCTTACGTATACGCAAGGGCGACAGTGTACGATACTCTAAAACTCTATTTTATTTTTGTTCCTATCTCACTATCACGTCTGTACGGCGCACTGGTAACCCAAAGCGATATATGAACGAGCTATAGGCTGTACTTGACGCGACTATAGGGGGATAATGTTCGTTAATACCTATCGTACCGTATGCAGCACGCAATAAATCCAAGTTCAACTGGGAAAATTATTGCGAACTCCGCTACGCCTAGCGGTACCCCTCTAGAGTTTCATTAGCGCTTATTGTTTCGTCTTCGTGCCACTGGCAGACTCGAGTAAATGTAGACATGTACTAGATAAGTATGTCCTTAGCGTTGGCAACATCTCCCTGAGTTCGGGGAAAACACAGATGGACAGAACACTCAAAGGACGAAGGCTCAAAGAAACGCAGCAACAAGGTTGTTGGTTTGTGCTTGTCCTGTGCTGTTCCTTTCTTGTTCTGTCCATTTGTGTTTACCCCAAGCTCAGTGGTGTGTTGGCAGCGTCAACTATACCGTCTATACAGTTGCTCGTTTGAATTTTACGTTCACAGTATGTCACACCGTGGGAAGATGAGGTTTCATCAGGTGAGGAACACTGAACTTGCTTGCGACAAGCCCATGGGGCAAGAGAACAAAAAAAAAAGCTTGATGTCTAGCTTGATGTCAGAATATAGCAACAGAGGACAAATAATAAGTGCATAAAATTACAGAGCAAACGTCAAACGGAATGTCAAGGCAGCGGAAGGAAGTTGTAACACCGAACGTCATATGAAAATTGACGCAGTATGGGGTGGGTTTGTACATGACTGGTGGAGAGCAACTAAACCACATGACAAAGCTTCCACGGTTGAAAGTGCGACGTTGTGGAAGTTTTGGCTAGCGTGGTGGTTTAGTCGCTCACCACCAGTGATATGAAAAGACAAGACAAGCCAAAGCTAATTATAGTATTCGGTAGAAAATAGTGGGAAAAGTTGTATTAAATGGAGAACGAATACATCCGGAAAACGCATGCGTTAAGATACAAGTAAGGACTGCTAGGAAACAGTACTTTCACTATACGAGTATAGATGACATTTTCGGGTAAACATAAACAAGCCCCCGTCACAACTTCCGGTGCCACGAAGACTTCCGGTCCTAAAGACACTCGGAACCAGCCACCATGCAGAATGATTTCTTTGACTTGCCTGACTTGTTGAAAATGGGAGGCGTACGCCTCTTTGTGGCAATTTGAATTGCCATAAAAAGGCGTATACAGTCCTGGAGGAGGAGGAGGAGTGTCGTTGGGAGGAACCCGAGAGGTCTGCCTGCCTGATTAGGCGGCATGTTTCTCGGGAAGGGAAAGGTGGTGGAGAGGAGGAGAGGAAAGGGTGAAGTGGAAGACCGAGCGGAATCCGCTCGGGGGGAGGATAGCTGCGTCCATAGGCCGACTTCAGGGGAACTGTGCCGGCATACGCCTATTACACATCTGAGGGAAACCCAGAAAAAAACCCAGACGGCACAGCCGGCCCGCGGACGTATACAGTCCTCTCTCTCATCAAACCAGAATTGCTAACTGTATCAATCGGCATAGTGGTTGGCGCAGATCGTGTTTGCTGCGAAACCGGATGTCGTTTTGGCAATAATTCGCGAACAGTTGCACCAATCGGAGAACTTTCTTTTTTGCAAGTATCTGTCCTACACAAGTTGCACACAGTGTCAAGGGTTGGGAGGTGCTCATTATTTAAATAAAAATTCAAATGAGTTTGGTGAAAAACGTACCTTCTAAAGCAGGGCGCCGTCGGCATTAACATGGGTACTACCTCTTTTGGGATTTTCAATGAACACCTTCTAGGGAAAAATCTGCCAACGAAGCGGGTCATTTGTTACAGTAATTAATTGGTTTCGGTTTACATATTTTTGTGGAGGCTCGTCGCGGTGAAGCGCAAAAGGACGCTCTTCCACTTCTTTATCCAGCAAAAAATTACGTCCTTTTGCGCTTCGCCGCGACCAACTGCGACAAAAATATGTCCACTGAAGGTCCCAAAAGGGGTAGCACCCATTTTAATGCCGACGACTCCCTGCTTTAGAAGTTATGTTGGTCATGAACCTGATTTGAATTTTTATTTACATAATGAGCGCCACCCATCTCAATGACAAGGTGCGCAGCTTGTAGGTGGTATCGGACAGATACGAGTAAAAAAGAAGGTTCTTCGATTGGTGCACCCGTTCGCGAATTATTTAGCCCAGGGATTTAACTGGAACACCCTGTATATTAACAATTGATCATACAACCGATTCCTTTTGTGTGCGGGGCCGACGATGGCGAATACCTAGTTCTGTGCTACAGTATACTTTTTGAACCGATTGTGGTGGAGGTTGTGGTGGCGAGATCAGCTTGTCGAACAAAGAACCGAACCGAACATTGTCCCGTAACACACACGTTGCCAACCATAATCCAAAATTACATCGCTCGTTTCCCTGATTTGTTGAAAACGAGAAGCGTACGCCTTTTCGTGACACTTGTACAAGTGTGCCCATTGGTGCAAAACTGTGCCCCGCACTTTCCAAAACAGTAGTGTAACAGACGTATAGGCTCTATGCTGCGTGGAGTGGATGCGAAAATTCAGGACTACGCAAATAGGTAACGTGTAAAAGCACAGTGACGCACCAGCCTCACGTAACATCCCTACCGGAACTAAAAAGAAAAAAGAAAGAAAGAAAAGAACGGCACTCGGACACAACGTTATACAAAGCGCTAAAGTAAGTGATTTTTTTTTTTTTGTGTGTGTGTGTGTGTGTGTTTCTTCATCCTTCACAGGATTGCTATAATGGGCCTATGACGGCTACCGAGGTCGGTTTTCACAGGTGGTGGTGGTGGTGGTACACTCTTCATCTGGTTCCCTCTAACGTTACTCTGATACGCATCTAACTTGTGAAATACAAGTTATTTGTGCTGTGATGTAAAGGTTACAGCCCATTCAAAGGTTACATGCGGACGTGCGCTGCCCTCTTACAGGTTACATTGCGAGAGAAACAGTGGCGTTACCCCCGAGGACGGCGTTACACTTTTGGAGAAGTTCCCAGCGTTACTTATAAAAGCGAAGTGGTCCGCCGTTTCGCGAAAGTCGGCAGGTGGCGGTTGCACGTCAAGTGGCAGTTGGCAACAGCGTGTATCAGCAAAAAGCGGGAGGAGCGTTTCGCTTGCTGTATGGCACCTCGCCGCTTCGACATCCGGTGCATTGGAAACAGCGGAATTCAAGGTCACATGGTAAGTAACCTTCCGTATTTGCTATTACATTCCTGCGTAGTTCGCTCTCATGTTAGTGTAACGTTGCATGGGTGAAGCTCGCAGGTGGATATATGATGTGACGGACGCACACAGACATTCGATGTTCCAACGGGGACGTTGCACGGACGCTGGCTGTGATCGTGATGCACTTATTGGAGAAATTGATGAAAATGGACATGCACTGGAAGTAGCATGCTCTTATTGTCACCATGCACGAGCCAAGCATGCAGCACTGACTGAAACAGGTTAGTATAACACGAGCAACGCGTATCAGCAGTTAGCTTTATGCATGCGTTGAGCAAGTGATTACGTTACATTAAGACACTTCTGCATGCATACGCTTTTAGTGATGCCAAAGATGCATCATAATTGCAACTGATTCTTCCTCGTCCTGAATTAGAGTCCGTTCTTTTCCCTGTCACTATTGTTTAAGTCGATTCCTAACCAGTTATTTTAACGGTCGCTTACTCGTCGTTTTTTTTTTTTTCTTCTATCATTGCACTGAAATATCGGTTATCATCACTTGGTTGCCTGTGACTACATGACAGAATCCCGAAAGGGAGGATAAGCGAGCTGCGCATTTCCACGTCAGACTTGTGTAACCGTTATCATTTGGCGCTTCGCAGGTTGTTGTGAACTTGAGACGTCATGAGCAAAGCATTTTTAACGTTACAATTGCATTCGGCGCAGTAGCACAGAAAGTGGATAGACTAAAAGCACCCGATGTATTATGGCCTTGCAATTTGTGCAGAATATTGCAGTAAAAAAAGATTATTCTTCGAAGGTGACCCATTGCGCAGCTCCACTGGTTCCAACTTTGATGGACACAGCCATGAGTTACCTGACAGTATTGTGGCAGATGGTAAGGAAATAGTGAGGGTAATGGTTCCTGCATGTGAACAGTGGGGATACGTGTAAAAATGAAATAATCAGCGAGCCCCCTTTTGACGTTGCGGTTTATATTTAGGTATCTCGCGCCACAGAAGTACATACGAACAGTCCAGCAGAAATACAGCAGCAGCCCAATCCCAGTCTATAACTCTGCAGAGGCTCAGAGAGAAAGCAGCAAACCAGGCCCTTCCCACAACCTCTGCAAGCTGGGCATTCATCGCAAACCCAGGCAGCCAGCCAGCCAGCCATGTACGAACCCATATTTGCCAACATTGTAGATTGTCAACTAGGTATTTCCAGTGCTTTCGTGACCATGTTGTTCAGTGTGTTGGGTGTGGCTTTCTCCCTTCTTGTGATACTTGTGGGGCAACATTTGAAACCATCTAAAGATACAGACACCATTTGAATTTTTGTATTTAGTTAAGCACACGTGTACAGGATGACAGCCAGCCAACAGAATGTATAGGTGAGCTACTTGAGGAGATGGAAAGAACAGATAAAGGTTCGCAGAGTAATCTGAAAAAAATTGGGCTATTTATGCCGTAACCCAGAGGGCCACCACATGTGCTCCAAGGTGGTTGTCGATTCCGTTGTAAGCACCATAGAGGAATTGTTTCAGGAAATGGGTGTGCAGATTGGCACCACTTTGGTAAAATCATATCAGGTTTAGAAGTTGCATTATGAGGAACCCCTGATTTTTTGTAACGTGCCTTAAGTGTAAAATGCGTTGGGGTCCTTCATCTCATTAGACTTTCATTTAGATTATTTTTCTACACGTCATGTGAGGATGACTACGAATTACCTATTTTGCTGAAGTCAAAAAAGTCACCTGTCAACTCCGTTCCTTTATATATACATTCAGTGCAAGGTGTTCTGCACTTTAGTAATACTCATATTTCACATATGCCTTTTTTCTACATGATCCATCGAGGATATTTTGCTCCACTGAAGAAGAGACTTGTCAACTAGATTTTGACTTTCAGTGCAAAGTGTATTGCATATTGAACTTTTAATATTACTCCTATTTCATATGTTACAATTCATTCTTTGAATGGTCTTTCCATGTGTCATATGAAGATGATAAAAAATTTTACACTCTATTTTTCGAGTATTTTGCATAGAATACTAGGTAGTATGAACTATTGATAATAAAGTAACGCTGTGTTTGCAATGAAAAGCTTCATAGTTTCATTTAGCATTTCCTGCGTTTTATAGGGCAAGGTGTACTTGAGAACGTGTCACAACTTAGCTAATGAAATATTTTACATTGCGGCATACAGTGAACGATATTTAGTTCCGTGAGGTTTTTGGAAACTCATGACATGCGTTTAATTTGTTTTCAGTGGTTCCATTCTTACTCGTTTTTTTGCAGCTGAGCTCGACAATTTTTTTAGTACTGTGAATTTTTTTATTTTTCCAAAAACTCGCGCGTGTCGAGTTTACTCCGCTTCGGGTACACTCTTAACTCCGTACCCTTTAGTAAAGGGTAAAAAATCGCAATATTTTACCCTCTATTTCAGAAGCTACCAGGTACCCTCTGAGCGACCCCTTTTATAAAAGTTACAAGGAAACCCACTAATTAGAGGTTACGGCCTTCAATCCAGCACCTGCCCGTAAAGGTTACGCCAACGTGCGGCTTTTTATACAGGATGTTCATTTTTATTCGCAACAGAGTAGCGCTCATTTGGCAGGTGGGGTATGTGAATTTTTGCTAATTAGTCGATCCGTAGTTACAAACACATGCGTCAGGAAATGTCGGAAATGTTTGTAACTACGGATGGGTTAATTTGCGAAAATCAACATAACCCATCTGTCAAATGAGCGCTGGTGTGATGCGAATAAAAACAAACACCCTGTGCGTGGGATATCGACAGACATTTACAGAACACACCAAGGTACCAAAATGAACCAGCAGAAAAGAAGATCTTGAACATATGTATATTACAAAAACAGAAGTCTGTCGAGAGGTGACACATTGTGCACAAGTGCGATTCTGATGTGAGGAGAAACCATGGTCGCTTTACCATGTATGTGGAAAAAAGAACTATCTTCTAAGTGAGAAGCAATGCATAAAAGTGCGAGGAAGCTAGCGAGTCAAAACAACTGACCTATGTTTGCTAAGCTAAACACACCCAACGAAATGGAGAATTGCAGCAGAAAAAAATTTGTTCCACATTCGTGTTGCAGAGGCGAGCGCAAATGGCAATACAGTATTACATAAAACGCACACAACCTTGAGGAATATGAGTGTACAGTAACGCAGGAGACACTACATTACTGCGTTATCAGCGTTGGAGGCGCTCTGGGACGAGTTTGTGAGGTACTGCATTGCGCTGGTGACGGTATGTGAACCTGCATGTGGGATCCTGGGAACAAAAGATTGGGCAATGAGAGTAACATTTACGGAACCATTCAAATCCGTACAAAGCACAAGGTACAAATCAGCATAAATGCGGGAAGGCGTTCACTCCGCGATTGAGTCTTAGAATATCGTAAGAATACAACAAGTAGGAAGCTGCGAATTATATATCTCGATGCATATATCCGCAGCTCGCAAAATGCACGCCGGTGTATTGACTTGGCGACCAAGTAAGAGCAGAAAAGTAGCAAGCGTAAGTGGCGTTCATATGCAGGGCCGCAAAACGCTTGCCATAATCACAACAAACATGCGCTAAGAGCTCTTGCTATCAAAATAACGCACGTACCTAGCACAAAATGTACACTTACCCAGTGTATGAAGTGTGTGAATTAGGGCTGCGGTGGTGACGTTCGTTTTCGGTTATATATTCTTTGCAATCTTCGCACTCACTACACTTTCCCCTCAGAACACCGAAAATATACTTGTTTGCTAGCGACATCTAGCTTTTCCGGTGTTACTGACGATACTATGATAAACGCGAGGAAAACCACTGATTAAAACAGATTACACTTGTTAACGGACGGACGACGAGCGTTAAGCGTTTCAAGGAAACCGCTCTCAGTGTGGATAGACCTAGACCAGGCTCGGCTACGCAGCGAAATCGGAAATCTTGGTGGTTGCGGCATTGACAATTGTTTTCCACCCTTTAAAAAGAAACATACTATCTGTATTTCAGACTGCGAACTTATAATCTGTGTTCATACAGCATTGATAACATGTAGTTGACGTATAGGTGACGCTGAAACAGATAAAAAATAACAGCGTAGATTCGCAACTGTCGTCTCGAATGGGAGGCTGAAACGCGGCATTATGCTGAAAAACAAAAGGAAAACAAACGATAAGAAACTAACAAAGAGATTATCGTTGGAGATTTCGCTTAGAAGTTACAGTGTCGGAGTAGAGGGTACATTTATAAGTTACAACAAGATGTTTTTGTTTTTTCCGAGATGTAACTTCTATTCGTGTTGTAAAGACATGACTTTGGTCGCTTTTAACCTCTAAATATACGTTACAGTGGTGTAACCTATAAGAAATCTCGAAATCTACGTCTATACAGAAGTTACATGTTTCTAAAAGTTACAATAAAAGGTATGGGTTTAAGAGTGTACATGCAAATCGGCATCCACCACGCATAGTTGTGATTACCCAATACTGTCAGGACACATTTCTCTGTGGTGTGCTTCTTTTATTAGGAGTTCGTGCAATGTTTTCAGGGACGCCTCACCCCGCCTCCCTGTGTAGATGGCTTCACTGAATAACTCTATGATAAAGGTTACAAACGTAGCAACGCAGTGGGTGGGTATAGGTTACACTTTAACCTCTGTATACGAGTTACATGGGCAGCAACGTGGAAAGTGACTACAAGTTGTGCTTTAACCTGAGTACAAGGGTTATTCAGAGTATAGGTAACATAGTTACCTCTAGAAATAGAGGTAAAAAGTTTGCAAGTTTTTTTTACCTCTATTTATGGGTTACGGACCTTAGAGTGTATGATGTTCTAAGGCAGAGGAGTGAAGAGGAAGAGGCGGCAAGTTTCACTCCTTTGTGAAACTTTGTGTAAGAGGAGAAGGGGGAGTAAAAGAGAAAGGAAAGGGAAAGGTTGGTTATGCGGTCGGTTCACACCACTGATCTCTATATATAAAGGCTGGATAGCGGATGGGTGAGGGTATCGCGGGAAAGGGTACGCCAACCGGCCGCCATATTGCGGTGCTCAAAAGAGCCATTGCAGCCCATTGGAATGCATGTAAGCTGTGACAAGGTTTGGTGTTTGTGAGCGCTTCCCATGCTGCTTCGCTAAAATTTTGCCACGGATCGCTGCAGAAATCCTTCGTGATTGGATTCCTTACGTTTTTTGTGTGAAATCCCGTCACATACGGGTTATTTCCTGTCTATTTTGTACTCGTGTGAGGTCGTGTCCTTCCAATTTTGTACAACTTTGAACTTCGATTATGTGATTTGCTGGTTTTGTGTGGTGTTCTATTTGTTGTGTTACGTTTCCTTTGTCGTCTGTCAGCGTATGCAGCGTGTTGCTTCTCGTGTTTCTCCCATTTCCTTTCTGCTCGGGGGTGTGGAATGCCAGGGAACAGTATTCTGAGAATTGACTCTCGGCATTCAGCAATGTTTGGCACGTTTGTTTATGTAACCACCTTAATATGCTTGGGTATAAACATTATGCTTTGCACAGGAAGTTTAGATATGACTAGTTATGACAAGAAATGCCGAACGGCACTAAAGCACTTCCAAAGGAGTAGAATGATATTATGTAATATAAAGGCTATATGATGGTAAAAACATATCGACTAGAAATATGTGCACTGGGGAAGTAAATGGCGGTAAAGACAGTTCAAAATGACTAGAGGTAGAGTGAATAAGTCATAAAAAGGCTGAGTAGCAAGGTCTTGTGGTGAAAGCTCCAACATCAAAGTATCACAAGTCCAGTTGCAACAGCAAGTTTGAAGCAGTCAACCAGGTAAGTGGGCAGAACGCGTTACTGGTTGTTGAATATGATCAACCTTGACAATTTCTTTCGCAGATGAGGCCTGGCTGTCATCTTCTCTGTATATTCCTTGGCAAGGTGGTACAGTCCGATACTGCTGTAGCACTGGGAAACTTCTTTGATCAGACGGATCACATTGTTTTCATTTGGGCTGCATTCAAACATATATTGTCGCAAACTTAAGCAGGAGAATAAAGAATAGACATTCGAGGTTGAAAAATTATTTATTGTCTCTAGGTAAGCTAAACATGCTGGAACGCACCAAAGAGACATGTGGCTGGTGTGTTTGTATGTCCCACTAATACGAGTTTGTACGTTAGGCAAAATTTTCATGCAACACTTTTTTCTTTATATGCTTTTGGTTTTGCCCATCTTAGTACTGTCCTATCCAATATGGAGTGGCTTTTAACTGCATATGAATGCATAATTCAGGAGTGTTTTCATATATTGGACTAGTTGCAGCTCTAAGGTGCCCTTCATGCAGTACTGATTCCAATCATCAACCACCGCTTGAAACTCTTAACTAGGGAACATGATTCACAGAGGCTAGACTTTCATGCAAATACACACTTTCAACCCGAGTTCGAGGCAACTCATTACTGTAACTAAGTTCCTTTTTTTGGTAACTTATAACTTAACTCGCTACTTTTGCGCCGTGGTAACTTTCAGAGGAACTCGTTTCTTTTTCAGGTAAGTTTGCTAACTTTGCTAAGTTCCAAGTTACTTTTAATTCGCTTTTTACTCACGTGCACTTGTTTGCTTGCTTTCTCTCCGGTTCTTCCATGGCATTTTATGTCATAAAACGTTATGTTCAGTCAATGACAGTATTCTGTTCAGGAAGTAAGAACCGCTGCAGTTGAAATGAAGCTGAACAATTGTGTGCTCACAGGGAATAAGATGCAAAGCGTTCGCATTGTTGAACATAAACGAAAACTCAACGCAGGCAACTCAGGGTCGAACTCAACTGCTCACACGCGCTGTACCTGTGTAGTGCTATTTTGTGTCCGAAGTAACTTGGGAGTAACTCGTGCTTTTTTAAAGTAAATCCGTAACTGCGAGTTACGTTTCGGGCTGAATAACTTTGTTATTAACTTAGTTACATTTTTCACACGGTAACTTCGTAGGGACTTCCTTTTGACTGGTAACTTCTCGATCTATGCTTTCAACTCTGCATGCTTTTTGTACACTGCATAAAGTAAGATACTTTTGCCCCAGTGAATTTGTTGCGTGTTTTAAATGCATGCAAATGAATTTCTAGAGGTGCATATTTTGAGCAAGATTAATGAATGTTTCATGCATGTGTGTTCAACGAGCTTTTAGTGCATATAAATCCGGCCTCTACATATGACGTATGCATTATTACTTTCTTTAGGTGTTCTGGGAAGTCGAACTTGTTGGGCACAGCGTCAGGCCTCAGTCGAAAGGTTTGCCCTGTTCTGTCGAAGCACCTGTCTTTAAAATGTTTGCTGCAGACCAGTGATGTCCTCGACGGCGTCCAGTCCTTTCGCCTGACATTCACCACACACTTTTTTAAATGTTGTTGGCGGCTGTGAGGGGACCTGCATTGAACAATTTATGCCATCAGTTACGGCAGGGATGACAAGGCTGATCCAAGCAAGCAATCGTCGATACTGTGACCAACAAACTGAGCCGTAGATCCCACACCTGACAAGCGCACTTCAACGCCTGCTACGTGCCGAGACCATACCCGTAAACTGTAGGAAGTCTGGACTATCACAATGACTCTATCCAGATAATGTACAGCTTAAAGTTTAACGTTTATATCTTGAGATACGAGTCACAAAGTGCCGCGCACATGCTTCAACAGCAACGTTTTGTCGCCCCGCTCATGAACTAATAAATCACATTTATTAGTAAAACTAAGTCACTTACTTGTGAAATGTCGTCCCCGGTATCTTGCCAGTACGGGCAGTTAACCCATAAGGCGGGCATGACACCACAAAAATGCTACGCAAAGGCGCATGTAGAATATGCGGCTGAGTCGCGGACGGCAATGTTTGGAGCTTTGCAAGATGGCAGCCTGTGACCATACGGTTGCACCAGGTCCCCCAAACTCACCTCGGAAAAGCGTGCAACGAAGAAGGCCGCCACTAGATACCCCACTGTTGCCGTTCCGGATCACTTCAGCGCGCTAAGTTTAGCGGCAAAATGTTTTTGTTGTTTCTGCGAATGAATCTAGTCTTTATATGTCCAAATAAAACGCGTATAACAACTTTCTGTGTCCTGTTTCACCTTTTGGTCCCGTTTTTAAAAGTGTTGAGCGATCGGAAGGATCTAGTGCACGGCTGCGTGCATCACATAGCGTACCTGTCGTACCAGGCGCCGCAGGCGCAGTCGTCCATTTCTCCTTCGGTGACTTGGCCTGGGCTGGATTGTGCTTCAACTGGATCTTTAGCGCGCTACAATTAAACGCAAGCCAACGTCTGGTAACAATGGGGTATCTAAGGGCGGCCTCCGGCATTGCACGCATCGGGATAGGAACAAATACATGGGAAAATGGCGAGCTTGGGGGACCTGGGTTGCACACTCAATCCGCTATCCAGCCTATTACTATAGTGATCAGTGGTTCACACTGCTACGTTCCAATGCGTGCGCATGCGGGCTGCCGTGGTAAACAACCTGTGCGTCGCCCCGCGTTTAAAGTGACAGTCCGGTCGAAAACATAGGTCTGGGAAACATCGCCTTATGATTTCTAATACTCCTCACAACAACTGTGCAAAATATTTCAGAAGAAATCGTATCACACGATTTATAATCGACTTTTTTCTATGCCGCAGTTGGTCCTGAGTAAAGGCCACAGCGAGCTCTCCCGTGACGTGCATAAGAGCAATACCGCACGTGACTTGCGCATGCCTGTTTGCGCGATAGCTGATTGTTGCGAGCTAGCATTTGTCCATTATGATGTTTTTGTGTAGCAATCACACGTTATGTAGACTAAAATGCAGAGTAGCGTTAATGTAAACACAGGTATCACGACGTAGCCTTCTGTTCAGTACACTCATAGACAAGAATACCTCTCTGCATTCCCAGCAACGGCGCAGTCCTCCGCTCCACTTCGTCCATTGGGGACGTCATGCTCACGTGACGGCTGACGTACATAGAGGATCCTTGGGGCAAGGAGCATGCGAGGGAGAAAAACGAAACCGGACGTCTTCAGAGGAGTATTTTTTATTCGATATCTCGAAAACCACGCCATTTTGTGAGCTGAAACTTTCCACCGAGCATGTAAAGCGGTAACCGCATACGACGAATTCTCGACGGAAAAACGGCCAACTTCTCCACCGGCATGACAACTCGACGGAAAAACGGCGGGATGAACCGCATGCGCAGATTTCCACTGCGGCGGACGGTGGCGTCCTAGCGGGCGTTTCGTTACTCCGTGTTAAATTTTGACTTCAAATTTACTGATAAATATTTTGCTACACATAGAAAAGTTATAGTGACACACAGAAGAGTTCTTGCGGTCAATGCATATTCTCGAAGCAAGCGCTACAAAAGCGCCCTCAGACAGCAGCGAGCGGGCGACAGCATCCTTCCCACTTCCCAGGTTAGCCATACGGGCATCCGAAACTCCCACCACTGGTCCTGCACGTCCGCTCGTGGAACGACAGCGCGTGGAGCGGTCCTATTGGCTGCCGTCGAGCGGCCGCTTCCGCTCTTCGACGAATTTTTCTGTCCACCGCTGTCGTCGAGAAATCGGTGAAGTTCCCATTGCTCGCGCCGGCTCACCGGAAAAACGGTGACGGTGGCCGTTTTTCCGTCGAGAATTCGTCGTATGCGGTTAGCGCTTAAGCCTCCGTGGCAGTTGGAAAAAATCAACTTCCGGTTTTTCCGGACTGTCCCTTTTAAGCAATCATAGGCCACGCCCCGAGTACAAGAAGAAGAAGCATGTCAAGGCATACACGCAGCCGCACGCACGCATTGGAACGCAATGGTGTGAAGCGGTAGGGACATTATGCGAGGTTGGTTGCGTCATTATGCTTCGCATGTTACCTGTTTGCGTAGTCGTGAATGAATATTTTCTCATCCTCTCCACACTGCATGGACAGCCTACACTCTTAGAAATTAACTTCACCGCATAGCACGCTCCTAGCCAACCATAAATTCGAATGATATCGTTATCTGCCCTGATTTGTTGAAAACGGGAGCCGTACGCCGTTTCTGTGGCAATTATGAACAGCCCAAGTGTCACGAAAAAGGCGTACGCCTCTCGTTTTCAACAAATCAGGACATATAACGATGTCATTCGAGATTATGGTTGGCTAGGAGCGTGCTATGCGGTAAAGTTCATTTTTAAGAGTGTACGTCTGTTGCACATTTGTTTTGGAAAGTGCGCCTTTCTGTTTTGGGTCATTTGCGTGTCAAAATTTGGCGGGTTGTACTCACAGGATGGGCTACTTTCATGATTTTTTAAAAAGAGGGTTTATTCAGATAATGAGTGCCTCCAATTTTGCTGCCTCAGATTTTCCCGAAAACTTCTGATTAAAACCTTAATGATTTTTAGGTAATTAGTCGTGCAGTAGTTACATGCGCTTTCCCACCAGATATGCTCCTGGCCGCATAACCTGCTAGCAAAAATGGCATCAAGACCGAGCCCGTGTTCTAACAATCTCTGGACATCCCACGATACTTCGAGTTCAAGTTTCGTCACCTTTGTCAGTTCCAGTAAGACCAAAGGCATGTGCTTCGTGTCATCTGCCGCTGTACAAAATTTAGGAAGAAAAGTATGCTTAACGCTGTTTTATTTCATGCTACTCCTGCCCTAATGGATTGATCTAGTGATAAAAAAAAAACATCCGCCTTGGAAATCAGTCTTTGCCCTTTAGTTATATCTGTAGCCTTTTTTTGTGTGTGTATATGTGTGGGTGTAACAGCGCGAGCAATCTCCCTTGGATGAAGGCGTATTGCGTACGAGCAGCAGTGCGTATTGTATCGAGCGATTGTACGAGGCTACAAGGTAATTTGAGTACTTTTAGACGTACGGTGTGTCCCGTGACTATAAAAACATATAGTAACAATCAATTTATTTGTTCCACAGAAGCAGAAATTGCGTCGCAATCTCCCTGTGTATCCTGGAGCCGCGCGATCATGAAGGAATTAAAATAGAATGAAGTCCTGAAGAGAATGAGATAATCTTGATACCTAGGCAATTTTCATGCTCACTAATGATTCTGCGTCGGAACGATCTACAGGGGAAATTGAAGGAACAGCACCAGCTTTCTACGCCCTTTCCTCGTCGAACTTATATCTATGGTCTGGCTGCTTCAATGAAGCACACACAAAAAAAAAAAAAAAACGGAACAAAATCTGCTTACACACTCCCCATCCACTGAAATGGACATACGCGATCTCATGTACCATGGAAGGTCAGGTATATTCCGGAAGAGTGGGAAAAGTCAGGTCCAATAGTAGGCATTAAGAAAAATGCAATGAAGCTTCCAAAAATTTATTATAAGCTTTCGCGTGGTGGACCGCACTTTATCAGGTACCCTTGCTGTTTGTACCTGATGAAGCGTGGTCTACCGCGCGAGAGCTTGTAATAAACTTTAGGAAGCTTCATTGCCGTCCTTCAATTGTCCGGACCGTGGAAGGATGAAAAACGACACACTGTTTAAATTACTTCCAGCCATTGCTGAGGCAATCGTCACGAATGTAAAGGGAAGACCCTCAGGATGAGACCCGCCACCTTTCTACGTCACAAATGTAGTACCTCATCGGCTTAAAAGCAACTGATATGCACGAATGGTGTGAAAATGATCGCAGGTGGTGGAGCAGAGTGTCTCTGTCAAATTGAAACCATTCAGCAAAAATTCTATGAATGCCCAAGCTGTCCTGTTCGCAAACTTTTTATTAGAGTGCACTTTACAATGGGAATCATCTCGTGTTGTCGCGAGCGCTCGCTCATCGACTCTGCCAGTTACCTAAATTATTCTATCTCAAATATCTGTGTCGAACACAGAGCGGGGTTGATGTGTGCAACGCAGCCTCTACTTTCCTGCCTTTGCATTGCCGCATTGGTCGTTGGGCGGTAGGTGGCCATTTAACTTGCGAGTTGGATCCCATAAAGTTTTCGTCGATGGTAGCAGAAAGCGTATTCACTTACGAAACAAGTTAATTTCTTCCATAATGCCGTAAAATGGAAATGATGCATTGACATTTGGTGAACTGCCTTAGCATTATCATAAAGCCTTCTCCTGTTTTGTCCTGTCAATAGTACGGTATACTTTGTTCAGTTTCATTTGCAACTGAGGGGTATTAGTGCTGTCCTTTGCAATATTTGTACCATCATTGTATAATTTATTGAAATCGAAACATATTAATGTGCATCGTAAATGCCATCTGCCATTCGACAACATGAGCGTAAATTTTCTGCATATATGTGTTTCAGTCAATTGCGAAACCTCAGGTTTAGATAATTAACTGTTCGACTACAAATCAAATGAGATATTTTGTATGGTAGCTAAGAGGAACACGAATCATCATGCGACCTTGCCTCACAACGTGCCATTCAACTTTCTACGGTAAACTATATACACCACCCTCACGCGAATAGGTGGAGCAAAAAAAAAGTGGACATATGGAACGGAGAAACAAGAAGCTTGCTCAGCGGTTTGTTCCCTATTTACGCAGAGTGTTTCCAGTCAAATATACGACCAACTCCTAGATTGCCATCCGATTGGTATTTCTTTTCGTTTGGTTTGTCTTCGTTTCAAGACGTGGCACAGTGATAAGGTATCAAAGTATCGAAGCAAAAGCGGCCCAAACACAGCAAATTCAGAGACAAAACACAATTGCAGTACGCCGCCAATGTGACGGATATATGAACAGCCATGTGCGTATTTACTTTTCCCCCGACCTCTTAGTGGCTGTGAGCTTTGTGTGGGCACAGTCCTGCATTTGCTTCCGAACGTGAACTGTTACGAAACACAAAGAGAACAGAAAACCCAAAGTTCGTGCACGTCGACTCTGACATATATCTAGCTGGCATGCGTCTCCTGGCAGCGTACGTTTGTTTTCGGCCGGTCCTTCTCGAAGTAAATTGGCGATACATATCACTAAGCTTGTAAGTGACAGCCAGAAAGAAGACCTTGAGACATAATACATTGGGCAGGTTTCAACCATCTTGTGAATTCGAGCTGTGATGTTCATGAACCTGGCTGTAAGGAGACTTAGGTGAACGGCCAGAGAGCTGACACATGTAATGGAGCAACGATGCCTTATCGATGTCTGGACGCGTGCATTACGTTGTCTGATGCTTCCTCTTCCCTGTATATCTTTGCCCACAAATCGTACACTGCATGGCCGTCAGGTCACAACGACTAATACCCTAGTCAGGCGGCCAATCTAAGGCCGTTAGCGAAACAGCCGTTACTTCACCTGTAGTCCAACCATCATTTCAAATGACACCGTTCTCTGCCCAAATTTGCTGAAAACAGGAGGCGTACACCTTTTTTGTTGCAATTATGAGCTGCATAATTGTCACAAAAAAGATGAACGCCTCCCATTTTCAACAAATCAGGGCAGAGAACGATATCATTCGAAATGATGGTTGGACTACAGGTGAAGTAACGGCCATTCCGCTAACGGCCTTGAGCTTGCCGTCTGACAATGGTATTAGCGTTTACGTCATTCAGTGACCACAACATGCTCGTTTAGGCGTATTTTCGACAATGTGTTGTCCTTGCTTAACTCCCAAAAGAGCAGAAGCTCACGGAAAACATTACCAAGGATACGCACTGGCATCACTAACGTCTTTTTGCGTCCTGCACTCTCTTTGTACAGCTAATTGTTTTACTTCCCTCCTCTTATCTAGAAGACGATAGAGTTTCCCGCTAAAGACAACAGGCTCTTCAAGCAAGCAACAGCTCAGAGTAAAGTACCTTCGGGAGTGTTTCGCGCACGCGCTACTGTCCTCAACGTTGTTGGTACTTACGGAGCACTGAAACCAACAGAGGACGGCACTAAGGAATTTCCTCAACGTTTGTATAGGCGGCCTATCTTCGACGTCCAGGAATTCAGGGCAGGAGAATTAATTTCATCCTTTTAAATTTCACCAGAGTTCTCACTTTTTCTTCTCTCTTGGTTATAAGTGAGCAAGAGCACCCCAGCAAATTCCTTCATTTCATGTTCTTCCTCTCTCTTCCTCAGCTTCTTCTTCTCTCGTATAATTAACGTCTCATATGGTTGCGTCTAATGCGCCACTTTTATGTCTCGTTCTCTGATTCTGAATGCGTGTTCCGTTCTGTTCAGGAACCATTCAGCATTGAGCCGATGCAATTACTGCAACTGGCAATGTCTATGAGAATTTCAATTTCGCTCCATTCAGTGTATTTTACCCGTTGCATACCAACTCCATACATATCCGCGCGAGGCTTTTCAGTGTGCAGATCATGGCGATTACAATTATTATAACGGGATTGCTGTATTGAGCAATTGCGGATGGGGGGTATCGTTTATCTAAAGAAATAAAAAAAATAAGAAAGAGAGGGCGGTCTGCCTACTGAGACGGGCGGCAACTTGCCACCAAGAGAGAGAAACAAAGGGCAGGAAAAAAGAAAAACGGGACACAGCAACTAGGCACACGACACATGGCGATGATACGTGCAGTGCAAGTTCGGTGGCTGTGCCATCTGGTGATCACCTTCGGCTCACACCATACAGTTCACCATAATCACTTCCAGTTGGTCACAGGTTCGTTGTTCACAGTTGTTGGTAACTCAGTTCACAGCGTTGTCTATTTCTTCTTTGCTGTCAGGGAATACCTAGGAGGTTACTCTCCTTCATGAAATCTAGGACTATGATTTGTGTTGCAGGCCGTGTTGACATTGGTCCTGTAGGGTACATGAGTGACTCCAGAAGGCGGTCTGGGTGACCTAGATTCCTCATTCTTTCCATTAGGCGTTTCCTTTGCTGTTCGTATGTTCTGCAGTGAAGCAGGCTACGTTCTATACTTACTTCGACATCACAGGTGTTGCGCAGCGCATCTTTACTTCGTCCTGTGATGCAGAGGACGTCCTTAGTCTTGGCGTTTCGAGTTCAGAATCTCATTAGAAGCGAAGTTTCTTCCCTTGTGAAACCCCTTATGACGCAGAGGGGGGGGGGGGGGAGCTGTTTGCATCTGTTTGCTGTCCTGGCATCGGGATGAAAGAGCCATACATGTTCGATTATATCAGTTTGCGCTTGAGCATTACTTGGAATAGCGGGGAGTGAATTGCGGATGAATGCTTTGCAAGTTTATTTTGCTGTCGCACTATAGGTAAACGGCGGATAAGCATTACCCTAAAATACGCTAAATATAGAAGGATGAGCGCATCCGGCGAGGTACTATATGTCATACTCGTCCTCCGTTTGCCAACCATTGAACTTTTGTCCAAATGGACTTATACCGCATGACTGCACATTGGTTCATTTTCTGTTCACAACACCACACCATTGATATCTCATTCCTCCGTACACCTCATTTCAGGAAACGTCCCCCAAACGAGGTTTGTTGTACGTTTTCGAGCTCTTTTGTATTAGAACAAAGGCAAATAAAACATCGAAACATACTGTGTCGGTATGGGTTCGACACTCTTAAAAATGAACTTCACCGCATAGCACGCTCCTAGCCAACCAATCATCTTTAATCATATCGTTATCTGATCTGGTCTGACGGGAGGCGTACGCCTTTTTTTGTGACACTTATGCTGTTCATAGTTGTCACAGAGAAGGCATACGCCTCCCGTTTTCAACAAATCAGGGCAGATATCGATATCAGTAAAGATTATGGTTGGCTAGGAGCGTGCTATGCGGTGAAGTTCATTTTTAAGAGTGCAGTTGCAACAATTGGAGCACGGTAAACGACGAAAGGAAAAACAAATAATAATAATCGGGAGGGTTCGACTTCCACGGTTCTCCCTTGGCTTCCTTTGATTCTTTCACCGACCGCCGTTTTGTTCGACAAGTAGCTCGGACGTATTTTGACTCTTCACTCTTAAAAATGAACTTCACCGCATAGCACGCTCCTAGCCCAGTGTTTCCCAAACTTTTGGCGGTGACGGACCCCTGGAAGCGATGAGAACCAATTCACGGACCCCCCCCCCCCCCAACACACAGACACACACACACACACACCGTCACAGCCAGTGCATAACCAGCAACCTCGTCAGCTGCTGCCTGCTTTCGATACAGCTTCAGAAACGATTCCGGACTGGTTTCTTATTCTTGTTTGTATGTGTATGACGCGGACAAACGTGCATTGCAGGAGTTTTCTATCAGAAATTAGAAGCTAGCCGTTGAAGCATGCTTGTAGCAATTTTGGAAGTTCTGGGTGTTTGGAAATCGGGCATCATGTACGAGCGCGTGTTTGTGGGGACGAAAATCCTCACTGAAATGTGAGAGACGGTCGCGGACCCCCACGGACACTCTCGCAGACCCCCAGGGGTCCGCGGACCACACTTTTGGAAACACTGTCCTAGCCAACCATCATCTCGAATGATATCGTTATCTGCCCTGATTTGTTGAAAATGGGAGGCGTACGCCTTTTCTGTGACACTATGCTGTTCATAATTGTCACGAAAACGGCGTACGCCTCCCGTTTTCAACAAATCAGGGCAGATAACGATATCATTCGAGATGATGGTTGGCTAGGACGGTGCTATGTGGTGAAGTTCATTTTTAAGAGTGCTGTATAATGTGCTTACACTGAGATGCAATGGAAAATAGACGACACGCGGCATAGCGTCGTTTCACATACGAGAAAAATGCGTAACTTGCGTCCCTCCCTAGTCTAATGGCTGTAATTGCCAGTGATTAAATTTCAACCTCCCAGTATCCACGCCGTGTGTATACATTTCTGTAGATTTCATAAGAGCGCGAAAAGCAGCAATGAAATAGCCTTTGCCTCTCGCAGACGTTTTATCCGGACTCCATCTCCACGAAAAATAGGGCAGTGCGGGCCCGCAGCGCAGACATTCTGCCCTATTGTATATCCATGTTGAGAGACGCATTTACCACTTGCAATGGAGGATAAGAGAGTGAAAGCTTTGCCATTTATGCGGCTATCTCGGCTATTTTCTGAATGGGATACGCTTTGGGTCATTCATATAAACCTAGGAGCGCTGGGCCTTCCTAGCGCTTTCATCTAACGGCAATTCGGCCGGCGAAGTTGTCCTGTGCAAATGCTGCGGGCTTCCTTATCCCGGTACCACTTTACAGAATGAGTTCGCTATATGAGCGTTCCGTGAAACTATATTCATAAGGGAATGGAATCCCCACGCGGACGGGACTCGAGTCTGTGCGGAAAGCATTCGTCAGTACTCGCAAGTTGCAATTCGGAAGAATTGCCAATCAGGTTCCCAACGAAAGTATTGCGGAGCACGATTATTCAAGTTGACAGCAATATACTCGTAGATGCATGTTTTACAACGATTACAGCGGATGAGCGTCAAAGCGGCGTGTTTTCTCAGATTCTTAAAACACAGTGCTTCCGTTTTCACAGTCAGTAGTACGACGATAGCGCCAGTGCCCATGCTAAAGGCCTGTTCCGACATATAGCAGCACGCTAATATAGCGCTACAAGACGGCGTGCAAAAACAGCGCTCACTGTTATCGGACGGTTCACACTTGCAAAGCTGCGCTAGCGCAATAATTTAGCGGAACTTCGGTGGTCGCTTCCGACCTGTCTCATCATGGCGCCTCCGGATGTCAACAGCATTCGGACGAACAAGTTCGATCAACTGAGTGAATAGAAAATTACCAGACATTTTCGATGACAGACTCGCCGGTTCCAATGCAGTCGCCGTGGCGTGAAATGCGGAAGCAAAACAACTCTACGACTTCCGCGATGTCATCGCTAAAGGCGTCCTCATTAGCCAACGCGAATGCAGTGCTAATATTAGCGCTGAAAACGTTGACACGACTCACTCCGGTAAGCGCTAATTTTAGCTGCTTGAAGCACTGCGAGGAGGACAATAACGCGCTATTTTCTAGCGCTATATAGCAAATCGCTATATATCGGAACATACTTTTACAGTTGCGCCAAGATGTTTCCACCATCAACCGTGACTCAACCAATCTATGTATCGTGGTGCGAATACACATCGCGGGGAAATTTTCTATCCGTAGTTCCTCGTCCATAGCGTGGACGCAGCTTACGAGTTGTGAGCCACTTAACATCATGCACTCCATTATATCGGGGCTAGTGTTCAATATATGCAGCATCAGCATGTTTTCCGCCTGCAGTCCTCCTACATTACGTCTATTGGGGAACGCCTACGTCTTTGTGGCGTGCCGGTGAATTTGAAAGCACCTCGAGTCTGCAAGTATAGGCTGGGGCCATTTGATCACAGGAAGGAATATTTCTCAGAATGGCTGCCAACTTCTACAACGGCGATAAGAAATAGCCAAAAAGCAATTTTCCCAAAGGGCCGTAAATCTACGTAAATTTTCATGTCTCTTTCTGTCATAGTGTTGTACGTGTGTTTTATTTTCTTTCTTGTTTTTTTTTTTTTTAGGCAATCGTGAAAGAACTAGAACTGCAGAAGTGGATAGAATTCGCAATATGGAATATAATTCCTATTCGAATACTAAATTCGAATGAATAAATTAATTTACCATCAAAGCGGCTACGTTTTGTGTAATATAGAACACAAATAACGTGACACTAAAACACCAGCAGCAAACATCCTGAGGTGATATAATATACAGGGCGTTCTTTTTTTATATATATATCCTTCAGAATTTTTTAATGAAAGAAGCTATGAGAGCAGCATATATGTCGTTCTTGCAGTTGAGTTACACGGCAGGGCAGGCATCCTAGAGGAGAGTATGTAACTACGAAACGACTATTCACCTAAAATTGATTAATCCTTTCTACAGTTATTGGAATTTCGAGCCAAAGCCAGCCAGCAGAGTGGGAGACAACCTCGTTGAAAGCCATTCTATCTTTTAAAAATCCGGAAACGAGCGCGTGCCGCAAAATATCCATCCATATCCATATCACCCCCCCCCCCCCCCCCCCCATTCTTTTTTCGACTTCTCAACTTATCCATCGCCGGATTTCGCTATGCAACGTCGCCGAAACAGCGCCCCTCAGGAGCGCATGACCTTTGACGACGGAGGCTTATCTTTGCCGCAATGCGGTTGACCTGGCCAGCGGATCAGCACCTACTCCAATCATCTTTATCGCTCCAAAGCACGTGGCCCTCTGACGTGGAATGAGCGCTGTGCAAACACCACCTAGATAGAGAAAGCCTGCTTACTCGTCGACGTGACGTAACAACTAATAGTTAGGCAATCAGGATCGAGTTTTCAACGGCGGCAGCCAATCACGAACATGTTTTCACCGGTCGTGGCCATGAAGACGAACCACCGTCGTCTGCGAGTGCTTATTGTACGTCGCTGCGTACTAAATGGCAAAACTTGGAAATAAAGCGATAAACGGACCCAATCTTTCTCGAAACTGATTTTCTGGAAAGCGTGTTGTACTTTTTGCCTATTATATATTACAATATATTATATAATTATAATAATATCGATATCAATAATTATAATATAATATATATATTATTATATACAGGGTGTCTCTTTTCAGGCGATACAGATTTTTCATTAAAAACTATAAGGGCTATAGACATGCTGTTTTCACTTCTATCATCCCTGGGCCGGCGGACGTTCTTGGCCATATTTTGCTCAACCATCAAATGACTAATTACCTAAAAATCGTTAATTAACTTTTTAATCATAAAAGCTACGAAGTTGTCCCAATGAGAACATCTATTCCTTTCGGTGACCTGATAGCGTAGCCGTTTTCAGAACAAAAATCCGTTCGGTAGACCGTCCGCAAAAAATCGTGAAGGAACACCGTTTTTTCCTTTATTTTGATTATTGCGCACCTTCGGAGACCCGTCTTTCCTTCACCTCAATGTGGAGAGGGGGAAAGAGCACACTGTCGCCTCATGCGTCCTGGAAAAAGATTGAAAGAACACAGAAAATGCAACCCAATATAAGGGCAGTTCCGATAGCGTCACCCGATACATGTGTTTTCGTTTTGTTTCCGCAAGTTAAAGCTCATCTTCGACGCATGAGGCGGCACTGTGGCGGCATCTTCGACGCATGAGGCTCCGGCACCCTCTCACATTAGGGGTGAAGGAAAGATGCGTCTCCGAAGATGCGCAATGAACAAAATAAAGAAAAAATGGTGTTCCTTCACGAATATTTTGCGGACGATCTACCGAACGGACCTTTGTTCTGAAAACGGCTGCGATCTCAGGTCACCGAAAGGAATAGAAGTTCCCATTGGGACAACTCCGTAGCTTTTATAATTAAAAAGTTAATTAACAATTTTTAGGTAATTTGTCATTTGACGGTTGAGCAACATATGGCCAAGTACACTCTTAAAAACGAACCTCATCGCATAGCACGCTCTTAGCCAACCATAATCTGGAATGTGGGAAGGGAGTTGCCTCAGGACAGAAGGCGCCGATATTTCGAACAGAGACTGTTCTTCTTCTCTCAGGCCATAATCTGGAATGATATCGTTATCTGCCCTGATTTGTTGAAAACGGGAGGCGTACGCCTTTTTTGTGACAATTATGAACAGTGTAAGTGTCACAAAAAAGGCGTACGCCTCCCGTTTTCAACAAATCAGGGCAGATAACGATATCATTCCAGATTATGGTTGGCTAAGAGCGTGCTATGCGGTGAAGTTCATTTTTAAGAGTGTACGTCCACCGGCTCAGAGATGATCCAAATGAAAACAGCATGTCTATAGCCCTTACAGTTTTTGAACGAAAAATATGTATCGCCTAAAAAAAGACACCCTGTATATATAATATTCAGGTCTGCAGGTTCCAAGTAAGCTGCAATCATTTGCGGGTTCTTGAATTCGCAGGCCGGCGAATTGCAGTCGGCCGGCTTAGCAGAAGAGTTCTGACTATACAGGGTGTTTCAGTTAAATCCCCGGGCTAAATAATTCGCGAATGGGTGCACGAATCCACGAGCTTTCTTTTTTACAAGTATCTGTCCGATACCACGTACAAGCTGCATACCGTGTGAATGAGTGGGAGGCGCTCATTATTAAAATAAAAATGCAAATGAGTTTCGTAAAAAAGCGTAACTTCTAAAGCAGGGCGCTGTCGGCATTAAAATGGGTACTACCCCTTTTGGGACCTTCAGTGGACACCTTTTAGAGACAAATCTGCCACCGAAGCGGGTCATTTGTTGCAGTAATTAATTGGTTTCGGTTTACGTATTTTTTTTTTGCGGCTGGTCGCGGCGAAGCGCAAAAGGGCGTATTTCATTGGTGTAATTCATTGGTATAAGGACGTAATTCATTGATGGATAAGGGAGTGAAAGAGCGTCCTTTTGCGCTTCGCAGCGACAAGCCGCGACAAAAATACGTAAACCGAAACTAATTAATTACTGCAACAAATGACCCGCTTCGGTGGCAGATTTTTCTCTAAAAGGTGTCCACTGAAGGTCCCAAAAGGGGTAGTGCCCATTTTAATACCGACAGCGCCCTGCTTTAGAAGTTACGCTTTTTTACTTAACTCATTTGCATTTTTATCTTAATAATGAGCGCCTCCCACTAATCCACACGGTGTGCAGCTTGTAGGTGGTATCGGACAGATACGTGTAAAAAAGAAAGCTCGTGGATTGGTGCACCCGTTCGCGAATTATTTAGCCCGGGGATTTAACTGAAACACCCGGTATATGTCAACGTAGCGAAGGAGGGAGATGAGACAATATGTAGGCCATCTGTATCTAGGTGGCGTTGGCTGTTCTTATAGCGCTCCCGATCTGCGCAGTTTCGGTTTCGGCTAATATGAATAGCAAAATTGAGCAATTGATATTTCAGCGTACGCGCGCGTTTCAGGATTACTTAAAGCTACTGTAAAGCAACGGGCAAGCTGTTAATATTGACAGCTGCATTTGAAAGCTTATTCCGAAGGAAACCCACACTGCAAATTTGATGTGCGACAGAGAACTCTAAATATTTTTTAATCACGACTGAAATCGCGGTGAAAAGACGCGGCGCGACGCCTGGTGGGAAACGATCGCCCATTCGTCGAGCAACAGTGTTATATGCCTCCAACCCTCTATCGGCTATGTCGTGGGCTAAGTAACCGGCTTCTTGAACTTTCTTTGAAAAGCTTGTTCAAACGAGATAGTTCCTGACAGATGTTTTCGCAAAATGCAAGAACAACGGCACATCGTGGAAATGAGCAACAGAACTGCCAGCAGAGTCACCATGAGAGTCATCTACCCAAAAATGTACCACGTCCGGCAGGCTGGCTGGATGGTAGCTGTCCACAGACGTCGCTGTACGCTCCCATTGTTAATGACATGTTTATGTTCGCCGCTCTACATGGCGGGAACTGCGGAGTTCGTGTCGGGCCTTATACACAGGGTTGCCCGTAATACTAAATCTGAATTTTCTCAAGAACTCTACAAGATGGATTAGAACGAAATTTGTGGGATTTGTATACTGAGTACCAAGGCCGTCAAATGAGCCAGCAGTATAAAATTTCTTGCCTTCTGCTTTACAGTACCTTTAAAGACTGAATGGCCTTCAACGAGGGTTGTCTTCCATTCTGCTATCTCGCTTCTGTCCGGAATCCTTTTATTAAAGACTTACGGTATTTTAGGAAATCTGTCATCTTGTAGTTACACACTTTCTTTGAGAGGATGTCCACCTGTCCGTATAACACAACTGCACAGACGACATGTGTGCAGCTCAGCTATTTTAATAAAAATTCTGTAAAGGATAAAAAACGTATGTATATTGGCTATAGCTCCCAATAAATAGCTCCCAAAGAGTCGTGGCGCCGCAAACACACCCTCCTTTTTTTTTTCTTTTTGTAAAAGCCATCATTTATAGACAACGAACTTTCCTCAAAGCACAACACCAGGCACAAACGTGCGTGCACATCCCGGACAACCTTTATGTATGTGTAAGGAGGCAGGGAGAGACAAACGTGTCCAGAGACCCACCTAAGTAGCTGATTATTCTGTTATTACTGCAGCAACGTAGAACGCGATCTGCAACTGCTGCGAGGTTATTTGGACACAAATCCGGTCGAATGTTCCTGGTACGTCACTGCTCTCCAATGACTCGCCAGACCTGTAGAGGTCCACACGTTTAGCCATATAAACGAATGAAAGATGCACTCCCACTACCTAGCATAAGATCCATTATTGAGTACACGAAACGTTGTAGCTCTCAATCCAGCTCGCCTTTGGAGGTCGCTTAGGAGCATCCTTTGCGGAAACAATACCTTTCGGCGCATTAATCTCCGTTACTGACATTTATACAGAGCTAGATCCCCGCCCTATCCTCAAATCATATTATCGCGCAGCACGAGGTAAAAAGAAAATTCGAAAGCGTGCCTCGTAGCTCTCCCAGCGCACATTCGCAATCAACGATAAAAATACAGCAGAGATTTTCCAGCCAAGTATGCCATGGGCTTTCTGCAGCGCAACTTAAATATCCCGAGAAACGCAGCCAGCGCAGTAATGCGATTATGCTGGAATCGCGATTTTACGAGCAAGCTTCTGTCGCTAACAGAAAGCCCGTCGCTTCAGAAGTACGGCTCCGTCGGTAACATCTTGAAGGAAAGTAGAACTGCAAATGATACATAACACACGTGATGCGGTCTTACCGGATTAACGACCAGGCTTTTGAGGGAAAAAAAAGAGGCCGCAGAATGCCAATGGAGCTACAGTTCGGAAGAAAATGCAGTTGTCCGTACTACGCTAATTCCGCATTTGCCTGTTGATATTTCAATCGCGTGTATGGCTCAAACTAGGCTATGACCGGTGACTAGGGTTGCGGTTGTCCGGTTCCTATTTGTCCGAAAAAAAAAATATCCCGGACAACATACGCCGGTAAAATTTAAAGCAATCCGAACTTCTCCCAAAAACTGCGTTTTTGAGGGGTTCCAGTAACCGAGCGCTCCACAAAAAGAAAGGTCATGCTCTGATGGCTGGCGGTGTTCGATTCGGTTTGTGTCGAAATTGGCACCCCCGCGACAGGGAAGTGCGTCTCTTTATCCGAATCTATATACAGTGCAACAATCGTTTACTTGAAGCGCCACACCGGACTCAGAAAACAGTGTTTATTTTATTTAGTCAATGAAAAGAAGGCGCCTCACGAAATCCTGTTTATGAACGCTGTGCATTTCCGTAAATTTCTGAAGATCTGCTCAGCTTCCACAAGTTTCGATGACGCGAGGAGCGGGTGACGTAATCATAAGCCCACAAATTGCAATGATGTCATGTTCTGGAGAGAGCACGGGTCTCCTAGCAGCGATGACGGCGTACGGGGAGGGTCACGTGGTGGAGAGGTCACGTGACACTGATCGAAGCGTTCTTGCAGGACGGCTTTTCGAATTTTTCCGTGAGTGTTGTGTTGTTGCACGACCTCCGTTCTTGCTCCGAATCTTGGGTGTTAATTCAGGGGTAAAAATAATCGACGAATAACTATCGGAAAACAAGTGAACTCCGAAGAAACACCCTGCAAATTACAAAACAAGAAAGAAAAAGAAAAGGAAACCGAGAACCTGGAACCCTAGTGATGACTAATGGAAATGTCAGGACACTTTTGCGTTTGCATGTATGCGCTACGCCAGCAGACCCACAAAAGTTCCATCCGAACAACGCCTCCAAGTTACAAAGCAGAAGAACCAGAAGCGGGAACGGGTAGTTTTACCGCGTGAATAAAGCTGGGTGCTACGAGCTTACCCGCCTTTTTGAATACTATAGATGGAAGAAGAACTCTGTTGCAGGGAAGATTATTTTTCCAAAAATAACAGGAAGCTCTGTACCCCTCTCATGAGCAAGGAGCTGCTTTTAGAAGAAATTATTATTACTTTTTTTAGTTACGATGACCAGAACTAGCATGCAAGTGTATCTCGTCCTACCCTCCTTCGCACTATTTTTGGGTCCTTCCGCAGTCAACAGCCGACATTTTGGTTTCCGTACACTCCAGAAAGCAAAACTTACTGCTTGATCATCAAGCTTATAATGTAGATTGAGTTGACTGATTGATTGATTGATACATTTATGCATCCAGTTACTATTGGCTGTTGTTTTTGCGCCGGTAGACATCAAATCATCACCATCAAAATCAAATTCCAATGGTACCATTACCGTGTGTGCTATACTGGAACGGAATCGGTAACTAACGGTATACACCCCTACAAATTTTGAAAAACGTCCCAGCACTTCGGACGTGTCTGTTTATGCTAAACGACTGAGAGCTGAGACTAAAGAAAGACTTAAGCTAAAAGACTAACTTATCAAGATAATTCATGCAGGGATGGCTGGCTGAAGGGTTCGCTTCGTTTCGTGATTGCTTCTTATTGCGGGTTAGCAGTCCCACCGGTGACAACAACAACAACAACAGACAAATTAATGATGATGAATGGGGAAATGG
This sequence comes from Ornithodoros turicata, assembly GCF_037126465.1. NCBI lineage: Eukaryota > Metazoa > Arthropoda > Arachnida > Ixodida > Argasidae > Ornithodoros > Ornithodoros turicata. Next base: position 40,838,557 of record NC_088202.1, on the reverse strand, counting down.
GAATGTCAGCAAGGAAAGGTGGCTCTCTTGATCCGAATCTACCGTGCAACCTCGTTTTACTTATCAATGCGCGAAGCACCCATTTAATGCAGGTGAACTCCCATCCTTGTCTGGACATACCTCGATATTGGAGTCACTTATGGGTACCTTATTTAGTGAATCTACTCGACACAAGGAATTGTAGGGTCATTTCGGCCACTTGCCAGGTCTACTCTCTCTGGGAATCATGCTCCACCACCTCATCAAAGTGGACAAGAAATCACTATCGTATACAGATTGTCTTTATGAAAGGGCAGCTAGTTGTTGCAATGAAGACAATAAGATGGGACGCCAGCGGAACACTGTCCGCACGATACGTCGAGGAACATCCGGATCTCGCCAGGTGATGGTGGGACAGATGTCGTCGTCTGCAAGCTTCGTCACATAACATTACAAAAAGAAAATTAGCAGATTAAGTTAGAATTAGGACGGAAAATGAAAAAAACTGCCCTGCAGCTCGTTCTTATTGATTGTGTAGTTTCGAAGTCGTCACTACGGCTCCGATTTTCTGACATTATCTAAGTTGTAAAATAGACACCTGGGCGATGAAGGAAAAAATACACAGTCCAGTCTGCTAGTAGTGGGAACACAATAAGTCCAGGGGAATGAAACACTTTTTGGAATAAAACTTTAATATTCACAAGCTTTCGTGCAGAACCTGAACTTCATCAGGTGAAGACACAAATGCCGAAGAAAACGTCAGAATAAACGCATGTCAAAACAGACGACGAAAAAGTCGGAATTCCCGGTAAACAATGAACTCCAAAGACAATCTCCGAATATGTCAGAAAATCAGAGATCGGGAAGTTATTCGACAACAGGGACTCGTTACCAGTTAAGTTACTGTGCAAAAAATAAATAAATAAATAAATAAATACATAAATAAATTAAATAATGCACTGCCGAAGTTACAGTTAATGAAAATACTTCAATTTCGTAAGCTACTTCGGAAAAGTAGCGAGTTACTTTCAAGTTACATGCTACCAAATATACACTTTTTTTGGTTCTTGACCTCTCTGTTATTAGTTCAGATGTTGATCTCACAATTTGCAATTCTGATATGCGAAAACTATACCAACGTCTGATAACGAGGAAAGAAGCCTAGCTTTAGGTGGCTCTTTAGGAAGTGACTTCATGATTTTCGTTTCGTAATAATAGGTTCTTGAACGGAGCAGAAAGCAGCTATAGGCATTCAAAGTCTAGGTTCCATGAATTGTCCTATACGCACATGTCGTCGAACCGCGACAAATTTTAACCCTGCTACACAGTGCCCCCTGTCATTATAAACACGGCGCTCGTTGCTATGATGAGCGTCACCTGAGTCTCCTATTGTACGTCCAAAACAGAATGTGTAACGTTCACCGCGTAACAACACGGAAGTCAGACGCGCCGCGCACGCAAGAACGGTGTGGACGTGGCTGTCGTCTCACTGGGGAGCGATGTTTGTAGACGAGAATTGAACGAGAGGAACTTGGAGCTTTCTCCAAGTTAGTTTGACAAAGGTACCTGAAAAAGGTACGAGCTCAAGGAGTCATTGGAGCTCAAAAGGAACGAGTTAAGTTTTAAGTTACCGAAAAAACTAGCTTTAGTTACAACTAAGTGGCGACTTACCCCAAACACTGCAAAAAATAGACTCCAAGCGAGAGCCTGGGGTCCTATATGTATGTAGCACACTCAATACGAAAGCATATACCAAATAGACGCCATCCAGGAATTCCAGTATATACGAGGAGGCGGGGGATATGTTTATTAAGAAAAAGAAAGGAAAGGTCAGCCAGACGAAGGTCGGCTTGCTATTCCAAACACAAAAAAAAGGAAAAGAGGGGAAGAAGGAAAGAAAAGGGGACGAAAAGAAAAGGAAAAGAAGAAAAGAAGAAAGGAGAAAAGGGGAAGAAAGGAAACCTAAGAAAAGAAAAGGAAAAAGAAAGGAAAAGAAGAAAGGAAAAAGGAAAGGAAAAGAATAAGAGAAAGGGAAAGAAAAGAAAAAGAAGAAACGAAAAGGAAGAGAAAAATAAAGGAGATAAGGGAAGGAAAGGAAGAACAAAACTAAAACTGAAAAGTCACACACACAGTCACACAATCACAAGGTGTTGACAAGCGTGGAGAAAGCGGAGGAGCGCTGTGGTGACTGCCCACTGGGTCGAGAGAGAAACACAGGGCTCACAGGGAGCCCAGGAGACCCGTGTCACGCAGAAAGCGGAGCACCGCTTTTGTGACTCTCCACTGGTTACCTCGCTGCACAGGGCCAAGGAGTGTTGCGAGAGAAACGTCTGTCCGTCCGTTTGTGCACCCAAGCTCTGAGGGATGTTGCCAGAGCACGGCCCGATGATGGTGGTGACGCTGACAGTGGAGGAGCTGATGAGAGATATCGTCTTCTACAGCGCAGCAGGGGCAAGTGGGAGATAACACGCGGCCCATTTTGAACAGGAGTGAACGGGTGAGGGCAACGTTCAGCCGGAGACGATGTAGAAGGGTCTCCTCCTCGCGGGTACAGCGGCAGCCGATGACAAACTCCAGTGAGCGGTCGATGGAACGCATTAGGTCGGATAGCGTCTACAACAAACTGGCGGGTGCCGTCGCCGCAGCTTCAGCTTCACGTACGGCGCGTGAAAGAATGGTGAATGACATGACACATTAAGAAACGATATAAAATTCCTTGCCCAAAATATACGAGGAGTTCCATACACAGATAAGCATAATCAACTGATATAGCATCGGACGTTTTCTGTTAAAAATGTCCTTCCTGCCCGCATGATTCCGCGTTCCAATGGGAGCAGGCCAATCAAAGGGAAGGGCCGTTGATTCACTGCCCCAAGAAACTGTTAGTCGTGCACAGTTGAACGAGATTAATGGTTTCCGATATAATCGAGATACGGAAAGTGGAAGCGTTCGCAGCTCAAACGAAATCTCCGTAGGGGCGCTCGATTAATAGGGAACTTTGAGAAGGCGCCAGTTCTGACCACATTCCGCAAAGCACTCGCGAGAAACTTAGTCAATGAAACTCTTCTTTAGGGCTTGCTGTTGTGAAATCCTGTAGTCTGACTTATGTGGCTTCGAACCAAGTATTACACCGCTGAATTACGCAGTGAACAGTTGGCCCCTATCTAGACCAATCCTATATGATATTGCTATACAGTGCATTATCGCTAAATGAACTCGTTTAACTTACTTAAATCGAACGAGAGACACGGTGTTGTTTGATTTTGTAACAAAAGGGAAAAGAAAAATTTCCTTTTCCTATTGCCATTTCTAAGCGTATCCTACACTTCGAACCCTTTCACTTTACGTGGTGATCGCAATTTGCGCTGAGACTTGCACAGAAGATCGACGTTATTAACAAGTTGGAGGGTGGATGCTTCAAAAAAGTCTCACGACTACTGACAACGTTGTTGAACAGCACGAAGACTCATAGCTCTTCCTGCACAACCTATCTTCAGCCATATAGACGGCATCATTCAGAAAAACCAGTTCCCAGAAATGTCACAAATAAATATAGACGCTTTTTTTTGTTCAGCTCAGGAATTAAGTAATAAAATAAAGCTTTCAACAAAGCAGCAGTTTTACGTTTTCGTCCAAGGTTTCCCCCTTTTTGTGAAGCATGTGCAACAATGCGCCAATGCGCACAAGCGTTGTCTATAGCTTTTGCGCTTCTGAAAACAATTCGGGAAGGCGTATGATATTCTACACCACATTTCCTCAGCAAATGAAACTCCCGATGAATGGAGCAGAGTTTCGTGGTCCCATCAGGTTCTGTTTGAAGAGATTCCACTGTAATGCGTACGGTCAAACAACCATGCCGTGCGGCCTCGGCCAAGCCTCGTGTATGACCAACTTTTCCGTTTCTTTCTTCCTTCCCCACTCTCTCCTTTTTTTTCCGATAATACATATTTACTGATTTCTTCTTTTTTTTCCCCTTCCCGTGCGGCATCTCTCTCTTGAGAATGCAATATCAAGATTCTGTCGAGTAGCAGGATTGCAATGCGGTTGTGTTGTGATATGAGCTGCATAATTTCGTAAAACTCGTTTTTGCAAACTATTCGGGCACGACTTTTCGTGAGAGTTCATGAAAGGGATCGTCTGTCACTGGAGGGATGCGGCAAGGCTTTTCGGTAGTAGTCTACGAGTGGTCTCAGTTTGTGGTGATGTGTTGACGTTGGGGCCTTTGAAATAGTTTTTAACTTTTCGTTTGCGGAACAACAATACAAAGCTCCTAATACGCTGCAGACTTAGTGGAACGCTCGAAATTATACGAACTACATATGCGGCGGCGAGAAACGTCCGTTCCAGCGGCTAACAAAGCGAACCCATCAAAACATGCGCATGCGCGACAGACAGCGCCTGGTGGTGTCATGGTGGACAAGCAAGGACGCGTGGGCGAGCCCGTGTCGAAATGGGCCATGGGCCCTATATTGGCCCATATAATGGGTAATTGAGATATGACGACGGTAGAATCGTACTATCTCTTGAGCTTGTGACGGTTCCAGGATATTTCGGGAAATGCTGAACGATTTGGAAATCTTTGTCAACGTACGGTGCGTGAAAGAATGGTGAATGACATGACACATTAAAAAACGATATAAAATTCCTTGCCCAAAATTAATTTCTTCTGTTTTGCATGTGTACATTATGATCGGGTTCAGAACGCCATTCAAATACTGCTGCTGAATACAGACTGAACACGGACTAGTTACAAAACGGTCAGAAATTTCCGCATAAAAGCTGTATACTGTGTGCTTGATACAGAAATTGATAAGGGCTGGTTACAAAGTGGTTAGGAATTCCTGTTTAGAAAATGTATACAGTGCGCTCAATAAATACTGTATCCAGCTTTAATCAAGTTTATATCTGCTAAATTGGGAGTGAATAGGCTGGATAGGTCTTGGTTAATATCAGTATACAAACTAGAAAATCATTTTCATAAGGGCACATACTCCTTGAACGTGGCCATTGATTCAAGCGACATCGCGTATGACAGTACGTGTGTTATCCAATATGAGGAAAGCAGCGGTGTTTCAGTGCCTACTGAGACTGATGCCTCACTAATAATTTCGTCATCTAAAGGTTGGTAGAAAGTAATGTTGTGTTTCAAAATTTATCATCTGGCAACTGTATTGTAAAACAGGTACACAGGTGAACTTCGGTGTTAGGACACCCTCCACTGTGGGGACACAGACAGACTTGTGTGGACCATGCGTAGCATGTGCAAGTAAAGATGCCTCTCCTCGCCTGCTGCCCATCGAGGATCCAACTACCAATGCAAGGAACATAAGCCATGAGGCGGATTCGGGGATCGAGACCAGATCCCAAGGAGCTGATAGAAACTGTTGCACTGTACCACTGTCTTCAGAAGAACGAGTGGACCACACCTTTTCGCCTGTGCACGGCTAAAGCCCAGTCCCATCGAGTCTGTGTGATACAAACCAGGACTCTGAGAAGGATACCTCATACTTTCCTTCATTTGACGAGAGCTTTGTGAGGTATGTTCGCAAAAACATAACTGTCCTTACAGTGTCAAGACTGCATTTTTTTTATGCATAAAACCTTGAAAAATAAGCTACAAAAGGGGCTGGTTGGTACATGATTTAAGACTTAACGACGATAGAGGAGTACAAAGACAAAACACCGTGAACGCCGTGAAAAAAATAAGTTCACCGATCAGGGCGAACGGCATGGCTGATAAAGTGGTGTGTTATCTTTTCGGTGCTCGAGGATGCTGTTGATCTTGCGTGCTTTTTTCCTTTCTGGCCATTCCTCGTAATAAAGGTTGAAAGTTTGACGTTTGCCATGTTTTGTCTTTGTACTCCTCCGTTGTCATCAAGTTTTCAGTCAAAAGCTTGGTATATGGGTATCTCACATCAGTAGCGTAGGGCTAAAAAAATTATTTTTGGGGAACTTCAAATAAGGAGGAGAATTTCACACATTTTCCAAATGCGAAAATCTGCGAGTTCTGGTGTTTGATTTCTCCGGCATCAATCAAAGTTGCTAGTCATCTCTGTCAATGAAAATTTGCATCCATATCCAGTTGTCAATGATTATCTTGTAGTGTCTAATATCCATAGATTGAGAAGTCACTCGTCAAAAAGAACTCGTTACGAGTTAAGTTACCGTGTGAAAAATGTAACTAAGTCAATAACGAAGTTCTTCAGCCTGAAATATAACTCGCAGTTACGGAGTTACTTTAAAAAAGAACGAGTTACTTCCAAGTTTCTTCGGACACAAAATAGCACTACACAGGTGCAGCGCGCGTGAGCAGTTGAGTTAGACCTTGAGTTGCCTGCGGAGGAGTGCAACAAGCTTAGATTGTTTTCGTTTATGTCCAACTAATTCGAATGCTTGGCATCTTACTCCCTGTGGGAGCACAATGGTTCAGCTTCATTTCAATGGCAGCGGTTCTTACTTCCTGAATAGGATACTGTCATTGATTGAATTAACGAGGAATCGTTAATTTCTTAGGCAAATTGAGGCTTGTATGTGTTTGTCCCTTCTATGTTGTTCCAGCCTCAGAACATCAGTTCTCTATTGATTGAATGTCACGTTTTATGGCACAAAATGCCATGAAAGAACCGGAGAGAAGGCAAAAAAATATGCGGATGTGAGTGAAAAGCGAATTAAAAGTAACTTGGAACTTAGCATAAGTTACTTTGGCAGAGTTACCTGAAAAAAAAAAAGAAAGAAACGAGTTCCTCTGAAAGTTACCACGGCGCAAAAGTACCGAGGTAAGTTACAAGTTACAAAAAAAAAACTTAGTTACAGTAACGAGTTACCTCCAACTCTGCTAATAATGCCTTTTGCGCATGACTTTCCTGAAAGAGGATGCTTTCTGTCCTCAGCATCACACCAGTGGACACTACAGTTCCACTCCTCAAGGAAAAAAGCACAGAGTCTTTGAGAGCTATCTGCTCCAGCTCATTCAACTATAGCAGACGTGCTACACTCCAGCTAAGACAACCTTCAGTTCAGAAGGAACATTTGTGACTGTCAACTGCATCTGTTCCAATGGACACCACCGTGCATGGACCAGCCAGCCAACCATAAATGGGAAAGCAGTTGGTAACCTTCTGCTGTCAGCTGCCATCCTATTCACTGGAGCAAGTCCAGCCAAAGTGCTCCGGCTGCTTCGGCACATGGCAGTGCAGGTATAATCAAGGAACAGATATACAAACAAGGTATATAAAATAAATTAACATAAGCACTGTCATTACCTGTAGGTGATGTGTGACAGGACTTTCTTTAACTACCGGAGAGGTTTCCTTCTTCCAGCTATAGCTATTGAAAAGGTAAGCTACAGTTTATAAATCAGCTGACACAAAGTATGGGTATATCGTACAGACTTCATATGTCACTTTGGTAGATGTTTCTGTTTGTGTTGTGATATGACTGTTCTCTAAGGGGTTTTTCCCCACCTTGCAAATTTGCAGTATTGCATATTATAGCAATCACAATAAAAATTTATTCCGTGATAAAGGTGTGGACGAAGCAGCAGCAACAGTTGCTGACAGAGCTGGAGAGGGCACTCCATTGAATTAGTTGCAGATGGCCGCTGCGATTCACCAGGATTCAGCGCAAAAACATGACACACTTCTTCCTCGAAGCGTCACTGAACAAAATGTTTCACAGTGTTCAAGTTCAAGCTGTACAGGCACGGTGTTAACATGTTTTCATATTCCTACCACTTGCAAACTACAATGGTGTATCTACTGAGCAGTAAACTGGAGAGAAGGCAATAAATTAAGATTAATTAATAAAATTACATATTTGTGCTGCGTTTACAGTATGTTAAGAATATTTACATTGGTTACGATGCACTGCCTCCGATCCCAAAAGCCTCTTTTTTTACCTAAATATTGCAAGTCAACATTGTGTTATATGAGACGTATGTGTATTCCTAGTGTTTTTGCAAACATGTTTTTACAGTCTGAGGAAGTACGAATCAGTGTCAGCATGGAGAAGCACGCACTCGTGACAGGCCTGGCTGATCTTGAAGTGCTGGACATGAAAATCGTGTCCCTAACAAGTGATCGCCATCCCGCCATTCAAAAGCACATGCGAACTCAGAAACCCGACATAAAACACAGCTTCGACATTTGCCACCGTATCTGCGAGGAGGAGGAGGAGTGTCGTTGGGAGGAACCCGAGAGGTCTGCCTGCCTGATTAGGCGGCATGTTTCTCGGGAAGGGAAAGATGGTGGACAGGAGGAAAGGGTGAAGTGGAAGACCGAGCGGAATCCGCTCGTGGGGAGGATAGCTGCGTCCATGGGCCGACTTCAGGGGAACTGTGCCGGCATACGCCTATTACACATCTGTGGGAAACCCAGGAAAAACCCCAGACGGCACAGCCGGCCCGCGGATTCGAACCGCGGACCTCCCAGTCTCCAAGCGCACGCGTTACCGCTGCGCCACCGGAGCTGGTCACCGTATCTGCCTTCAGTGGGTACCCGGGCATACAGGGCTACACGGAAACACATGTGCTGACGCGGCTGCGAGACGCGCCGCGCTTGATGCGACCACGCCGGTGCCCCTACTACCGCTCCCGGTGTCTGCGTGTCGCCTGCTTATACGGCGTCTCAGCGGCAACGGCACCCGCCAGTTTGTTGTAGGCGCTATCCGACCTAATGCGTTCCTGCAGTCCATCGACCCCTCACTGGAGTTTGTCATCGGCTGCCGCTGTACCCGCGGGGGGGGGGGGGGGAGAGACCCTTCTACATCGTCTCCGGCTGAACGTTGCCCTCACCCGTTCACTCCTGTTCAAAATGGGCCGCGTCTCATCTCCCACTTGCCCTTGCTGCGGTGTAGAAGACGATATCTCTCATCAGCTCCTCCACTGTCAGCGTCACCACCATCATCGGGCCGTGCTCTGGCAACATCTCTCAGAGCTTGGGTGCACGAACGGACGGACAGACGTTTCTCTCGCAACACTCCTTGGCCCTGTGCAGCGAGCTAACCAGTGGAGAGTCACAAAAGCGGTGCTCCGCTTTCTGCGTAACACGGGTCTCCTGGGCTCCCTGTGAGCCCTGTGTTTCTCTCTCGACCCAGTGGGCAGTCACCACAGCGCTCCTCCGCTTTCTCCAACACTTCGAACCTTGTCAACGCCTTGTGATTGTGTGACTGTGTGTGTGACTTTTCAGTTTTAGTTTTGTGTTCTTCCTTTCCTTCCCTTATCTCCTTTGTTCTTAACTTTTCTTTTCTTCTTTTCCTTTTCTTTTCTTCTTTTCTTTTTCTTTTCTTCTTTTCCTTTTCTTCCCCTTTCCTTCTTTTCCTTTTCTTTTCGTCCCCTTTTCTTTCCTTCTTCCCTTCTTTGCCTTTTTTGTTTGGAATAGCAAGCCGACCTTCGTCTGGCTGACCTTTCCTTTCTTTTTCTTAATAAACATATCCTCCACCACTTAACTGATGATTTGTGGAACTAAAAATATCCAACTACATTACAGCTAGCTACTGTGACTAGTGGCATTTGTTCTCATTTTTGTACACAGGTATCACCAATATATGCACGAGGAACATGACGGAGACTATACAAGATGCATTCACGGCAGTGTTGAGGACAGAGACTGGCTTCGCATCGGTATAGCTGTTCCGTATATAGCTCTGGGGGGGGGGATATGTTTAATGATAACAAAGAAGAGGAACGAGGGAAAGGTCAGCCAGACAGGGTGTCGGCTTGCTATTCCCCCCAAACAAATCAGAGAGAGAGTACCCAGGCGGGCACAGTCCGGTTCACATGGCGACCAGTAGGTCGGTATAGCTCTGGCAAGCTTGCTTTGCTTTTGTTGAACTGAAATAGTAACTTGTATGTTTCGTGACATGCAGGCTCTCCAGAACACAACCGGTTCGTGTCCCTAACAGCAGACCGTGCTCTGCTGAAGGACATTGCCCACCTGTCACCAGCAGGGCAGACATACAGTCTGGAATCCTTTCACGCCGTCCTCATCCATTTTGCCTCGAAATCAATCTGTGCACTACACTCCAGCCGTCATGCAGGCCAGGTAATTGTGGTTGTATTTATTGTTTAATTATGTTTCAAGCAAGCCTCTTGCCTCCAAATGCATTAAAATGATAAGAATTATTACATTTTTTAACATGTTTCCCATGTGTGAGAAACCAATCCTAATGGTACACCGCCAACAATGAAGCACCATGCACATTCAGGCTTTCAGGATTAAAAGTAGACAGTTTATGAGTTCATCAAGTTGTGGAAAATCTTTTGTTCATGTTGTTAACCTTTTAGGACATTGCTTGCTGCACTGCACTTAAACGAAAATGCAAATAGAGCACAGGCTGTGAAGCGAAATGGAGAACGACGGTACAAGATAAAACTACAGCGAGCTATAGCTCGCTGTAGTTAGCTGTTAGTTAGCTCGCTGCTACATAATGCCCTTCCCTATAGGGAAGGGCATTATGTAGCATGCCCCTTGAATGTGGATGCAACATATGGTATGCATTCTATTTATCTCACCTTTAGCTCTTGTAAAATTAAGAATGTATTAGCGGGCCGGAATAAAAATGAAATCTGTGAAATATAACAGGCTGATGACCACAGGAAAAGAACAACCATGTATCGTCTCTCTGCCTCAGCCAGTGTTTTTTCTACAAATATGATGGACTCGTGTGCTTCCTGTGGCAATACATCTTTTGTTTTCTTTCATTTACTTCACATTTCAGGCTACATAAACGATTTGATGGAGGAGGCTGTGGCAGCTTCCCAAAGGTTCAAGACATTTGATGACGCCTTTGCTCCCAGTGAGAAGGAAGTGCCCCCACCAATGACAGCTCACCACCCTCGCACACAGTCTGCTGCAGAACTTGCTGCTGACTGCTAAAAACGATTTTGCAGAGTCCGCCGAGTGCTCCAGTATGAATGACAACAGACATGCATTGTACAGTTCTAAATTGTCATTACTGATTATCACGGCATTTATATCACTGCATTGGAGTTCAGTAGCATGCTAGGTTGCTGAGTTGCTGCTGCCGAATGATATCATTCTGTGCATTGACTTGTTGAAAATGAGAGGAGGCGCATATCTGGGACAGATTATCTTGTCCCAGATAGGCGCCTCCCCCCTGTTTTGAACAAATCATGACACAGAATGATATCATTCGGTATGATGGTTGGTCAGGAGCGTGCTATGTGGTGAAGTTCTGTTTTAACAGTGTGGCCTTATACCAAATTCTTGGCCGAGGCGAATAAGTCTGTTTTCGAGTTCTGATAGCGATTGCCGGTCCATGGAGGGGTGTGCTAGCCCTCTTGCTCTGGGATTATGGTAGTCCAAGAAGATTGCCCACCACAGGAAACATGCGAGCATCCCCCAGCAGTCTTTATTGGGATGCTTCCTGTACCACGGTTATCGCCAGGGTTATTGGCGAAGTTACCCCATGAGTGCCCGGCCCTTTAGCGAGAGGGTTTTTATGTTACCCGTTAGAACCAACAACAAAATGAATCATACCTTAGTTGTCCTGTGCATGCATGCAGGCGCAGAGTAACGATTCCTAACGCGCAAGGCGAAAGCGAGCGGCGGAACTAGCTTTTAAAAGAACGGCAGCAGCAACGTCATGGTCCTCGCGAAGCGTTGACCTTCGACTGCTAAAGGGTTGATTTCATGATGGGTTGATCCATCATCCTCACCGTCTGTATAAAGTGATGCGCATGGATAGTTCACTGTGTTGTATCCTGTGGAAAGCGCTTTTGTTCATGGGTGCCGTCACTGCATTTCAGCGGCCGCAGTTACCGCACTTTGAGTGTCGACAGAGGTGTCATTTACGTGCAAACAAGACGCAGCATAGTGCTTCCGCGAACACCACCGATAACAGTATAAAGATCATTGGTTAAATGCATGACACGTAGCGGCATCCTTCCCAAGCAGCACAATGTACTGAAAGTCGAGTGTAATAGGGGTGGTGGGGTAGGTGGAACGCCTTGAAAAGATTCGTGAAACTAACGAGCATTGACAAGACACATGCCGTCCACCCCTTGTCAATTTTGTGTTTGAGTGATATAAGAAAACCGTCCGATAGAGTTCAGTTAGGTAGGGTCTTTCCGCCCATCTACACTGTCAGAATGCACCATGGAGCTTATCAAACAGCCGCCTCTACATCCTTTGCGATATCTCAGTTGAAGTCTCGGAACGACACCCACGGGCCGTCTTTAGAACAGATATCGCTCAAGTATCTTAAAGGAGGCAAGAACTCCTATCTGCATGTATTTAGTTACGGGTTTAATAGATATAATATTGTTATTCTACGCTTCGTAATTCTATTTACAATCTATTGTTCAATTCTTCTCCTTCATAACTTGTGCAGCGTTAATACAAAAACGCACTCTCTTTCGTATTCGGGCGAGTACACGCACTGCCGTCCAGATATACCGCTATCCATTTTTACGTCATCGGAAGAATTGTAGCACCCAACGCGGTGGTACACATAACGTTCTATTTTACCCTATTCAAGATGAGGGGGGGTAGGTTGCCGTTGTTGGCCGCACTCAAGTGGGCATCGTCACGACTATATAGCCAAAAAAAGAAAGTGGGAGAGGAGAGTTGAGGACTTCAAAGTGATGTAGAGGCAGGATGACCGATACTGATGGGACGGAAGCACACTGTAGGTGAGAGGTGCACTAGAGTGGTCTCGCCGCTAGGCCCGTTTCTTGAAGAAAGCGCACGAGGCCGCGAGTTTTTGTAAGTCGTTCCGCACAAGAACCTTCGGGGAAGAGGACGTCCGTCAGTATGGCAGGCCTGGCGTGGGGAAGATGGGTTTCCCGCATAGTATGGTATGCTCGGCATTCTGTCAGGATATGCGCAATTGTGTCCGGATGATTACAGTGTCCGCAACTGGAGTCCTCCCTGGAGCCGATCTTGAACAGTTGCGAGTTCGTGAACGTAGATCCTGTGCGTAATCGATGGAGCATTGTCTGCATACCACGGGGAAGATCTTCGGAAGAGAGGGTCGGTGATTCTGCATGATGTCCTGTATGCCAGGATGACGCACCTCAACTAGCTGTTTGACGACCATGAGCCTGTCAGTGTCGGCCGTGACTGCTAAGGATGGGCTGCAGCGGTTGTGTGCTGAGGAGGCTAGCTGGTCCGCTCGTTCGTTGCCTCTGATGCCGACATGAGACGGGACCCATTGGAGCGTAAGCTCACCTCCGGTTAGCCTATGCTGGGCACACGATCTCCTTATACATCGGGCTTGAATGCTACCACACATGGGGTTTATCACGTTGTTGAGGGCACTTCTGGAGTCCGTAAGCAAGACGGCCTTAGGTATCCGGTGACTTGAACCGCAGCTGCTGCGTGTAACAAGGCCAGGAGTTCGGCCGTCGTAGATGACATTGGGTAACGAACTGATTTCCCTTGCCAGGCCTTGTTTATTGACGGGATGTAGTACGCGCTGGTAGCGCTTTTGGAACGGCGGTCAATGGAGCCATCCGTGAACACCAGAGTATGTGTGTGATAAACGTCGCTTATCAGGTTCTCAGCCGCCATCCTGGCCACCAGGGGGCTGGACTCGCTCTTCTTCCGTAGACCCGGGATGTGAAGCGTTGTTGCGGGCACGAACTCCCGCCACGACGGCGTAGGTGGACTAGCTGGGAGCCGAGGATGAGCCCCCCTGTTGGCTAGAGAGCTGGCGGCACTAACCAGGCGTCCTAAAGATGTGTGTGTCCTTTGTTCGAGGTCGGTGAAGAGGGAATGCTTTTTGATAGATGTTGATGCATCATCCAAAAACTGGAGTCCTTTGAGCTCAGAGTGGACACTAACAGGCTTTTCCTTAGCTTCCAGGTACGTTTGGGTGACGCTAGAGAAGGTTGGGAGACCAAGCACAGTTCTTATTCCGGCGCGATGAAGGCGCTCAAGGGCCTGCCATTGTGTAGGCGCGAGGTCTACGTATGGCGCCACGTAGAGAATGCGTGACAAGATCAGGGCTTTGTGAAGGGTAAGCAATGACCGCGCATTGCAGCCCCATGATTTACCGCTGATTCTGCGTAGCAGGTTGAGCGTTTTCTTTCCCTTGCAGATAGTCTCGTTCACTTGCTTAGACCAGCGTAGTGTGCTATCGATGGTGACACCAAGATATTTACATGACGCGCATCTTGGGATGGGAGTGTTGTTAATGCTGAGGCTTGGGAAGTCTTTGCCCACGTACTTTCCACGGGGAATGCAGACCATGCATTTGGACTTCTCTGGCGACGCTTCCAGCCCTCTCGCAAGCAGCGCTGCATTGAGCCCGTTCAAGGCAATATCAGCTGTGTCACGAACTTTCTCCTTGTCGGTCCCCACAATGCGGAGGCAGATGTCGTCCGCGTAGATGGTGAGATGATGGTGGTGGTGGTGGTGGTGATAGGGCTTGCCGTTGTCGGCCTCACGTATGTGGGCAACGTCACGACTCACGCCCTGGGGGAATGTGCGTCCTGGGCCGACTTCTATGGGAATTGTGCCGACATATGTCTGAAAGCGTCTGAGGAAAACCCAGGAAAAACCCCAGACAGCACAGCCGGCACCGGGATTCGAATCCGGGTACCTCCCAGTCTCGACGTGAGATGAAGTTCACTACATGGCACTCTCCTAGCCAACCATCATCCCGAATGACAACGTTTTCGTCTCTGATTTGTTGAAAACGGGAGGCGTAGCCCATGTTGTAGCCGCGCATAATAGATACATAATAGGCTTCACCTCTCGTTATCAACAAATCATGGGCGAGAACGTTGCCATTCGGGAAGATGGTTGGCTAGGAGCATGCTATGTGCTGAAGATACGCACCTATCAAATTCACCTATACAAAAGGTGTCACACACAACACGTTGAAATCGCCATTTGGAGCCGAAACAGTCGGCGGGCTTGCTTGGTATACAGTTCATAGCTCCTTTAAGCTTATCTTGAATACATTTTCAAGTATTTGGTACTCTATTTTAAATACTTTTGTTTTTGCTGCTACCGTGGGCACTTTTCACACATACAATAATATACAGACTTGTCGAAATGTTCGTTTTACAATTTGGCGCGCGGCTTCAAATATTTAGACACACGTTGCGTCCACCTTCAACCAATTCGCTCTTGTTACTCTTGTTCGCTCTTGTTGTCTAAGCGTTGTCTTTGTCACCTGTGAGAAAGTTGTCCTTCGATTTCTGCCGTATAAACACATATATAAAACTAATAAATGTTTACAGCACCCTAAACTGAGAAGGAATTGCCACTGTTCTAGATTTCTTCGCGTTCCTTTCATCTGCATATCTTTCTCACATCTCATTTGTCTCGCGACGAAAAGGCGCGAAATTATAATATTTCTTTATCACAAGCCTTCAGACGATACGTAGTCTTGAAAGTTCAAATTCGGGAAGACGATGGCATCCCGTGAGACTGACAACGACTGTTACTTCTTGTTCGTCGTTGTCTTCCGTCAATCTCAAGGAACGTCATCATCTTCATATTATCACCAGCTCGCTTGCATCCTACTTTTACGCTCAAATTCGTGACTCTCGGCTTCGTGTATTTCTCCGGTGTATTTGGCTCCGACTATTTATTTCTTTGTCTCCCTTTCTTGCCACCATGTAGTTCATATATACATTAGATAGAAAAGATGTTTGCCTTTTCCTACCCTAAAAAACAACTGTAAAAAGATGCGATGGTGATGGTGATGTGATACAGAAAAAATCACAGGACGGTTGCGACTCGCGTAACGCGAAATTCACAGTCAGCTGTGCGTGTGGTCAAATGAGGCCGGATGGACTGTACATTACTAATGTCGACGGAGTCGTGATGTTCTATCACACCAAGCGCAACGCAGACAAGCATCTACACGACGAGTTTCGAAGACTCGAGCGCCTGAGGCTCGATACCGTTACGCGACGCGCAGAGAAGCTTCTCGAGTCGGTTGAAGATGGCAAAAACAAGCGTTCCTGGCATGATCGTAACTCTGAGCATGGTCTTAGCGAAC
This sequence comes from Ornithodoros turicata, assembly GCF_037126465.1. Lineage (NCBI taxonomy): Eukaryota > Metazoa > Arthropoda > Arachnida > Ixodida > Argasidae > Ornithodoros > Ornithodoros turicata. Next base: position 40,822,600 of record NC_088202.1, on the reverse strand, counting down.
GTTCATATTTTGCGGGCACGCAGAATGGACGTTCAGGGTGATGCAATGCTTACGGAGGGGCACGTGCTCGGGTTGACGGAAACGTGGACTGATGATCGGTGTGATATCCGCGGATGCGGGTGGATGTCGCTCGGCATGCACCAACAGAGCAGAGCAGCTGGTGTCGCACCTTACGCCAAGCAAGGGAAACGTGCGGTCACTCCGTGGCATCTGCTGATCAAAACGGCCCGATAAGCGGAAGACATGTGCGCAATCGAGAACACTATCAATTGTCATAGAACCATCATTGTCGCTCTCTACCTCACCCCAAACGTTTCAAGAGACGACATCAGACTCTTCCTCACTTGGAATGTCTTGCCAAGAACTCCTAAATCGGAACTAAAGTTTCCCGAGGTAAAAACGGCGCACTGTACCGACGTGCTGCTCATTGTGTGTGGAGACTTTAACATTAACCTCAGGGACGGCAACAATGGGTTGGTTATTGACTATATGAAGGAGACGTTCAATTTGGACATTGTGGGTGATGTGCTGTGCCGACCACACACAACGATAGACTGTGTGTTCGCAAGAAGTGCATGTTAGTGTGCGCTACATGGACTACATGTCCTACTACAGTCCCCACAAACCCATTATCTGGATCGCTAGAATTGAAGATCACCCAGACGAAGAGGAATTGTCCGAGTGATCGTGTACGGTGGCTCGTTCAGGTTAGTGGCCTTAGTAATGAATACAGAGTTTTAGCAGATCGAAAGTTCTCAACAGTAACGCTTAGGAAAACATGATAAGTCAATCGGCTTACATCAGGTTGATGAGCTTTGAGTTGACATTGTGTCGTTTCCATAGAGCGTTTCCGATCTGCTAGAACTCCCGAAAGTATGCTTCTTTCATTGAAAATGTAGTCGTCGTCCTTCATCTACTGCAATGCTAGTAATGCTACGGCATTTCATGCGCGTTTGGCAGTGCGCCAAAGAGTACAGCCATTTTCTATAATTCAAGAATGCATGGTAGTGCCAAGGTCCTTGCTTCTACTAGCATATCTGCAGGCTTTCTACAGGGTGTCCCAGAAAACGTGTCATTGAATTATAATAAAAAAACTACACCACCTAGAGTCATGCGGTCAATGGCATTTGTTCTTACTGGGTTTTTGCCACCTCCTCATGTGAATGTCGTGTAACGTAAGTTTAATTATGTAAATTTTTGCGAGCGTAAGTCGGAGATTTGCATAGTAAAGGTTACTTTTTAGGGTAGCGTCTCTAATTTAGTCAAATTAATGATAATTGACAGGGGTATTCAGGAGCTATCCCATCGGAAAAAATAGCCGAACATCATGCTCTACGGAGGTCGCACAGAATAGCGCACGATGAATTTTTCAGCGCAATCTTTGTCAGTCTGACGAAAGGAGGCTGGAAACCCAGCCCTCCCCGACATCGCAGAAAGAGAGAAAACAGGAACGGCTTATCACATCCGACTTTCGCTGGGATAATGCTTTCCCTCTCCCAATTTTAGGAACTGTTTCTTTTTCTACTATCACTCTGTGGGCTGGCTTCGGAACCTCCTTTCGTCGCACTGAGAGCGATTGCGCTCAAAAAGTCATCGCACGCTATGGTCCGGTGCTCCGAAAAACATGATATTCGGCTATTTTTTCCGATGGGATAGCTCGTGAATATCACTGTGAATTATCATGAATTTGAGTGAATTCGGCACGCTCTTCATATTGGTGGGGTAAAAAAGTGACCTTTACTTGGAATATTCCCGAGTTCAGTTCGCAAATATTTCCATAATTAAACTTGGAGTACATGACATTCACATTAGGAGGTGGCAAAAAGCTAATAAGAACAAATGCTGTTGACCGCATGATTCTAGGTAGCGTAGTTTTTTTGTTATAATTCAATGACATGTTTTCTGGGACACCCTGTATATATCGCTGCACTTTCAGGAATTTCCTACCGAGCGACGGCATTTGCGACCCTGTAACTCAACACTGGGCAGTCGTAACAACATTCACAATACGTATAGGTGTATTGGACTGTAAAAACACTTGGATCTACACGCTAATTAAAGAGGTTTTGATTTGATTTGATTTGAAGGAAAAATAAAATTGAGATTTCGGGGGGGGGGGCATGTTTATTGAAAAAAGAAAGGGAGGGAAGGTTAATCAGGCACAGGCAGACTTGCTATTCTATAAAAAAATGAAAGGAGCAAGAAAGCTGGACTTAGAAAGAACAAGTAGCTATAGAGGCTGGTCGACAGGCCTGAGGCATGAAGGAAGGGCAAGGGGTAGTCGCAACGACCGCCTTGTCGTGCAGGGCTGGGCCGAGCAGAGTGGCCAAAGAGAAGTTGGAGTAACAATGTTGCCGTAAGTGGCGTTGAAGGACGAGTCGTAGAGAGAGATATTGGTTGCAGGTTAACAGGTAGTGCTGAGTGTTGGAGACTTCGGCTTTACTAGTGTGAGACCAGAAACTCAACATCACTCGTACCAGTTGCATCGGTGAAAAGCTCCTGGAACGGTGACTGCGATGATGATCATAATGGTGATAATGATTCTGACAAAAGCGATGACAAACACGTTTACGTTCATGCGTTTGGAGGCGCTTCGAGCCGTGTATTCGCTATGAGCCCGAGAGCCTCTGAGCAAATGAACATAAACGCCCAGGGTTGTCATAAAACACACAAATAGTTCAACAGCAAAACCCAACAAACAGACAAAGTTTCAAAACTTTGTGTCCGCACCAATGTCTCGGAAAAAATTTCACCACGCGCGTAACGCCCGGTGCCCTGCACTGGGATGCGAGGGCCAGAGTACTTTTGAAACACTGAACGGAAGGCCGTCCACTACTGTCAGCTCTGAGGAGCTTCGGTGTACCGTACGCAGGTCATTATAATGTGTTCGACATCTTCCACTACACCACATATGGAGCAGTTTGGAGAGGCTGCTTTTCGAATCATGTGTCAAAATCGACCACTATAGGTGACATTCACACGGAACCGCTCGATTAGAGACTACATGAATCCAGGAAGCGAATCTGGGACTGCGGACGGAATACCCCGGTCTATCCCGGTCAGTGACGACCTTTCAGAAGCCCTGCGCCACAGCTATATATCACTAAATCCCTAGAAATAGATTTTACACACACACACACACACACACACACACACACACACACACACACACACAAATGATCGAAGTACTTTGAATACACTCATACAGACTTTTGAAACAGATTCAGGTCGCTTGCATTCGCGTTACGTATTAATTAAGCTGATTTGCATAACTCAGCACAAAAATATTGCCAAAATCAACGGCAATACATTCCTTCCTGAATTCGGAAGCCGATGACCGTAACACACTATTCCAATCAAAATAAAGTATTTTACACAAGATTTCTACAAACATCTCACAGCACAAAATCGGTCGCTGCGCTAAGTATGCCCGGTGAAATTTGCGTTTGCGTAACTCTTGGCTTAGCCTCCACCCGGGCGAAGTGGAAAGGACCGACACAGTTTTATTCGGATCGAGGGCAATGTCGCGCGGCCCGTCAGTATCAGTGGGTTGCGGCTGATGAGCGACCAGCTGATAAAAGCCACGGTGTGATTGGGGCGTGTGGAGGGAGGGTATTTGGACGGAATCAGTACTTTCGAAAACGTAAATAGCAGCGAGCGCGCTTCGCCGAACGGTTGATTTTCGGCTGTCATTTTTTTATCGAAATATTGTGAAAAACCCCGTGATTTTCATTGCAATAGTATGCTATGGCCATAGGCTTCTGAATTCAGGAAGAAACATGCTGCCATTGCTTGACAATTTTTCTAATTTTATTACGCCAATTAGCTTAAATAATGAGTAACACGAATGCAAACGGCATCAATTTGTGGCAAAAGTCTGTATGAGTGTATTATAAGCATAGTTTTATAATTTTTTATGTAAACTCTATTTTTAGGAATTCAGTGACATCCTCCCGTGGAACTCCCTGTACAGCACAGGAACAGCCAGCCCAGCTCTCAGTGCGACCTATATCTGCATTTCCTCGCTGCTGTCAACGAAGGGCCAGCTGATGCAAAATTCAATCCAGCATGAAGCAGTCGAGTTTTTTTTTTTTTTTTCGACGAAGACATAACGCGACATTGCAACGTGCAAGCCATACTACCGCAGACGCTGTTGTTATCGGCTGTACAGTAATCACCCATGAACCAGAGCTTCTCGACTCCACTTGACCAGGAGATTTGAAACCGTGTATCTCGAAACAACTTTCCTTCCAGCTTTCTCGAGTCCCTACAAGTACTCAAGAAATTCATTTCAGCGGAAGCAGTCTGTCTGGGAATGCGAAATACTCCAAGTCTGCAGAGCCGGCGAGGGTTATGGCCTAAGTATCCTAACCAGCGGTAGTTGATGAGGACAGACAGGAAATTAATTGCCGTCTTATGCGGAGGGTTCAGTTCTAAAGAGCTTAGGATGAAGGAGCTCGCCGCCTAGGTTTGAATGAGATGCGTCACGGCTGGTATAGTCGCTGCAACTGAAGAACTTCGGTACGTGTTAATGTCACGACGTGCAGTATACTATGAGTGAGTAGAAAATAAATACACGGAGCTTTCATGTCTAAAGCTTAGTTAATATCGGCAGACACGAAGTCACTTTCCCGCTTCCGCTGGTTCACAATGCATGACAGATAATAAAATCTGAGGGAAAAACAAAAGGGGCCGAAATGACAGCCATGTAAAATTTTATGTAGATGTTGATAGCTATCTTTGCGGAATTATCGACCTTGTTCGTTCTCCCATGCAACTTTGTCAAGCTTCTGAAAATAAAATGTATGCGTACTGGAGGGCTACGTGTGTAGATACTTTTGATGTTACAGAAGAATTTACGCACATGCTTAACTTCAGGACGAGTGCTCGTTAGTAGCATACCGTAGCCCGTACAGGTCGAACCTCAAGTTGCTGGAACACAGCGGATGTATTTGAAAAACCACCAACTGTAGGCAGCAATATGTGTGCTCAGAAATACGGGATTAGATCTGGAGTAGCTTGGCCAGCGGTGAGTGGGATCGCATCTCCATATTTTTTCTTCTTCCATCATTGTCATCATCATCATCATCAAGGGATTAGAAAAAAATGCCTACAATGTTTTGACTATACAGTACTCAAAGGGAACAACGAAGTTTGGCGGAAGATGAAATCAAACTGAGGGGGGGCTACGTGTAAGGGCCTGTTGTTGTTTTTCGCATATACACCGCTTGCTTCAAAGCGCTGGAAAAAAAATCATGGTTCGTCCTTCGGTGGATCCAACGAAGATGCGTTAGCATTATAACTTGAAAACCAGTTGGGAACTGCCCTTCACAACGCTACACCACCCTTCACACGACCCTACACAACACTAACGCAAGACAGCATTCGCAGCCGAGCGAGCCTTTCGGGCTTACTCCGATTCAGCTTGGCGGAGCCGTCTCGCAGCCTTCTTTCGCCGCAGCTCCTTCGCGCAGCTTTCATAACCCATGGCGCGCCCGCGCATACATGTCTGAACCTGCCGACCGCAACAGCTGCAGTGTGGAGTGCTGCCGCTCCGGCGCCGTGGCGTGATGGCTGCGTCGCACCCTCCACACGGCCTCTCCTTCCCTCCCTCTCACCGCCCCGTGCGGATAGACAGACCACGCCGCGATTTTTGCATAGTTAAGACAATAATGCTAACGCATTAAAAAGAGCGCTGTCTGGTACTTTAATCTTTTCACCTGCAAAGCAGAGCGCACAGCACCACGCCGGCTCGACAGCTGAAGTTTCGCGAAATCTCATCGGCGACGTGAGGCAGCGCCGTTTCGTCTTTCGTGTTGACCCCTGATTCGCGTAAGCTATGTGGTGAATGTGCATGCTCTATTTCCAGGGCAAACGGGAAATTTGACGCCATATTCAGTTCACCACGACATCAACACAAAACCGCATAGGACTTCCGCGACGTTATGGGAAAAAGAGCCTCTTGATTCGCCATCACAAACCAGCTGCAGAAATGAGCACTGAAAAACTCGTGCTTGTCAGAGATTAGCTGCTGTCAAATGAGCTAATCTCTGACAAGCGCTGTTTTCCAGTGGTTCATAGCTGTGCGATGAGAAAAAACAGCGCTGTTTTCTAGGGCTGTGGAGCAAAGCGCTGTATGTGAGAAAAGGCCCTAAGGCGAGTTATAGGCTATCCTGCTGGGGTCACGGGATATCTCTTTGCGACGTGATGCACCGGTGCTGCCGTGATTGCTTACTGTCGGCGTCGGGTATCCGCAGCATCAAAGGGGATGACACTTTCGATGACACTTTCGCGATACCAGACTATAGTAACCAAACACCCATGCATAGGCAGATGAAACTCGTGGCCATTTTCACGTCGTCGTCGTCGTCGCATTCCCGTCTTGCTGCTTCGAGTGATCGGAAGCAAAACAATCCCCAGCTTCCACGACGTCACGGCTGAAGGAAGCTCACCATTGGTTAACGCAGACTCACCGCTCAATATAGCGCTAGAAAAGTTGACCGGGGCTCTACTTCGACAAGAGCGGTTTTATAGCGGATCGTAGCAATGCGAGGAGGAAAATATAGCGCAATTTTCTAGTGCTATGTAGCAAAGCGCTATATGTGGGAACTGGCCTTTACTCTCGTCTGCAATAGGATTGAGGTGGATTTTGGGAGCTGGCCTTAGTTGTTGACTTTTACGTGAAAAACGTAGAGGGCAGCAGTTCAAACGTAGAACAAACACGTGTGACATCGCGACTGCGTCTAAGTGTGGTACGTTGTCCTCCTGTCTAAATGTATATCGTAAGCTTTGTGTGCAGTATGTGCAGCGTTGAAAATGCCCAGGTGCAAAACGTAGGAGCGTCTGAAACTAAGGTGCGGTGTCTCATTGGACAGGTCAGTTCGTTTAAAGGGACGGTCTCGTACACCGTGGCCCATCCACAAAGCGTACCGTTCGATTCCTCATTGCTGAAAACGTAATACTGTGAATTCGCTCGTCCAGAATCTTCACGGTTATTAAATAAACGAATTAAGTTGATAAGAACAGCGCCGGCACATCGCGATTTCTGTTGGCAACAGCGATATCCGCTACGATGGCAGACCGCTTATTGGATGAACAAATCGTCTGCTCTCGCGCCTTTTTGCAGCAGTGAGAGCAGACGACTTCCAAAAGGTACTCGACGATCACGGCGACGGCAATAAATTTGCTGCATGTGGTCTGGTCAAACGAAAGACGCGTATTGTAAAATGTGGCCGAACAACAATGTCAATACGTCTCCCATCTTCATTTCGAGCGGGAGTTTACATGGATGACTCCACCTAATAACGGCAGTTGACGCTTATTTACTAACTTGTCTCGTATCGTTCGGTATTTTGAGCACTTCTAGTTCGTCTTACCTGTGAAAAGAATATTCTGTATGGAAGTGGTGGAAACGTAACCCGGGTGTATAGCAACTCTTTTGTCAACGATAATGTGACGAAAGTGGATATAGAACTGGGTTCAGGGTTCACGTGTGATACTTGAGGTATTGATGTGGTCAGTTCATGACATACAGTACTCGCAGGATGTGGTCTTTACCATAGTAAACATGAGCCCTGGATGAGCTCACGAAAAAATGACTCGTCGGCGTACCAATTCAATTCCCCGTTCCCATTATATGGACTGATTCCAAGATGCCCGAGTCGGATAATCAAGACTATGTTCGTGATGTCAGTGGTCGAATCCAATATGATAGGGGTGTGCCAATGTTCTTCACGAAAGCCACCGTGCGACACCTGAAGGGGGCGCCAATGGCAGTCTTGGTACCATATATATACTGCGTGGCTACTGCCATAATTACTAGGGCTGGCTTTCGATATATCAACAAAGTAGGACGTTTCAGGGGCGCGAACAAAGAGAAACGACATAAACTGCACATGGCCTGCCATATTTTTTATGTATATGATGGTGTACACAAAGGTGAAAGTATATGCTGCAACCACTCGAGTCGGTTCGTGTAGAAACCTGCGCGAGACAAGTAGACAGAGTGGGTCCTATACATATACAGGGTGCTTTGGTTTTCAGTCCGTTACAGAATTCTTATAAAAAAAAACACGAACGCAGCATAGATGTGGCTTTCGCTGTTGAATTCTACGGCAAGGCTGACATGCTCACGAAGAAAGTATCCATCTACAAGGTGACAAATTACCTAAAATTCATTAATTAACTCTTTGATAGGGGATATAGGGCAAAAGCGGGATAGCAGAATGAGAGGCTATCCTAGTCGAAAGCCATTCCACGTTTAAAAATCATGAAACACGCACCTGCGTTAGGATACCCAGCGACCTTGCCTAGGATGCCAACCTTGGTCTGGCAGACCTTTCCTTTTACTAAATGTATATCCCCCCCCCCCCCGAATTTTGATATGCAAATGAGCCGAAACTGAAAAAGCGCGCCTGAGAAGCGCATCACCTTCGCCGACGGAGGCTTATCAGGCCGGAAAAAGCGGTTTATCTGGCTCGCAGGTCGGCATCTACTCCAATCATCTCCATTGCTCCAAATCACGTGGCCCTCTGATGTGAAATGTGGGCTGTACCTCCTGCGTTCCAGGTCGTCGCAGTTTTGGTTTCGGCTCATTTGCATATCAACATTCGGCAGTGGATATCTTCAAGCACGTGCGTGTTTCAGGATTTTTTAAGCGTGGAATGGCTTTGAACTATGATGTTCTCTCATTCCGATCTCCGAATTTTGCCCCAAATCCCGTAATTAAAGAGTTCACTAATGAATTTTACGTAATAGTCATCTTGTAGGTGCATACTTTCTTCGAGAGGATGTCAGCCTGGCCGTAGAACTCAACTGCAAAAACGACATCTCATTCCTTTTTTTTAAATAAAAATTCTGTAACGGATAAAAAAAAACACCCTGTATTTCATGTCTCACAAAATCCTAGCCTGCTAAAAGTAGAGAGACAGATTGCTTTCGCTGAAACATTTCCCCCAACATTTGTGTCACAGTTTCGTCATGAGTGCGAGGCTGAGCCCCAAATTCCCCCGGCCCCTTTGAAACATTACTACACACATGGCTTCATCACCAAAATCTACACTACTTTCTTCACATTAATATGCAGAGCAAAAAACAGCGATATTTGATTTGCGACGGTAACTTCATTTCGTCAATTTTGTCGCGAGCCTGCTCTTCGCTTTAGGACAGCAGTAATATTTTTGAAACGCGATGCTGTTACTACTTGGTCACTGGTGTGATGGCTGTGGTCTTGATTGAAACCAGGTGTGGGCATTGTCTATATCTTTGCACTGAACGCGTGTGTTGTCATCAAGCAGCAGTTCTAGCTATGGAGGTATTCCCCTTTACATACTTGATAACAACGCTCCCTTGGGGAGATTGCTTTTCTTATATGCCATACCACGCGAGCAAACCAGAAACTTCGGAAGAGTCGAAGGGGAGGGCAGTACTGTTCAAGTGGGCTTATTTGAGGTTGATTTTCAGATCACCTTGATCATGCTCAAAAAGACGGGCAGAAGTTAGCCAGCGGCGAGAGCACTCCACAAGGCCGTACAATGACTGCTCGTGGCTAATGTGCAGTCATCACTGCCTGGAAGCCAGAGCGTCGAACCGAAATGTTTTTCGGCTTGTTTCGGGTTCGGCCGTAAAGGTTCCGTTCCGGTTCAGCTCCGGAGTTCACATATATCAGTTCGATTAACCGGTTCAGAGGCTGTAAACCGGTTCGGAACCGGTTCGAGGTTCTAATATGCTACGAAAGTAGAGGTAGCCACAAAAATGATACAAGATCTCTTAGTTACGTTTATTATGCATTTATTTATGTTTTTCGACCAACAGGACCTCCTTTCATCCCTTCCCCGAGCAACGTGGCGCCAATCCAGACAGGCAGGCCGCTCGAATCCCAACATCACCCCCCACTACACACCAACCCGAATCTGAACGGGTATCCCGAACCGGTAACCGAAGTTTTTAGATCGGTTCGGTTCCGGTTCAGCTCCAAGATGGCGCTAGTAACTACGGTTCAGTTCCAGCTAAAAATTACGGTTAATTACGGTTTTCGCTTCCGGTTCGGTTCGACGCTCTGCTGGAAGCTATCCGTTGTCCCATGGTGGGGTCCACCGAAAGCCAGTCGGCTCCGGCGAATCCACGCTGAACATGTGTTGCAGTACAGCTTTGCACGCAAACGTACTCAAGAAACAACATACACGAACTGGTGCTAGAGCACACACACACACAAAAGAATGAAGCACATCGTTAACGTTGATTGGTTTTTTTGTTCTTTTTCTCCGCTATCGCAATCCGCTTGCAACTAAGACCTCAAGCGAGATACGCTACGAATCCTGTGCTCTCGTTAGTATTAGAGGCAATGATGAGACAAGAAAATCCTTGCCTCAATTGGACATTTAGGAATGCAACAGTTTTACTGTGGTACCAAAAATATTCGTACGCCAGACGTGAGCTGCAGACCTGTGGGAATAGGGGAAGCATATCGCCGATTTGGATATTCGAATACGAAGCAAATAGCTGTAGAACCGAAGCGAATACGAAGCGAATAGCTGCAAAATGGAACGGTTTGCACGCATAGGCAGAGTGGAAATAAAGTGCAAACGTACAGGAAACGTTAGGAGAGAACATTTAATTTGTAGCGCTATACAAGCCCCAAATCTTTGACAGTGGGTGAAGGTGATTATTCTCACTCAGAAGGAGTGATTCAGTGATTCAGAGTTGAAGGTGATTCATTCGAAGCCGAAATAGAGTTTCGCCACCTCATGTTGGGCTAAGGAAAGGGATAATTCCGATCTACCACTGGCACTTCTCCAGCAGTTTCGCTGTAGATTAATTGTTTATTCTTGCGTTGCTTTTTACGTGGCAACCATTCGAAAATATTCGGTATCGTAGAGGCATTCGATTCGATTCGCAATTCGAACGCCGATTTTTTTCGTATTCGGCTCGGAATTCGAATCGAACATATAAGTATTCGCTTCGATATCCGAAGAGTTCGAACAGTCGCACGGCACTAGTAAGCTGAACGAACTGCCCGTTACACTCTGGGGAATAAAAACACTCTGGGGAAAAAAATACACTCTGGGGAAAAAAAAAGGGGAGTAACGGGGGAGTAACTCCTCACTTTTACTCCCCCTTCCCTATAAGTTACTCCATTTAATTTCCGTTACTCCCCACATTCGAAATTTACTCCGTTGCCCAGAATTCTTACTCCCTCCTCTAACTCCATTTTGCTGTGTTACTCCCCACACTTAGAACTTACTTCTTTGCCTAGAGTTCTTACTCCCCCTATAAGTTGGCTACTCCATTTTGTTTGTGTTACCCTCCCCACTTGGAAGTCACTCCCATGCACTAACTTAAACTGCTTACTCCGCCTAGACAATGCTTAACACTTCCTGTGATTGCGGAGACACTTTGCTTCAAGTTTTCCAGGGGCTCCGCAAGTATTTTTTTGAGGGGCAGCAAGCCCTGTCTGGGGTGAGAGTGGGACCTGATATCAGCAACTAATTAGTCATTCGGCCTGATATCAATTTAATTTGTAAATGAACACAGATGTAATCGTTTATTGAAGAAGAAGCAAAAGAAAAGGAAGGAGGAAAGGTCAGACAGGCCGAGGCCGACTTTCTATTCCCAAAAGAGAAAAAAGACACAAAAAGGAAAAGAGAAAGTGGCGGGCGGCGATGGGGTGGCTCAAAGGCTGCTGAACAGCCCAGTGTCCTTCAGGTAGCGCAGGAGGGCTCGGGTGACTGCCCACTGTCCGGAGTGGTCCCAGCAGCGTCGCCAGGGAAAGATCCCTGTGTCCTAGGGAAGTGAGACTTGAGGCGAGAACGGCTCGGGGGCCGGCGTACCGCTTGCAGTGCAACAAAAGATGGCATATGTCGGCGACTGCAGGGACACATCGCGGACGTCCGTCTATCCATCTTAGAGAGGAGCAGCGGAGTCAGGGCAACATCGAGGCGTAGGCGATGGAGGATCGACTCCTCCTGTCGCGACAGCTGCTGGGAGAGGGTGAGTTCTATCCTCGGGTCGATGGAGTGGAGGAACGTGTTTTCCGCTACAGCGTTTGAGCTAAACGCGAGGGTGCTGCGAGACGTCTGGCGGCGGATCTGTATCAGGCAGGCCGATGGAGTGAGAGGAATGGTGGTGGTCACAGCGGTGGCAGCTGCCCCGTGCGCGCCTCTCGCCGCAGCGTCAGCGTGGGTATTTCCCGGCAGGCCGATGTGGCTGGGGACCCATTGAAGCCACACGCTGTGGCCGGAGGCGGTGAGACGGCTGTATGTCGTGAGGGCTAGGGAGCAGATGTCTGTGACGATCTTGGAGCAAGGAGAACATAATATTTGCAGCGCCGCCTTGTTGTCCGTAAGCACAGTCCAGTTGTTTGGGGGCCTCGTTGATATAAGTTTCAGGGCTTCATTGATGGCAGCGAGCTCTGCTTCGGTGGAGGATGTCTCGTGAGGAAGCTTGAGTGCTAGTTCGTAATTTTCAGAAGGCACAACAACGGCTAGAGTAGAGGCGCCCGCGGAAACCGACGCGTCCGTGTAGACGGCTAGTCTTCGGGAATGCACGTTACTAAGGTGTTCCAGCACGAGTTTAAGCAAAGCGACCGGAGCGTGGTTGCCTTTTTTGAAGGCGCCAGGTATGATGGAGTACACGGGAGGAGTAGCGAGGGTCCACGTGGGAGGGGGTGAGACGGCATGTTCGAGGGCGAGGGAATAGCCGTCCTCAGCCGCAGAACGCATGACCCGAAAACGGACGATGGGCACTCCATGGTGATATCTGCCAAGTAGTGGTGCGGGTGACGTGTCAGGTACCTTGTGTATATGCGGAGGGTCTCCTTGTCACGCAAGGTGGGCATCGGTGACTCCCTCGCCTCTGCGAGAACGGAGATGGTCTCTGTCGTCTTAGGGACGCCCAGGCAGACACGAAGGCTGCGGGCCTGGAGGTTGAGGAACTCCCGTTCGCTAACTCTGCCTAGTCCAGGTAAGATGGGGAGGCTGTAGCGCAGCGTTCCAAGTACAAGGGAGCAGTGGACAGACCTAAGGTCGGCACACGTAGGGCCCCACGACATTCCAGAGACGCGACGAAGAACGCTGGCGACGTTGTTTACCTGAGAAGAGAGACATTTGAAAGAGAGACATTTGAGCTGCTTCAACCAGGTCAGGCCCCTGTCGATAATGATGCCCAGGTACCTGTAGCTCGGTGCAAAATGCCCTGGAGACCATGCGACGTGGAGTGGGAAGCTGCGGAAGGAGCGACGGGTAAATGCCATGGCGACAGTTTTGGTTGGGGAGACAGACAACCCACGATCAGAAAGGTATGCGACGATCGTGTCGAGGGCTCCTTGGAGACGGCGTTGGATCACATCGCGGCGCCGGCTGTACGTCCAGAGGCAGATGTCGTCCGCGTAGACTGTGGTGTGGTCGCGTAGGAGGGCCGGTAGGGAAGCCATAATGATGTTGAAGAGAAGAGGGCTAAGCACACTACCCTGTGGGACCCCGCGGCAGACGGAGAAGGATCGGGTGTCACCATCAGAAGTGCGAACAAAGAAGGACGGTGACGAGAGGAAGTCCTGGATCCAGAGGAGCATGCGACCGCCCACACCAGCCTGCTGCAGCGTCACCACGACAGCACTGTGCAGCACGCTGCCGTAAGCCTTCATGACATCCAGGATACCGCTGCGGTAAGCCGGCCATCGGATTGAGCTTGTTGCACACGGGAGACGAGGTCGACGACGTTATCTATGGCAGATCTTCCCTGTCTGAACCCAGCCAGTGTTTTCGGGAAGTACCCCGTGCTTTCTAGGTACCAGTTCAGGCGTGAGAAGACCATTCGCTCAAGGGTTTTCCCTACGCAGCTGGTGAGGGCAATCGGTCTGAACGAAACTATGTTATGCGGTGACTTTCGGGGTTTGAGAATGGGGATCACCATTGCCTGCTTCCACTCCATTGGAGGGGAGCCTGAGAACAGAGTGCAGGCCAGAGTGCAAACACATTCTGAATACCAACTCCCGCCCTGCGACTAAGGCTGTTCAGCGATTACGTGTCAGTTTCGCCATGCAACACTCCGTGATGCTGGAAAGCTGCTAGTGGCATAACAACACGAAGACGAGGACACCTCATAGAACATGGAAATTGCCATTGCACACCCGGAATGAGATTGTCACAGGTCATCCAGCGGCAATGAATCTCAACTGCTCAAAGTAACCGCTCGCTCCCTGCACAGAACTTTGCGAATACCGGCGTTAACAAGCTGAATCACCTCCTGCACACTGCGGCTCTGCTCTGCGTGCTCTCGTCGACAGCGAGCAGTCCACACCTGCTAATTTATTTCTACTACCAAAAGCACAAAATGCCGCGTATCCCGCTGCAACAAAGGGATGGGGCAGAGACCACGAAGGTGCTCCACTCAACATCCGTCAGACTATAGAGGCCTGCTACACGATGCCACAGGGCACCCGGCAACAAACATAAACTAAACGCATCTTGTTTTCTTGGAAGCATCCTTGTACAACAAAGTGACAATGCGGGATTGAATGGTCTACGTCGCCAACCAGTCAAGACCGCATTTACTGGTACAGCAATTTAAAAGATTTCATAATTTCACCTATAGATATTTTGAAGATGAGGAGGAGGAACGCCAGAAGAAGGAGGGAAGTGTAGGAGAGGTCCGGAGGGCGCTTTCAACCACGCGTGGTTAAAAAAGGCCCGCTTTAACCGGGAAAAGCAAAAAAAAAAAAAAAAAAGAAGCAGTGTTCGAGATATTTTCTAACTCATTTATGGTAATAACGTTTACCCTGAGCGAGATGGTTCAGTAACTAAAAAAAAAAAAAGAAATAGAAAGAAAGCCAACTAGTGTTTGCGAATCATTCAGATCTCCTTTCATTATAACTAGTGCCTCGGGTTTTCGGAGTTTATTACTTTCAGAGAACACCGAGTTTTTCGTCGTTTACTTCTTCCGTCCGAGTTAATACCCGAAGTAAAGAAAAAAGAAAAGAAAGAATGAGAAGCTTCCTCGCGAATATGTTCTTGGAACACAACTTCACCACATAACACGCTGTAGGGCAACCATTGCTGAGAATGACACCGTTATCACTCGTGCTTTGATGCTATTTGGCTAGGAGCGTGTTGGGGGATGAAGTTATGCGGCATAACTTGCAGACAACGATATCTCTATTGGTATCTTCGACTGGCTGTACCAATAAGCCAGAGCGCTACGAGCTGGAGGAAGAAAGGAGACGGAAGAAAGAAACAACTGGGGGCCGTCAGTGCGTTCCGTTTTGCCCAATCCAGAGCCGTATATTAAAACGGAGTCTGGCCATTAATGGGTCATGCCTATACCTGAAGCTCCACCCACTTTTTCAGCTTTCTGACCAATAGAGTCTTGAAATATGGCGCGCTATCAATCAACCTATCCTCACTATCCGTTCCCCTATCCAACATGGGCAGCGCCATTTTGGGTGGCAAGTGGATTGGATGGGATTGAAATGGATACCTCTCGCTATCTGCAGAACTAGTGGATTTTTTGTGCAAATTTCATGAACGCCACCTAGTGTGCGTGAGGCACGTCGGGAATTGTCGTCTGCTTCCGTCGTTGTACAGCTGCCGGCAGAACCATCTGCTGGGGGCACATTCTGTCGTATGAACAATTTTGAAACAAATCTACATGAATAGTTGGAATATAAAAGGCAAGAATTATTATATCCATTAAATCCAGCAATTACATATAACAACAACAACATATATATTGTGATGATGAAGTGGGGAAGTTTTCCAATTACATATAAGATTGTACAGCACAGTGCCGTTTTTTGTTATGATTTCGTTGTGATCGCTGTATTCACTAGGCCTAACGCCGGCGACAAAACGTATTATTTTCGGTTACATATCGATGGGTGAGCATCAGTTGAAACTGATTTCCGAGAAACGTATATGAGGATGTACATTTGCAGCGTAGAATCAGAGTAGTCTGTGAAAATTTTTTGTCACGAAATCCCCGCTTCACTGTGTTTCTTTTCATCGCCATTTTGGGTGGCAGTGAGGTGTTATGATGACCCCCTTGATAAAAACCAAACCAATCAGTGCAGCGAAACTGTGATTGACAGGTCGAGCCTCTTTTTGTGACTCCTCCCAATGGCCAGACTCCCTTTTAATATACGGCTCTGGACCAGTCGAAGATAGAGCGCGCTCTAGTGGCTGCCAGTCGAAGATGCCACAAAGAAGCTACACAAGGGGCTGCTTGGCACATACGTCACTGAAGCATCTAGGGGTCTGTGGTTGTTTGCCATTGTTTGCATCGACAGAACTTTTGTGGAAGTCAGCAGGTCGCCATCTCAGGCAGGTGGTTGAGTCACGTCAGATAGAGAGATTAGGAAAGATGCATGCTAGCACACCCACCGCGATGTTCTCGCACACACACTCAAGCAGCACAATGTACTGAAAGTCGAGTACAATAATGGTGGACGGGTAGCTGGGAGGCCTTGAACAGACTCGTGAAACTATTAGCCAATTCAGCTTGTTGTTTGACTGCAGGCCACTGCAGTGCGCCGGTGTAGGGCCCGTGCAGGAAAACTGCGCCAGTACTGCTTACACCGACCCGCCGAGCAGATCATGCTAGATAGTGCCAGTGTTGACCAAAAACTCATGCAACTGATGTACAAGATGGAGTCGCGGCCGCAGGACAACCACCTTAATAACAACTTGAAACATAAAATACACGACAATGTCAGAATCCACATTCATACCATCCGAGTCCGAGTCCATCAACGTCCGAGAAGCGTGAAACAATGTCCACGTCGTATAGTTCTGCACCTTCGGACACTTCGAACCCCTCAGCATAACGCCATGTGCAACTACCGCTACTGCTTAAGCTGTCTGAACTTGACGAACTTGACTCATCCAAAGCAACCAAGATCGCAGTTGGTTTCCGGTTCCATGTTCAGCAAGTGTAAACCATGGAAAGGAGGGCGAGAAGGAGCGGAAAGCGGAACTTGAGAGCTCGTGTTCCGGTCCACACGGCCGATATTCTGGGTGTGGCCCAACCTGCAAGGATCCAGTGCTCGCGAGCGCGCGCTGCACGCGAACGACCAGCTGAACATGTTGCATGTTGCCCTGAAACGACCAGCAGAACGTGCCCGCTCGAGCCAGTGCAACTTTCTGCACAAAAACGACCAGCTGAATTCGTTCAAGCACGGCAGAATTGCATGTATGCAGATAAATAGCTTTGCTGTTCGTTAACTTGTACGCTGCTGTGTGCTCTGGGTCAGTGGCTGTATTAAGACATGTCGGCGTGTGATTTTGGGGTGGAAATTCCCATACGTACTCAAGAGCGGATACAGAACTGCCATGAGAGAGGGTGGGCTTTCAGATGTCACACCGTAGACGTTCCAAAGCCACGCATACCGGCGCAAGCAGTTGTCGGAGGAGGAACTTCTCCAGTTGAAGCATAAGTGTGTTTAGGCGCAGCGACAACTGTGTGCGATAGACACTTCAGACAACTCAAGGAGATTGTGCTCACCAGCAAATAAGTTAACGGGCCTCCCATTCCCCTCCCTCCCACTGCCCTCTCCCCCGACCAACGTACCGCCAGCCTAGGAAGGCAGACCGTTCGCCTGCCCAACGTTATACCAACGTTAACCCCCCTCCCCCTTTTTGGTGGGCGAGAGTGTTTGACGAAAGCGACAGCACTGACAGCACTATCTTCGTCGATGGAGACCGCGCGCTAGACAACAACAAAACGTATAATACCTACTACTCTCGAGGTTTCCGAAAATATGGTGCAGCGGGCCAAGGAGAACGACAAACATAGAGGCTCTCAGCGTGCAGAACCTCAATGCACATGTTACCGACACAGCGACTGACCTCGTACTGGCCAGGTGCAAATACACTTTAGGTGCACACATTTGTGAAGCAGCACCCGTTCACGGTCAGAAAAAAAGCAGAACAGGTCTTTGAAAACCCTTTCAATCGTGAAAATGTGGACGCAGCAGTAGAACTTCTTCTGAATGGCCAGCTTCTTCTGCTTCCTCTAAAAAGATGTCCCTGGGCATCCTTGGGCAGCGAGAGTGTCTCCGGTTCCCTCCGGTTTGCTAAAAGTGTTCGTGCTGGCGTTCTCTACGGATACGATCGGTTCGATTTCACCGTCTTTATTAACGGTCGGGAGCTGCCAGGTCCGGTTTGCTAAAACTCTCTTCTCTCCATCAGTTTTCCCGTACAACTTGTCAGGCCCACAGGGCGAAAGGAGGATAGGGCATTTGGAGGCTTGCCTGGTTTCATGATGGGAACAGCTAATGCCTGCTTCCAGGTAGATGGTAGAGATCCCTGCTGCCAAGACGTATTATACACATGAATGAGAGCTTGGAGTGAGCGCCCATCAAAGGTTTCGCAGTCTGGCATAGGTGTTTCTATCAGGTCTAGTGGACGAGCACACGTTCACAAGTTTCAACGCAGTCTTTAGCTCGATTAAAGTGAAGTCATGGTCCATAACCTCTGGTGTACTAGGCCAGTCTTGGTGAATTTCAGTCGTCAAACCCGGGACAAAACTGCTGTGTACCGGAGTCGTCGAGGCAGACGCCGGTGTCGTTAGTACCGCACAGAAGTCCGTCGCAGGCGTGCTTTCGTTTACTCCCGTAACGATAGTCAATACATCGTTCAGATATCGGTTTGTCTTCCAGATCTTTGTGGCCGGGTCAAACGGTGAGAGGTGTTGACAAAACATACGCCAACGCTTCCGGTCTTCGTTCTTAAGTTATCGTTACTTCATCCGGCGGTATGCCACAATGTCAGTAAGTCACCCTGTCCGACGAGCCGTTCTTCCTGCTCGGCGACGTGATGCCCTAAGGTGGCTAATTGCTGGAGAATGACCGACGTGTCCTGTTACCCTTTTAGACATGACCACCGCATCCTGAACGCCGCAACTAATTGCTTGCGAAAGGGCCTCTGGTGACATACTGGTGTGCACAGATGTTCGGATGCTTTCACGAAAGAGTTTCCAGTTCGTGAAAGAAATCAGTCCAGCAGTTGCTGAGAGGGGCAGTCTATCGTGCCGCGAAAATGTCGCTACATCGGGTGTCCACATCCGTAGCGCAGGATAAGTGGCGAAGTATGTCCGTTGAGCACCGCGAAAGATCCAATACATCGAGTGACGTTGATGATCGCATATCAGGTGGCTGGCGATTGTACAGTAGACACATGTGAGCATTCTCCATTGCTTCCAACAACCTCCGCCCTTCGGCTTCCCCAGGCCGTACGATGAGCATATATGTCATCCAGCACGAGCGTTGGGGATTCTAGTGAATCGAGTAAGCGTTCGAGGTCACTCCACGAAACCTGTACCGCGAGACGTATATTGATACTGACGACTGCTAACAGCATGGGCACAAGCCACGAATGAATAATCTGCCCATTTCTTACACTCCGGGCGGTGAACGAATACGACGGAGCTTATGGTTTGCCTGATGATATAGTCTCTTAAGGCAGTAGCAACAATACCTCTGCACCTCTGGACCCACGACATAATAGGAAGCAGTTCTCTGCGTACGTCCGAGAAATCCGTCTCACTGCTTATCCGGAAGTGCGGCGCTTCTCCCAACCATGCCCCGTGAAGGATCTCAACCGAAAGCTATCTACCCTTCTTCACAGACTCCGATGCAAGCCTTTGCCATGACACTAGCCTTTCGTTATAAACTGGGCTTCGCGTCATCGCCACGCTGTGAGGCCTGTTTCTGTTTTGGTGACCTGGCGCACATCATCATGGACTGTGCAGAGTCTCAAGCAGCCAGAGACACCTTGATCTCGAGTTTCAGTGCCTTATCACTTCCCTGTGGCTCTCTAGACGAGATTTTGTACCCGCAGGGTCCCACCCACATCAGTAGAAAAGCGCGAGACGCGCTCCTAGCTTTCGCTTCCTCTGTGGGACTGTCGTGACCGCTTTCCTTCTCTTTTCCTCCCTTGACTCTTACCCCCCCTTCTAATTTCTTTATCTATGTTTTTAATTTCTCATTTCATTTAATTTCTGATCCTCTATACTTTCTCTGTTACTCCCCCTTCTCCCCCTCCCCCTTCACAAAGGAGTGAAACTTGCCGCCTTGTCTGAGCAGGCAGACCTCACTCCTCTTCCTTATAACATCGCACCACCACCACCACACCAGCAACAATACTGACGAGGAGCTGGCTTCTGGACATCAGATGCGAACAGAGTAGTCATTCTATTCGCAGTTCTGTGGTAGCGGTCGCAAGCTAGGCAACAAGTCGAGTACTCGCTATCCGTTGCGTGTAAGGGATGCAGTAGGTCTTGCTTCGAAAGAGGTGGCGCTGCAATGTGCCCAGAAGATATACCCGTAGACATCAATGGTGGTGGTATGCCCTGTCGCCGCAAGCCTCGGGCAATCTTGTGGGGTCGTAGGCTTGCCAATTGAGATGGTCACTGTGGAGATCGTTAGACAGCTCAGTGTAGACGACACTCGCTGGCTACGACGGAGGCTATGCAGCTGCAGCGGGGGCCACAGGGGACAATTGTTCTCCCCGGCACTAAATCAGGGAAGAGACTCCCGCGTCTTGCGCTGCTTAAAACAACGATGTGCACGAGTTGACTGCCGGGACCGTTACTCGTAAATTGGGAGTGAAGGGCGGAGAATTCAGAGGAACTGCTGCTGGTCAAAATTTAAACCAGTTCAACCAGTAGCTGATGCAGTTTGAACCAGGGCTGCCCGATTGGTGGTCCCAAGTTAGGGTTGTGGCCCAAGTAGTTACCCTTTTAAGGGGTTGCAGAGGCGGAAAAGGAAAAATCGGATCTGGACAGCGTCGTCAGAAAGTCGCGACTCGACTTTCCTCAGTCACGTGTTGTAGTTGACTCCTATAAATATAAGTTGTAAATATCCCTCGTACATCACGGGAACTTCAGTCTCGGCTCCAGTGCAGCGAGGACAGGTAACAGGTCCAATATCAACCGGACCCGGGAACGACGATTGGGAAGAGATCATTAACGACTCCTCTAGGTTTATCATCGTCGGGGACTCCGGCTGGCGATCATCATAATATAAAATATCATCGCATTTCTACTGTCACATTTGGATCTGATGGAGGAGCTAAAGAAGGGAAGACTGTGGTATCCGGTGGTACCTTCCCTTCCTGATATTGGATCACTGAAGACAGCCGAATGTGTCGAGCTCGTCGAGAGGATTTCGTTGACAAATGGGAGATGCGAGAATGCAAGATGCAAGATTGGGGAGGTGCAAGAATTGGAAAACGAGTTTAACGTCATTCAAAAAAGAAACAAGCGTTACAGAAAGCAGCAAAATGCAATTGGAATGTATCTTCCAAAACATACTTTATTTACATTACACACATGTAAACGTTACTCTGTTCATAAAATATCGAAACCAGTTGGAACACAGCTCTGAGTGTCATATGCAGTGGCGTATCGACGGAGGATGAACAGGCTTCCCGCTGCGGAAACCAGAACGGATGTGACAACAGACGGTTTCTTCTTCGACTTCAATGGATTGACTGAAATTCCGCTCGGTTTGAACGTACTGTGCGCGTGTGCGAGTGCACAATTTGTCTTCTAGATAGCCAGATATCGTGTAAGTGATGGGTGCATAGTTTTACGAATGTTGTATTGTAAATGCGCTACCGTATATTCTAAAGAGCAAAAAAAAAAAAAAAAAGAGAGAGAGAAAGAAAAAAGTGCTGGGCAGCGAACTACCACAAGCATTTCCAGCTAGACTGGAAAATTTGTTTCAAAGATGAATTTGCGGGTGATAAAACAGTGTCAGCAACACGTTGTGCCCATCCCCCACGTTGAAACATTGGATACGCCATTGATCATATGGACCGAGCGACGTGGAAGTACAGGCTACATGTCTAATTCATACTAAAGAAGAACAAACGAGCAAAAACCAGAAAACACTACGTAGAACGCTTTGCATTGTTCAACAGTGACACCGAGAAAACAATATTGCGACATCTACGGGTTTCACGAGGTTTGGAATGGCGAGTAGAGTAGGAAGCCTGAAGATACAAAAACGATGGTACACATTGCAGCATGCTCACAGAAACAGTCAACAACTTTGTCCACACGGAAACCAACCTTCGAGCCGGCGACCTGTCCCGTAAAAAATCATTCCCTCGCACTCTTAAAATTCATTATCCACGTAAAATAACTGACGCCACGTGTAACAGTCAGCGAGCAAGCATATATGTACACTATTCAACAACACATGTCATGCAAACAGTCACTTCTTATCAAAGACGGAGCCTCGAAAAATGTATAGTCTCCAAAGATTACATAAATATATATATAATTCTCTGAGACTCATGCACCATATAATACACCAAGCGAGAGATTGTATCGCACCATTAGATAGACATTCGATAGAAAGCCGTTAAACATAACGCCCTATGTATTTACATCAATGGCTAAATACGTTATGTGAACGATTACTGGAGTCGCCCTCGCCTAGCGGTAATACAGCATGGCTCTTTGGAAGTCCATCGAAGAGTTAACTCTTTCTATGGGATGGCACACTATTATAAGACAACATTGCACGAGATGGCTTCGCCGCTTCCTACAGCTTGCGCCTTGATGGAGCACCAAACACGGGGTGCCTTGTTATATAAAATGGTAACCCTGTGCACCTGTGAGACATCCGAGACCTTTAACTCTCGAGAAGACGAATTAAACCCGGTAGAAAGCAACACAAACGCGAGGCATGATGACACTTAGAATACTGCGTGCGAGCGTAAAACTGGGCACAAACACTTAAGTGTGTGTGTTTATGTTCCTTAGTTTCCCTTTCGTTCTTAGCTCTGCAAAGTCTTCGAGTGTGATGTCGCAAAACACCACCTCATTAATTCGTGACAGGGTTATTACTTTAATTTTTGAGTTTTAAGGTGCCGCAATTGTTTTCCTTTCGCCGCCGCGCAGCTGGACCAAGCATGGCCGCCACAGAACGGGATTGCTTCCGTGGATCCGTCGATTCCACTACATTCCAAATTCTAGAGGCCTTCTCTCCTTAGTCTGAGTAGAGTGTCTGGAACGCGTAAAGCAGTGCAATCGCAGGATCCACGCAAGCGATCCTGTTCTGTAGCGGGCTTGGTCCAATGGCGCGGCGACAAGGGGAAAACGACTGTAGTACTTTCTAGGTTCGTATAGGATACGTTAAAGTCACATACAAATCGCCGGAACACCGTAATGTCGAAAGATCAATATATCCTAGGAATTTTCAGATCGATACTCAAATCTGCGTAGTTCTTTTTCAAGGTTGTTTCGACATTACGCTCGACTTGCGTGAACGTTATTTCAAACGGTGCGCATGAAGAGCGCGCAAAGCTGTGTATCGCCTTAGCTAATGTCCGATCGTGTCGACGTCCTCCGGCTGGTTTAGACGAGCGAAACAAATATATCCGCAGATTTCGAAGTAGTTTTTGACTTCGCGATCGTCTCCCTCCAGTTCAGCGCCTAAAGAAAGGAATTACCATCGCATTGACGTAACTTGATGAAGGGAAACTGGAGGAATTCTCGTGACAGGAAGCTTTACTTCAATAAACCTTAGCCCGTGCTCAGGACGGCTTGAGAAATATGCAACGCAGGCAATGCACGTTATCATTTCCCATAACGAGGCACCCTGTTTCCTGTCTTTAAAGAGGAGCAACGAACTACAACATTTGAGCGCGCCGACGTCCCTGATCCAGATATAATGTTCGTTGCTTAACGTTGTGCAGGTTTGCTCAGCAGGGAACGAAACAATATCTAAACGTTTTCTGTACCAGTCTACAATGTTAATTTCAACTACGTCTTATTCGCGAAAAGCGTCATACAGGAATCGCATACAACATTTGAGGTTGATGTTGTGTAACAGAGAAATATCGGGCAAACTTGTGCGTATAGTCAACGAATGTTCCTCTAATGTTCAATAGGTTTTGATTGAAATAACTATTTTAGCGCACAGCGTGCCTTCCATCGAGCAGTATGGCAGTATGAGATATACTAGAGCTACCCCTTGAGTACGCTCAAACCTTCGAATTTGTTCTTTGAGTATGCCTAACTGAAGTGACGCACCTGTTTGCTCCAAAGTGCCTCATGAAACAATCAGACTCGCACACCCGTAGAGGGTAAAAAGCTGGGGCAAATGAGACATTTGCTGTTCACCGTGTCGCCCCTTAGCCGGGCCCGTCAATCCAGTGATCGCAGTAAGATATGAAAGCACATGCAGATCCAGTACATGTCTGACATTGGCAAGACTCGCGATACACTTTGTGAAAACACTTGAAAACTTCACTGCACATGTAGACACTTAGACGACAGAGAAGTTTCTCTGTTAAACACCTACAGTATTACATTCTAAAATGTACTATGACGTTAATGCATTAACATTCAGCACAATGGTTCAGTTTATTCCAACGTGCTCCCAAAATGTATTTTAACAGAAAGGAACTGGCTCCTACAAGTGTCACCAAAAAAGAGAGAAAAACTGTAGGAAAACTCAATTTGTCTAAACTTGTTTGTTCACCAGAGCATGCGCACACCTTTTGCACAGGAGACTTCAACAAATCGAGGCGAGATTCTTCATCAGATCAATATATAGGGAAAGCAAGGTTTTCCAAAGCACTAATTCATTCTAAATCATTCAATGAGCCAGTAAACTGAGTTTTCAGCCTCCCAACGCTACTACTGCTAATCAGGACTGCAGTAATGGAAACCCGTGCATATTATTACAACCGAAAAGCCGAAAGTGACATTAAACTTCAGCACAGAACAAGTGAAGAAGAGGTTGTTTTTCGTTTCGTTGTCAAAACCTAAGACGAAAACTAAACCTCACATTTGAGAACACAAACATGGACAGTTGTCATAAGAGGGACAGTAAAAGTTGAATGATTTCAATAGGCATCTCTTTTTTCTTTTTCCAGCTGTGACCTAACCTTCTCATTGCAAGTGGCTGACATGTGTATGTTCTATAATTTCAGGAGAGCCAGGTACCCTATAGATAGAGCCACCACACCAAACTGAGTAAGGAAGGACCCGCTGCACCCTGCTTTGTTTGCTTGCGTATAATGTTGAGGGTCCTTGGTCCTGTAATAGACATCCTCTGAGAAATCTCCGTACCCGGCAGCGTTGCGGGCCGATACTCGAATGGCGTAATTCGTGCCGTGGTTCAGGTTTTGCAACGTGTATTGGATGCCATTACCTGAAAGAGGAGGAAAAGCGTTAGTAAGTCAAAGCATGCTAAAACCATTGCGCTACTTCTTTACCAGACTTGTATTCTTGTGTAGTTGCCATATCCCACGTGTCAGCAACTGCCTTGTACTGGACCTTGAAGCCAACTACTTTCAGAGGACTTTTTCCGGGGTGCTCGATCTTCAGAACCAACGTGTTGGGGTTGGCATCCACTACCCTGACTTTGGGTGCCTTGGGAGCTTCTGCAAGAATTGCAATGTAATGGATAATTTATTACCTGTCCAAGCAGATTTATGTTTTGCGAAGCGAGAATTTCCAAAGATTGAGTTCCGCTGTGACATGCTAAAATGTTGATACTTCCTCGTTTCACATCTGCGAATAATATGGCGGTGGCGAAAGGGCTCGCCGTGGTCATGAGTGAGGTGACAACGGTCGGACCAATGATTAAACTGGCCCACCGTTTCGCTTTCTTTAAAAAAGAATGAAGTGACACTAAGCATTGCTCAAACTCATCGATCAGTTTATCAGGTGCACCCACACACTATATCTCCGCCATATACAGCGTCTTGTCACTACGCAACGAAATTTAAGGCCCTTAAAAAAGGGCAACCATGAGCGGTGCGGCGTGACCTTGGAGGCCCTGCACAATCTCTTGTTGTTGTTGTTGGTGGTGGTGGTGGTATGATGTTAAGGAAGAGGAGTGAGGTCTGCCTGCTCAGACAAGGCGGCAAGTTTCACTCCTTTGTGAAAGGGGGAAGGGGACAAGGGGGAGTAAAAGAGAAAGTACAGAGGGTCAGAAATTAAAGGAAATGAGAAATTAGAAACATAGAGATAAAGAAATTAGTAAGAAGGGAGGGAGAGAGAAGGAAAGCGTCCACGACAGTCCCACAGAGGAAACGGAAGGTAGGAGCGCGTCTCGCGCTTTTCTAGGGATCTCTTGTTATGACGTAATGTTGGGGGCTTAATCGCGTGCACGTTTAACGGGCTAACGAGTGGCGGGAAATTCAAAGAGACGAGCACGTGACACATTGTGCGTGGCATATGCTGGGCTTCAAGTGTCGCGCGAGGACCGCCGTGCATGTGTTTTATCACATACCCTTTTAAGACGGGTGCCCCGCCCCTCGTAAGACGTGCAAGCGACTAATCCGTCTGACGTGGCGTCAACGTAACTTCCAGCCGCGGGATCGCATTTTGCACTAAAGATTCCTCTGCTACATGGACAGGAGTGCTCTCCAATGTACTGCTACAAAGACAAAAGCGTGCTGGGCGAACGCAATGCATTCTGAACAGGTCCTGGTCTCACGTCGCAGCAAACCGGCAACGTACACGTGACCTTAAAGATGGCCGCGTCCGTGATCGGCGGCCAAACTGTTTGTAAACAAAGCGTTCACTGTTTCTGTGCGTCGTTTTGGACGTCTTTCGACACCGGATACTATGTTGATCCCATAATCCCGTATTAAACGCGCAGTTCTGTACATGAGGCCTCGTACTGTTCACCACTTCCCAGGATGCGACGATGACCCGGCGTTAACAACAACAATATTATTGCGAGATGAAAAATGGGGAAGTTCATCGCCAGGGGCGATACCCTACCCCATTGCTGGTGGTGATGCGGGGAATAAAGTAATGCAGCCCTTTCACAATAAGGATCGAAGTCATGTGGTATCCAG
The DNA here is from genome assembly GCF_037126465.1 of Ornithodoros turicata. Lineage (NCBI taxonomy): Eukaryota > Metazoa > Arthropoda > Arachnida > Ixodida > Argasidae > Ornithodoros > Ornithodoros turicata. The sequence continues at coordinate 40,795,778 of NC_088202.1, read as the reverse complement.
AAAGGTGAAAAGAGCGTTGCGGGCAGAGCGTTGGTGGGCTGGATGTGGCCAGGGACCAAGCAATTTCGTGAGATGCGGGGGGGGGGGGGCGACAGTCCAGCTCGTTAAGGGATCCGGAGAGTACGGTTCGGGAAGGTTGGTAGTGTAGGCAATGGAGAAGAATGTGCTCTAGATCTGCTACAGCACCGCAGTGACTGCATTGGGGAGAGTCAACTTGTCTCAAGCGGTAACGCTACTGCTCTGTAAAAGCCACATCGAGGAGCATTCGATGAACTAATGCGGCATCTTGACGAGACGTATGTCGAGGCATGCGGAAAGCGAGCGGTGGATCAACTCTGCTCAGCATTGCTAGGGGGAGAATGTCAGCGGTCCATTGGCAGGAGGCCAGAGGAATCACGAGGCGTCGAAGTACGGAACGACTATCTCCTCTCAGCAATGCAATACGCATCCGTCTCCGAGACGAGAGAGCTGCTCCTGCGGCGCTGTCGGCCTGTTCGTTCCCTTCGACACCGCAATGGGCTGGAACCCATTGGAGAACCAGCCTGTGCCCTGCTTCGTAGACAAGGTTGTAAGCCATTAACACATCCATCATCAACGGTGCGGATCAGCCTTCTCTTCTGGCGGATGCCAGAATTTTCAATTGCTTGCAGCGCGGATGTAGAGTCAGTGAACACGACCGATTCCCGCGGGGTAAAATCAACGATGTGCTGCAGAAAGAAAAGCCGATGAGCCGATGCGATCTGCTTAAACTAAGGAGAAATCGGTTACCATGTCGCGGAAGAAGCACCGAATAGCTTACGCTGCCAAATTCCGTTCACTCCTGGCTTTATGCCGACGGGAATACATTAAAATGTGCTGGACCACATGCAAATAAAGTCACATGACCTCAAAATGACGTTGCCTATGACGTGTAACCAGGACAAGATGACAGTTTTGCGAAAAGAACCAGCCTGAGGGCAGTTACAAAAATGGCGGGTTGACATCTCCCCTGTGGCTACATGCACGCCGCAGCGCTATTTGCAGCGAACTCTCTACGTCACAGAGTGACCTCAGAGAGTCCCCTCATCCACTTATGCACTCTTTGAAGGGGTGGGAGGGGTTTCTAGAGATTCTGCAGATCAAACACTTCTCTCGCACGCTACAGCTAGGTGAGCTAGGATGCGCAATAGCGCATGTTACTTGTTGTACAACGCGCTGCAGTCAAAAAGGAAATATTTCTGGAGGGGGCTCACGGTAGGTTTCGTTCGGCGCCAGGTGGGCTCTGTTCCTTTAGATTCACTCCTTTGTTTACTTATTACTCCATTTTTATTTTTTTGTAACATTCACTCTCACATCCTTCTTGGGGATGAACTGAAATCTCACGAAACTACATCCCATATTTAACGCCTCACGTGTAGACGACGTGTCTAAGCCTCTTGTACCATGCCACCGCTCTCCTAGCGCCCGCTCCGAGACTCGAGCCCGTACCGCGGCACCGGTAAGTGGAAACGCCAACTGAACCGCCGAGAACAGTCTCGCTCCGTACTCAATATATTTTCCCATTTTCTGTTGCAATATGGCGTCTCCTAAACACTACCTTCTAGAAGGATTTTCTGCGTCAATTTCTTGTTCCACTGTGTACTGCCGGAATAGACAGAATGGCGTAGATGCAGGCTAGCTGGTGGATCATGTCCATGATAGGCAATTCTGAGCGATGGGCAACACACGTAAATAATGCAACACAAAGGCTCGAAAAGCCTCTGAGCCGTCGTGTTGTGTTGTTTACGTGCCTTACACATCGCTCAGACTTGCCTACCATGGGGTAGTGCCGGAACGACGTTTCCCACAACTCCTCATAAATTCGACATTCGGATATCATTTTGAGCTATAAGGTGCGTTGAGTACGCCACAGACCCAGACCCGAAGGCGCCCTCAGCAGACGACTACTGTACGAAGCCGAATTCGAGTAAAACTGACAGCAAAAAAAAAAGAAAAAGGAAAAAAAAAAAAGACCCGCAGCAGCAGCATTCGAGTAGTCTTTCTTTTCCTTTTTTTCACCCGGAGCCTACACGAAGCCGTCGGGAATAATGCCCCGGCGGTGTGTTGGACTTCCGGGAAGTGATACACAAGGATATTGAGTTACAGAAAAGAGCTTCAGGACTCCTTACAGTACGAATCAAGCCCCTGACATCATTGTAACAGTAGATAGACGGTTCCCGCCGCTGTAATCCTTTTCATCGATGGCTAATCCTATAATCCTTTTAACGTTCATAGAGATATCACCCAGCGCACGGGATGCAATATACGGGAGGACGCTTCGTAGGCTCCGTTAGGTTCAGACAGAAAAAGCTTGCACTGTGTAGCGTAAGGGTGTTTTTAAGTAATTTAAGTTTTAAGTGTTAGTTAATTTTAATTTTAATTTAAGCTACGAAAGCAGCATAGGCGCCGTTTTTGCAGTTGCGTTTTGTCTCGAAGAGAGTATAACTGTACTAGATGGCTAATTATCTAAAATTCATTGCCTTACATTACTCTAGAATTAGGGGCTTTCGTGTAAAACTGAGATGACATCACCCGGTGGTCGCTTCTGTATGCTGTTGACCCAACACTATTCTTTGAAATGCCAGGCGGTTTCCCTCGCCTCTTTACCTCTCTCGTACGTCGTTTACGACTCAGCGTCGCATTCACCCCTGCACTCCAGTATAGGCTGGGCCACAGCAACACGGCGCTGTGTACAACTTGTGGTGTCCCGGCAGCAATCCGACACATTTTAGAAGACTGCAGCCAGTACGTATGCGAGCGACGTGCCTTTAAATGTCAACTTGAAATGCTCGATCAGAGGCCATTCAACATCTGCAAAGTTCTCGGCCCATGGAGTAACCCTCATCATCAGTGCCTCAGACATCAGTGCCGTGCACTTGGCGCTTTTCTTTCCTTTCTGAGGGCCACCGGCCTCCTTCACGAACTGTAGGGATTTCCTTCCCTCCTCATCCTCTCATATGAACCTCTTTGGAATGGGGTAGGGTCCTGCACTCGACGCAGGGAAACATCCCACATCATCATCATCCATTCATCTATGTTGTTGTTGTTGTTGAGATAGGGGAATGGGAGACAATCCTTGTTTAATCCTGAAACGAGCACACGCGCTGAAATAGCCATCGCCGAATATTGCTATGCAAATCAATCGAAAGCAAAACACCGCCCCTCAGGAGCGCATGATCTACGAAATTGTTGGCTTATCTTGGCACAGAAAACGACACAGAGACGACGACAATAAGAAGGACACAAACCAGGCATCGACGAACGACGCTTGGTTCGTGTCCTTCCATCTGTCCTCATCTCTGCGTCGTTTTCTGTGTCATGGATCTTCACTAACTTGCCCAAATCTATACCAATGGGCTTATCTTTGCCAGCAGATCAGCATCTGCTCCAATCACGTCCATCACTCCCAAGCACGTGGTCCTCTGAGGTGGAACAAGCGTAGTCGCTTCTGATGTGCGCGCTTTCGTTTACGGCTCATTTGGGCAGCAAAATTCGGCGACCGATACTTCGATGTACGTATTCGTTTTCAGGATTTATTTTGAATAATGCCTCCCGTTCTGTTACCTCACTCTCGAAAACCCCTAATTAAGGGGTTACGTACTGAATTTTAGGTAATTAGTCGTACAGTAGTTACGTATTCTCTCCGAGAGAACGTCCGCATGGCCGCATAGCCCACCTGCAAAATTTGCATATATGCTGCTTTCACAGTTTGTAAAGAACACATACACAAAAACACCCTGTGTGTTTCCCATTGTAGCGGTTGATTCTCGTTATCTTCTGGGGATCGTAGCAGAGCACAAAAGACCCTCCATAGAGGCGCTGTCGCGTTGGATGTCAGCCAGATTTCGTACGCTCATTCGGAACGCGAGACCACCGATACAGGAAGCGGTACAAGATCCTCACACGCATTATCTTCCACGCTAGCTCGGAACCACACTCGCGGCTTTGCCAGTTTTCCCTGTTCTTGGTTTCCAACATACAACTAGACAGCCATGCCGAGTAGTTGGTACATATCCACTCGTGGTAAACGCTTCTAGTCATTTCCGTAATCTTTCCTGTACAGTAAAGTTGTGAGTTCAGCCTGAGTTTGTGCCTCTCCTTTGTCCTCGTCCAATTGGCTGAAGTTTACCGCGAATACAACCAGAGAAATACAACGAGTGCACTGAAACATGGCGATGTGAAAATGAAAACTGTATCCTCGCGCTATGGAAGTTGGAGACGTCTGGGAGAGGGAGATATGCGGTCCCTTACAGGAGGCCATGCAAGAGAAAGTACGCTGTAACGGTAAAAATAATCTAAGCCGGTGATTTTACTGAGAGACGCCGCGATTTGAGGGGAACACGCGCGCGATCACCGAAAGCCCGGTTCACACAATTACATTCCAATGCGTGCGTGTGTACGCCTTGCAACGCGTTGACATGCGTTGGGCTGTTCATATATATGCGGGCACCGCTAAGCCCTGACCAATGAGCGTCTTTATAGTCCCTGCGGGAGTTGTCGTAAAGCCACGGCCGCTTCTCAAATGAACCACGCATCTCTCTTTCTGCACTATCCATCGCAGTCATGTCGAGAACAGAGAAGGGCAGTAAACATTCTTCTTCATCTACCTGGAGATGTGATGTGATAAAGAAAAAAAAAATGGGGATGTGAGTTTCAACGAAGTCGAACTGGCTACCCCAGTACCTGGAGAGCGGCCTATTTTGGCATCTCCTTGCGTTCTGTTGTGCGGTGAGCCGCACAGGTTGGTTACCACGGCAACCGCATGCGTTCGCACGCACTGGAATGCAATAGTGTGTACCATGCTGAAACTCTCACAATTCGAAGATGCAACATGTTGCGCACGGCACTCAAGATCCACGGCTGTTTGCTTGCTTTGGAGCAAGAAAAGGGCCGTGGTACAACCTTTCCTCACAACAGACTATGCACATGAGGGCTTGGAGCCCGGGATGATGAGGCACCTATACTTGCACAGACATGCTTTGACTTAAAAGCTGATAGTCTACCAACGCAAAGTTTCTCGAATTTGTAGAGGAATCACAGCACGCCGAAAGGTGTACGGATCAGTACACAGGTCAGTGAAATTGATATGTGCACCAGACACAGTGCGTCAACCTTATATAAAATAACTGCTCACCTCCTTCCTTCAGCGTTATAACGTGCTCAGAAGCACCCAGGTCATTGCTCACTCTGCAGGTGTATTCGCCGAACTGGTTCTTATCAGTTACTTTAACCTGATCAAAACACAAATTACGAGCCATTAATAATCGTGCAACATTTCTTTCTGTAGATTGTACCTACCTTGAGAGTGCTGGAACCAATATCGCCAATGATCTCGTGCTCGTCGTCCTCCGCGATCCCGTCTCCATCCTGAAACCACTGGATCATAGGCACCGGTGAACCCTCAGCTTCGCAAATCATGGTTGCCGTCGACCCGGGAGTCGTGTATGCTTCCTCTTGGACGGGCTGCTTGAATTCGGGGCCGTCTAGAACACATCACTGAGCGTCAACCAAAAACCACCGTGCTAGACTTAAGAAAAACATGAAATGTAGTCCGGCAGAAGAAACAGGGTTACTCCGTCGGAGAAATTATATTGCTACGCCACCAGGTGCCGCCTGTTGGGCCCCATAGGTGCTGCATAGTTTTGGGGCAGGCTCACTACTTATCTGACATAGCTATTGCAGCCAACAGAACAAGCCTACGGCGTGGCTTACATGTGCCGTTCTTATGAAAAACACAAATATACTGTAGGTCCCTTTGCGCCTATATTGCAGATAAAACCAACGCAATCTCAGACATAACTGCGACCACCACTCTTCGTGATAGAGTGCGCGAGCGGACCTGCCTCGTCACCCACCCGCCCTCACCTGCTACCACTACCACCACCAGATCGCAATGATCGGAAAACCGACCTCAGCACTCAGACCAACATCTCAGTAATTCGTGTGCCGCTCACTATAATTGAAATCCGACGAGTAAGTCACGGCAAACAAAACCCAGACATCACCTTCTGCAGCGCGTCGACAACGTCTGAAACTTCGTCGCACATCTCGGGCATGTACCTCTCCACGAGCTTCTCTGCAGCACCATCGGTCCGCCGCTTTCCCGAACCTCGACGCCGCAGCGTGTCGTCAATGGGTACAGAGTTGGGTACGCCATTAGTACGTACTTTCGTGCCTTCAGTACATTAGTGCCACGATCGTATTCGATACATCGCGCGTAGAGAGGATGCGCACATCGGCCGACGTCGTGCGGACTCGACGGTACTGTTCTACACGAAGTTCATGACGTGCACCCATGTCCGTCAAACTGTGCATGTCCGCAAAAAGACAACTGCCAAACGAAGTTTAAAAGCCTCTAAGACCTAGTTTCATTTATCTTTCATTCCTTTCCTATTATGTAAGGCTGTCATTCCTCCATGCCGCGCACAAAACAGTTTCTACGTGAAAGATCCCTCCCAGAACTACGAAAGCGGGGGGAACACTGGCTGAATGCATCCTTCTCACACAGACCGTAAGGTTCCCCTGCTGCAATACCAAAACGTGCTACGTGAGTGAAGTGTCACGAAACACAAATCGCTTTCTCGTACGATCTAATGGATAGATCCGTCACTGCCATATCTGTGTAGAGCACCGGTGGGCTACGGAGCAGGCCTACTAAGACGACGGCGCTAGCTAGTACAAAATATTTGGAATTCTAGAGGAATAGCAGCAGGGAGTAACTCACAGAGAACGTTGAGCTTCAATGTCTTTTGATTATAGCCAGTTAAGTGCGTAGCGGCCACGAAGGCCAAGCACGTGTAGTTGCCCGCGTCTTGTCGTGTGAGGTTTTTGATGAACAGCCCTTCTTCCGTCATCTTGTATTTCTTGGCTAGTTTTTGCGAAACGAGAAAAACGTTCCATCAGGAGATCATCCACAGGTTGGCGCACTGATCCAGAAATATGCTCTCAGCGTAATACAGCCCAAACATTCAGAAAGTTGCTACACTCACGGTCTTTAATGGGAGCACCGTTCCTGTTCCAAGAGACGTCGGGCTTGGTTTCAGCATCAACCTGGCACTTAAGTGTGAAATCTTGCCCTTCAGGTGCCGACTGTATCTCTTCTGTTCCCTCGAAAGTGATCGCTCCTGCAAAGAAGGGGATCCGAAGTCAGACTTGAGAAAGATGATAGCTATGATGAGTTAATTTTCAAGTTGCCTAGTTCGGCCAATTCTAGATGCATGAACGGCCAAAGCTACTCGGAAAGTCGTTCATGAATCGAGGGGTTCGTATATCGACGTTTCGAGTTAACTCAAGGGAGGGAGGCGTTAAACTGAACTTGCAGGTTTACAGAAGTTGGTAAAAAAAAATACACACATGAAACGACTTGCTCGGGGTAAATGTTAATACATTGATGGGAAAGTTGATATGCACACTGCCTGGATGTTCCTAAAACATATTTTAGGGCCCGACGGGGACGCAATCCTCAGTCAATTGTCGCCGTAGTCTAGGTTTTCGTGAAGGAAAATAGACGGGACCTCGGTACTTACTGTAAACAGTGAGGTTGAAAAACACATCGTTGCCGTCACTAAGGGATGCGCATGTGTAGCGCCCCTTATCTTGCTCGAGCACGTTCTCGACAACCAACTTCAGCCCGGGATCGCTTTCCGATGGCGGCACAATGTGGATCCTGAAAGTTGAAGGCGGGAGAGAACAATTCCAGCTATGTTGCACATAAAAGGTCTCAGGAACTCATCGGTACCCCGAGTTACCCACACTCACGTCAAACATGAAAATGCGTTTTAAAATGCGACTGAACTTCATCATATAAAAAAGGTGCGCGTCTAACGGAAGCTCCAGTACGACCGTGTCCTGGGTAGTAGAGTGGTGTCCCCAGGGAAGTCCCTTTCCAAAGGACTACCTTAAGTTGTCCTTTAGTAATCACATTAGATAGCATTTGTCGAAAATCAAGCACTTGCCTGCCATGAGTGCTCCTGATATCTCGGCCATCTGGGCCTCTCCAAACCAGCTGTGGGTTGTGGCTTCCTGCGCCAGGATAGCATGTGACGAAGAAGTTGTGGTGGGTGAAGTAATGGTAGTGCGACTTTGCGGGCTGGATGTACATGTCCCCATGGCTCTCTAGAAAGACAAGTAAATAGTAGGTGTTTGTAGTAAACAGTAAATAGACAGTAAAAAACAGTAAACAAAAATAGTAAACAGTTTGTCATATGTGTCCGGTTAGATCATGCACACACTGCATACTGCACACGCACCAGCAGGGGGACAAATTTGCATTGAAGATGCATGTAATACGCACGTAATTATTCACTGAAATTGCCATATTGCTGCACTCATTATACCGTAACGGCCGTTACGGGATGCAGAGCTATCGGTCATCACCGGTTATTAGTGTCCCGGGTGGGACCTGCTTGAAACGTTCGCTGTAGAGAATATAATAATATTCTATTTAAAGGGACTAAAAAGTCAATCATAAACCTACAGAGAATGTTGGAGGGTTGATAACTCTGAGGCTTCTGATGTTTTGTTACACAGTGAGTACTTTTCAGCAATTAAATTTCGAAGGTTACACCGCCCAAGCGGGCCCTACGGACTTCCTCGTCTATCAACAATGACGCGACTAAGTGCGGCATCTACTGGCAACAGACGCGACAACGCTGGAACCACTTTCGCTCTCACGCATTGTCCTGTGAGTGTTTGTGACGAATCGTTGTCAAACAATGCCCGGTTGGGCGCATCCGTGGACTCTACTACGTTGTCCAAGCGTCTATGTGTACCTGCTTGAATTAAAGTTTCTCTTGCGAGATTGAGACAGAGGCGGCTATCACTTTCTGGTCACTACAACCACGCGTGGTACCAGCAATGGCAGAAGAAGCAGACGACGCCAACAGAATGAGGTATGATGAGCTCACCATAAGAATGGGAAAGCAGAGGGCGCAAAACCTGCGGGGTTCAAATTACTTCAATAAAATCGCTCAATAATTTCGTCATTCTTCGAACAAAATGGAAGTGTAGTTAGCAAGCTGCTTCAAATGCGCCATGCATTCCTATCTATCAATTGGTGCGTGTCCGCCGACACAGAGCGTACTTCTTTCCGCGGACGTCTGTGGGTGCAGTTTGAGTTGACGCTACCCAAAAACATCAATGCCGGAAATGCACTAGTATGAAAAGTACGCGGAGAAGCATACAATGAGTGTATACCCTGTGTATGCCATCACAAAGACCAACGGTGCATGTTGGTATGTAACGACAAATGTGATAGAGTTTTACTCAACGGTCCCTAAAAAAATTCTCCCCGTGAAAATATGAGGTCCTCAACGAGTAAATTACAGCAGCGTAGGCCAATGAAAAACAGGTCAAACGAAATCGTTCATCCTTAACGGATGCAAGAGGACAAGATGGAAACTCCAGGGTCCCCGACCTTGAACATTCACATAGCGACATTCAACATTGTCGAACATTGAACATTCACGCGCGTTTTGGGATAACGACAAGTTGAGGGACGGCTCTACTGGTTGCAAGTAACGTCCGACGTCATAAGATTGCCTTTTGCGCAAATGCCAAGTCCCGCAGCACTCTTTAGAACGTAAAGAAAGCAGCCCAGTGATTGCTAGACATCAGCCCGATACTCATTTGCCATCAGAGCGACACATACTAAGTTTTAACAAAACATCAACGGTCCACAGGATGCGAAGGGGATGGACGCAACAACCCAAGAGAGGAACGTTACTGATTTAATATAGGAAGCGTCATAACGACAGCTTTTCTTCAACACCGATACATTTTCGGCGCCTGCACTACCACAGAACACCAACTAGATGACGATGACATGCCGCTACAAACCAGCACGGTAATGCCACGAAAACCACATAGCAACAATTAGGTTACGTGAGGAAATGTATTACTGCATTCGTTCCATGGGACTGGGACTTCGCAGTTGATCTTAGAATGTCCTAAAGTAACAACAGTTGTAATTTCTACAATCTGTACAGTATACTAAAAGCCCTCTCAGTATACCTGTACCCGTCACATCTCCAGTCTCACATGGAATTCCTTTTATGCAGCCCTAGCTTATTCGCTAGTCCCAGTGGAGTAATGCAGTGTACGAATAAAGTACGCCGTGGTTCGAACAATTTTGAACAGCGCCTATGCAAAGCCGGTAATGGAAGGCCTGGGCGAAGGGAGTGTACGCAACCTGCTTCGTTTGCCCCACCCCTGTAATGCTCCTTGATGAAAGCTTGTCTAGATGCCCAACTCACCTCCATGCACTGACGGTTGGGTATTCATGCTTCTGGCTTTTTTTTTTTTCCTAACTGCGCTGATGTATAATTATTCGGAAAGGGATCTTTCACATATCGCGTTTTCTAATAGCGCATTTCTATAGGCCCTAACGCACGGAGAACCACGCTTTGTTTATGACATTATTCGAGCCCGCTTCTACGTTACCTAGTTAACCGTAAAAAAAAAAAAGAACATGTCGCATTGCAAGTACTCTTTATTTTATATATATATATATATATTCTGGTTGGTGGGGAGAATCATTATATACAGCCCTAACGGAATGAGCATGCCACGTCTGGTAGCCCTAAATTTATATAAAAAACAGGGGAAAAGTAAATTTCGCCCCCTACTTGCTCGACTTGATTACTAACTTCTTGAGGATCTGGAGCATATTCTTCTTCATTGCTCCCACTACCAACCTTTCCGAAACACACTCTCCGAGTCTCTTCGTCAGCTGGACTCTCGCCCCTTCTCCCTATCGAAATTGCTTGGTCCCTGGCCTTATCCAGCAGAGCAACGCTCTGCGCTCAAAGCTCTTCAGACATTTCTGGACACCACCGGACTTCGCTCGTTATTGTGAAGGGACACGTTATTTTATTCCCCACTTTCCCACCAGCAATGGGGTAGAGTATCGCCAGTGGCGATGAAGCTCCCCACTCTCGAAAGGCAAAATAAAGTTGTTGTTATTGATTACTAACCGTCACGGTTAAGAGGCACTGAAGTCAAAGCGCAAATCGCATTTTCTTTCTCCCATAAACCACGAAGGACGCAACAGATGAATCCTGTTCCTTTTGTATTGGTATCAAGGTAAGGACATCTTCCATTCCGCGAGAAGAAACTGAATTGAAATTGTATTATTACGAAGAGGGAGAGGAGGAAGAAGTTCACGTTCATTCCAAGGTTTCATTCATTATAGCATTAAACTCACGCCTACCGCTTTAATCGGCTAACCTTTCCACTTCACGATATCAAAAAAAGAACAAAAGAAACGTTTTCGTCCCTTGCATGCCCTGCTATACCAGGCAATACTCCAACAATACCGAATATCCTGTGGATGTACAATCATAATGTCCCAACGTCTGTGATCAGATTCGTATGTCTGATGAATGTCCCTCGGATATGCAGCGCGGATGAAGATACAATATCCGTATAATGTCCAACATGGATATCACTGGGAATTCCAAATACAGTACGCTGTAGTTCGCGCGCGCCACGCACCGCCATGGTTCATCGCAAGCAAGTTTTGTCAAACAAACACAGCGATTTTTTTTCCTTATCTGTCCTAACAGCATTCCATAAGTCAAATTCAATTATTGTCCACAATGGGCTCTCACAGAAGTGTCTGTAGATCTTCCAATTCCTGCAGCTTATACCACCGGTCAAGTAAGTTCAGCGACAGTAAGTTCCCCCCATATGGTACACTCTCAGTACCATTTAGGTTTCGGCAGGGCCGAATGAAATATGCTGTCAGCAAAACATCGGATCTACGTCGGGGCTCCGGCTGTGCCGTGTTCCGAGTGTGTCAGGTAAGTGACTCGCACTGTAAATTTGATTTTTCTGCTGTAGGTATTGTTGCTTGGGTTGTGATTTCAACATAAGGTAAGATCAATGTAACATTGACTGCACGTTGTCAGTTCCGCAGGTCCCACGGGCAGCGAATGAACACATGGCGCGAAGACACAAACGGTGTGTTCTGTACGAGGAACAAGCACCATGTCGCTGAATTCGTCGCGATGTAAAACTATTGCATATGTAGATAAAGTCCTGCTCAGTATGTTCATCTCCTGCGCTCTGTGCGCAGTTTTCTCGCACATATAATTTTTGACGACTGGTTCGTCGATTGGAAACGTCGTGCAAATAATGTACTCCAAGACGACGGAAATCATTCTTGAACTCTGCCACGGCAATGACATCTCATGCCATACGTTATGACATACATCTACATTACTGTGAAATGTTCTCATGTTGCTGTGACTGTTGCAAGTGGTGTACACCATTACAAGCTTACCTGCTTTGTGATGGGCAAGTTCGCGAATTCACCGCACACATGAAATACACAATATTGTAAATTTTGCTTTCACCTTGTACTTGTGTAAATAATTTGCAATTTAAGAAATATTTTCCCCCTCTCCTGTACTATTGCTGCAATTTATTTCCAACATTATTGCTGCAATGTAATGTCCTTGCGTGCACTTGCGGTAGTCACATCAACAAATAAACTTCCACATAAACGCTCAAAACAACTAGAATAGCAATGTCCCTCCATCGTCCGTTCATCGTCCCTGAAGATGTCCGTCCGAAGCCCCTGCGGATTCCTGGTTTCTCTCACTTGGACTTCTGAGCGCACATGCGGAACAAACGCATTACCTACAGGATATACAAATATCCGGTTTCGGATACACATAAGATATCCACAGGACCACCTTGTCTTGTTGGGGTAATATACTTACTTTAAGAAACTATTCAATTATTTCTTCATTGTTCTTTGCACGAGCATTCATCGTGAAGTGCCCCATCAACATGCGGGACAAGGAGAAAATGTCCTAATCGTCAGAAAATGAACAAGCGCATTACGCTACACGAACCATCCGCCGGCACCAAACGCCATATGACTTTTCTGTTCAAGGCCACGCTCGGCACAGAGCATCCTCTAGCCAATCGATGGAAGAAATTGTTCCGTGATCTTACGAAATCATTAAAGCCAGCAGGGAGGGGCCACCACCTCTGACATTTTACGAATCAATAGCCAATCGTTCCTTGAGAGACCGTGAAGCTCCACTAACGAAAGCCCTTACAAAAAACGCCAGGCTTTTCATGTCATCTGCTGTTATTGTTTTTTTTTTTTTTTTGTAGCTGTTTGGCAGCGTCGGGAAACACCGCTCATGAAATGGACAAACGGACATCTAAGCTGCTTTTATTTCAGGTTGACTCATTGATCTGTGTTTGCAAGCGCGCGATTTTCACAGGCGAGAGCGATATTGTAACTGTTCTCTCTCTAGATGGTCGGTAACTATTCTCAGACTATAGACAGCCACACAGCGAAAGCATGGAACATTGACAGCGAGAGTGAGAAATCACCCTCTCGCTGGTATCTGCGAACGCGTGGTATTGCCACTCTCGCATCCAAGATGGACGCCTTCAAGAACGGACGAGAACTAAAATATAAGCGCATGCAAATCTAAGACCACTGGTCATTTTGGAAATGTTGACTGAATTTCGTAAAGCACAAAGATTGACGACATTTTACATGCGTCGCGTTGTTTGAAATACATGAGGATATTCAATCGGGGCAGTCGGTAAGTAGTCCATTATTTAGCAGAGCAGCAACACATTACGAACTAAGATTTAATTTAAACGACGCCGAGGGAATTAAAAATTGTTTGCTACAGCACAGCTCAGAAATCAATGCAGAACCTTGTGCGCAAAAGAGTCATAGTCCGATTGTCGCCTATCTTACTGTACTCGAAGTTTAAAACATCTATTATGCCATTGTGTCAGATGGCTTTGAGGAGCTACATGTATAACATATATAAACATGCATAAGCGGCGCGCGAGCTGCGAAGAAAAAACAAGGAAACAAGGCACGAAGCATTCACCACGTCACGAGAGAATTGTGTCGGCCGTCCGCGGCTGCTTTCTCTGGCTGTTTTTTTTTTAATTCGATTTTACAGCTATATAGGGTTCCGCGTTCGCGGTTTTAATCGAAAAACATACGTCGGGTAAATTTTCTCCCATTCGGCTTTAATTGAAAAACATCGAATACAGAGGGACATTCCAGCTAGGAACCATAAGCGATAAATTGCTGCACATGCCCAGCTAAAAATTCCAACATGCCAAGCAGGCCTTCCTTTATTACTCTTCTTTTCTCGGTATTTGCTATGTTTGGATGACTTGCGACCACACTGAGTGTTGCAGGGTCAATCCTTTTGTCCCGGATCGGGTGCGCTGGTCGCAATCTCATTCTTCTGCCATTGCAGGTGCCCCACCGCGCTTGTGAACCTTTTAGGGACGCGACGTCAAGTAGAATCTCGGTCACCGGCTTTTTTTTAGTTGTTTAGTGGATAAGTTACGACAGTCATACACCCCCACTTTCCACGTACGGCGGTCCTGTCTTTCCGCGACACCCGAGATGGGAAGAAAATGGAAGAGGGCCTCGGACTTCGTTTGCGAAAATCAAGATTTTGAACTCTCAAGCAAGGAAGATGTTGTCGTATGCAAGTATTGTCGCGTGACAGTTAATGTGGGCTGTGGAAGAGGTGCGGCGCGCATATAGGAGCACCTGCAATCGCGGCGCCACGCAAATCTGAAGAATCCTCGTAACGAGCAAGGTGAGCTAACGCCTTCCGGTCATTTCTTGCAGCACTTATAGAAGTCTAACTGGTACTTCGTAACACTCGTAATTCGCATTGGTTGTTGTTGTTAAAGGTACTGTAAAGCAGTAGACAAGCATGATATGCCGGTGATATGACTAGAGACTTTGTTGCTTCTAAATACCATATGAGGAACCATACGACCGACAACGCGCTATAAATATTTTTAATTTGCCATGAAAAATGCGGCGTGGTGGAGCGGTGCGACGCCTGGTGTCAAACAACCCCCTGTACAGCGGGCAACACTGAAAGTTGGTATTACACACTATTACGTCGGAACTTCGTTATTTTAGTAACCATATTATTAGTTTCCCCGTTTACCTATGCATTCTGAAACCCCTGTTAACAGTGTTTTTTGCGAAGTAACCCAGCGCTGGCCGCTGTTCGATGGAGGCTCTCCCTACTTCTCTACTGTGCCTGCGCGCTCCTTCTGTTCGCGGCCTCTTTCGAACGAACAAACTCTCTCTGTGAACCTCTTGAACGTCTGACACATTTTTTTCAACAGCTCAGCATTTCATTTCAGTTCGCTTATCCGTTTATCCTCAGATGTGGATCGTTGTGTGGATTGCAGGGACGGATTTTATGGTGGATTGTGGTGGATTGTAATGTCGGGCCCTGTGGTATACGCATGCATGTGGTTGCCGCCGTATGTGGCGGGAGTACGGAATCATTTCGAATACCTAGTACAGTGTTGACCGTAATCTTTAATTGTAATTTTCTAATTAATTGCACCGTCGATTGAATGAAACTTGCGCAGTTTTTGTCCTGGTGGCTTCTACTATCGAATAGCCACACTAAATGATCGATCGGTGCTGCTTTACAGTACCTCTAGGGCTGCGTTAGACGCGCACAGTACTGAAATTACATTGTAATTGCAATTCGCCGAAAGCTGTTGGGTAAACCATGTAGACGCAAAAAAAAAACATCGAAAAACTCCGATTTCGCGAAAATCAATAAACATCGAAAAACCTACACCGAATCCGCCCAAAAATAAACATCGAAAACGCGGAACCCCCCTATAACACACCGCAGAGCGAAAATATTTTGCATGGTGACTCCTGGTGGACAGCTTGACAGACGAGGCAGGATTTCGAGCGATGCTGAATGCCACCTCATTGCTCCTTTAACATCAAAACACAGCGGTTTGACTATCATGAAACAGGACTTGGTAAGCTCAACCTGCTCAGAGACTTGCCGGTGTGCTACGTTACGTTCCCGACCAACCTGCAGCCTGGTGGAGGACGCCATTGTGCTCCCAGTGGTTCTTGAAAGAAAATCTGAAGGATACAGACAACGAGCAGAGGATTCGACGAATACACCTCACCGTGTGGGGTCGTGGAGGATATGGAACGCATCATAATGACAACCAAGCGCTACGCGAAGCCCGTCGCCTTTTTCAATCGGAGTTGGCAGCACTGGACAACAAAACTTTTAGATGCCTCCACAGTCGTTTTCAACCTCAGAACGCCATTGCGGGTGAACCTTTGTCTTTGCCTATTTAAGTACCGGGTGTCAACATTGTTTATGAAACGGTGTGTATGTAATTTATTCAGGTCACGCTTATGTTAAACAAGTGGGCTGAAGCGGGGTAGTTGGTTGAAGTACACACTTATGTTCCATTAAAGTTATTTTCACAGTTAAATGTAAAAGTATTAAGAATATGTATATTATAAAGTTCTCCTTCAGAACCCGAAATGACGTTCTTGGGTCGAACACGACTGCAGCTGTCATATATCCTCGAGCGTGATGCAACATAAGTCACATTCAGAACGCATGCACACCGAGACAAAGGTCATCTAGAACCTGGGCCGTGGCACCCCCATGTCAAGCACCGGGGTTAGGCGCCGTTGTGAATTATTTCCGGAACATCGAAGCAGACAAAACGGTTTTGACGCGTGGTGTCAATATGAAAGAGTGAACCGCGGCAGGGACCCATGGAAACCCTGCACACCCATTGGCTACTTTAATCATTTCATGCTCATTTTTCACTTGTTCATTCTTTATGTTCTCATTACATGTCCATTAACCACCCTTTTGCGGTACAGGCGAGCAGGAGTCGCCGGCTCCACGTTTGTGGGCCACAATC
Organism: Ornithodoros turicata; assembly: GCF_037126465.1. Lineage (NCBI taxonomy): Eukaryota > Metazoa > Arthropoda > Arachnida > Ixodida > Argasidae > Ornithodoros > Ornithodoros turicata. The sequence goes on along the minus strand of NC_088202.1, from coordinate 40,779,029 downwards.
ATCGTATTAAATTTTAACTTAATTTCAATTCAATCCAATCCAAATGCAACCACCACCCAATCGAGTGCATAACAAGTCCGGCTTGTCCCTTTCGCACTCCTTGTAACTTCCCACAATGCTACACGCGCATGCAGCAAATGGCTTCAATTTCGCATAATCCTAACACGCGAGTTGCCTAACAAATCACCCGGGAAATCACACCACGCATACGAGACGCAAAGCAATATCATTAAGTAACGGCCACGACAAATAACAAACAGATGGCGTCAGACATTGCTGCCAAAATACCCGCGGATGAGATAAACGTACGAGATGTACTCCTGAGACGCTAAACTACTGAATCTGTCCTCCACTACTGCTTGCGGGGGCAGCCGTGCAGGGAAAACGGTTTTCCCCGAGGCAGTGCCATAATGCTTCCGGTCTGGCGGCTGGACTAGGCCGCAGACTCGTAACATTCATCTCTCCCGAGTGCCGCTAGCGAAAGCGAGCGGGGTAAGATAGACCACGTTAACAAGTGGCCAGTCTACAAAGGAAAGTTATGGCCCACCGTTCCGCTGAGATTTGGCTGCACAAGCAAAGTCACGCATGAACAGAGAAGACGGAGCAGAGAGAAGCACGAAACGGTACAGTTCCGCACATCACTGCACTTGACTTATTTACAAGGGATGCGATCCTCGCGAGATCTTGAAGGACAGGGAATGATGTTCGGCGTGAGGAATCTTTGGTAGAAAGGGTAGTGTGCAGCAATAGCTGCAAACGGGCGTACAGAAGGATGTTGGTATCAGACATGCTGCGGCAAAAAGCCAACGGTTCCATGTGTTTTGACTTTGAAGAGGCATCCTGACTGACAGTAGGAAAAGTATCGATATAATGTTATAATCTTTATCGACCTTTTCTTTTTTTGTCCCATCCATCCTTCTATGGCAATGCATTGCAATGATAAGGGCACACCGCCTCGTTAGATTTAGAGCATTTCTACAACGAATTCGGTTGCTGGGATACATGGGAAATGTTGTCCCCAGCAAGCCTACAGCGGTTGTTTTGTTTCTACGTTCTACAATTTTTTGAGTTAGTTCTCACCAGACAGAAGCTTACCCAAAGTGTAAGGCATGAACGTCATTTACTATGAAAGCAAGCCATGTAACGATTTTTTTTTCTCTATTCTTCGTGCAGGTTGATCCTAAAAAGGGGCCTCCTTTAAGAGTGCACTCTTGAGGTCATTCAGTTCAACCTAAAGGGTTACGAAAACCGCGTCATCTACACTTTGATCTCCTCAAATTAATTTACCACAATTTCGTTCCGGCAACGGCAGTTTTCTTGCAATATTCTTCTAATACAAAAGAAAGACCGCAATAAAAGTATAACGAGCTATGCTGAGAGACATCGCATATTCATCATTCGAACCCGCCTTATTTGGGTCAGCCTGTACACCATAACATACAAAGGAAATCGCTTCGCTCTCCTGTGTGTGGTCGTTCAGGGTCGCAGGAAACGCTACAGTGGTCGATAGCCTACTGCATAGTACATGGGTTTGCTGTCGTTTCCTTCTGTTACATCTCAGCGAAAGCTCCCTTCCCACCACTAAGAGGGATTGCGTGGAGGTACTCCATCCATGTTGAAAGGAAATGAGACTATACGCCGACAAAGGGGCTTGGAACTCTTCCCCTACCGACGCCGGGTCAGACAAATAAAGCAGGGGAAGGAAAATATGCAGTATCCTCGGTAAGACGCGTGTGTAACATTCGCAATGCCCGCGCAGCTCGTCATTCAAGCGCACTGTTCGAAAGGTTCCACCTAGAGTCACTAAATAAGCTACGCTTCAGAGTATCGACACTGAGTTCCAAGAGCGAGCATGCGCCATCTTGTTTCCGCGACACGCTACCGACGCGCACGCGCACTTCTGGCACACTTTAGCGCACTATGCCATCTATCGTACACGGGTGAAATCTTCGTTTCGTTTGCAAGCAGCTCATCAAGGTTGACGGGCTTCAGCTCACCTCGACATCCTCGGGACGCTGTGGTTGACAATACATGGATTATCTCACAACAATCATGCACGCTTCTCTATCGCACAGGGAACATTATGTTACCCGTCTTTGACCCTCAACTAGGGGTAGTACCTATGTGATGCGGAAACAAGATGGTGCTCCTGCTCTCCCTTGGACCTCACTGTCGATACTCTGAAGCGAAGCATATTTAGTGACTAGTTCCATCTGAAGAAAACCACACATTTCCCCTGTAAACTCTTGGGATCGCTAGGCCGGCACATTATCACGTGATCCACCTAGGGTTTTACCTGTGTGTGTCTTTAATACATACGGGACGAAAATATTGTGCTTCATGGTGGTTAACACAACCACAGTAAGGACCATAAGCAGAAGAGACTAACAATGTCGTCTATGTAGGTTTCCTAGGGGTATACTCGATACTGGGGCCGTAGTCTGGAGGTCTGAAATGGGGTAATAAGCTTAAAATTAAATGGTTCGTTTTATGTTCACATGTAATATTCGTGTCATCGCAAGTACTTTGTACTCGAAGCGGTTGGAATCACGTACGCAACTTAGTACACAGGTACTTTGCTCCTTCCAGCAGCATCACACATTCGCTATAATACTGTAAAGCAGTTGCATAATTTTTAGCCCTGATTTCAACCCTGATGGGTGGGTTCCTTGACAATGCCCAAGAATGTTCGTTGACGAGTATCTTACAAGTTTCTTATCTCAGCAGACCTTGCTCAAAATCATTGGCTAGTAGCAGCCGGACACCTAGTGGTTTGTTGGCAACATGGTGAGCTGACCTACTTTTTTTGTTGTTGCTTTTTTAAACTCAGTTGTCAGAGGGACATGAAAAAATATATGTCCACTACGAGTGCCTGTTCCCAGTGACAGAAGGCACCACACAGACTTCTACCGTAGAGCATTACACGCCTTCGAAAACGGCACTCAAGTTCTCCAGCACCTGCAGATAAGCAGCCATCCACTCTCCATATTTTTTAATGAGTCAATTCACCGTGATCGTTTCCTGCCGATGCCTTCACTGGCAGACATCCTTTCCCCCTTTGTTATCGAGGGCTTCACTCTATAATTGCCCTGAAGTAAAAATAGCTCGCGTTAGGAAAGAGTTCGCTGACTAATTGGGTAGGCGCACGACGCCCCGTTGGCAGTATCTTCCACGGGAGACACGGATTTCAGCTAATGAATGCCTATCGCAGTTATACAACGCGACGGCAACTGTGATGAAAACTGAACTCCTGGCTTCAGCTCATTGTCGCCGAAGTGTAGAAAATACAGAACATTATGCAATCCGCCCGGGATGTAGTACTGAAAGTGCCTACTCGGATTTTAAAAACTGCAAACTTTTTTTTTTTTCGTATCCCAAATGAACCTCGTTGAAATACTAAGTACGCACAATGCAAACGCCATCAGTGAGCATTACGGACTTCCATGAATATTCGGAAGAACCTGTGGAAGTTCGTACTTTCGGATTCTCCGAGAGTAAGTGCATCACCGCAAACCCTGGCGGGTGTCTCCTGCCAACAGCGCACGCACCCTCCCGGTCTGCGCTCTTCCGCACTTCGTTGGAAGACTGCCAGCAGCAGTCGTGAAAAGACGGAAATCGACTTTGAAGTAGCAATGTTGCCAGACGGACGCCTGATAGCGCATACTGTGACGTCGCACTTCTCGAAACTGGAAATTATTTTTATGAGACTTTCGCGTCGGGTATAGAAGAATATTTTGAGGAATAGAACGTGAGACACATAGCGTGCAATATAAATTAGGTAGAATTCTGAAGACACGACACTTCGTCCATAATGGCACTCTAAATTTGGCGGCAATTACATTTTAAAAAAGGAAACCATAACGCTCTAATATTCCTGTTACACGAGCAGTCTTCAAGGATCATTGAAGCCAATGGTAACTGAACATGCACGTAGCGCGACCTCAGTGGCGTAGCCACGGGGGGGGGCTAGGGGGGCCTCGAGCCCCCCCTACCTGCCACGGACCGACCCACACAAATCGTGCAAATCCGAGAACATAATATATGGGGGGGGGGGGCAGTGTGACTATCGCGAAAGTTCTTGCAGTTCATGGTATCTATCTAAGAAGCACTCTTGAATGGTTTTCAAAGTATGAGCTTTTCAAAATACTTCCAATCTCGTGACACCACTTCATTGGTCATGACAGCCTATACATGTAATTGTACTGTGAACGTCTAAATCAACTATTTTCGTTCCCTGTTTTAATCCTCAGTTTGCAGTGTGCACAAGTATGTGTGTGTTGTCGACACAGGATCAGCGGTGGGGGGGGGGGGGGCGAGTTTTCGTATCGAGCCCCCCTACCTTTGAGGTCTGGCTACGCCACTGCGCGACCTAGTGTGTAACTTGCGTGAGAGCCCGCCCTGTCTCAAAGGGGCTAAGGAACAGTAACTAACTAACTAACACAACTAACCTCTCAGGTGAGCATTGGATCCAATGCTCTTTGAGTAGTTGACACATTACACGCTTGGTGCCGGTACGCGCATGTTGAACGACCTTTGGTTTCAATGAACCGCGCTCGGTGGCTCGGTCGGTAGCGTGTCCGCTTGCTGATCCCAAGATAGCGGGTTCAAACCCAGCCGAGGACGGTGGCAACTTTGTGGAAGGGGGTACAAGTTGCTCAGACACGCCGTCTTCCGCGAGGGACGTTAAATGTGGTGTGCCTTGTGTCGAGATTTCGGCGCACGTTAAAGAACCCTCAGGCGGGCAAAACTATTCCACAGACCCGAACAGTGTGGCGGCGCTCCTGATCGCACTGGACGTTTTTCACACTCGTGTCGCGTCCTAGCGGCTGTCCAGCGAAACACGATCGGCGCGCGCCAAAGTATAGCCGGAGCCATATTGGCGCCATCTATCGAATATGTAGGGAACCTTCTTCGGCGCCGTCAGGGTCACAGAGCTAGCGCAGAAGCGTTGTGAAAAAGGTCCCTTACCTCCCGATGTAAGGACACGAATTATTATTGGTTTCAAGGATGACTGACCGCGTAACAGGGGTATAAAACTAGGAAAATAACGGGTCATTTAGAGATAAACTTCTATGGAAACTCCCGGAGGACAATGACATCCTCTGTGCCCATGGTCACCCATTCATTGGTGAGTGGGTGACCATGGGCACCGGTGTGCCCGGGTACCTCCCAGTCTCGACGTGAACAACATGAAACTCATGCGGCTCTGACATCACAGCTCTCCCCGCCGGCAGTGAGGCAGCGCACGAGAAGTCACGTGCTTACGACTGCCAATGGGAATGCACGCAACTCTGAGCTCTGTGAGGTGTCCGCTTTGCTCGGAAGTGTGTCGGGGGGCTTGTATCTTGCTAAGTACGACACGTAGAAGAATAATTCTTTTTTCCTCGGTATTCTGGCGTTCAGTACAATACAATCATGATGTAATGAACCGCATCTATGAACGTGTCCCAACCCCTTCAATGATTCTCCCAAATACGAAAGATACGCGTCTGTGTGGCTAAGGCGAACGTTACGCCTCTCCTAGCAAAATCGTAATTGCTTGAGGGATATACAAAAGGAAATGGTAAGGCGGCTGACGTCATGTAGATTTGTATTGCCCTACGGGAAAGCGCTATATGGTAATTGCGTTCTGTACATTTCGATTAATGCACTGATCAATGCAAACTACAGGGTGTGTGCAGAAAAACATGACCCGCATTTTTACATGTAACTCGTTGTCTACTTAGCCGAGGAACTTCCGGTGGCGCACGACTGCGTATTTATGTGTGCGAAAGCTACAAAAAAATCCTGGAAGCCATACTCAGTGTAAAAAAATAAACAGAGCGCGAAAACATGGGCTTCCATGCATTAGAATAGGGCGGTCATGACAGTGCATGGTAGTGCATTTCGGTCTCATGAGAGTTAAGTGCAGGCACCGCTAGGGGTACTGCCGATGAGCATCCATGTGGGATGCTCCATCGTTTCGATTTATGCACCGATAGCTCCCCTAGCGGTACTTGAACACAACTCTCCTACATACACCGTGTTGCCCTTTCACATACATCCTGTTGTCCACCATGTTGCCCTATTCTGATGCACGGAAGCCGACGTTTTCGTTGTTCCGTTTATTTTTTAAGCTGGGTATGGCTTCCACAATTTTTCTACAGATTTCGCACGCATAAATGCGCCATCGTGCGCCACCGGAAGTTCGTTAGTCAGGTAGGCAACAAGCTATGTGCCTAAATGCGGGTCACGTTTTTCTGCACACACCCTGTATACTGGCCTCAACCTAGCTACATTTTACAACTTCGTCGATCATAACGATTTTGCTTGTTTTCTCGTTCTAGTCCAAGTTTCAACGATTAAAAGAAAAGAGCCGCATTCCTCGAGCGCACTATACCATTGATTACCCTATGTGTACATTCTCCTGTATTCTGCGGCACAGCAGAAAGAGGCAGGAACCGAAATAAGGCGGACGCACAGAACGGCGCATTTGAAAGCCGGAAAAAGCTGCCCCCAAACGACGTGCCGTCGAAGTGAAATTGTGAGTTTGTCGTCTGTATCGTCATTGTTATGCTACAAGCAGGGCGGAGCAGCGCTGCGGTCTGATGCCCCCAGCACTAGCTGCTGGTCTCGTAGCGGGAGGCTTTCAACGCCGGAAGTCAAGGGGAAAGAAATCGAAGACGGTTGCCAGCAGAAACGAGGCTCCTTTTCTTTGTCCATTTGCTCCATTTTGCTGCTTCGACATCGACTGAACAATAGAAAGCTGTTGTGTTTATATATTATACGATTGAAACAGGCATCGCGAGACGGTCATGAGATGCCATTGAAACGTGCGAACTGTTCCGAAACACAGAGAGATGTAACGTTGAAAGCCGAAGGATGTACGGTTACGTCATTTCCCACAGCAAGCCAAGGTAACATTGAAGAGGCATTGTTCTGCAGTTGAAAGGCATAAAATCCAGCGAGCCGGTGAGGAAATGTTAAGGGAAGAGCATCAGGATGCGAGCCGCCCATACACACTTCGAGCAGAGACTATGCTGTTGTTCTGGTCGCTGCCTATCTCTGTCTCTCAGTTTGTCACGATCTAGTCTATGTTCGAAATATGTGCGGCTACTAAAATACTAAATACTACGGCTCTTCTCCCAACATTGTCCTGCAGTTATTCGTCAGCTCTATTGTTTCGGCGCATTCAGCATGCATGATTTGAGAAAAATTCTACCACGGCCTAACCTGCACGGATTCAGTGCTCGCGAGCGCACCCTGCACGCGAACGACCAGCGGATCATGTTGCGTGTTGCCCTGAAACTACCAGCAGAACATGCACGCTCGAGCCAGTGCAACTTTTTCTGCACGAAAGCGACCAGCTGAATTCGCCATTAGTCGACGCCATCGTAACGGCGTCATTTGATCTCCGAACGTCTTCTATTTTTTTAGGCCGTTCAGTCACCCCAACAGAATGTACACACATGCACATATACGCTCTGCGAGTAACCGAGCGTTCTGCGCATATCTCCTCTCCCGGTTACTCCACTCGGGAAGCCCCATTGGCTACAGCGGCGCCCTCCCTCTTCCCTCTCACTGCCTCCTCTCATGCGCAGAGACGCACTTGCACAGCGTATTGATAGGATTTAAAAAATATAGGGTAAGTGAACCCAGGCAGCACACAATATTGGACCCATATTGGCTGGGCATTGCCGATACCGGTCCAATATGGGAACCCGTTTTGCCAGGACTTCCCCCCTATTGGCTCAAACTTGGCAATATGGACCCCATATTGCCCGTGTGCACCCCATATTGACTGAAAATGCAAAAAATGGGACGTACCCCTGTTGACACTTGTAGCATGTGCCCAATCAACACTGCAAGATTGAACGTTGAAGCGTGCCAAATGCAAAACTCAATACGTCGTTACACCGAACAACTTCCTCCAGATGATACACATTGTTCGAAACAGTCAACATATCTGGCACTGTAACATGCACTGCAAGTGCAACTAAACGACTTTCTAGTTGCTGCAAACAGCCGCCATCTTGCTTCGTGATGCCAATCGGTCGAACCGACTGAGAGCGTGGTCGTTTGAGCGGAATCATGCGTCCTACAACTAATGCGCATGCGCGAAACTCGGATCGGACGTTTCATTCGGGCTAAAATGTCACTTGTCACTCTAATGACAATGGAAGCTGCAGGTCAAGTAAAAAACACAATGTTTGATAGGAAGGGACGTCGGTTCTGTAATGCTAGGTGCTTTCAAGTTGCTGCAGGCAGTGTGAGCTGCTGAGGCGTATGTCCGTCGCCGTCACGAAAGCGTCCATTGTACTCCAGGAGCGGGATGGAAGTTGCTGAGTCGCATATACTCGTGCAATCCCAATGACGGTCTCTGAGGGATGTTTATCATTGCTAGTTTTTGGGACCACTCGGATCCTTGAGCAAGACAGGCACGGCGCCTGTTCTTCGTTTGAAGGACGAGGCAGTGTTGTTTCTTTAGCGTGATGCGACGTGGATCAATTAAAAGATCCACGGAAAATATAAATATTATTACCGTTAGTAGTGGACATTATAGCGGATAACGATTTATTATTACCCGGATTCATCGTCGGCGTTAGCACAAAAAAATTGGCGCAATATGGGCTTGCCAATATTCGCTGCCCATATTGGACCGATATGAAGCCTGGTTACACTCCCCATATACAGGGTGTCCCAGAAAACGTATCACTGAATTATAATAAAAAAAAACTACACCACCTAGAATCATGCGGTCAACTGCATTTGTTCTTACTGAGTTTTTGCCACCTGCTGATGTGAATGTCGTGTCATGTAAGTTTAATTATGTAAGTTTTCGCGAACTGAAGTCGGAAATTTGCCAAGTAAAGGTCACTTTTTTACCCCACCAATGTGAAGAGAGTGTCTAATTTACTCAAATTAATGGTAATTGACAGGGATATTCAGAGGCTACCCCATCAGAAAAAATAGCCGAACATCATACTCTACGGAGGTAGCGCGCGAAAAATTTTTCAGCGCAATCCTTGTCAGTCCGACGAAAGGAGGTGGAAAACCCTGCCCACACCTGCAACGTAGAAAGCGATAACACAGGTATGGCTTGTCGCATCCGACTTTCGCTGGGATCACACTTTCCCTCTCCCAATTTCAGGAACTGTCACTTTTTCTACTATCACTCTGTGGGCTGGGTTTCGAACCTCGGACTGAGAGCGATTGCGCTCAAAAAGTCGTCGCACGTTACGGTTCGGTGCTACGAAAAGCATGATGTTTGGCTATTGTTTCCAATGGGATAGCTCGCGAAAATCACTGTCAATTATCATGAACTTGAGTGAATTCGGCATGCTCTTCATATTGGTGGGGTAAAAAAGTGACATTTACTTGGCAAATTTCTGAGTTCAGATCGCAAATATTTACATAATTAAACTTACGATACATGACATTCACATCAGGAGTTGGCAAAAATCTAGTAAGAACAAACGCCGTTGACCGCATGATTGTAGGTGGCGTAGTTTTTTTTTATTATGATTGAATGACACGTTTTCTGGGACACCCTGTGGGTCCCACATTGGCAGCCCATATTGAACCAATATTGGTTATCCTGGCAACCGACATGGATCCAATATTGGCGTGCAGTTTGGGAAGGGCCTCTCTCTAGACACACATTTTTCTTGCGGATCATTTAGCTGCCGTTCGGCCGTACCATGCTAAGCTCGCTGCTTCTAGTACCATTAGTAATGCACTTACGTTTCGACTCTCCTATATGCTTTCAGCACTCTTAGAAACGATATGGGAGCGCGGAGCCGCTCGACAACTTCAATCTTTCCTTTTTTGTTTCCAATCGGTGATCAATATTCAATGTGATGCTGGCGATGTTGTTGCTAGCAGTACTCGACGAAAGCTACGCAGCCCTTAATTCAACGCATCCATTAAATATAGGCGCGCCTGGTAGTAGCGTGATTTGAATATCGTGCAACCAAATTGCACACGTTCTTAGTGGATCGTTCTGCATGAGAGCAATCCGTGACAGACGCCCTGATCAGAAACCAAAGGCTGCATGTTGATTGAAATTTTTCCTTCCGTTCGTCACATTCTCTGGAAATAGCTTCTGCGCTGACAATGCAGTGGCGCATGCGACATTGAGAAACAGAAACTGTCAAGGAACCCTAGTCCTACAGAAAACGAGAAGAGATCGCTTTAATACCGAGAAAGCAGCCATGGACTGCTTTCCCGGAATGCACACATGGGTGAGACGACGCGTGTCACCGGTTGCAGGCGGCGGATCGATGGGCTCACTGGATTCGCAACGCCTGCCGCAGGCTACGAAAGGGATAAAGAGAAGAAACAGAGAAGGGAGGTAGCAGTAGTTAAGCCATGGCGAGATAAACCGGAGAAAAACGCTTCGTCTTTCACCGCGGTGAAAGTTGGCGGTCGTTGTGGAACACCCTCGACAGTTTACACCAACAGAAAGCAATGTACACGTAAATATATTTATGTCTCAGGGATCGGAAATGTTTGAAGATCGCAGACAGAATCCGTCTTTTGGTCAACTTCCATGTTGCATTGAGTAACTCACTGGCCGGTATTAGTCCGATGCTCTCAGCAATATACCGAGTTTGAATCAATTTCTTTACATCCTCTTTTCCTCTACATCCTTCGCACACTGCAGCTGTGACACACTAGATGTACAGAGCTGATTTACAGAGCACGTATATCGGACACAGAAGAACTGCCGGCGGAAGCCTTCCTAGAAAAATAACCGCCCATGCTGGAAGAAGGGCCGTTACAAATCATGCTGTCTCGATCAGCGCAGAGATCGTTTGTCATTCTGCTTCTCGTTTTTGTCCGGTAACCTGCGTCTTACAGATTAGTATCAGTATGTTACTATCGATCACTAGTTCAGCAATACACCGAATACACTGATATTTGCAGTTATTATGTATTAGCGTGCAAAATAGGCTTCGCCGCTCGCTAACTGGACGCTCGCAATAGACAAACAAACTGCACGTCTCACAGCAAAGCAGTACGTCTGAAAGTTCTAACATCACTTTCTCGCAAGCTCCGCACACTACCTCGGTAGACAGTATAGACAAAATCCTTGCATAAATGAAATGAACTTCGCCAACGTGCTCTCTGCGAAACTGACGGCATTTAACATTTATGGATAATACCGTCGACGGCCTCGCAAAATATATGCGCCAATGTAGAGACGATCCTTACGCAAGAATGAACAGGAGACAGCGCATTGAGGGCAGACAGCTGCATTATTCCATCGATAAGAGCGGGGCGGAAATTAAAAGAACATCTTCACGGTCGACCGGAAAATGATCCGAACGACCTCTCTCGGTGAAAGTGATTTCGGACAGAGGCGGCGGCCGCCCAGTGTGATCCCCGTATGTACCCGCCACCCGTGGCTATCGACCCTGTATAAAGACAGTCCGCCCGACTTAAGCATAGCGTGTTGGTTTTCCTGCGGAAACCCACGATTATTTTTCTTTCTCTCGAGGGAGGACGTTTGCCTGACGGCTTAGTACGACCCTGCATTTCCTCGGGAGATATATTTTCGTCGTCGCCAATCGAATAAGCGAACGCTGATCGATTTTGCTAAATTTGATATTCGCGGTCGTAAGACTAGCAGGCAGCTCCGGTTCGGGACGAGCGGGGAGATTTCGCGGTGCTTCCGTGGATATCGATTTGGCGACAGAAAGACAATATGGGAGAACAAATACCAAACGGTGTTTGCTTCGGACCATAAGAGAGCTTTCAAGTTATACAGTCCACATTTTTCTTGCTGAATCGTACATCTCTCCTTCTCGACACACTATCGGCGCCATCGCGCTTTCGGCGTCAGGGAAAGCTGTTTCCCAGAGCACAACCAGCACTATACCTGGTTACTTGACTGACGAACACACAATAAAAGTGCTGGATCAATGACAAATATTTTTTTTTCAAATTCCGTGTTAGCACCACGAAGCAACTGTGGCTATGAGCGGCGTACAGATATGGACAAAGGACAGCAGGAAGAAGTGGGGGACAGGGGGTGTTAGTATGCGTCCTGGGTCGACTTCAAGGGAAACTGTGCCGACGTTCGCCTGGAAAGTCTGCCGGAAACCCAGAGAAAAGCCCAGACAGCACAGCCGGTGCGGGGACTCGAACCAGCGTCCCCTCCCAGTCTCTGCGTGGAAGGCGATCACCCTAGCCACTATATGACCACGCAAGCTGCAGTCGAGTTGACAAAATCATCCGCTCGCTGCTGGCAACTTCAGGGCCCACCTGAACACTGGGAGGTGGTGGGTTCGAATCCTACCACCGGCTGCGCTGTCTGAGGTTTTCCCTGGGTTTGTAGACTCTCCAGGCGCATGTCGACACAGGAGGCCTACTATAACCACTCATAGACATAGTCGCTTCGCCGCCCCAAACACGGCATCAAAGAAAAATCAGTCGTCATATAGCTAGAAGGTGCTTCCCCACGCCAGATACTGAATTAGTCTTGACACGCTACAGTAAAGGGATTTTATGCCGCATTATTTATTTTATTTTATGGAGTTATGCCGCAAGATGCGAAATAATTTGTTAACCGGACGCCTCCTCGAAATAACAGCACTGCAAACAATGACTGTAACGTAAGAGAACGCTAACGAGCGTTCCACAATACAGCTAACCATCGTCACACAAATTTCGAGGAGCGTTACAACACACCGTGCTATAGAGCCGAAGAGCGAGACTCGAGGAATGCCGGCGGGATGCCAGAGATGCCTCCACATAGCCGCAAGCGCAGTAAATTCTCCCGACCAGAGCTACCAATCTTTCGAGGGCGCCTCAGAAAGATGTGAGACCGCAACGAAGCCCGCATGTTTGCTCTGGCATTGGGGCCAGGATAGAGTGATGTACGAGAGGCTCATATGAGGAGGCCTCGATTAAATTTCCCTAAGTCTGCCTCACTTTTCCCAATATAGCTATACAGAGAAGGAAATTGGGGTCTGTCTTCTTTGTGCCGATAGCAGTGCCTCGGGAGACCAGAGCGCTATAAGATGGAATGCCATTGGCCATACACGGCGGCACCGCGTGGTCGCAAAATATGAATTATTCCATACCAAACCACAGCACTTAACGATAGGGTGGGGAGAGCATGCTGGTTAACAGTGCTACATAATTAAGCAACGGGGGAAACGGCACAGACGTACTCACGAATCTGCGAGTCTAGGTCAGTGTCTTTCTCGCGTTCCTTAATAAGGTACCATACCAAACCCACTAGTACGAGTCACTAGTCAGCGCTACGCTTTCCAGCAATGCAACCTTTGCAAGAGGAATGAAGTCGCCAACGTAAGAGCAAGGGTGCAAAGCAATTAACCACTCTCGTGCAGAAAAATAAGCAGAAGAGGAGCTAATGTGAGGCCGGCATGAAAGCTCTTCAAATTAATTAAGAACGATTATGCCACGGGCGAGTAGCTAACAAGCACGCCACTAGAGGGATTCGAATCGGTCGTTATTTTAAATGCGGTTATTTACACGCGTTATCATGTGTCTGCTATTATTATGCACAGCAGAACTCGCGTAAACCAGATGAAAGTATTTGAAAATTACTGTCTTATTGGCAACCTGGTTCACAAACAACAACCTTATTTGGATGACGAATTGTGCGTTTCCCCGCAGTAGGTCATGCTCTGCCCCGAGAGTCTACTACATTGTACGGCGATTACTAAAAAACTGGAAAGTGGGTAGTGAATATTTGATGCCTGAACTACAGTGGCGCTTATGTTTTGGAACGTAACTCTTTTTATTTGCGTTTTTAAGGCCACCACAGCTTGCTAGGGTTCCATTTTTACGTTTCTTTTTCTTTTTTAGTGCTTTTTGCTTTAAATCACACCCTTCCAATCAATTAAATGAAAAAGAAAATTAAAAATTATTCAAATATATCAAATGTACTATATTTTTAAAATATTGAAATATATAATATCAAAATATTTAAAAAAATTAAATTAAATCAAATCACACCCCTTCCCAGGCGTTGTCCATGACAGACCACAGGCGCCGTGTAACGAGATGGGAATTAATGAACTCGATTCGACCGTCGAGCACACACACACACGCAGAGGATTTTTCTTTTTTGCCGTCAGGTCCCGAAAGTGTAAAACAGATAACATCAAAAAGCAGACAGAAATAGAAAGAGGGCAAAATAAAAAATAAAAAAGCAGCGGACATAAGAGACAAGCAAGCTCCTGAAACGAGACACGACGAAAACTGTCAGGCCTCCTTGCTTCTTCTTCCTCTTCTACGCTCTTCTTTTTCTTTTTTTTTTTACCCTATCCGCATTATTTTATCATCGAGCTTCCTTTTTCCTTCGTACAGCAACGCATTAGGGTCTCAGTTCCGGGGTGAGAGCTAATTAAAATACTGTCTGATCGCAGGGCGCCAGTCTCACACAAAAAAAAAGAGGGAGGGAAGTAGTGTATTATATAGACTAAATAAGCGCACTGCACGATGAAAAAAATGCCCGGGGAAAGTCAAGATTAAAGAAGTGAGAAAGAAGGAAAGTGTCTGCCCACCACTACTTCGAAGGCCGCCTGCTATTTCTCTGTTTTTCCTCCCTATTCCAATCAAAATCTGCGTTCACGACGGCGCAAAACAGTGGTTATGCAAGATACCTGATTCGGGATTTCCAGTGGAGAAGAAAAATCTCGTTGGCCAAGAATGTCGCGTAAACTTCCCGTAGCGTACGGATTACAAGGTGAAGGCCCGAAGAACAATTGCTCATGTCCATTTTTTAGTCTGATCAGTCACATGCATCGCAAAAATGCCAAAGAAAATTGCGCCATCTTCAACAAACGACGTGTGCAACCTTCACAGGGATGCGGTTGCACAGGGCATATAACGCCGTAACAGCTTCTACGTACTGATTCACCGCCGTACCAATATGTTGGCAACATGATGCGTGACAGGGAACTACGAATGCACACGTGATGGAAGGCGCCGAGAGCCGCCGATATTTCGTACAGAGACCGTTTTTCTTCAGAGCTCAGAAGAAGAACGGTCTCCGTTCCAAATATCGACGGATCTCATCCTGAGGCACTTCCCTTAAGAATATCATGTCAGTTTCGACACATGACAAGTTTTGTCCCATCAGCTGTGTGTGTCAACTGTGAGTCTTGCCCATCTCGTCGATACTTCCGTTTATTTCCTTTTTCCCTCCTTTTTTTAATAATAAACATATATTTCCCTTTCATTCTCTCTGTGTGTGCTTCCCCCCTTTTTAACCAACTCTGTGTAGATGTACGGAGTAGCTAGCTCGACTTTGTCGCGGCTTATGTCCCCCCCCTTTCTTTTTCTGCTTACGTCCCCTTCCCCTCTTTTCTTTACCATCATCATGTCAGTTGAAGTAACATACTAGCACTACATGCGCGAGCGACACAAAAAAATAAAAGAATGGTAAAGCTAGCTTGGGTCGCAAAAACTATGTCCCACGAAGATCCGTAGAAAAAAACGGCGAGCTTCACTGCCAACTCGGATCTCTTTTTCCGGCCATCCCAAACAATAACGCGATGGAGAAGGAAAGCCGCCCGTCAAGAAAAATGGTTTCCTCTATGAAGATCTCGCCATCTCATTTTCTCTCTGCATATACTCTTCCTTCCGGAGACGACAGGGAGCCCTGAGGATAACGATAGAGTCTGCAAGCGTGGCAGCCCCCGTAAGCCATCGAAAAGACCGTTGCCGGGAGCTCAAAAAAGGAGACAGCCAGACAACGGGCGTTGGCGAGAATTTGAGAAGTGTCATTCACTCAACGGAAAACAGAGCTTCGTTCTTCATTTACGTATCAAAGTAAGGGAGGCAGCTGGCGGCAAAGCTTTATCTGCCCATGTGACAGCTCGTTCGAGCGCAAAACGCGAAGCAAAGCGACAAGTAATTACTGGAAGAAATCTGTCAGCAAGTGGATAAGGTTCGCACGCAAAGAAGTCGCAGAAATGAAATGGAAATTTCGTGTTGCGTCGCTGATATACGTATTTCACTTTCCATACGGCAATCCCATGCACGTCTGCGTTGCGTAGTTTCGTAACAGTCTAAACTTTTGTTACAATGTTTATTTTGCTGCATTTTTACACTTTGAAAGCGTAACTTAGAGGTAGATCATTAAATTTCTCGTCAATTTACCTTCTACAATCAATTTCAAAGCACTATCGCCGCCCCGACAGCTCAAGGATATGTAGAATATAGGGAATGTGACAATCGGTAAAGTTGAAAACGTCAGAGGTATTGACAAGAGCGGTTTTTAATTTTTCATAATTTACTGAAACAAATCTGGAAGATGAAGCCTCTTTTGACGCACTCCACACATGGTTGACGAAAATTTTGGCATCTACCGTTTCTGCGGTATTTTCTAAGGAGCGCAAGAAATACCATGCTTTAACCTTCAGTAGCCCTGCACAACTCCCTTCCTCCTCCCGTACAGTTGGTACCGCACTGAAGCTGTCAGCAGTACCCACAGACAGTGCTACCCGTGCTGGTTCTTTTTTTTTTTTCGTCCGACAGCAAAGTCCTCCTTCCATGATATTCTACGTACGCCGCTTTACGAATCGATAGCCAGTCCTCCCTGTCTTTTCTTCGTCTAGACAACACTTTCATCATCGCAGTTCTTGAGACTCGTTAGAAGGATGGAGCCATATATGTAGGTGAGATTGCATTTATTACGCTCGAAGGATGCCGTTCGCTTTCATTTCAGACGCTCCGATTTCACCCTCAGCCGAGCTCGCATCTCATACGTCATGCAGGGGCTGAATGAGCGCATATTTAATATGGGGGGAGGTCATTTCGAGGCGCGCGGAGTCCTGTCCTAAACCCGAATGACAGATGGTATTTCGCCCGAGCTCTTTCGAGCGTGTACAATGCAGCGAGATTTATGCGATTCTGAATTAGTTCTTCCGACACTGCATTAGGGATGAATCGTAATATGTCGATCATTAGGAGCACCTCGCTCTGTAAACCTGTAAGACACAAAAGGTCGTCTCTGTACGTTCTCATTTACGAGTGAAGCCACATACACAGGCCGACACACGGTCGCCAAGATTTCAGGGCTGGATGGAAAATGTCTACGTGAAAATAACCGTTTGAGCCAAACTTACACGAAAGCGACGTCTTTTGCATCCGTGAAAAACGGATGTGAAAACCGTCACGTTCGTGTGAACGAACGTCCGTTTCCACTTCGTTTGCACCCGCACGCAGGATATCTCTACCTCAGACACCATAATAATAATAATAATAATAATAATAATAATTCGTGGATGTACGTCGCGAGACAACTTCCTCCCCAGAAGCATGTCATGCGCTGAGTTGCTCAGGACGGACATACGGGCCGTAGAAAAAAGCGAATGTGCGAACACCCCGAGGACTTTAATGGGTCCGTATGCGGGCCGTGCAAAGGACGGATAAACTGGGGACAATTTGGAGCACGTGGGGTTCTTTTGACGTGCGCCGGAAATCTCCAACGCACGGTGCTGGAAGCAATATTTACCTTCCCCACATTGCTACCGCCGTCGGCCGGGATCAAACCCGCGATCTTGAGCTCAGCAAGGCAGCACATTACCGACTGAGCTACCGAGGTACCCTTTTCTTTCTTCTTCTTCGTCTTTATTTATTTTTTTTTAAACTTCTATTATGGTTCATGGTGCTACGTATAAGAATGACACCAGTGAATGAATAACAATACTTACATTATGTACAACTCATTGAAAACTGCGGCACATAACATAATACAGCGACAAAATGAGAATAAAATGCGTTACAAAAGCAAACTTCACAACAACCCGAACGCCGCCAAAGTTTACAAACACAACGCCCCGCATGAACAAGGTAACGTAAGCTTAGAATGTGCACACGCATAAGAAGTAGGAGTATGAAGACATCAGCAGGACTGACCGATAAGACAAAATTGGTAATGTACGGGGCCGCAAGAGATTGGTGACGTTCAGCCATGTGCGCGTACTTTCGTCAAAGGATGTAAACACTAAAAGGTGCGTCAAAGAAAACACCATGCGACGGAATATGGGCCAGGAGCCGACGGGTGGCACATTTGCGTCATATATTCATCGAGCGACCCACAATGCGTGTAACCCCAACAGGAGTAGGATGTCCAAAGGCAAATCGCATCCAGGCCTGCCGGGAAGGAAGCGTATAGCACGGGAATTTAAGTAGATGTTCTTTTTGAAGGCACGCTGGAAAACTTCCCAACTGAAGATTGCGTCTCGACAATTCAGAAAAGCGCGCTCAATGTTTTCCTCTTCCGGAAAAAGACGGCAGTTGAAATTATTCCATGGCACCCAAAACTCTCTGCCACGCAGCCACGCACGAAGCGGTAGCGTTCCAGTGTGTAACCGATAGAAGAAAGTCTTCGCCTTTGGAATCACCGGCATGCGCCGCACACGCAAGAGAGCATCACCACCAGGCTGGGGTGCAAACATCGTACGGTACATTGGGGGCAGAAAACGCGAATCCAGAAGAGCATGACGAAGACGTTTTCGAGTCGTTTAAAAGATGAACTCTCTCGAGAACCTTGCCAGGAGGAATCTGAACGAGGCTGCTACCTCTTTGTAGAGAAGGCCCGGAGAACCAAAGGCGTGTCATAAACTGTCGTGCACGGGACTGTGGTGACTGGTCCAGTAACAGTTCCGGTAGCCCATCACGAAGAATGACAGAAGTGCAGTGCTGGAGGAAAGAGTGCAGCTGGTCGCGTACATAGCACACGCGCCAGACCAACTGACGAACGAAAAGGCAGGACAACCCCAACCCACCTAGTTTGAATGGCCGGAAGCGATTTCCACGTCTCATTGGTTCATACGACGAACCCTGTATAAAGGTGCAAATTATCCGCTGGACTGGATTGATGTGTGTTCTTGCGCACGGGAGCACTTGCAGGTAACTGCTTATGCGAGAAGTAAAGAACGTATTTGCCACATATGCACGACCAAAAATGGAGAAGTCCAAACGTTTCCAGGTTGACACCACATAACGCAGGCGACTCAAGAAAGAAGGCCAAAAAGGCCGTGAGCGTCTTGAACAATTGAGGTCAATTCCTAAGTATTTGGGAGCTTGCGTAGACCATGACAAGCTTGCCATAAAGCTCGGCGTACAATCCCACCGCCCTAGCCAGGGCCGACTGCATTTAGGCCAGCTAGTGCGAGCGCCGCTGGCATCACAAAACCTTCGCACATAACATATCGCACGATGGATGCTGCAAACTGTTCCGCAAAACAACGTTACATCATCTGCATAAGCAAGAACCTTAACCTGTCAAAAACCAATGCAGAGAAAATTGAGAAGGTGCAAAAAAGACTCGTGCGCACAGTAGAGTATCGCTTTCCGTGGTTAAGTGGCAGCATTTCACTGCCATCCCTTTTGAGCACACGGGTTTACCGTGATGAGATATTTTTGTATAAGTGTCTACAACATCGTGTAGATTGTACTTAGTGTAATTACGAGGCCAGCTCTCTCAGTCCCAAAGCGCAACACCAGGGCGCTGCGAATGTTCAATGTTTTTGGTAACTCTACAGAAAAATGTCCCTAATTAAGAATACAGATTTTAAGTAACATTAATTCTGCTTGCGTTGACTTGTTTAATAGTAATATGAGAAGTGTCCAATCAGCTCTTCGTCGCGCATGTGAACTCTAATGTTTGTATAAGTATGGCCAATGCGAGCCGCATTCTTTTTCATTGTGCTATGAACGTTTAATTTTATTGTATTAATACATTCCTATTCTGTGTGTTTTTATTGTGTACTGCTGGTAAGGCTTTAGGCTGTTAGTAGACACATATAAATAAATAAATAAATAAACTTCGAATGCATGCCTTCGAATACCGCGAACATAGGGGTCCTCCAGGGCCGATCGACACAGCGGCTCAATGTAAAGCGCAAAGGGGAGGGGGGGGGGGAGCGGGCACCTCTGTCGCGCTCAAGACTTCACAGACATAGGGTTCGAAAGGCTTCCATTGACTGGTACCAGTACCAAGTACCAGTGCGCAATTCACAAGCTTCCGGCCCATCCTATTTTCCATCCATGTTTATTCGTTCAGCATATGTTACCCTCCTTTCAAACTCGTCCCTGCCGCCATTACAACTCGTAGTTCATAATTTAAAAAATATTGGAGGATCGATCTTTCGTTCATATCCTCTGACGACGGACGCGATGAAGCATTCATTCAGCAGTGGCCTAGGCAGGTCCACTACCCTCTTTGAATATTTAAGCGTTGTACCAACGTGAACCAACCGCAACAAACATTTAGGTTTGTCACCGAACATGATAACGTTATGCGGATAGAACTGGAGCAGAGGCAAGAGAACGAAATGGGAAGGCAGAATCCTTCATGTTTTATTCACCGCCATCTGCCAATTCCCGTGATCCAATGCGCCACAGTTTCGTCTCCATATATCTCGGGTGACCTTCTACTGGCCCACGAAGCATCGTAAAAACGAACTCCATGCAAACAGAGAAACGCTCTACAGAAGCCGCGAATCTGCTTTGCCGGCCAAATCAGAAATCTCCGTGCGATGTGCTTCCTCTCCGAGACCAGGGATTTCGCTGCTTCTTATAGTTCTTTATTATGTTTTTTTTCTTTTTATAGGCAGTAAAAAAAAAACGAGGTTATGGCAGATGCGTTCCCAGCCACTTTATTACGTACGGTACGTAGCATGGTGGCGATATAGGCGTTTCACGGAATCAAAACACGAGGCGCTTCGAGCATCTGGCCTTTTTCGAAGAGTGAGTAGTACATCTACTCGATGAAACGCAGCAGTGCTATTTTGCGGATACACTGACAAGCAACAGTTTGGGAGGCGCTATTCCTATACGCTCTGCACAAGTAACGCGAATATCCTGAATATTTTACGGGTCGTTTTTGACCCATTACCGAAAGCATTTCCTGAGCCGTGATAACGCTGATAACCGAGGATCGTCTCGGCCAGTCAAACGGTAACGCTGTAAATCGCCGTGGGGTACGTATGCATTCTTATTTACCCCGTGTTATGAACATACTGCCTTGAAGAATGCTTTCAGACGACTGTGATCGACAGAAAACGGCACAAGAGAAGTGATAAGTGGAATCAGGGCGACAACCTTGATAAATGAATGAAACTCTTACAGGAGACGCGAGACGATGAAGTCAACAAACGTACAAAGCACGTTATGATTAACAAGGAACAGCAAAGCCATTCTGGGGAAGCAGCCGATTATAAACCGCCAAAGTCAGCTCGTCAAGGCTTTATTGAAACGGCAACGCTAATAACTCTTAATGCGCTCATTTGAACAACGCCGCTGCTGGCCGCCTGCCTCGTGAGACATGGACACTCATTTCAGTGTACCATACATACAGGAGGGCGAAAGAGCCGCATGCTAAGCTTCCTTTGCGGGTCATTATGCAAATTAGCAGCGTGCAGCCAATCAATTCGCGGCCTCCCATTACGTACGACTTCGCAGCTGTTACAACAGCTTTTTTTACCGCGTTACATTAAAACAGCGGAAGAGGAACTTGAGTAATGCGGAACAGTTTTTGCAATGTGTTAGACGACTGGCTGAGAATTCAGTAACTGATGTCATCGCTCACTGGTTCCTCGGTTGGTGAACGTTATCCCAGGAACTTTTTTCGTTCTAGTTTCGTTCTAATTATTCAATCGCTTGGCATTCACTTTCTCACTCCGCCATCACAGTCTTCGTTGCATAATCCGCAATTTATAAGTTGAGTTGCCTTCAAAAGAAAACTCCTTCGACTTCGCTTCATATACTCGTGTTTCTTGTTCTTGTTCAACATCAAACGTTCACATGTGGCCCGAACAGGAATACGGCATGCATTGCTCTTTTCTTCTTCTTTCAAAGGACATATTGTCGGAAAGGCTTACCGGATACTTGTTCAGATCACCTCTAGGGAAGGAACGAAACCCATTTACTCGAGGAATATTTTGGGTAGAATACTTCGGCACAAATAATACTTTTAGTGGTACATACATAGCACTCGCACTCGCTAAATTGTTTTGCATCAAGCGTCACAGTATGAGATAAGCGAGACATGAGTTGGTCAAACTCTCTACTTATTGTAGGATTACTTTTGCGATGCTGCTCCAAGTAACACCATTCACGATCTGCAAACACCGATAAAACGAGACGAACGAACAACATCGGCACGCTCGCGGATGTCTTCATGACGGTTTGCTGGGGGACTAATCCCTGACGCGAATCTCAGATCGTGTATCACGCCAAGCAACAACAACAACATCCTTATTTTGCATCTAACCTCGTTAAGGATAAATTACATGTTCCCCTTCCCACACAAACTATCTGTACTCTGGGTATTCCACCTCTTGCCATTCAGCTTTCATTTTCTCGTATCTTACTGAAACGACGAGGTCCCGGAAGAAAAATGCCGCGCGAATGTCGGGGGCTAGAAAAAAAGAAAACCACATACACCACCCCTCAGTTCATCATTGCATTCAACTCTTGTATAAGACGGAATGGACGTTCCGCCTACTTTTTTTTTTCTAGAACGTCGAATTTCGTAAACGGGCTATTTTTTCCGCCGCCTTTCCACAATGCTCGCATGAAACCGTTCGGAGAGTCCGTTCTGCCAGTAATCGATATAAGACCATTCAGCGTCACAATGCTGCAGCAACAGGGCGTCGCATTGAGACAGCTGAACTTGCGTTTCCATCCCCTGCCATATAAAGAGGTACAACCCCGTGTGAGAGGCACCGAATGCGTTTTAAAGGTAAACACACCGTGACAGGCCCAATCTCACCCGCGTCCGATTTTCGAGAGCTTCGCAAACAGAACGGACGGGGTTGAATACAACGTCAAATAGTAGTAGTTCTGACGAGACAAGTTTCTATTGCGCCCTGTCAATTCGGTGCTCGACCGACATCGGGGCGCCGTGTTCTTACATACGGCACTTCAGCGTTTGACTGAAAACATCACTGCTTCTCCAGTACACAACGTTCTTGCGCAACGTGTACATGCCGGTAAATTATCCCCGTTGGAGCTACATGGCACATTTAACTGGCTTCTGCGATGACAGCGAAATAGGCCACAGGCAGGCTTTTTGTGATCTATAGTCGTGGACTGATTGCGAGATTAGAGTAGAGTTCGATTGCGAGCAACATGTCGGTGATGTACGCAAGAATTTCACTCGGCAGAGCCCCGTAGGTTTTGAGACCAACAAGAAAAAGAAACAAAAGCAGATGCTCATCCGGTTTTGTTTAGAGTGAGCTGGGGAGGGGGGCACGAACAGGCGAGCCTGTGCGGATGCCACAGAGGTGCAAGGTATATCTAGATAGGTAGCCAAACTCCCATAGGCGCCTGCGTCTTCAGCATAACGCCACGATATAGAGACAGTCAGCGCCATCCATCCGTTGCGCGGACTACCACGGTTGTAAATAAATTATGTCAGACATGACGTCAGCGGTATGGATAATAAGCAGTGCATGATCACCCATGACGTGTTTACATTCGCGCACTTCGTTCCGAACAGCTATAACAGACATCCCAAAGACGCTGGCTCACCAGCCTAACCGTAGCAAGCCGACACTCTGTCTGGCTGACCTTTCCCTCGTTACTCTTCTTTGTTATCATTAAACATATCCCCCCCCCCCAAACTTCACGGAACCATACTAATCACCCAAGGAAACAATACCAGACGAGAACAGAGGAAAATAATTTTGTCACTCATCTAATCAATCAACGATACAACGTACCGATTCGGAATGCCTACCGTTCTCACAGGTGTTGACTCCAAACAGCAGGGCATCGTGATGATCACACAGAAATCAATTAATAGGAAATGAAATAATGGGTCCGTATACGTTGCAAAAACATGACATCGTTGGTGCACAGCTGATCCCTGCTAACACTCACGCCGGCATCATGGCCAGTCTTGACAAGACGGAAGCTTTTTTTTATTATTTTTTTCGCGGAGCCGGCGACAAGGGATTCATGCATTCATCTGCTCACACGTGCCAATTTTGCTCTACAGCTCCGAGATGTGAACCCCGCTTCCTGCTTAACTGAAAAGGTATACTAACTACGTATTACGATGCACGGACGCACGGATACAGGGACGCACGGATAAACAAGCCCCCTTTGACACATGCGCAGGATACGCAAACATAATCGGGCGGTTGATGATTTCGCGTATGTGTACGACTGGGGCAACAGAGAGCTTTTCCTACATTGAAATCATGAATAAACTATTAGTACACACAAAAACCATGCACAGGCCCTAAATATTTTTCGGTTACGGTCGTACCTCTACTACCAACACCCAGGATCCTTCGCGCCTCATGATGATGGCCGTGCCGATATGTCTGATTTGGTATTTCCGCTAGCTTTCGCTACCAGTTTACATTTACCTTGGAGGTGTGCGTCTAAAATTCGGGTCAGCTGATAACTGTTTCGAGATTTTCAGGTATATCAGAGATAAAGGGCGCGCGACGCAATGCACCCGAAAACTTTACACTATGGTACTAAAAACTCACACACTAAACTAAAAACCCAATTAACTAAAACTAAAAACGTAAACTAAAAACTCAAAAGGACAGTTAATGTGATGCTGCTGCAGAAGGGCCTGTCCCGCTGACTGCAAAACCGTTGCGCGAGCAAGGCTGCAGGACAATATTACTAAACAAACACGATGGAAACCTCCGATACATCCTTCTTCAGTACATTGCCGTTTGTCTGCTTCCACGCCCCTCGGCACGATAAGTGGGATAATTTGTAAAGATACATCGGCACCCCAGGCCAGGCTACTAGTTATCGCGCACGCGGACGTTCTCCAGCTTTTTCAAATGCAAGCTGAGACGACGAGTACGACATCGTGCCGTTCTTCCGGAAGGAAACGTGTCAAATCATTTTAAGCTGGGTGACATCATTGATCGAGTATCGATGTCGCATCCATTGACATTCAAAGAGTGCGATCTGGTAAGGCCATCGAAACATGTACGAGATTTCCCCTGGGAAGAACAGGAAACACTTGGCGAGATTGCGATGTCAGCTGAACACGAGCCAACTTCAAAGAACGCATCCTACCGACGCATTCGGGCAGAAACCGGCATAAGTCAACACGCCGGTGCCGATCCTCACAAAATATTGGAACTCTGAAATAGGGAAACACACGCGGCGTTCTCCAAACCACATTTAAAGAAATGGAGAATCGAGGGAAACGATGTCTTGGTCTGAGATGTGCTGAGGAATCTTCTGGAATTTGGTTTGATGCACGGAAAAACAAAATGGAGATTGGGAAGGAATCTCCCATTTCGGTCCTTCTCTTTCTTTTTTTTTTGTTTTTCTTCTTTTGATCCTGTGGTGCAACTTGATTAAAAATCTTAACATTCCCGAGCCCCTAATTTTCACGAATTTCGCGAACTAGAAAAAATGAAAAGAGCGCGCAGAAATTCGGAGCAAGAATTGACCATTCGAAGACAGCGCTGAGGTCGCAAACCCTGTTTTGAAATTGTTTCTGCATGTTGTTCGTTAGCATTTGAACTACTTTTTAGTACGAACAGATGTAATGCCGCTTTTATCAAATAGAGGTGTTCTGGCAGTTTCGGGCTTGTCAAAATATCAAGGTTCAAACATTTTAGCATCCATGACTGGCGAAATGTAGTGGCTGAGAATACATGCCCTGTGCTCGATTCGGCGAAGAATTAAGGCAGTGAAATCAATTATGTTTACAGTAAGCGAGACAGAGAAGGATGCCTCAAAGGTATGGGTTTTCCACCTGCACTATGAGACAGTAATATGTATTCAGCTTTATGACATATACTACTTCTTTCGCTAGGTCCGTAGTTTAAAAAGTTCATTAGAAAAGAAAACGCTGGAACGTGTTTACAAATGTGTTTCACATATCGTACTCCGTATTTTTACGTGGGGTAACTTCTATCACAGCCCCATGCCTGGTACAACGTCGCTACCGCGATGACGTTGCGAGAGGCAGGGCTACTGCCCTCCTCCAAGCAGGGGAATGCCAAATCTGTATGCGTCGCATCCGCTAACCACAGCGACGATTGTTGGTTTGGGGAATTTCCGAAGAGGTAGAGGGTGTTCGTAGAAACTCTGGATGTCGACCTCCACAAGCAACAGAGTTTCGGGAGGACGGAGTCCTCGGGATAAACACCAGGCGTAGCAGGAAGAGCGCACTGCTCACCTAGGGACAGTGGGAGCATGTGGTCGGGGGCAGAGCAGCGGCCACGGAAACACGTGCATGGAGGATTACGGTCTGCACGAGCACCGCATGTCCGCAGGCGCGCATATGCATGCTGTTCATCCTTCTGGTCTACCGAAGAGAATTTTTAAAGTGGTACAGACACGACGCGGAGTGAGGAGACGCGATGTGGCGCCCGGTAATTATCTCTGATGAGTCACCGTTTACTCGAGAAAGAAATCCCAACGCGTTCACATGTAAAGGGAACCCGGCAGCAGGTTGAACTCATCCACCCCCCCCCTTTTTTTTTTCCTTTTCTCGAGCGCTGCGGTACCATCACGTTTTTTCTTTTTTCTTTTATTGTTTCGTATGTACGAGTTCATTAGACATTGGTCTCGTACAAAGGTTGGTCAAAATGAGCCTCTGGAAGAGTGCAAACCCTCAAGTGCCGTAGTAGTTTCAGCCTTTTGCTCAAACTGCTATACGTACACACATCTTCATATGTGTGTATGTATACACACATCTTGAACAATCAGAGGGCGTCGGTTCGAGTCCCGCCGCTGACACCTTTTCTTCAACTGCCATTATTCAACCTCAAGTACCACAGCTCTAGAGCTCCATTATATAATATAGTGGCCCTTTCAGTCGTTGTAGACGGCAACGAAAGTACAAGTACTCGGCTGAAGAAAGGCGTAATCCTAATATGCGCATCGCTGGCGAAGATGGCACGGTGAAAATAACTCACAATAAGAAAGACCGACGAAGTGAGAGAAGGTGTACGTCGGTGCCGTCTTATTGAATACTTCGCGAAGCGAACTCTGCAAGCTCAATACGACACCAAAGAGACAGGCCGCGCTATTTCGCGTGCAGATAGATCTGGGGCACAAAAGTCGACCCCTAAGAAACTGACACGCAATAGCTGACATCGTTACACTGCTCGCAGAGTGGTAGAAATAATTAAATTCCTACGTGCCGTCGACGTTGCGTTGACGAGTCGAAATGCGAGAACACGTGCAAATAAAGTTCAAATAAGGCCGATTCAATATACGCCGAGAGAGCGCAGCTCCCTTTCCATATTCTGCATGACAAGGCGGAACGGAATAACCTACTTGGGACATGTCCTCAGCATTCACGCCACAACGATATTGGCAGCGCGCAACAAACAGACTGAGCTTAGAGGCGCCGTGTTCCGGGTAAGCTATGGATCCGTGTTCCATTTAAATATAAATGCGCGGCGCCTTAGGACACGGGCGAAATGTTATTTCGAAGTACTACTCGGAAGGAGCAAAGAGGAGAGGCGAAGGCGGATGAATCTTTGGACTGGCACTGAAAGACCCATGTTGGGAGTCGGCACGGGTGCAGGGGCGTGACTCAAATAGCAAGTTCGTTGAAAGGGGATCCGGCCGCTGATTCCGCTTCAGCGTGCCAGATAGAATCGATGCCACAGGGACTACAAAGTACGGGAAATTCCGTTTGCTTCGTCCCCCGCGTAGTGAAACAACAGTTAAATCAGCACTGTGAACTTTGATTCATTCCAACCAACGAAAAAGGTAGCCCGGCGAAAGTATAACCATGAGTAGTCAAAGGGGAATTAATGTCGGGTTGTTACAGCAACAGAAAGTGTTGTATGCTGGCGAATTTGCCGATGTCCTTTCTACCCTGATGCGGCTGAAATACTGCAAGTTTACACTAGCGCTGGGGGAAATGCTGAAACGATGCGGCATGAGAGGAGAAGGCATAGGAGAGGTGTTAGCATCTGATAGACAACGCGATCTGCCTTCCTGCAAGATGATACTGAGCAACAGCTTCAAAAATGTAAAGCACAATGTCCCCCCACACACGAATATCTCAACATCCTCATCTGCAAACAAGCAATGTACAAACCGATAATATTTTCGAGCGAATTTGATATCCACGTAGTTCGAGGACTACGCTGGGTAGTTTCATTTTAAATCGAACAACGTGTGAAAGTCGTATTTTTTAATTCGCCGAGAAAAAATATATGTTAGAGGACAGCTCAAACGACGCAAATTGCGCCACGTGCGACGCTCGTGCGTGTAGTAGTTTCCGCGTAGGAGAGGGGGAAAGTCTGATGCTGCTTGAACACGCTTTCTTCTGGACCGACTTTGACCGGATCTAGCACCGCTAATTTTATGTCTACGAACTGGAGGTTTTTTGTGATTATAGGCTGCACCATAGACACTGTCGACAGTCACCCACAAAACTCTGAGAGCCACAGATTTTCTGTTAAAAAATGCCAAACTTGGCGTAAACGTTCAAAAAGGCCAAACTTTGTTACCAATTTGCTTCATGACGGAACCTCTGAGAACATCGAGCTTAGTGCCATTCGATAGGACATTGAAAGAGCTTTCGTGCTGTATAGAGCTCATTTTTCTCAGCCCAGTTGTTTCTGCGTTATTAGCTTGAGAATCACACATGGTAGGCGAAAATTGCCAATGTTGCATCTCAGTTTTCTCAAAAATGCCATCTTCGATTTCCTTGATTATTTTTCAAAAGGTGGCGTCATGTCTCTACTTTAGACGCCAAGTGAGACAATCTTTTATTTTTGCCTGAGAGACGCGCAGCGATTTTTTTTGTCAGGCAAGGTGCACGAGGCTGCGGCCTTGCGCGCCCCACCCACGAGCACGAGACCTTCAACCTCTTCTTTGCTACAAGTGTCCCGCTGACGGAGAAATCAATGACCACACTGCGTGAGCTTGTTGTAGTGTCCCCAGAGCATCACTTTACGTTTACCCAATGGTCTCCCAGTTCCGTCAGGCTCATTCAAACCGTGGGAGAGTACATGAGTTGCCTGTGCGCCCTTGACGAGAAGCCCCAGTTCGACGAACATGCCGACAAAGCAGTGAGAAGAAACGAAGCGCTTCGTAGAGATCTTTATCCACTGGTAACATCTTAGTTTTTGTTTCAGGATGCCGCCAGTCCCCCAGGAAGTGTGAAAGTCACATCCTTTTCATTGGTAAAAGAACGAAAAACGGAAGTTTCGAAAAACGTAAAATGTGCCCATTGCGAGACCCCTGCAGGTGGTGGCTGCCACCGTTGGATTAGCATCATCCGATAGCTTTACACATGTCCTTTCACATGATATAAAGTGAATGGGTTCAAGCGCATGGATGCCAGAAGGACTACTGAAGACCACACCGAGGGTTTAAGGTACTTACGGCTACCGGAAACGAGGGATTTTAGTTGTGCGTTGTTCTGTCAGTTGTTGTTCTGTTGATTCCCACGGTGACACTGACATATCTCGGTGAGGGCTAACGTGTTATACTTGAGAGCAGCAACTGTCATCACAGCGGTCTTACGGGTTTTGTACCACTCGTCGTGCTTCCGAAATAACGCTACGGAGCATAAAACTAATTAAAGAGAGTATGCACACCTTCGGAACTATCACTTATTGCGCCCAAGCTAAGAGGCGACTGCAACCACGCGACCACAAGTTTGTATTCTCAGATGTTGTAACTTTCTGTCCCCTGTCGCCGTAGTTCTGCCTTCTTAATATTAACTCGCACGACAGCCTCATAGCGTGCGTATGTGTATTGCCTCAAGCACATGTGCGGGAGAATAGTGAATATGCGCACGTGCGTATACGCACACGTCGTGCGTGTGACTCCCATGAAAGTGCGTAATAGCAAGTTCAAGTCGCCCACGAAAGTATTGCCCTGCGTCTCCAAAGGAAAAAATAAACATACGTACCATAAGTGCAAAATAAGTACATAATGCAACATCTGGGCATTAAATTACGAAGCAAAGACTACGAAGCAAAACGCGCTCGTAAACATACGAAGAGCGCCTTTGTCTGGAAAAATCGCTCCGCGGAAAGGTAGACCTACGTCTCAATCAAAAAGAGAAAAGGTATTTTACCAGCAGCGCAAAGTACCGGCATAATTCTGCCCCTGTGGAATACATCGTGAAAAATATTCCGGCTTTTTAGAAATAATTAAGATCGAACATGCAAAATTTTCCGTACCACTCGTGGTTTTGCGATACTAGGCGGACAAAGAATGCGCTTGAACCCAGTCATTTTATATCATGTGAAAGGTCATGTCTAAAGCTATCGGATGATGTTAATCCAATGGTTGCAGCCACCACCTGCAGGGGTCTCGCAATGGGCACATTTTACGTTTTTCGAAACTTTCGGTTTTCGTTCTTTTACCAATGAAAAGGGTGTGCCTTTCACACTGCCTGGGGGACTGGCGGCAACCTGAAACAAAAGCTAAGATGTTACCAGTGGATAAAGATCTCTACGAGGCGCTTCGTTTCTTCTCACTGCTTTGTCGGTATGTTCGTCGAACTGGGGCTTCTCGGCAAGGGCGCACAGGCAACTGAGCCTGACGGAACTGAGAGACCATTGGATAAACGTAAAGTGATGCTCCGGGGACACTACAACAAGCTCACGCAGTGTGGTCATTGATTTCTCCGTCAGCGGGACACATGTAGCAAAGAAGAGGTTGATGGTCGCGTCCTCGTGGGTGGGGCGCGCAAGGCTGCAGCCTCGTGCACCCTGCCCACGAGGACGCGACCATCAACCTCTTCTCGCTCGTGCCTCAACCTCTGCTTTTCAACCTCTGCTGCCTTTTCAACCTCTGCTCGTGCACCCTGCCTGACAAAAAAAAATCGCTGCGCGTCTCTCAGGCAAAAATAAAAGATTGTCTCACTTGGCGTCTAAAGTAGAGACATGACGCCAGCTTTTGAAAAATAATCAAGGAAATCGAAGGTGGCAGTTTTGAGAAAATTGGGATGCGACATTGGCAATTTCCGCCTACCATGTGTGATTCTCAAGCTAATAACGCAGAAACAACTGGGCTGAGAAAAATGAATTTTATACAGCACGAAATCTCTTTCAACGTCCTATCGAATGGCACTAAGCTCGATGTTCTCAGACGTTCCGTCATGAAGGAAATTGGTAGCAAAGTTTGGCCTTTCTGAACGTTTACGCCAAGTTTGGCATTTTTTAACAGAAAATCTGTGGCTCTCAGAGTTCTGTGGGTGGCTGTCGACAGTGTCTATTGTGCAGCCTATAATCACAAAAATCCTCCAGTTCCTAGGCATAAAGTCAGCGGTGCTAGATCCCGTCAAAGTCGGTCCAGAAGAAAGCGCGCCCAAGCAGCCTCCGGCTTTCCCCCTCTCCTACGCGGGAACTACTATACGCACGAGCATCGCACGTGGCGCGATTTGCGTCGTTTGAACCGTCCTCTAACATATATTTTTTCTGGGCGAATTAAAAAATACGACTTTCATACGTTGTTCGATTTAAAATGAAACTACCCCGCTGCGAGGCCGATCATCGAACACAGACCTGAGGCGCCTTCGAAGCGTGCTTTCCCGCGCTACGAGTCATAATGCGGCAGAGCCCGCTTGCGGGGCGAGTCCGAGATCACTGCCAATGCCACACCACCGGGTATTGTGAAGCTCCCGCTTACATTCTTTAGGCGATTCTCTACACGAGAACGATTTTGAGACAGCATTTTCCGAAACGTCAACGACGCATCAGCCAACAGCGTACTTATTCGGTCTTTCATGTTCTTAGGAAACTTAAAGCCATGCTTGTACAGTAACTTGAGTGGAGTATTTAAGTTACGTATCTTAAATACTTTTGCGGGTACTTTGGCGGTTTTTGTACTTTCAAACGTCGGTATTTAGTAATCTAATTTAAATACTTTTCCCAATAACTTCTATTCATTTTCCAAGTTACTTTGAAAATACCTCTCTGTGCGTGACACGGCGGTCCAGCGAAAGATTGTCTTTGGCCTCGGCAATGCGCTTTGTACTGTACATATGCTTTAACGTCTGAGATATTCGGGACGTCCACGTCCCACTTGGGAAGGAGTACCGTGACGCGCTTCAGGTTTCGGAACATCCTTGACGCGATGTGTTGTCCTGAAGGGTATGCTGGTAAACCATTATTGAGATCCCTATCGTGCAGGATAAAAGACCCGTGCCGAAAGCCGTAGCGAGAGAGGGTACGTATAATATTAGTAACTCTTTATTTATTGATATATTTAAATAATACAGCCAGCCCTTGACAGGTCGAAGCAGGGTGGTACAAGATAATAGAGAAAACTAACGGCACCAGTTTTAAGAACAGAGGACAAGATCCAAAAATGGGCTTCTAACTAATCTAATACTCCAAACTAGTCACATACTAATCACATACATCTAGATTCACTGCACGAACTACAGCAACCCAGGTCGTTATAACAACCTTTCGGAGAAGCAGTAACGCTAATTTGTCAGTCCAAACATACTGGTTACAACTAAATAAGCTAGGGAAAAGAACAACAAACACCGAACTAGGTCACTACTGCGGTACAAGTCGCACAAACATGGCAGTGGCCCTTCTGGATAAGACTCATTGTACCAGATGGTCAATCAGAGCCCGAACAAGTCTCCCTAATGAACTACAATTAATTATATGTTTTGGAAGCCTATTCCAATCAATGATACTTCTAGGCGAAGAGAAAAACCTGAAAAGATTTGTACCTCAAACGATTGGCGTTACGTACATAGAGTGTTTTGTTCGCTGAGGACCCGAGGAAGACCGTATAATATGTTGAGTAAGGCTCGAGGGTGAATTGTGCATTACTTGCAAAAAAAAAAAAAAAAAAAAAAACACTTCAAACGGTTGACAGTAATGTGCTTTTCAAGAGACCGTATGTCTGCGCGCGCCCTCAGTGCCGAAACAGATTCAGTATAAATATAACAATTATAAGAGAACCTGAGAGCCCCATTTTGGATGTGCTCTAGAGTTTGAATATCTTGTTTTGTGAATGGAGCCCAAACGGGACAAGCATAGTCAAGGATAGAACGCACCAGAGTCTTTTAGGCCGGTATCTTAACATCGGGGGGTGCTTGCCTTAGGGTTCTTTTTAACTTCCACAATTTAAGTGAAGCTCTGTTGCAGGTTGCTTCAATGTGCTTATTCCACGATAAAGTGGAACTAATGTGTACTCCCAGGTACTTATACTCATTCACTGCTTGCAAAGGACAACCATCTATGTTATACACATGGCAGCAACAAGTCTCTTACCTCAGAGCTGTTGCCATGAATGCGGAGATATGATCTTCACAGCATTTCATCTCCGGTGGCCGACCGGATGAACTACCCTCCTATCAGTTACGACGCACCTGCGTGTGTGATATCTCATTTGCGTGTGTCATGTGTGTGTGCGCGTGTGTGGGCCTCATCTTTTTCATCGTCATCCCATTCATATACTAACCCACATGCACTGAGGTATGGTACAGCAATTGTTGCGGTGAATCACCTAACCCCATCGTCATCCATCGAGTTGTTGTTGTTAAGTCTTTTTCCTCATCACGTGCATGTACACAGTCTTGGACTTACTTATTTCCATTTCACAGTATTCACACCATCTAAAACCTTTCTCGATGAGGCTAAAGCAACTATAAGAAGAAAAAAGACAATAAATTGGGTCTTCTGTCTTCTGTAGAGCATTCGTTCACGTCTGTGAAGCGTCTGTATTGGGAGTAATGTTTTCTTTGTTGATTTTTTTTAGCTGCGCAGGCTGTGGGATACACATATGGAAAAGCAGTGGCTCTTGCGAGCGATTAAATATTTTTTGTAATGTCATTTTCAACTTCGCGCTCTTTCTATTTCATTGATAGTGAATTCCAACTGTGACGTCAAAGTATCTTGAAAGTAACGAGTTACGTTTAAGAGTGTTTCATACTCTTTGTTAAATACTTTTCAAGATTGAGTATTTTGTACTCTGGAGTAACTTTTTTGCGCGGTAGTCAGTAACTTAATTTAATACTATTTGTGAGTATCTTGTACAAGCTTCTTCTGGCTTCTTCTTCAAGCGTCCTCTTCGGGCTTGTGTTGCTCTTGTCAATTTGTGTCTTCCAGCCTCGGAACCGTCGCTTTCCATCTTGTTCACGTGATGCCGCTGCCTCGTCCTGTGTTATATGTATGTGTGGAAGAAAAAAAGAAAAAAAAAACACGCAAGGGCGAATGTGTACCCTGTTCATTGAACGAGGCGCCTTGGCAAGTCGCCGATAAGCTGTGCCAGTGTGCTACTTCTTGCCTATGCATACTAGTGTTTGGTTTTATTGCAAATAAATGTAAATAAACGGGTGTTAAATGCGGCGTAATGGTTGCGACGTTCGACCAGCATTCAAGAGGGCAGGTTCGACTGCTACCGCAATTGATTCGTTGTCTTCTCTCTTTCTGCCTGCCCTTTTCTCTCTTTTCTTTTTTTTCGACGA
The DNA here is from genome assembly GCF_037126465.1 of Ornithodoros turicata. NCBI lineage: Eukaryota > Metazoa > Arthropoda > Arachnida > Ixodida > Argasidae > Ornithodoros > Ornithodoros turicata. The sequence continues at coordinate 40,744,645 of NC_088202.1, read as the reverse complement.
CTGCAATATTTCTGTATGTCATGTTTTCAGGCCACCTTGATCCTAAGAACAGCTGCTTTCCACCTAATTATTTGGCCCTCGCCAATGTAGACACTGGACGTAATTTTAAAGAAGATTCACCCAATACTCCGAATTATTTATTTTAAGATCCACCAGGTCAAACGAAAAAGAGGCGAAAATTCGAGCGATTAAGCCGATGAAGAGAGGGCATTCCTCGACGAAACCCAGTACATGATGCTCCCTACGCTGACCAGATCTATCGAGTCTAACCTAACGTGGACTCCGCATCGTGCATACGTAATTACGGGTCCCCTTTTAAATGCGCCCGAGTCACTCGGCACCACCCAGCCAAATAATGCACCGTGAGGCGTGCCTTGATATACAATTAGGCTAGATTAAAGATCCGCCAACAGGAAAGAGCGCGTGCAGGTGATGGACGCTAATCCCCGTGGCCGGTACCCTCATGGTGAGGTAATCCCACGTCTCCAACGCGTGAAGCTTGGCTCGTCTCATCAAGCGAACCTGTCTCTCAACTCCACGTGTAGATTAAAAGGGCGAGAGCGCTCCACGATAGAGGAGAAAAAAGTACTTGCGTCGAATTTATGTAACAACTGCAGGACGAAACAGGTCAAGCAAGCGCTTTCACAGGGTCACGGGAGTAATAGCAGAGGAAGAAAGAAACGAAAAACTAAGTCCAGCAAAAACAACAAAAGAAAAAAATTGCTCGGAAGCCGTCCCTAGGCGTTGACTCACCAGTCACGAACTTAAATTTTGGATTAGATGTCAACTATATTATGCAAGAAGCTCAGTGCGGAGGTGTTTAAAGGGAGATGGGTAGGCATGTGCGAATAATTATTTCGTAGCGGAAGCTAGTAGATACACAATCGAAGTGAACAGATCGAATCTTCAAAGCAAATAGCGAGTTTTAGTGCATCGTACGCTATCGCCTTTGCGGACGTAAGGGATAGCGTGGTGGTTCTGCGTACTGCGCGAAGCTCTCTTTATGGTTTGCGCGTGCGTAGAAGCACCAACGGTATCTCTTACGTACGCAAAGGCGATAGCGTACGGTACACTAAAACTCTCTAATATGAAGCGAATATACTGTAAGAACTGGTTTACTCCCGCTTGACGCAACAAGATAAAACAATAAAACGTAGACGTTTCGCCACATACACACCGTTTTCCCGTGGTCGCCGCCACATTGAAAGCGCAGCGCCGGCTAGCCGGGGGAGCACGTTGAAAACTGTATACCGCCCAAGCCAGACAGAAGGAAAGCACACGTGTCGCGTGTTTCGTCCCTGATATCGCTTTCCTCGTTTCTGGATCAGGCGCTAAGCATGCTTAGCGCCTGATTATATCGTCATAAGAGGCTGGGTGGAAAACGGTGTATACACAACCTTCAGTTTACAAACGTATGACGTGACGAGAAGACCGGTTCAAGGTTATATTTTACTGTGGCGGGCAATAAGCGGGAAGAACGCGGCGGCTGATAACCTGATCAAGCTGATAGTGCCCACCGGCATGCTCTGCCCGGCGGCGTTACGTAAACAATGACGTAGAGGCGCGGGTTGTCTATGGACGACAAGGATGCTTCGCTTAACCAGACGGCGAAATTCAGAGGATACCGGAAATACGTGCCCTGAACTTTCGGCATTCCGTGACTACGATATTTAAGATTATGTGTAATATACCCTTGCAAACAAAGAAGAAGAAAAAAAAGATACACAGATCCGGGTTAACAAAGTGGTATGTTACGGTAGAGCAGACAGCGATTGCACTGTAGAGCCGTTAGCATAATGCTTCAAAACACGCCCGCTGTTGGGGACCGTAAAAACACCAAGTAATCCGTCATGCGATCGATGTAAGGTTTAACGTCAGCGCAAAGCTCGCGAAGGAAGAAATTGTCTATGCAATCACAGAGGGTGTGCTCTATGAAATTCAGGTTCTATTCTATGAAGTCCCTCAAAAGTATACGATGGAATTCTGCACTTCAGTGCGATAGCAATGTGGCGATGTTTCTTTAAGTAGAACGTGTCTCAGTTGCTGACTCAATAATAGAAATAGACAAGATAGGGTTAACAAGCGGGCTAAATGGTTAGGGAAAGTTTAGGAGGATGAGTACACAATCTTCTGTTGCTCATCTCGTAGAGTCAACAATAGAAGTTCAGGTCCCGGGAAATATACTTCGGTCTGCAATAGAGAAAATATTCCTACATTCGTGTTTGCACCATTGTCTTCCCATATGGATCCAAGACACAAAAGGAAAAAATGGCAGTGGGAGCTGCGGTATACGAGTTTTCGCCTTCAAAATCAACGGACGCAAGTGCGATATCCGGTTTGGACAATATTTTTTTCTTCTATGGGGAGAAGCGGACAAGAAAGAAGGGACAACTGCGATAGAACGAGAGTACGGTCCGGTACCGTCTGGGGCTGGCTCCAGTTAAACGACGTGTTCTACGTTTAAAAAAGCCTCGAGTGATTCGAATTCTCAAATTCGCCGAGCTCGCTTATCAGTTACTCACTCACTGCTCACTCAATGTCAACTTGAACTGCTGGATCAGAGGCCATTCAACATCTGCAACGTTCTCGGCCCATGGAGTAACCCTGCACAGCAGTGCCGTGCACTTCGCGCTTTTTTCTTTCCTTTCTGGGGGCCACCGGCCTCCTTCTAGAACTGTAGGGGTTTCTTTTGTTTTCCTTCCCTCTTCATCCTTTCAGGTGAACCTTTTTGGAATGGGGTATGGTCCTCCACTCAACGCAGGGAAACATCCGACATCATCATCATCCATTCATCTATGTTGTTGTTGTACTCACTCACAAAACTCGTCTACTTTTATCTCTGTGCTATTACGGTGACACTTTAGTGAACGATGCGACCCGTACGCTCCTTCGTGATGCTAAGAGAAAGAAAAAAATCTGTCCTCGTAAGAAAAAGAGCTGCATTCGAAGTTTCCAACCATCTGTGTTCGCATACAAGTAAGAGCGTACTTAAGAGACTACAGCAAGAACGCTGCCTAAGGCGAGAGATTTCTCACCGAAATGTGCCAACAAGAGCCGTGGACCAAGCAGAGCATTTGCATGACAATCAATGGAGGCGTCCCCGGAGAGCCACGCCTCGCTAGCTTCACAGCTTTGCCAATTGATAAAAAAAGAACAGCAGAGCTCGAAAGCAATTTCGTGTGCACTTAGCCCATACATTATTATATTTATCCAGAGACGAGGTTTCAGTTTCACAAGTTTCAGGACCCACAATTTCGATATTTAGATGGGCAGCCCTTGCACAGTGTGATTCACTCAACAGCGAAGGCAGCAGGGCATTACCCAACGGATGTAGAAGCATTATGAAGACAGATGCAAAGGCACACCTGCACCTGTTACATGCCGTTATTAATAATACGTGTGCTCTACGGCACGTTCACTCTTACTGACGACAGTATCTGTGTGTGAAAGCAACGCTGCAAAAAGACTATGGGGAGTTAAGGCTGGAAACCAAGGTACCCGTCATACCAAATGAATTTATGATTTTCTACTGTGTACGACCGTCAAAGGAATGACTCGAAGAAATGCTGATATAAACTGAACAGGGAGGTGACAAAAACCAACGAACATATTTCACGTGAATAATATCGGGATTCACGATAATAATTCAATGGATTCACGATAATATCGTTCGCTGCGCAAATTCCTCCACGAGAATTAGTCATCATATGTCGCGTGTGAGGAAATCGCAACACCGTCGTTCCTGAAAACACATTAGAGTACGCGATGTTGAAACAATAAAGACAACTAAATCGTGACAATGACTTTGGTGTATAGGGGAGAAGAAATTCGGGCGGGAGAGGGGTGGTGGTGTTTAGTATAATTCCATATAACAGGCTCCATATATGTGGGGGACGAATACGGACAAACTCTACGTATAGCTTGGGACAAAAGTTTGCAGAACATGGCACTGGCGAATTTCTTCATCGGAGCGACCCCCTGCTGGCTATCAGGAAGGGATCGACTAAGAAACGGGTGACCGGCTATTGGGTGAGGTGTGACGTAGGGGAAGGTGCGGTCAGCCTGTTCTGGAGTGGCGGCTCGGTGCACCCAATGACCGGCTCTTCTATCCATCTCTCAGTATGTGTGTCCACTCCTGTTTCTTGCTAGAGTGGCGCTTCAATGGAGAAATGCGACACCCCAATGCTCCGCAAACTTTTGACCCAAGCTGTACCTTTCAGACAGAGTTTTAATAAAGTGTAGTACGTAACCCCTTCAAAGTACCGTATCTGGAGCGTCCAATGAACGAATAAGATTTTGAGCCCGCGGTATACTGCCGCTGGTTCCGGTGGTTACGATACCCTCACGTTCACTTTACCAGCGGCCTACCAAAAAACGTATTTAACAAAATCCCAGAACTGCGGCATCGGCATCGCAAAGCCCTACGGTGACATTCCCTGGGTCTGATGCTGTCCAAAACCAACCACCGTCGTTAATACAAGAAGGGTGACTGGTTTGTGCAGGTGAATAATTCAAAGTTATTTCTGATTCACGCGAGGTATCCGACCTCTATCGCCAGACCATTGATCTGGCTGCCTATATTTATTACTTGCAAAGAAGCCGACTCCCTTCTGCTAATGAATATACAGGGTGTGTGCAGAAAAACGTAACCCGCATTTTTACATGTAACTCGTTGTTTACTTACTCGAGGAACTTCCGGTGGCGTACGATGGCCTATTTATGCGAGCGAAAGCTACAAACAAATCCTGGAAGCCATACTCAGCGTAAAGAAATAAACAGAGCGCGAAAACATCGGCTTCCAAGCATTAGAATAGTGCGGTCACGACAGTGCATGGTAGTGCATGGCAGTCTCAGGAGAGTTATGTGCAGGCACCGCTAGGGGCACTACCGATGAGCATCCATGTGGGACATCGTTTCGACTTCTGCACCGATAGCTCCCCTAGCGGTACCTGAACACAACTCTCCTGTGTCCGCCATGTTGCCCTATTCTGATGCACGGAGGCCGACGTTTTCGTTGCTCTGTTTATTTTTTAAGCTGAGTATGGCTTCCACGATTTTTCTGCAGATCTCGCACGCACAAATGCGCCATCGTGCGCCACCGGAAGTTTGTTAGTTAGGTAGACAACAAGCTAACTGCCTAAATGCGGGTAACGTTTTTCTGCACTCGCCCTGTATGCTGTTAAAGGGGACTAAAATGCAAAAACAAGTTCACTTCAAATTACGTTATACGCGATGTCAATTTCGTATGTGTTGTCATAATTCAAAACTTTGGTTCCGTTACGAAGCTACAACCAAAATTTTACCGGACTCTTTCTTGCTTCGACGCCAAGCAGTGAACGTCGCTTCTGCTCGTGCATCGGTGTTTTTTAGTCCACGCTGAGCGTGCACGCGCGTGCCACGCCACGGAGCGGTCCCGGCGAAAAACATAGTGCGCGTTGCGAAGCGGACTGGCGTCGCTGTCCGAAGGACATGCACATAAATCCCAGAATCCGTGAACATAAATGTTGTCAGTGGAACATTCGCGAGGACTGTTCTGGGCTACGATTCAGTGAATCGGTATTGAAAACTGCAGCAGTGCGCATCATGCTGCGCATTTACGGGACACCACGACCACTTCCGTTCCACATTCACACGTACACGATAGGTATGCGCACGCTCCTCCTGCTGTCTCATTGGATGCCGCCAATCTTTGCCTCCTGAGGATCCTATTCGTTTCCGCAAAAGACGGCTCTGTTTCCATTGCGTTTTTCTTCTAAACGGTATCGCTGTGTGAACTAATTTTGTTTGAATTGTACCAACTGAAACACAGACTTTTATTTGAGAACAAGTTGTCTTTGCATTTTAGTACCCCTTTAATTGATCGCTAGATCAAACTTTGACAAAGATTTGTACCTCTGAATGTCTGGTCTACCACACACTTCGTTACGACGCTGGTGAGCGCAGTCTCAGAGTGTTCGCGGGAAGCCAAAACATGAGCGCTTAAATTACGCTTCGATTTTCTACGTGCATCTCACTACACGTCCTACCGTACATCGCTCAAACACAGGGAGTCGAAATTCACGACGCGTCTTCAAGCCACAAACTACGACCTCCAAGACAGTCATCCTTTCAATGAGCAGAGAACAGCTGTTGGTAACATTTCGGTGTATCAGGGAATATATACAAACGAACGAGTCGCAGCAGCATACACCAGACGAGCATACTTCAGCATGCTTACATTCCGCTTCCATGTTCCACGACAGTACACAGCGCTCTTCTCCGTTCTCCCGGGCAAGGAATACGTAATAATGACACCCCAACGAGAGATGAACATCATTGTTCGCAGGAGGGAGAATCCTTCCACGATGTTCCCCACTCGACGCTTTTCAAATGACGATCTTCATCAATGCAGCAGTGTAGAGGATGTGTCGTCAGCGGAAAAATGCTCCCGACATCCGGCTGTCCGACGACGGAGGCAATGAGCGTGGACGGCACAATGGTGGTAATCTGTCCAGGGGAAGGATCGATTCGAATATTCCCTCTCTGCCTGAGCGACACCCAGGAGACTATCAATCCAAGTAAAGAGCTGGTCTCCGCGTCCTGAGGGCATTCCCAGCCCGCTTCTTTTTATTTTTGTCTTCTTCGTATTTTTATTCATCCCATCTGGTCGAAAACGTTGTGTGACGCATCGACCCAGACGATGTTTCAATGCAATTAGAAGCCCCGGCGAGGAACGAACGTGATACTGCACCTGGGGTATACAAAGAGCGCCAAGCGCAAGAAACAAGAAAAATGGAAATAGAGCAGAAGGAGGAACGTCGAAAAAGTGCTTCAGGATGTCAATGTTAAAGCGCCTTTGTGTCAGTTTCGATGCTCAATGCGGCGTTGAACTACAACACGTGTAGAAATGCCAACCGCTCACTTTCACAACTTTCCGCTCTCTCAACATTTTCACGTCGAGACTGGGAGGTACCCGGGTTGGAATCCCGATGCCGGCTGTGCTGTCTCGGGTTTTTTCCTGGGTTTTCCTCTGACGCTTTCAGGCATATATCGGCACAGTTCCTTTACAAGTCGGCCCAGAACGCACATTCCCCCAGGGCGTCACTCGTGACGTTGCCCCCCTCTGTGAGGCCGACAACGGCAAGCCCTTTCACCATCCACCACCACCACAACCGCTTGGGCGCGTGACACGAAGCCAGGGAAATGTGAGAAATTGTGCTCGTGTCGAAAGAACAAAAAAAAAAAAAACAGAAACCGCGGTGCCTTCGACATACGCGGTCGACATACAGTGCCGTGGGCACGCTCGGTTTGGAGCGTTCAAACCCCACAGCCACGGCTGTCAACCAAGACTGGTAACAGCAACACAACAAAGCTGGAGTATAGATGGAGGAGGCATAATCGCTAATGGAAAATTGATTACTGCAGTTCGAATGGTACGAGACTGCAGGAAATGACTCCATTTATGGATGTTTTTCGGCGGCACTGTCCGGCAGTAAGTCATCAGGGAGCCGCTCTCTGACAGTGCGACCCATTTATTACGTGTCGAGTGCACGACGCTCCAATGTACGCTTTCCTTCCCCCCCCCCATTTTTTTTTGCCTCCCCTGTTTGTCATCGTTTTGTGCTACTATTTCTTTTTCCGAGGAGAGAAAATTACCGCCACAAGGGAGGGTCCTGTGACATGGCCCCGTATCGCAACGATGATGGAAAGAGATATGTCCAGAGGTATACGATGCGTGTCGTCTGTAATTGTTCCACTTGATGTCTCGAGGCCAGAATTACGCAGAGACTCCAAGGTGATATACTGTGCGGAATCATTACGCTTACAATCGTGAGAACTAAATAGAACGCAAACCAAGGTGTTCTCCACGACCACCACAGGATAATATACCCACGGAAATATGTTCCATACATCACATGTTGACAGTTCGTGATTTCTTTCAATCCCCTACAGTTGAGTTCCCTACACCCACAACGGGTTTCCTCGGTAGCGAGCTGGCTCGACTGCACGCTGTTCTCCGGCGGAGAAGGGAGAGATTGGCGTCCTGTTGCTAGGCAACACATCCGCGCCGGACCCAAGATGGCGGGTTCGCTCGCCGGCGTGGCTCAGTGTTGCTACTCTGCTCCCTATTTAGTGACCCTACTCAGGTTATGCAGCAAGTTTAACTCGTGTAAAAAGAAAAGAAAAAAAAACAGTCGCTAAGAGATACTTCGGTATTCCTTCTTGTTCTATATCCCACTGGTACACAGCGCTCGTAGTGCTGGTGTTGGGTTGGTGATATAGTGTTCTCCTATCATCGCGATGACAAATGCACCGTGGCCGCCATGTACCTATATGCGTGACCAACGTCATTTGGGTGTTTTATGGATTCAGAAAATGCTATAAAACGCTGCTTCGTCATCCGCGTGCCTTCCTAGGTTCAAACACAACTCGACATGCATACCATTCATGAATACGTGTTTAGTACTCTTCAACCTCTTATGGCTTTCCCTGCCATCCCTGGTCTCGTCAGCAAACAAGTCGGTCCACTCATCTGTTGTGCGACAGCACAGTTCTCACGTTCTGCACAATCACGAAGAGAGAATGCAGATTTTCACAGATGCATCGACGACAGCATGAGCGTCGACATTCCCTTATGTGCCTACTGAGCTCTCAGTTGAGTGTTGTGCCCGTCGTCCCGTCGCACATCCTCGACTTCAGCGAAGCTCTACGGCGTCATCATGACACTTCAGTTCATTGAGTCACTTGTTGCAACAGCAAAATCGTGGATCATATAAAGTGACTCAAGATGTGGGATGAAATCACTGTTCGCTTCTGGGGCCATGTTCCCATTATACACGACGCCGTTGGCATAAGCCTTCATGTCTCGTTTATCCTGACGCTTCTCGTCCCGATGACGAATTTCCGGATAGGCGAACCAAGCAAAGTTCCAACGAAACCAGAAGATATGGAAGACCTCTTTATTGCTGCAGAAGAACAAGGAAAAGATTGCCCCTCCTATGCGTTATCTCAAAAAGTGATGCAAAGTGGGCTGCTTGAAAGTAATACGCATCCTTGACACGTGTGACAGAAATTTGCTCACTTCCGATGTTTTCCAACGGCCTGGATGTAATTCTACGTTCACGTAGGGATTTCTTGTGCCCCGTTGATACTCTCCCACTTCTCGCCTACCATCTGTGCTGTGTGTAAGGACACGTCAAAACGGAGTGACCTCTGAGGAAGTGAGAAGGGAGATCCTCTTTATAATCGATGCAAAGGAATAACAGTGCACTTGTTCTCGTAAATGATACATATTTCTTTGCTCTTATTTTTTTCGTAAATTCCGTGTTAGCGCCGCGAAGCAACTGTGGCTATGAGCGGCGTACAGACGTGGACAGATGGTGAGAGGACAGCAGGAAAAAGTGGGAGAGTGGAAAGAGGGGTTAGTATTCGACCTGGGCAGACTTCAAGGGGAACTGTGCCGACACTCGTCTGGAAAGTCTTCGGAAAACCCAGGGAAAACCTCAGACAGCCCAGCCGATGACAGGATTCGAACCCGTGCCACTTCCCAGTCTCGGCGTGGAAAGCGGCCATCCTATCTTTACTCTTAAAAACACATCTCAGATACTTGAGCGTTCCACTGGTATCCTGATCTCTCTGTATTTGTACCTATGTCAGTCCTTAGATCAGTTTATGCATATTGCTACCGGTAGTGCTGAAAAAGCTCGCCATTGTCGGCCTCATAAATGTGGGAAACATCACGACTAACGCTCGCACGAATGTGCGTCCTGGGCCGACTTCTAAGGGACCTGTGCCGACATAGGTTTAACAAATTTGCCCCACGTCTCTTCTGTCTATCGAAAGAAGAGTGCCTCAGCCTTTTATCCCATCATCGGCGTCACGCGCTCGTATCGAAGATTTTGAGACGCAAGCAAAGTCCGCCCGATGATTGCTCACCTGAAGCCTAGCGTTCCGCGTTTCGTGGCGAAGACAGTGGCTCCCAGTGCCCCTCCATGGTCTCTGTCAAGCCCAACCTGGATCTTGGAAGATTAATTTCTATAGTTGTTCGGGTTTTGTTTGTTTTTGTTTGTTTGTTTTTTCGCTGAATAACGCAAATCGGCTAGGGCAGCTCCCGTGTGCGTTTGGCAGCAGCGGTGGCGGTGCGTCTTGGGGTGAAGCAGCCTTGCGGGGCAATGCCGTATGTGTGGTCAAGCTCAAAAATGCTTTTCGCTGCTAAAACAAAAAGGGTTTCGATGGAACTTTGCAAAATAAATGTTCAAGGGGCGTACTATCAAATGCAATTTGTCTCATATTGTTATCAGGTCCACCACAGTGTGCTGCTGACGGCTGAATATGTGGTAAAGAGCAATATTTCTGAACGTTCATGATTTTTTTCTGCGTACGCTTCCAAGTCTACGCGCCTCAAAATATTTAAGACGTTCTATGCCCTCTACACAACACCGCTAAACATTTATGAAAATAGCTAAATAATAATAAGCTAAAAAATAGAAGAAATTGCAGAGTTCCGTAAAAAATTATAAAAATTTACAGCCCGAAATTTTACAGTTTCCTCGGGGCATAAACTCTCAATAAAAATGTCGATCAACCTTCAATGGTCTTGGCACGAAAGTATTATGCTTTGTCTTCACTCAGAAGCGGGGGGGCGGGATATATTTATTAGACGAATGGAAAAAGCAAACGGGAATAAGGTCAGCCAAACGGGACGTCGGCTTGCTATTCCGCAAAGAAAGAAAATAAATCAAAGAAGAATAAAATAAATAAAAAGAAAATAATTACGAAATGAAGGGTAAGCTAACAAACGGGGAAAGAAGGATGAGATAAATTAAAGACAAAGATGAATACAAAAAGATGACTAACAAACGGTGAAAACAACAACAACAACTTCTACGGGATGATGGCTGGGTAAAGTTTGGTATTGCTGGTATTGGTATGGATTACAGAAGATGACTTTAAAAGGAAAGTATGAGGTTACTGCGTTGAGGGTGAGAGTGAGGCACTGAATAATGAGATTCCACGACTGGAGTTCACAGGCTTTGCGCTTTTGTGACTTTTTGTACTTTGTTTTGTGACTTTTTTTTATTTGTAGCGCTTTTGTGACGTTGAATCGCTCAAGAAAGGATTTGGTTGGAATTAGCGCAAAAGATATTATTTTAAAATTTTTTTTCGCCAGGTAGGTTACATGCTAAATTGTAACCTTCAATTTATTTAAAAGAAACCGGGGATGAGCAATGTCTGGGACGTTTGGCATGGAATAACCCTACTACATCTAGTAGACCCGAAACTGAAATTCAGTGTTCCGTCCACGTTACCTCGCTCGGTTCAGGTGCTTTTGCTCAGGTTCCGTTTGAACGTCACGTGCGGGCGCCACTTCCTCAATAAAATGGGGAGGGCTGATTCAGCGAATTGTCGACTTTGTGCTACCGTACAGAAGACACTGGGCACATTCGTGTGCGCTGTTCCAGATAGGCATCTCAAAGGGCCAGTATGAAATCTGCTATCGACCGATTGGACAACCGCGACTTTGACCTCGTAAAGGTGCTGGGTCCTGGGCTACCTAACAAGAAGGGATGCTGCCTTGTCAGCGCCTGTGACTTTTATCTGAGTAGTGCACTGGAGTAGTCTACTAGGACTGTGCTTCATTGTGCACTACACTAACCCCTGATTTGGTCTGTGTTTGTTTTATCGCCTCCACAGAGGGGGGTGAAAGTGGCGTTTTTGTTTGTTTGTTTTTCATTGTTTATTTTTGTTTTGTTTTGTTTTTTGGGGGGCCTGTTTATGGTAGTAGCCCTATTCGTCGTGTGGTGAATTAAATCGTTCTCTTTATTTGTTTTCGCGAACATCGAGATCAGCTTCAAGTATTACGGAGCAGACATCCACACACATCTCCACATTTTTCGCCATATACCTATCCCATCTATGCCAGGTGTTCAGTTAGAGCATCACTCCCGAAATGATTTTTTTTCTCTTTTTTCATTTTCTTTAACTAAACAGTTACACGTCTCCCAATCCGTCGAGCGTAAAGACACCAATTATTTCAGGTCCATTTACTCCGCGAGACAGCCGAAGGAAGAAGAAGAAAAAAAAGAAATCCGTAAAAGCACAAGAACGACACACACACACAATGCGGAGCGCCATTTGTTCGCAACAAAAAATTACGCGCGCCAGGTTTTCCCTTTTCTCCCCGTTCCTCTATTTCACGTTTTCCCGGTCCTTCGTTTTCACTCACACAGCCTGCACTGCGAGTGGCTCGAACGTGGCTGCCATCTAAAGTGCGGCCAGCCCACTTCACGCTCTTCAGACCAGCCGACTAAGAAATGTGAGAAGTACGCTATTTGTAATCCCGAAGAAAGGCACGCGCGCCTCTTAAAATGCGTCCTCCGACTCAGTGACGCCGTGCAGAGTTGAATTTTGGTCCAGCAACTTTCGATTCAGCCGCACGACAGACGTACCAGGCGGGCTGAAGCCCGGAGGGGGAGGGGGGGGGCACGTTGGAAGCGTTTGGTATATGCTTTCATTTGAACAGTTATCTGGTTATCTGACATTAAAATATTAAACTGCGTCTGTTTCAATCGCAAATCCAAGGAGACGACAGGAAAATTAAAAGAAAGACCATCGCGCGTTGTTTGATTGCTTAGCGTCGCGCTCGGTTGCTTCATATGGTCCCCATTATAAAAAGAAATCTAAAGGCCAGTTCCGACATGTAGCGATTTGCTATATAGCGCTAGAAAATAGCGCGACATTTTCCTCCTCGCAGTGCTCCAAACCGCTCGTGTCAACTTTTTCAGCGCTAATATTAGCACTACACGTTCTTGTGGCCAATGAGGAGGCGCTTCAGCGGTGACGTCAAGGAAGTCGTGGAGTTGTTTTGCTCATTTCACTGCACGGCGACCGCATTGGAACCGGCGAGTCATTCATTCAACATGTCTGGTAATTTTTAGTTCAGTCAGCTGATCGAACTTGTTCGTCCGCATGCTGTCGAACTCCGGAGGCGCCATGAAGGGAGAGCCCGGAAACGACCACCGAACTTCCGCTAAATTATAGCGCTAGCACCGCTTTGCAAGTGCGAACCGTCCGATAACAGTGAACACTGTTTTGTAGCGCTATAATAGAGCGCTGCTATATAGCGCTAGAAAATAGCGCGATATTGTCCTCCTCGCAGTGCTCCAAGCCGCAAAAAATTAGCGCTTACCGGAGTTGAGCTCGTGTCAACGTTTTTGAGCGCTAATATTAGCACTACATTCGCGTTGGCCAATGAGGAGGCCTTTAGCGATGACGTCGCGGAAGTCGTGGAGTTGTTTTGCTTCCGCATTTCACGCCACGGCAACTGCATTGGAACCGGCGAGTCTGTCATCGAAAATGTCTGGTAATTTTCTATTCACTCAGTTGATCAAACTTGTTCGACCGAATGCTGTTGAACTCCGGAGGCGCCATGATGGGACAGACCAGAAACGACCACCGAAGTTCCGCTAAATTATTGCGCTAGCACAGCTTTGCAAGTGTGAACCGTTCGATAACAGTAAGCGCTGTTTTTGCACGTCGTTTTGTAGCGCTATATTAGCGTGCTGCTATATGTCGGAACAGGCCTTAACTATTGTTCCTTTGAGTACTGATTCTTCTGCAAAGGTTGAAATTCATAATTGATTTCCTATTTCCTTTGATTGAGTTAGAGTTTGAATTTAAAAAAAGGGACGAAATTGAATTCGTCACATGACAAATTCTGCTACTCCCATAAATGTATGGACCCCACAGAAAAGAAAAATGAAAAGCTGAAAAGTTGATACTGTTGGTTGCTTGATAACTGCTTCCTTTTCGGTCACAATCCTTGCGCGCCTAATACATACACAATACACCTTGGGAAAGAATCCCATGACGACATCGCACTTGGTTAAATAACATTTCCCGAGGTCAGCTTGATTGGTTGTCCACATATGTACCGTCTGCCAAAGCTACGCAGTAGACCATCGCTGGCACAATCCGTTCAGGTTATCTGTTGTCGACGGTAAGACAGGTGCGACAGTGCGCGACAATTTGTTGGAAATTAGACGCTTTTGAGGATTCGATTAGACGAAAGCCGCAAGACTCCAGTCAGTTAATCCGCCTAGAAACCGGAGTCACCACTGGGAACTGCGGCCTAGACAGAGCTGCGCAACAAGGCTTACCGTCAAAGCTCTTCAGGAAACCGGCTGGATAGATCGATCTGGCAGGATTCGACACAATGTACACAAAAGGCAGGACGTTCTTGTGGCAGGCAAAACGAGTGAGTGTTGGCGGAATCGCGAGATCATATAGGAGATCAAAAAGAGAACACCAAATACGAAGGAACGATCAACAATATGCGTCAGCATGCCGTCAAGCAGGTTGCTTCCAGCCGAAATAGATTATTTCAAATGGATAATAATTAGGCGGTTCTGTACGTCGTACTTAAAAACGATTATTTAACTTAGGTCGACAAGGAATAATCAGGCAACCGGTTCACCATGCGCGGTTTAAAATACGCTGCAAGTTCAACAAAGGTTTTACTATAGTTGTGAATGCAGTGGAAGTGCGCCGTGTGTTTTCTCTTCGAGTGTGTCGTTTTCTGCGCTGTTAAGATGAACACTTTAACACACCACAGACGTGCGGCACGAGTTCTGTATCGCATTGCTCGGTTTCGAGGTTTGTAAGGAAACCTGCAAAGTACAGTAACAACAGAAAAGGGTGCCGAATAGCGGGCTGTTTTACACAACGTGTGTATTTTATTCTATGAGCATTGGATTGGTTAATAATGTGCGGCACACTTCGGCTCTACAGTATGCGTTGGTTGTCGCACAAGCGACATTTTGCACAATTCCCTCCCGAAGCTCTTGATAGGCAGTTGGACAGTTTGGAGTACCCGAAGCAGTGCTGGCTGACGATGTGATCAAAGTCTGCATCCCTTTCACAATACTGTTTGCCGCTGTAAGATGAGTTAAATGTCATTCTCTTCCTTCACCGTATACGAGATCGTAACAGCATGACCGGCACATTTTCCTGCAGATTTTGTGCAGCTTCCATGACATCACATTTGGTACTGCTGCCTTTTACCTTCTCTCGGGAAGAGAGAGAGAAAAGTACAAAAGAAAATAAAAAATAGAGATATTTCGTCGTAATGACGAAATCTCATCTGCCAATGAAAGTAACGTATGATTGTTTTTTTTTTTTTTTTCAAGAATTGTCTGACTAGAAACCGATTTTTTGTTGTTGTCTGGAATAGCATTGTGAAACGTAGAGTACAAGAGATAATCACATCAAGATAATAATAATAATAATAGAACCAAGAGGTAACCACATAACGGCGCTGTTATAACCTTCCTAGCACTGCTCTAGCTTCTGTTGCGCACGCATCTGCAATCTCACCCATACTGCTCCGCTCGCAGTTGGTGGGCGGGGGGGGGGGGGGGATATGTTTATTTAAAAAAAGAAAGGGAGGTAAGGAAGTAGTTGGAAGGGTTCCTCGCGATGACTGTGCCGCTTCCATTTCGGGAAGTTTCGTTTTTCGTGCGTTGGGTATAATTCGTGTGTTTGATCACATTGATGCGCTGATTCTGTTCCCGTGTATGGCGGTATTAGCGAAAGCTTCCGCTACTACAGGACATGCGTATTATATGCGTCCCGGCGAAGTGCATCCTTACGCGTCACAGCCAAGTGGGAGTTCCCCTCTCACCGCGTTGATTGGACAAAGGAATACGGTAAGGGACAGTCCCTGCAATATACGTATCTCCTTTGACAATTGGATGCGCTGGGGGTGACGTACCCTTGAAGTGTTGCGCAGATTCGGAGGAAGGAACGAGGAACCTCCAAATTGGCACTTTTATTCACGTTTTAATTACAAACGGCGCAACGGGTTAATCTCGTTCCTTTTGCGTCATTCTCCTGATGACAGAATATTTCATACCACGAAGAGAAATGCTTGCACTTCAGTGCCCCTTTAAGAATGGTTTGATTAAATATGGCGCCGTGGCGATCAAACTCCCCATTCCTCATCTTAAAAATAAAGTTGTTGTTCATCTTCGTCATTTTTCATTGTTGTTGTTGTTGTTCATTTGATTGTACCACATTACGGTGCTATCAATGTACTGCAGCCGTCGAGAATTCGTGGAGTTTATCTGCTAACCATATTCAATGTTAGTTATATCTGGAACGTAGTTTTTTGGATGCTTGTCCTCTCAAGTGAGTCCTACGCCTTCTGTTATGGGGAAATCTAAACATTATGAGCAAACACACACACACACACACACACACACACGCACACACGCATGATACGCGCTATTTACGTATTCCCCTCTTGGCGCAAATATGAAATACAAACCCGTCAAAAGGAATGTATTGGGCTTCGCTCAACGCCAATGAAAGGGGTAAAAAGGATGTGGGCGCACTTCCTGGATCTGCGGATAACTCTCATTTGTCTGCTGTCAAATACAGTATATATTCTCTCTATTTTGCACGATGTGAAGTCTCAAGGATAGAACATAGTTGATTTATCTCGTAGTTTGAGAGCGGGTAAATGATCGAAACTGTCTCGCGTGTATTTATGGGCTGCGGAGCAAAACTGGTGAGCCCCAGCTCACCGTCTACTTCATGTGTATACTATAATGTGAGGAAGAAATCAAGGTCGAAGCCCGTGGCTCTGATGGTGATGCGATAAGGAAAAAAAATGTGGGTGTGGCTCTGGACACCCTGCGCTTCCCTTCGTTCACCTGCTAACGGACAGTCACTCTAACCAAGCCGAATAAGCTTACCCAAAGTTGACCTAACTAGACTGAACGCAGTTAACTTTACGCTATATAGAACACAATCAGGAGCAACGAGACTTTGTTAGAAGTTTAAGGTGAATTAGAAAACTAGTTTATCTATTTATTATAAGTGAACGCGCCACAACGAAAACATCGTGTCTTCCCTAACCAGCACGCCTATGCCGGGCCAACGTCGGAGCAATGTGCATCTGCCAACATTCTCAACATCGACCCAACAACTTGCAACATGCCCGGAGTTGGGCCGATGTCGGGCACCGACATGAGGCCGACATTTTGCCGCTCTCGTGCCGATGTGGGGACGACATTGTGCCGCTTTTATGTCATTGCAGTCCACATGTCTCACACTGTATTCTTCTGTAAAACTGTTTCTCTACTAAATTAAAGTGTCAGGCAGCACAGTGTCGTGGTAGAGATGTTTAATGAACGAACGATATATGACCAATGGCCCCGCGTGAACGACAGGCAGAGCACTCGTCGTGGTCATCTTCCTCACTTATAGTTTTGAGAAATATGACGTCATAGGTTGCGCAGCTCAGTGAACATTGATCCTCCAATGTCGAATTCCGTCTCCTCACCACAGAAATCTTCCAACGTAGAGCGGAAAGGGGAGATATGGAAGGCGCGCGCGCACTGTTGCTAGGTAACAGACAGCAGAGCTCATGGTGACGTCGCTTACTGCTGGAGAATCGGAAACTATGAACCTTATTTTAATGATGATAGGGCAGTCAGACCGCCAGAGGCGATACTCTACCTCATTGCTGGCGGTAACCTGGTGAAATACGGTACTAAGTCCCTCACAATGATGACCGAAGTCCTACGGTGTCCAAGAAGTTTAAGAGTGCTTTAAGGGCAGAGCGTTGGTGGACTGGATTTGGCCACGGACCAAGCAATTTTGACATAGTGAGAGGACGAGAGGCCAGCTGACTTAAAAACCCTGAAAGTGTGGTTCCGAAAGGTTAGTAGTGCAGGCAATGGAGAAGGATGTGCTCCCTCCCTCCCTTTTGAAATCATGTGATCTTCTCGACACCCCCTTGATGTCTCCGTGTTTCTCGGCTACTGTCTTAAGGAGAGAATACATTGTGGAGTGTGTTGAGGGCCCTCGGAGTATTTAGTCTGCGCTCACTTGAACTCTTATTTCATTTACTGGACTCATTCATCAGGTGGACCCTGCTTGTTTTGTTTCTTGTATGTTTTTTCTTGTTTATATAATTTTTGTTTTATGCCTCTCGGTTACCTAGAGGTTGTCTTTTCTGTTTTCATTTCTATTCACGAGTACTGAAGTAGCCTGACCCGACTTTCTCCGTATGTTTTACATCTCAATGGATCAAGGACGTGCTACAGATTTTCCAGATCACCGCAGTGAAGGCATCTTGGATAGTCAACTTGTTCCACGCGGTAACGCCACTAAGCTGTAAAAGACATATTGAGTCGCATCCGACGGATTAATGCAGCGTCTTAACGTTTTGAAGCTTGAATGATGAAGTTTTGCTGGTTCTTTCAAATATTTGTGAGAACCAGTAACGATCATTCACGACGCGTATGTTTCGCGTAATTGGTCTTGAGTGTGGTTGATTTATGGTACGAAATAAAATAAATATCACTTTTTTTTTGCACTTTAAAGGGCCTGATACATGTATATGTATATGCACGTGTTATCGTAAATGGCAGGCCTCACAGATTAGAAGAGATATACATGGAGTTGGGCGGGACTCGTCAAATGTACAAAACCCGCGTATTTTTTGTAATGCAATACCCTCACAGTGACTACACGGGCTCACGTCTCGACTTATCGCGGGAAGCATTTTGGAATAACAAAAAGAAAAAGAAAAAAAATTGTGAGGTTGTAGGGTGATCATCGATGCTAAGAAAGCATAAATGTGAAAGAGCAGCCGGTTTCGAAAAAGAGGGAATTAACTGCCCTAAAACGCTTATAGTGGAAAAAGCAGAACGACGCGCAGATAATTATGTTATGGAGTCCGCTCATTTAGGGTAATGCAGCACATGACTTATGCGGAATACATGAATATGTGGAGCTCTTGTAATCCCGGGCATCATCAGTTTAATGGCATGTTTTCAGTATTCCATACCTAGGAGTTAAAAATACGGCATTCATAACAGCCTCCCCCTTTTTTTATATGCCATTCAACATACCAAATCGTAAAGCCCTCCATGTAATTGCCTGACACAAATTTATACATTGTATTATGCATTACGTGCAACCTACTCCTGTCTGCCAATATCATTCACACTCATCCGCAGACCAAGGACTTGTATGGGAACATTCTTAAGCCGCCACGACGTAAAAACAGTGGGGGAGATTCAGATTCGTTCACTCTCAGGTGCACGTCCATTCGTTCATGGCAACACACTCGAATTATCCAGGAGTTCGCGCACCCCACACCCTTAAAAGTGAGTGGTGGCGGTGGCGAAAGGGCTCGCCGTTGATCGGCCTCACAGAGGTAGGCAACGTCACGACTGACGCCCTGGGGGAATGTGCGTCCTGGGCGGACTTCTAAGGGAACATTGCCGACATATGTCTGAAAGCGTCTGAGGTGGGAACCTAGGAAAAACCCCAGATAGCACAGCCTGCACCGGGATTTGAACCCGGGTACCCAGGTTCAAATCCGGTGCCGGCTGTGCTCTCTGGGATTTTTCCTGGGTTTCCTTCAGACGCTTTCACGTGGTAACTTAAAGGTGATGGGTTTTCCGAAGACTTTCCAGACGAATGTCGGCACAGTTCACCCTGAAGTCGGCCCAGGACGCATACTAAACCACCTGTCCCCCACGCCTTCCTGTTGTCCTTTCTCCATCTGTCCACATCTGTACGCCGCTCATAGCACCAGTTGCTTCGTGGCGCTAACACCGAGTAACAAAAAGAACTTAAAAGTTAACTTTACCGCATAGCACGCTTCTAGTCAACCATCATCCCAACTGACATCGTTCTGCCGCTCGATTTGTTGAAAGCAGGGAGCGAACGCCATTTTTGTGGCATTATGCAGTTCATAATCGCAGCAAAAATAGCGTACGTCCCCCGTTTTCATAAAAATCATGGGGGAGTACGTTGTCATCCTGGATGATGGTTGGCTAGAAGTGTGCTAATGCGGAGAAGCTAGAGTGCACTTGCACGTTAAATTTTTCACAAGTGACGAAGCACCAAAAAATCCCTAAGGCTTCGCAGATGTGTTTTGCTAAGCACTACAATAATTTCACAGTGGAGGTGTGTAAAGCTGTAGCCTGTGCAGGAACACATATCCTGTTTTCCACTACTGCTCTCCCCAAGAAACCATGCATCTGGTTTAAACTGCCTGCGTCGAAAGCGCTTTTCCATGTTGCACGAGCATCCTCTGTACAGTGATGATTGCAACTTATTAACACAAACCGTCATCCCAGCTGTCGCCCGGAATCTCTCACATCGCTGCGCTAGGCCCTGCGAAATTTATGCAAAAGCAAGTCTCAGACACCAAACTGATTATCGAATGCCATCGCCGTGGGAATGAAAGTTTTGGAAGGGTCAAGATTGGGAAAGTGCATCTGAGACGCTGGGGACGGCTGAGCTGAATGTGTTTTGTTACGCAGATGTATTACATAACGCACCGGGGAACAGATAGTTACGAAGGAAGCGAGCTCACCGCATATGGTAACTTGTAGTACTGACAGATTACTAGATTAGCCATCAAAAGGTGAGGTCGGCACTCAATAAGACTAGCGCGCGCACGCACGCACACACACACACACACACACACAGACACACACACACACACACACACACACACACACACACACACACACACACACACACACACAAGTGAACCGTTGCATGATGTTTGGGTAATGGGCTATGATGTTTGCATGCGCGGAGCGTGATACTAGGTGAGCAGGTATGTACAACGATTTGATACAAATCAATTAGGCAACGCGAAATTGTTTGTACGACGGCATATGTATGGTACAATTCAAAGCAGTATAAGGAACGCAGAACACACACAAAACACGACGCAGAATAGTGCACGGAAAGCAGCAGAACCTAACCGGAAAACCCTAGAACTTTAAACGGACGGTATCACCAACGTGAACGCGGAAGGTATATTGCACACACTTCAAGTACCATATGTAAGGGAATGCTTCAGCGAAATATGAGGAAACGAACGTTAACATGAGAGAAACCTCAATTTCAGAATATTGCATTTTCTGGTGTCTAATACGCCAGCTAGATGGTAAAAGGCCCGGCGAAGAGACAGGGCACGTCATAGTAACACACCACAGTTTTTCCGCGAAAAGCCGTACCTAAGGAGACGTCACTCAAGGTGTGGGATCCAAATGCAAATCTCTCTTTCGTGCAGCTACAACAGAGCTTGTCGGGCTCGCGTGACAGAGACAGCGCTAACCAATAAAAGCCGACGGAAAGACCGGCACTGTGTGCCGAGGTGGGGAATTGGATCCGCAAAGCATGAGACGCTGTCGGGATGTCAGTGATTCTGAACTCATTTGCGAAAGCTGGCGTTTTTGACAAGCAACGAAGAGCCGTGAGGAGATTCGAGCCTGCTGCGGCACTGACTTCGCAGGGTTGGATGGCTCCAAGCGAATGTCGCGTCCTTGATTACTACGACAAAATGTGCTTCTGGTCGAAATGCGGTAACTGGCTACTGCAGAGAGGGGAGCAACAAAAACTTTTCGTGCAACTGCAGTGCCTGCAATTTCATATTTGCCATTATATTTCATATTAATTCGTGGCACGCGTTATCCATCATTGCGCGTCTATACCCATCGAACACCTTCTAAAATTACGTTCTCCTTTCGTGGGGGACAATTTACTGGCTCTGACATAACGCTTCCTCCGAACATTCGCCCCAGCTGCATAAAAACGTCGTCTATTTGAAAGATCTTCGATGAAACTGCTTGGTGTGGTCCTTTGTATGACACGAAGCCCTCGAAGATAACAACCTTTATCGCCGTGTTGCGAGCCAGCTGCGCCATCTAAATACCACGTCAGCCGCTCTCAGATAAAACTGATAGTGGTAGTTTAACCTCCAACGTTCTCAAAAGGATCCCGGACCCTCTACTAGTCAAAATACTAGTCAAAGTATATAAAAATCAGTGATGGCCAGTAGTTAACTACATGTAGTTAAACTACTAGTTAAACTACCTGATTGTAGTTCAAAAGTAGTTATCAACTACTTGCAGAAATGTAGTGACAACTACTTGCAGAAATGTAGTGACAACTACTTGCAGAAATGTAGTGACAACTACTAGTTAAACTACTATTTTAAGTAGTTAACTACAGTAGATAGGTTATTGAAGGCGCCAACTACTTCCGATTTTGCCGCAAGCTTTACGCCACGATTGTGCTTCCGACTTGAGCTACTTGTTTGATGAGAACGGAGGTGCAGAGCAATTGTGTCGTGCATGTATACTAAATCTTCACTTGTAATGCTTGTATAGTAAAGCCTCATTTGCTGTGAAATCTCGCCGCAAGCTTTGTATTTGGCGATCGTAGCAATAGCTTGAGCCAAACTTTATCATTGCTTGTGATTCATATTTAGGTGTCCAAGAACACTAGAAGGAATTGGTGTTGATGGACAACGTTAAGTAGTTACTTGCAGTAGTTAAAGAAGTAGTCTTAACTGCTCCCCTGAAAAGTAGTTGAACTACTAGTTAAACTACTCAATCTCAAAGTAGTTAGTAGTTATAGTTAAACTACTGTAGAAGTAGTTAGTGGCCATCACTGATAAAAATACAAGAAGCATAAGAGAAGCAATTAGACGCATGACGAACGTCTAGTGATAACGCATTGTGATCGCATTAATCGCCCTCAATTTTTTTCGTTAGTGGACGTTTGATGTGAGAGCAATGGCGAGCACCGATCTTATCTTAGAAGAAGAAACATCATTTACATGTACGCACAGTCAATACCATTTACGCGGCAAACAGTCAGTAACAGCTATGTCAATATGAATAGGAGATTCATTCACATAATAACTAGTAGCGCTACCTATCACACGAGCGGGAACGAGCCATACATAGCTGTTTTGCCGGTGACCCTTTTTCGTCTGCAGCCCGAAAGAGGTGGACCGGGCAAGGTATTATCCGTGGCATTATCATATGGCTTAGTGTGCATGATACTGCTCAAGAAGTATGCAACCGAGTGAATAGAAATGAGGCCACGTCGATTGCATGGAGTGATACGAAGGACGGCGTTTCGTTTGAAGTGGACGCGCTAGGCCCTCCCTGTTGCATTCTTGTGGGCCGTGAATGCCGTACAACAAGAGCCATTCCTGAATATTCCTTTTTACGCATACCCCAGGCAGGGCAGCCGTGCAGCAGTAAACCTATATGACGAGGAGGCAGGGCTAGCAAATTTTCCAGTGATGAAGTGAAGCTTTGCTCTGTTGTGGTCCAGAGTTAATTTGCCAAAAACGACGTCGTACAAGTTCCGCAACAGGATACTTGCTTTTGAAGGTGACACACTTGGGCTCTAGCCTTTGTATTGTTACTATTTTTATTTTGTCGTGCCTCTCCGCATGAATTGGGGACGATATCTATTCGGCAGTGTAATATAACGCATGGTAGAGTGGTAATGTTATATATCTGATCACGGTGAGCTAAAATCGCCTGTCAGTACTTCGCCGTCCCATGTTACCTTGGTTGCGCTTGAAAGTGCTGTGGCAATATTGTATTTGACGGTGGACTATGTGCAGCGCGTTGTTTGTTACTCGAAAGGAATAGTGTTGCAACACCTAGACATTAGAGACGCGATAATCCACGGAGTGCTGATTTTAAACAACCGTATCCCCCGGGAAATTTTTTACAGTGGCTCGTGGGACCAGTGAGCGTGACACGCAGAAAATAGGCGCGTAATTGCTTTATAAATGGAATGATGAAATAAAACTTAGGTAGAATGAACGCTGACGTCTGTAAAACAAAGCAACACTTTCAGTCTTGATTTGAGTCTTTTGATAGCCAAGTGGGAACGCTTACTCCGCACATCATAACTGGCGCTCGTGCACAATACGTGCATGTACGTGACGTGCGTCAGCAATTTCAATAGAACTGGGTCACCTGTAACTGTTTGCTCTGGAGGGGCACAGTCACGGTAACGTAGGCACACGAGTAAGGCAGAAAGGCGAAAACTATTAAAGAGGTTATGGCATTTCGACCAATGTCTATGTCAAATCAATGTGAAAGACAATTCACTGCATCGATGTGAAGCTGCACCTCCAAGTCTTAGAGCAATGGAAGTAAAAGACGCGTAGCAAATCCACACCGCGAATACCAAACTCATCGGGCTGTGATGCCACTGCAGGCACCTCGGCCAGTGAAACAGCGCGGGCGGTGTCACGTGCCTCCGTCTACCAATAGGAATAGCGGCAGCGCTCTTTCAGCAGCCTGACGCGTACGTGCACTCCAGGGCATGTATGGTGTATCACGCCAAGTATAACACGCAGAAAAGTGTTTTCTTTTTCTAATAGTCTGGCGCACAATATAATGCATATAGAGGATGTAATGAAGCGCATCTATCAATGCGTCACAACCAATTTAACCTCGAATTGGAGTCATGGGCGCGTGGCGGAAGGAAAATGGTCGATGGCTAAAAACTTCACAGTCTTCAATGCAAAAAGGCTAAAGTATATACACTGAAGCCCTCACACAAAATGTGGAGCGCAAGCCGTTAATTGCCAATACAGACTTTCTTTGCGGCGCGGCGAAACCTAATTAATCTCGACTAGCGCAAAGAAAGGCGAAGCTGCTGCAAAAACGTAGAAAATGCGTTGTCCCAGAGCACGCGTTTTCTTCTAGTGCTTGCTCGCGCGGATCTAGAAAGCGATGTTGTTGAGTTCAATGGTTTTGTGAACGAACAAAGTTAGCGACATACTTTCGCCACAGAACACTTTTCACTGGGTGCTGCCTACTATGAAGAGAAGACACTTGACGAAGATACCCACGTTCGACCGCTTTGAAAACTCTGGGAGTAGGAGAGACCTTATACTGCAGAAAACGTGTCTGCCGTGAAGAGCTCTCATTGCCGGCTCTACCTCCTCCTGTTGTACCGCAAGCGTTGTAGAAAAAAAAAAAAAACTTGTTGTGGTTCATGTCGGCAATTCGCGGATAAAAGGACCAGAGGACCTGCCATCTTCAGACGATGTATCAAGGCGCTACTGGAAAGAGCACCTACCCTCTATTCCCTGAAGATGGCCTTGACTGTGACAACGGTTGAGTAAAAAAAAATCTGGTCACTTTTGAAACCTACATGGCGGACATTGGTATAGTAACGTCCTACACTAATGCCCGCCATGTAGGTGGCGCAAGTTATTGAATTCTGTTACCAAGCCGTTTACACACTAGTACTATCCAGACGTAGTTCACTTCCAAATGACACCGTCAGGTGTCTCGCTTTCCACTCTTATCATTTACCGAAAAATATGTCTTTCGCTGACCACCCGAGTTTTCGGGAGAGCTCAACTAACTGGAAACGATTTAGTTACATTATCAAAAAGAAAAGAAAAGATGCGTGCCACAGCGTTCTTACTTGTAATGTATATCATAATGTACCATATCCGAACGCTACACACAAACACGTCACCGGATCATTCCAGAAGCCTTGGTATGATCTCGGTAACTGTTGCCTTACGAATTATGGCCTCCTCTGCTTAACGCTTTGTGTATCATCGTAAATTTCGCATGTAGTCAGAACATATGACACAAAGAGAAGGATCTGAACAGATAGATAAGCTTGAGAGAAAGGAGCCTTTGCACGGAATGCCCTAGGCAACGGCGTTAAGGCTTTTTCTCTACATATAATTTTGCTGGAGGTTGGTCCTGTTTCTCTTCATGCCAAGATGTCGTCCTTCAAGAACAGGGTTAAGCGACGTCGACTCCTCCATCGCTTTGTTCCCTTTCTCTAGAGCAACAATGAGACGGGGCGAGCTACACAGGCGTAGAAATAAGTTATAAAACAGTATACAAGGATTTTCCCCCACGAATTCCAGGAAACCGCAAGGAAGGCGTAAGATGGTTTTGCTGTTGTAAATGTTACAGATTGCAGACACACGTCAGCTTGTAGTCCAACTGTCTGACGGAGAGAGAGAGAGAGAGAAAAAAAAAGTCATCAAAATGATGCGTCATAAACGGTTTCCCGATTTATATGTAATGTTTTCTGCGTAACATAGCAGATGCCCGCATAGTTGACGAGGATTCAGTGCGGAAACTGTTCACTCAAATTCCCTATTATTGATCGCTATCGTTGTACGAATACTGTTGATTCAAACGACCGAAAAGCGCAAACAGCCACTGCTAGAATGGATAGGAGAATTGCACCGACGACGGGGAACATTCTCTCTATGAATAACGAGCGACATGCCCTTCGGGTCCCCACCACTGATAGAACAACGATAACGCGTACGGCACCCTTCCTTCCAAGAAATCACGTCGATCGTTGTAAGAGGGTCAGACGCATGCGCCGTAGGCGCAGAGGGGGCATCCTTCATTCCATATATGAGCCATCCTGCGAGAGTGGGGCATTTGTCTCCCGCTGTCGTGCTCACAAAACGGCCCCCTGTTGGCGTAGCCGTGATGGACGACGACTTCCGTCACGGCCAAACGTATCAAACTCTTTTGGTACGAGCAACGCTGAGCCATATCAGAGGCGCGCGGCGACAAATCCCGTGATAGATCACCGCTCGGAATGACAGACGCACATCTCCCGTGCTGGGTACGAATTGCGACGTCGAAAGGAATTGATGACAGCAGGCGAACGGATGTCAGTTGTGGACCTAGGACCTAGGCATACAACGATAAGAACGAACACACACTGACGATATGTCGCCTCATCTGATGGCACTTTTGGACTTGAGGAACGACATACTCTGTGTCCCGCAATTATTGTGGGCTACGTATGCTTGTGTAAATTCTTGAGAGGTTTCCATGAGACCAGATCTACGGCTGAGTAAACCTGCCTTGCTTCTCTGGAATCGCATCGCATGTCCAGTGAACGGGGTTCGGCCCAACCTACTACTACAAGACCACGCCAATTCGGATGTCTAAAATCATGTTCACATTTTCCTCTTTGTAGATGCTGAGCCACGAGGTATAACTACGCTGTGCAAGTACCGTATTTTCCGGTGTATAATGCGCACTCGTGTATAACGCGCACACCTAAAAACTGCCGAATTTGAGAAAAGTTGCTTGTATATACGCGCACCGGTCCATAACGCAAACCGCAATGTTGCTACAAGCTTCTGTCCTGCCACTACTATACACAATAAACCGAGGCGGTGTATAATATGTGCATATGCTTCATTTGAATTAATGATATTTAGTTTCGCGTTCCTTCTCTGTAACTCCAGCCTTCTTAAATGAATTCAGGATTACTGGCTGCTGAATAGCATCTCTAAGCAGCATAATTAATTTTTATGAAGTCCAGCGCCCTTTCGCCGGTTTTGTCCACTGACCCCAAGAGATTTGGGAGAAACTCATAGCACAACCTGGAGAGGCTAGAATTTGCATGTCACCGACCAGAAAAGAACTCTGTGGGAAAATATTTCCGTGTTTAAACGCGCAGGACCTCTTCAGAGCACTTTTTTACTGTATAACGCGCGCGTTATACACCAGGAAATACCGTAGGTCAACAACAACAAACAAATAAACCGTGACTATGACATGATGTGATTCACCGCTAGAGAGCAATACACTACCCTATTACACGCGAAACATTAGGCGTGAGATATGAGAATGAAGTTAAAAGTCATGTACAAGCACAACAACTGAGCTGTTCTCCACTGGCTGCGCTACGCTGCAAAAAGGAACATGAAGAAAGAAAAACACACACGAAAGAAGCACCAATGGTCAATGGTCATCAATGGATACAGAGTATGATTCTACAGCGTCTGGAGGAAACCAGTAGACAAGAGGAAATCCAAGAACATCAGAAGACGTCGACGGTGTTGCATGTGGCTCTGACATGGGCCAAGAATTGCAGCCAAGTTGAATGTGTGTCTGCTACTACTACTCAACTGGGCACGGAGTTGCCGCCTCTCTGTTTCTCAGAGCTCACATCTGTTAGCAAATAGGTGAGCTGTGTGCGCAGCGTTCCATTTTTGCTCTCTCCTCTATTGCCCGCGGAGCGACCTGATTGTCCCTCTCCCAAACAAGGGGGTAACATTTCAAGGTTGAGGTGCTCATTGGTTTCGTCTGTGTGGTTCCATGCCCCCTTATCGATGCCTTGTGAGTGGACTGACACTTTGTCACGTGGTTTCTCCAAGTAGGTCTTCTTCCCTGCGCGGAGACAAACGGTCGTGGCGTGTACTCACATAATTTCACGCAGGGTTGCGGAATGGGGGCTCCCATTCCATTCGATTCCGAGGAGTGGAGATGTCTGCTAAGTCCATTCCTTTCAATTCCAAGGAATCCAGAGCTATGGTCAATTCACACGCCTGGAATGGTTTGCAAACCTCGTGCCATTCCCTAAATTCCGTGAAATAAAAGGTGTTTTTTTTAAACGAATACATAAAAGAAATAACGAACGATTTCGAACTATAATGAAATAATGCCCCCATTATTTTTCTATGATTGCCTCTTTCTCAGCCGACAAACTCCACGCCTGTTAACCACCTTGCCCGTTTCTGCATTTTACGTCGTTCCATGTATTTTTGCATTAAGTTTAGAGTGACCGCGTAGAGCTGCTGTAAACATGATGGTGGTGTTCACGCCTTCGTTTGTCTCAGGTGGTTAAGGTGTCCAGTGTGTGATGCTGGCACCAGACACTAATCTGAGACGGAGGAGCGTACATCTTTATATTTCAAAAGTGCTGAACAATACATGAAACATTCGACAATCATTATTCCCCTCTTCCTCATGGGCAGGTGCGACGCGCGCGCGCGTAAAGGGGCAAAAGGGATAACCAGGGGGTTCATGGGGTTAAAGCCGAAACTACCATAGGGATAACCAAGCCATTCCACTCCATTCCGGTTAAAAGCTTATTCATTCCCATTTCATCCCTAAGAAGGTTGCCGCCATTCCAATCCTATTCCATTCCAGGTTCTGATAAAGCTGGAATTTTTCCGGAATCATTCCAACCCCGGAGTGTCAACTCCGCAACCCTGTCAAAGCGTACTGGCTTACTGGAGCGTATTGGCTTACGTGTGCTAAATGAGTGCGGTCTTATGACAATCTCCGTTTGCTAATATTGTTACTGTTAAGTCCAACGATGATATAGCCATAAGAACTCTTGCTGCTGCTGGATTTAAGAGTAAGAATCACCTGTTTGCAAGTCCGTACGCTACCATTCGCTGCTTGCGTGCCACTCTGAAGAAGGAATGCTGATGATGATGATTGGTATTTTTATGGCGCATGAAGAATGAATGCGCTGAAGCGTGTTCCGTAAACTTTTGTTCAGCACTGTACCGGTCATTTGACACGAAAAATAACGTTCTAACGGACGGAATGTCCGAAAGTGGAGGCGTTGCTCCCTTGGATGGACGTGCCATTGAAAGAAATGAAGGAGACCTCGGCCAGTATAGTCGTAATATTTTTCCCTCCGAAGCTTGCCCATTTTCCAAACTTTGCTCGCACACATCGATAAATTTCTCTCTCTCTTGGTTTTCATTTCGACTTGTGAAGGAGCTGCGAGAAACTGCCGTAGCGGTTGCAACTAACGGTTTCTTTTATGGCTATGCCTTCGTTGCCTCTTTCACTTCTCTGCACCCCAGCACCGCTACACCGCCGTAGTTACGCACGCTATAAGAAACAAAGATAGATCGCGGAAGCGTGAAACATTATTTGGAGATTGCGAGAAGCAAACGGAACCAATCAAATATCGATAATACTGAGCCATTCCCGTGGACTATACTCCACGCTGTTTGAATCTCTAATGAAGCGTTCACGGGGCTCATTTATCACGCATGACGTTGACGCGGATCAAAATGAAACACTGTGAAAATGTTGTCTCTTTTTTCTTCTCTCTCCCTTCTGAAGAGAAGCCGATAGAAGAATAGACACGGCTCTTGGGTGTATAACGCTATATATGTAGTCGTATTCATTTGATATATATATATATATATATATATATATATCTTTTTTTTTTTTTTTGTTATGGCTGATGGTTCTCCACAACTGCTGACCAGGCATGTGCGGATATTCAATTTCTTCCAATACACCGAATAATTCATATTCGATTCGATCGAAGAAGGATTCAAATCGCGTTCATTTTTATCCGTTACACATTTTTTTTTATAAAACAACTGTGAGAGCAGCATAGATGTCGTGACTGCAGGGAGGTTCTACCACCAAGCAGACATCCTTTGGAAAAGAGTATGTATCTACAGGATGATTAATTATCTAAAATTCATTAATAACTCTGTAATTATGAAATTTCCGGCAAAAGCGAGATAGCAGAATAGAAGACAATCCTCATTGAAAGCAATTCTATCTTTTAAACATCCTGAAAAGAGCGCGTGTCGTGAAATATACGTCGCCGAATTTCGCAAATGCAAATTAGCCCAAAATCAAAACAGGGCGCCTCAAGGCCGCATGATCTTCGTCGATGGAAGGCTGCTGATGTGACGCAGTTCCCCTGAAGTCGGCCCCGGACGCATACTAACCCCCCATGTCCCGCACTCCTTCTTGCTGTCCTCTCTCCATCTGTCGACGTCCTGTGCACCGATCACAGGCACTGTTGCTTCGCGGCGCTAACGCGGTTTCAAAACAAAAAAAGACTGCAGCAAGCACACATCTATATCCAAGGAACCTATCAATGCTCCGCTATACCATCGCAGCACCTCCGTTCGCTTCCATGTCATCTACCGAACATTTGACACCGTTGCCCGAATCCCCCACGCACCCCCATTACCAAAACTCTTCAGAAGCATCCACGGATATCCTGACAACGTACTGTTAAGCCATCACGTATGCCGTTAAGCGTGGCGCGAGCATTAGCATCCATACTCGTTCTATTACGCTGCATATTATGGCATGCACCAACGACAGCGTTCTCTCGTCGAGCGTGATCCGCATGAAAGTGTCTGCAAAGAACAAAGGCTAATGGCCGTCGCAAGAACACGGATGGACAACTCGTAACAAACGGAAGAGCCTGTTTCCGAAAGACGTATGTCCATTGGCCGCTTCGCTCTGGGAGGCCGACGCGTCCGCATATGCACACATCGCATCTCTGACAAAAATGCCCCGGCACCGATACACGGACCAGGAAGTGCCGAAGCTTGAAATCGGAGGGGAATGTCTAACGAGTTTTGATGAAGACGCCGGTGTTTAGTCGCATGAGGCTTTGTTCTTCCCCTTGTTTTCCTTCCTCTCTAGCGCTTTCTTTCGTGTAGCGACACGGTGACTGAGTGCGCTGCAATATAGTGTTGCGACTAATGTGTTGGCGTGGGAACCTCCGTGGCATCATTGTTACCAGAAGCTTCGATGAGAACTTTCCGGGTTGCGTCCAAGGATAGCCGGTGGAAGAGAAGGGTCTTTCGCATTGTGAAACTGTTCTACTAATGGTGAGGGGCAGGCAGTCGTGAACGGTGTGGGAATGGGTGCTAATTATACTAATGCTGTAAAACGTGGCTACTAGTGATGAGGTGCAAAGGTACGCCCTGCAATTTGCACCGACAAGCTGCCTCTAAATTAAGGGGGAATCACTTCTTTGCAAGACAACAGAGAAAGTTTGTTCGCACAGCGCCCAGAAACGGCGTAAAATATCGTCAAAACAGAAGTAGTGGCGTGTTCTCCTTGCTGTGCCCTTGTCAATGACACATTTTGTAGAATTCCAGGACTATCCGTTGATTTGTATTGGGCCCGCATTCGCAAATATTTTAGTGCGCGAACTCAATCGAGATGGCAGCACATGTTCGAGACGCACCAAACTTTAATTCATTAACATCAACGGCTCAACCTTGTCCTCTAAAAATACGTCACTGACAAGAGAAAAGCTATGAGAACACGCAGTACCAATCTTACGATGATCGTTTAGAGCATTCACGTGTCTTGTGCGAACGAATATCGCCCATAGATTTCTGAAGAAGTGATTCCGCCTTAAGATGTTGCCGCACAATATGCTGAAGCGTGAAAGTGCCGAATAGGGAGCCCAGCTTTTTCGACGTGCATCGTGATGATAAACCATGCTGATACTCCGTACCGCAAAAGGTTTGTACGCGCTGTCACAGTCACTGTTCAGTGTGTGGTACATGTCCTACAAATGCGCTCCCTCGAGCACCTGTTCAAAAAAGAGGGAACGAGCTCCGGAAGCTACTCGGCGTTTAAAGGTCATTCTAAGGCATACCCACATTATACAAAGCTCATTATATCATGCCCACGTGTACAAGCAAAATGAAATTAATATGTCTGTGGAAGTGTACCAGAGCTCGGCGTCACTGCCCAGGTCCGCGCGACTTCCTGTGTCTTGTTTAGGAGCAACGGCTTCCAAGCCGAAGGAAGAGCAGTGGCTGTACATGAGACGTGTGAGGGTCACAACTCATGAATGAAAAGATGACTAATGAGCTTGGCAAGGGCTTTTCAGACTAAATCGCTCTCACGCTTTCTTTTATTACACAGCTTGAGGATCGATTGTGCTGCCCCGAAGTGGCGTAGTTACCATACATATCCTAGTGGAATAAAAACAGAAGAAAAAGAACTGCTCACGGGGCAGAAGTGACTTGTGGCTCGTCTTGCGGCCCTATGAATTCCCTGCGCTTAGCAGTGCATGGCTGTCCAGCAGTCCACCACCACCCTCGCAGTGCACGGAAAGACATGACGTCCAGCGCTCGCACTTACATGGGAATCAGAAAGCTATGACGTTTTTTCGTAGCTTCTGTCAGAGTATTCTACAGAATATCGAACACTGTTAACGTCACGCTCTTATCGGCATCATTCCCACTCGGCACGCCAGAGGGGGACGAGTTCAGTCCTCTTGTTTATTTGGACGTTCGTTTCCTGACGAATAAACACACGGCGCTTGCATTTCCGCTGTCCCTGCGGTTCACACGTAGGATGCTGCGACCTTGCACTAAAATGGAGCAATGAAATGTTTTTTTTTTGTTTTTTGTTGTTGTTATTGTTCTTGTTGCTTGATGCGGCGTTTTGCGCAACAAATAACGTGAGATTTTGCCGGGGAACGACGATCTCATCTGTAGCGCACGCGAAAGTTCTATAACGTGCACCACACCGTCTAGAAACCTTCCGCTCCTTCAACAGAGCGTAAATGAACTGAGGAAGTCGACGTCACTTTGTGACGTTCACAGACCCGATGGGCGGACCAATCAGTAGTAACAGACGAATTTTTTTCGACGGGCAATGAGAGCTTACAGCTGCTCCTCGCACATGCCTAATGCCACGTGAGTGTGCTGACGTCACTCGGGGAGATCGGCCCAGCACAGACTAGAAACGAAGCTTGATCTCCCAAAGACGTGACGTAACAAATAAGAGTCCGCCCAGCACGACTGTGCTTCAGCGGACATTGCTATAGAGAGCAGCCGCCACGAGCTGCATGGACAGCCACATGTAGCTACAGAAAACCTGCGTCTGAATCTCGGCGAATGGTCGGCTGAATCTCGACTTCATACGTCAACATAGGCAGGGAGGAAGAGGAGCAGGCTTTCTGTATCTAGGTGACGTTGAAACGGGCCGGGCTGATGACGGCTTTCTCCGGGCGTTTTTGTGAAGTTGATTGCCCAGCGACAATGTACCTCCTTCGGACAGACTGCGTGATGAGTGAAACAAAGTTACAAGCCACCTTAAACTGGTTGCGACACGTCATCCCAGGTTAATATTAAACGCGGCTCTTTAGCAGGGTTGAGGATTGGGCTAGTTGGTAATGAGACATCTGAACTGAGAGCGCAAGATAGACGGACAAAGAACGGAGAAATAGACAAGACGGGAGCCAACTTCCAACTAAGTTTATTGAAGAAAATGAGCAAATATGCAGAAACCCCCTCAGAGCACACGTGTCACTTTCTGGGCGCACCGATTCTGAGCACACCGGTTCTGAGGAAGATCAATTCCTTTTCGGTTAGAGATACAGAAGGTGTGCTAACGCATACATCTTGACGGCTATTACACTTTTACGCGGTTCTTTACACCGACGTGAACCTGGAGTGAAAGTTTCACAACGAAGAGGATATTGGAAGCGGAGAGATTGGGCACCGCAAATACCGAAGCTCATGCGGCGGGGGATGGGGAGTGGAAGTGATGCCTGAATAGCTTGCCGTTGTTGGCCGCACACGAGTGGGCATCGTCACGACTATAACAAAAAAAAATTAATAAACAGGGGGAGGGGGGGAGACGAAAGCGGCTCTGACATCTCAGCCCTCGCCGCTGCCTGTGACTCAGCGCAGGAGAAGTCACGTGCTTACGGCTGCCAATGGGAATGGACGTAGCTCTGAGCTCTGAGACGTCTGCACGTCTGAGAGGTGCTGATTACTGCGCTATTAAAATCTGTCACCAACGTCCGCGTGGTCAACGTGCGGCACGCTGATGGCTGGCTGTTCATATACATGAACGGCTGAAGCTACTGAAACCGCTGAAGTTGTGACTTTACACACCTCTGCGCGAGGTCCACAACGGCGAGCTCTTTCGGCTCTATCACCACCGTCCAATATGGACATTAGTTTGTCGTAACATGACTTTGGGTGCTCGTTCTTCGACGGCACCGAGTGTAAAAGTGCCGCAGTGTGTTCCCTTCTGCCCCAAAGCTGTACGAATTACAATGAAAGCGCCAGCGACACGTGTTCTGTATACTAAATAAATGTTCAGGTGCTGGATGCAAGCCATCGTGTTGTCTTCCGTGCATCCACTCCTTCCTTCTTATAGCGTACTTTAAGATCACCCGGAACCTACCTGCACGTTTTAATTGGCCCCTTTCTTCGAACCAGTCTACAAAACTAAACACCGGGATGTTTTGTCTTTCGTTTTCGTGACACGGTCCCGGCCAATCGATGCGGGTGCCGACAGTAAAAAGAGAACACGTCTCGCAGCAAGGAGTCCACATCCATTCGTTTAACTCTCTTTTGTCTCAGCAGCCAGCATCAGTCTCCCTTAGCGACACAATGGAGGCATTACGGGCTGCTAAGGCAAACAGACGAAGCAAGAGGCGGGTCACGTCTCACAAAATAAGACATCCAAAGTGAAGCACTCAATGGCACTCAAGAACAGCACTGATGACCCTGCAGACTTGGGGTGGCAGCACCGAAAGACAAGTTATCTGTGACCAGAAAAACGGCTACAAATATCACTCAATTGACGCGCAAAGGGCTATCATCCCCACGAACGAGATAAAATAACTAGACGTGAACTCCCTATTACTGCTCTTTCTTATGCAGGTTTCATAGGCGTGGTGTACTGGCACCAACAAGCAGCTGCAGATGTCAAATAAAGGAACCAAATTGCTCCAGCACCACACAGTTATGAAGAGGAAGATAAAAACGACGTTACACTACAGGGTTGATGATAGTTTCATCGGCACTTCCCCAAATCCCGACGAAACACGCTGTTACTTGTTTCATCGCTGTAAGTGTGCTGCTTTGTCTGCTTTGGCGTCCTCTTCCGCCGTGCGGCCGTTTACGCGCCTTTTCCACTTGCAATGCCACTCGACAAGGACAAAGGGGTGGTTGGTAGCAGGGTTGCGGAATCGGATCACCCATTCCATTCCAATTCCATCCTGAGGAATGAAGATTTGCGATAACTCCATTCCTTTCAATTCCTCGGAATGGAAAGGTACGGTCAATTCCCGCTCCTGGAATGGCTTGGCAACCCCATTCCATTCCTTGAATTCCACCAATAAAAGAATTAGGACCGGTAACCGTACTAGCTAGCCCAGCAGTGGTATAGAGGAGAATGACATTACCCAGCACGAAAAAAGCCCAAAAACAAGGTACAAGGCCCAAAACTGGGGTAGCCAGTTTGACTTCCTCGAAACTCACAACCCCATTTTTTTCTTTATTCACATCACATCACATCACATCGCCCTCCTCCTCCTCTTCATTGGCATCGTCATTACAGGAATTTTCCACTAAAGTAAACGGCGCAAGTGACGTGGGGTTGCGGGCCTCACACTAGTGAAGCCAAAATCTCCATTTTATTTTTTCTTAAAACCAAACCAAACCATCGCCCTTGACTGTGTGGCCACCCAGACCATTATATTCCACTTCCATTCCGCCTGCGACAAAATGCCTAATTCCATTACCAGGACAGTTTCCATCATTCGATTCCATTCCATTCCGAGCTCTGATAAATCTGGAATAAATCTGGAATGATTCTGGAATCATTCCAACCCTGGAGTGGCAACTCCGCAGCCCTGGTTGGTAGCATATGCCGAGCGATCAGCCGGTGGTAGCATGTTACTCCAGGAGCTAGAGGGTCGTGCTGCGTCCTGGACAGACTTCACAGAGAACTGTGCAGACATTTGTCGGGGAAAACCCAGGGCAACAGCCAGATAACCCGAACCCGAACCACTATCCGGTCACGGCGTGAAAGGCGAACATCTCCGCCACTGGATCACACCAGGAAGCGTGAATGTGTTACGTGACATCAGCGCATATAAATGGCTATTTCGTACTGTCCACCAGACCGCCGAACCGAAACGTTTTTCGGTTTCTTTCCGGTTCGGGTTCGCCCATAAAGGTTCGGTTCCGGTTCAGCTCCTCAGTTCACATATATTGGTTCGATTAACCGGTTCAGAGGCGGTTCGGAACCGCTTCGAGGTTCTAATATGCTAGAAAATTATAGGTATAGCCACTCAATATGACACAAAAACTCTTAGTTACGTTTTTTATGTATTTATTTCTGTTTTTCGAACAACAGGACTCCCTTTCATCCCTTCCCCAAGCAATGTGCCGCCAATCTAGGCAGGCAGATCGCTCGAATCTCCACGTCACCCCCCACCCCCAACGATATGATTTAGATTACGAAAAATAAAAATAAATGAAATAAAACAATATGCCTAGATTATAGCGGTAACACGTCATCTGGAAGTGCAACATGTTTTTTCTGTAGCATCTTCATATGGCAAATGAACTAGTCACTATTGCTCAAATGAATTTCCAACACTCCATCGAAGTTTCAAGACTTGCCTTCTTGGGTGTCATTAGGTTGATGCACTAACACATATACAGGGTGTCCACGCTAAGTGTGAACAGATTTTTTAAAAATATATATAACACTTTTTCCAAGATGAAATCAATTGCAATATAGCATATGCTGAAGGGCACTCCCTAGCAGGGCATTAGCAAAGACCAAAGGCGATGTCTTAATTAACTTTCATTAATTAACTTTTTAATTATAAAAGCTACAAAGTTGTCCCAATGAGAACATCCGTTCCTTTCGGTCACCTGATATCGCAGCCGTTTTTAGAACAAAAATCCGTTCCATAGATCGCCCGCAAAAAATTCGTGAAGGAACGCCATTTTTTTCTTTATTTTGTTCATTGCGCTTCTTAGAAAACGCGTATTTCCTTCATCCCCAACGGGAGAGGGGGAAGGAGCACAGTGCCGCCTCATGCGTCGAAGATGAGCTTTAACTTGCGGAAACAAAACAAAAACAAATGTATCTGGTGACTCTATCGGAACTGGCCTTATCTTGGGTTGCATTTTCTGTTTCCTTTTAATCTTTTTCCAGGACGCGAGAGGCGATAGTGTGCTCTTTCTCCCTCTCACATTGCGGGTGAAAGAAAGACGCGTCTTCTAAGAAGCGCAATGAACAAAATAAAGAAAAAAAATGGCGTTACTTCACGAATTTTTTGCGGGCGATCTATCGAACGGATTTTTGTTCTGAAAGCGGCTACGATATCAGGTGACCGAAAGGAACAGATGTTCTCATTGGGACAACTTTGTAGCTTTTATAATTAAAAAGTTAATTAATGAAAGTTAATTAAGACATTGCCTTTGGACTTTGCTAATGCCCTGCTAGGGAGTGCCCTTTAGCATATGCTATATTGCAATTGATTTCATCTTGGAAAAAGTGTTATATATATTTTTAAAGAATCTGTTCACACTTAGCGTGGACACCCTGTATATAGTTTGAGGGACTTCACTCACCGAAACTTGCATTCACTTCGGTGTACTTCCTTTCGCCTTTTTTGCGTCTGCGTTCTGCGGACTGGTACAACTCCGGCCAACGTCTACACCTCTAAAATCGGAACTATAGAAGTACGCCACGCCGCAGCAGCCGCTGTCAGCGCCGGGGCACTTCCAAGTTGCAGGACTGAACTGCTATGACAGGCGAGTCGCGGCACACTTGCAGCAGCAGTGCAGTGCAGCCTTATTGAACATGGTTGTTCTTTGGCTACGTTTGTAATGTTCCACGTGATGTTTTTACAATGCACTGCTACTGCAAACTTTCGAAGGTAGCAATGACAAAACATGTTTCTTCTATAAGCGGCGGCGAGAGGACACCTTCCTCCACCCTTGGCATGTATAGCCTTGTATGTCCCGCCGTACCGAATGGACCGCGAGATCTCGAGTATTATGTCACAAAAAACGAATGTCGCCACCAGACGATGGGATAGATAACAGGCGGCGCACACGAACCCGAACCGGTAACCGAAGTTTTCAGATCGGTTCGGTTCCGGTTCAGTTCTAGCTAAAAATAACCGCTTAATTCCGGTTCTCGGTTCCGGTTCCGTTCGGTTTGGTTCAACGCTCTGCTGTCCACATCACAGCTGTCAATTTAGGCTGGGGGAGGGGTAATGTAGGGGGTAGGGGTCGATTATGATGTGGAAACAAAGTGTCAATGAAGAAGAACTGCGTACGAAGAGGAAGTTAGTTCCGTCTCCAGAAGACATACTGGTAACGATAGTTTGCGCGTAGAACATCTACGTTGTTATTGTGTTATTTAAAAGCATAGTGTCATCTGGGCAGTTACTTGCGTAATTAGATAGTTATGTTTAAAAAAATATTCTGAACAGCTTGATTAACGAAGACGCGGAGGACGTACTGAGTTGCTCCGACAAATAAGCACACTAATTATAATACACCATTCTTTGCGTGTTTAATCTGTCACTGCTTTGCGCCCGTTTTGCATTTCTACGCGTTGCGCGCTGGAGCGCGCGTCGGATACACAGAACATCGTGAACATAAATCGTACTGCATGTACCATGCGTCACCCGACGCCGTGCCTTAAATTGGATAGATAATTCCCCCAAAAGCGCTCGAAACACGAGGAAAGTTGCAAAATGCCTTGGACACATAGTCGCGAAGTGAATTCCTTCAAACCGCACTGCGCTGGAATTTCTAATTTCCTCGGCCTGACGTGTCACAAGGAAGCCAGACGAAAGAAAATTACGCCTCACATCGCAACTCCTGCGCAAAAAGAAAACAAAGAAAAGAATAAAAAAGGACAGAACTGGGGCAGCGTATGAGTTTTCCATGCTCGGCACCATATGGAAAAAGGCTACACAAGTGCAGCACAAAAAAATGCAGTCTCCCATACTGAATATACGATCGCACTGAAGAATGTTATCGTGACAGAAGCGTGGGTCGTTTCTTGGCAGAGACGTTCGTTTAGGTCTATTGATGGACGTATCGCGGTCCCCCCACGCTTTCTTTGACAAAAGCTGCAGCTATCTCGTCCAGCAGAACCCTATGAAGGAGGCGCCGGCGAAATGTGGCCGGCGAAGCCATTCCATCTTCGCATCATGAAGGGGTGCTAACTTCAAGTAAGCACTACAGATCTAGAGGATGTTATCTCGCTCCTTGAAGAAATAACGCTCGGGATACAGTGAAGGACAGCGTGCTGCGAAGCACTCCATCCCGCAAAATGGTACCGCTATTTCACTTCTCATAAACGTACGTGTGTCTACATACAGTATTCTCAAAGCTTCCCCCCGTTGGTTCGGGAAGACGATAGACACGGCAAGAGACACGAACTAGCACCACGTGACCACAACTGACACTGTTAGACGCATGTCATGGTTATTAGGAAGCAACTGTAGCATTCACGTTCGTAGTTTTTAGTGCATTACTATAACAAAATTGTACGGATGGGGGGGGGGGGGGAGGGGTTATATATATGTTTAGTCGAAGAAAAAAGAGAAGGTTGTCGGAAAGCTCACCGGCTATCAAACCACTTAGACTGCAAGTTACACAGAAAGTAACTAGGCTCCAATAAAAAGTTACCATCAAGTCTCAACACTGCTTTTTGAACAGGTTTCTTCAAAACTGACCTTCTATAGCTCAGCATTATGTGTGTCCATAAGGAACCCGAAGAAGTGCTCTTCGACCCCTGGCTGAAGGAAGTCATATCCTTGTCTAGCTATGCCGCGTAAACTCAAAGGCTGCACATCAAGACCGTCACGTTTTCCTCGATGCCCTCATAGCGTGGAGAAAATCAGATCAGAATCGATGTAGAAGGCCGCTTCAAAAGGAACCCTTTGAGGTGCGCGGGGTAAATCGCTCGCTTTTATTTTTACCGAGGAACCGTACGGAAGCGGCCTAAACTGATTCGTACAACAAAAAGCAAACGGCAAACGTACAGTCGTTTGAAAAGGCCACTTAATGGAGCACTACACACGCAACAGCTGACCGTGCCGGGTTTCCCTTTTCACCTTATGGCAGGGGGCGGTGTTTCGCTCCAAGACGTGACCCTCCTACAAAGAGTATTTTTTTCCCTGGAAAAAGTCCGCACACCTTCACAGAATGTGTGTCGTCTTCTTGGGTCTCCCGCACGTGTCGAAAAGAATTTTTAATAATTCAGGCGGCGGATGCTTCTCTATGTAGTTTTTTTTTTTCTTACCGTGAGTGCGCGCGAGCGTATGTGCGGCGGCAAAATTTACTTGCTATCGGAGGCAAGATGCAAGTGACGTGATCTGGTTCCATGTTAGCGCCGCGAAGCAACTGTAGCTATGAGCGGCGTACCGACGTGGTCAGATGGAGAGAGGACAGCAGGAAGGAGTGGGGGGTTGACCTGTTCTAGCCGTCGTGTCTAGCCGGTGGCGGATAAGAATTGTCGCACCTTACAGGGCAAAATACCAGTGCTGCTATGAGCAGCAAAACGTACGAAACGTCGCCTGGCCAGGAAAAAGCGTAGTGATATAAAATTATGCTGTTAAGTTCGTGTCGTTGTATCCAGTCTTGGGTAGTATAGTAACTAAGTTACTTTTAACTTGTAACTGTAACTAGTTAATTTTGGGTGTAACTAGTTACAGTAACTACTTGCATTTCCAGAGAAGTAGCTTTTAACTGTAACTAGTTACTATTTCTGTGAATGTAACTGCAAAATGTAACTAGCTACTCGAACAAATGTCGTTCCCTTTTTTTTTTCTTTACCCTACCTTCCCCTACTTCCCCTAACAGTGTCTTCCTTCCTTTTATACGTAATCGGTATGTGCCCCGTGCCTTGGGCTCTCGACCAAGCAGGGAATTCCGGCTTTGCGAACAGAAATTAGTTGAAGTTTGTGACCCTCAACGGTCGGAGTGGGTCATACGTGAGTAACAGTGTCACTGCCCTACGACGGGATC
Organism: Ornithodoros turicata; assembly: GCF_037126465.1. Taxonomy (NCBI): domain Eukaryota; kingdom Metazoa; phylum Arthropoda; class Arachnida; order Ixodida; family Argasidae; genus Ornithodoros; species Ornithodoros turicata. The sequence goes on along the minus strand of NC_088202.1, from coordinate 40,703,454 downwards.
CTGCCTCCTGTGGATCCGGACAAGGGAATTATTATGCACAAAGAGAAACTTTCCCGTCAGCTCACTTGCGCTCCGACCAGTGCAACGACTAATCCGGCTCCGGTTGCTGGTATCATAAAGCTTCCGTGGCCACTTTATGAAGCAACTTTCGAGTTTTTATCATGGAAGGACGAGAGTAATTTAATTGTAAAGTGCAAGCTATGGAATAAGACGTACTCGACAAACAGGACGTCAACTTCAAATCTGAAAAAGCGTCTTGAGGCGTGTTCCTTGTTCTTGTGTATGTCTCTCTCCCTACACGCTACAAAACGCGTGTGTGTCACCGTGTTCTTCTTTTTCACCGCAATGCGCCAGGTCGCATGCACATCACATGTCGTATTTTTCCGTGCGGGATAACCGCGTATTAACTTATACTGCTTCTGGTTAAGTGCAAGACAACTTTTATCGCACTTCAGTAAATGTAAATAAATGTATGTTTCTAACAATTGTATCACCCTCTCATGGTCATTTCTATAAAAAGTAACTGTAATGTAACTAAGTTACTTTCTCTCAGTAACTGTAACTAGTTACTCGACCAAGAAAGTAACTGTAACTGTAACGTAGTTGCTCTTTTTGGCAGATAAACTGTAACTCAGTTACCACCTCAGTTACCAGTTACTAGCCTTGGGTAAGGTACTTCTAAGTAACTTACCCAAGACTGGTTGTATCCTGTCCCCTCTGGCGTGCCTGATTCGGGGACCTAGTATCACCACAAAAAGTTGGACTGACCGCAATGATTTCGAAGGTGCGTCAGCTAACGTTCCAGTGAGGAAACCAACGAAGAAATTCGCTCTAAACACGAGAAGAAAAAAAGTGGGTACGCGCTTCAGAGTGCCTCAAAACTTCAGCAACGATACCCGTGTGCAGCACGAGTGGTGTTCTATGCGGGTGTGTTGTTCGTCAGTTGTACGTGCTTAAACCTACCACTGAAATACCGACACTGCGTGCAAGAATTGTTCAGTAAGAACATGAAACATGGTGAAACAGATTTCACGCAAGCCGTGATAGTTTGCAGTCTAATTTATTTAAACTTCTCGATGAAATAGCCCACTTACTGAAGAAACTGGTAAACGACTGCCCGAAAATGAAAAACAAGGTCCCACGTACCGAATCGAACTTTTCTTGCTGGTCTTGACACGTTTTCGCCAAGCGCCTCACCCCTGCACGAACTTGGTGACTCGGAGACAGGGCGGGTTCCCAATGTGCCCTTCTAACAATTTATCGTGCCAAACAGAACAAAAAAGACAGAACGTCCAGAGAAATAATCAGTGTCACCTAAAAAAGCTTTTTACGAAATCCGGAAACGTTGCAGGCGTCCTTAGCTCAAATCTCTTGATTATCATATCGGGTACTCTTACGAATAAGGACCAATTTAAGGGTGGCTGGTGTGCCGAAACGTAGCTTTAACGGCTCTCTATGGCCAAGCAGTTGATAGCGGAAAGATCGCGAGAAAGTTCAGCATGACGCTGCCCTCATCAAGTTCCAACAGAATCTTGCTGCGATATCCAATGCTTTTAGGCACAGACAGCGAGCGCTGCGGAGCACTGTTCATTAGCAAGGCAAAGGCTGCGAAATCGCCTGAGGATAACAAGATCAGAGCTAAAACAAACAACGAATGGAATTTACAGCTCGTTCTACAACTGTACTGTGGTTCGAGTTCTATCACGTCCGGACAGAGAACAGAATATACTATATACATATATAAGCTTCACAAACTCGAACAGAACCGGGTTGGACGCTTTCTGTTTCGCGGACGACGGTATCCTTGAGATGGAAAAAGATAGAGGAACGGCAGTGAGACCCCACCTCTCGATTGCAGGTCGAGCTCGCTAACCACTAGGCCACGCTAGCATCTGTTTTTCTTATCAAAGGGCCTCATTCAACGAACAAGACACGCACTCACCTTCTCCACGTTCTCTTCTACACGTTTTCACACACACACACGCAAGGTGAAAAGAATCAAGAGGCAAAGCTCTTCTTGTATGTTCTGCAAATTATGTGCTGCCCCCGAGATGCAAATTGAGAAACCGCGCCGTGTCTCCGCCACGTTCATATGGAAGTCATCGTATGAGCCCATGCGACGGGACAACCTGCTTAGGCCCACGTCATCTGAGGGACTTGGATTTGCCCTCCTGTTCGTCAGACAACTCACTTGTCGGTAATTCTTCCTCAGAGACCAGTATCATCCGTTCTTACGTACTTTCCAACAATGTATTTCATAGAATCAGTTGCCGTCTGTTCTTGCTTGTTCCAACGATATCAGATTCCGCATTAGGGCTTTCATTGTGGAGGTGATTGCAACCTATAGCTTTCTTCATGCGCGGTTTTCGGGGGAATATTTATGTGGGGTATCCAGGAAAAGGCCAAATAATGATTTACCTAGCGGTACTTCTTTCCTGTGCCAATGTACCGTACAGACTTTCACATTTCTCCAGGAAAATACTTTTTTTTTTGTGCGGAGAATGTGTAGATATTAGTCCAGAAGCTAAATCTTGCTTCTTCAGGTTGCCTACGGCCACAATCCCCCCCCCCTCCCCTCGTTAAAGCGTGGCCCCATGAACGTGGCATTTTCGTGCCGTCGTCGACGAAATGCCTTTGGCTCAACAGCTCGGAAACCGTAGATCATTGTTTCATCTCATGCCAGGATGCTGTGCTCTTTTGGGAGGTCTTCAAACGATCCTTCAAAAAGACCATTTTGCGAACCCTTGTCTATCAAGTTTTGTAACCGGCGCCTTCTACTGTACAAAAGCCCCTGGGCCTATGTTACGTGCATTGGTAGCCCATTACGTGAAGGTAGCCCATTAAGTTTCAACAGTGTGAAGTGCACCATTGTTCCACGGATAATTTCCCTGAAGACGTTGAAAGACTTCGCTCTTCTATGGACACCTTCAAACGAACGGTTAAATATTGTCGCCAATGTTTGATACCATTCAGGACTGTAATCGTCTGGCGTGTACATAGGGTGTGTATTGATGTTTGTACCACTGTCGTCCCACACGCATTACAGAGGAAAGAAACAGTGCAGCGAATGGTTAGTGCACTTGAAAGGCAATCGAGAGGAGCATGGTTCTATTCCTGACTGTGTCAGGCTTTTTCGACGACTGTCGTATTTCAATATGTCCCGTTCTTAGGCACATTAAGGCTGTGTCGTGTGTTCCAGCCTCGACACCATAACTTTCCATAAGGCATCTTTTAGTCCGGTAAAGGCACAGCGTTAATATTATTTTCAGGTTTACCTCGGACTCTTTGAAGCTACCATCTCGACATTAGTTTTTGGAAGTATAGCTCACAAACAGTGGCCAAGAAACCCCAAATACTCGAACAGCATCCGCGACACTGAGTGCAGTAAAATGAACAATATATTCGATGTGCTTCTATAAACGTCTAACGAAACAGGGAGAACACCACCAAATGCATGATAAAGATGTTATGTGATGTTTCACCGCGGTACTAAACCCTGTTGCCTGTGGGTTGGTTACTATAAATGATATGAAGATATTTGGTATGTATATGTCCATAGATATCGTCTCATACGCAAAGTCACGAATTATTGTTATTATTATTAGTACATATATACAGGCGGGAGATATCCTGTGGGATAGGAGGCCTGTTGTCAACGAAGCTGATCGTGTTGACTAAGCAAGTCTTATACTTGTACATTGAGTATGATACGTTAAGTATTTTCCTTCATTGCGCACACACTCAACAATGTCGTTCTTCAACGCTCACAAACCAGCTGCCGTGGCATAGTGGTTAGGATGATCGCTTTCTATGCCGACTGGCAGGTGAGGCGGGTTCGAAACCCCGCACCGGCTGAGGGTTTCCGTAGGTTTTTCGGCAGACTTTCAAGACTAATGTCGGCACAGTTCCCCCTGAAGTCGGGCCAGGACGCATACTGTCCCCCCACTGCTTCCTGCTGTGCTCTCTCCCTCTGTTCACGTCTGTACGCCGCACATAGCCACAGTTGCTTCGCGGCGATAACACGGAATTGGAGATTGTCATCATTGTTGGTGCGCATATGGACGGTCCGCGGCAGTAATGTTCCGATAGGTCGCGGAGTTTAGGACGGAGCTAGGAATTTCAGTGTTTGATCTATCCTATGCAGCAAGCTAAAGCCACGGACTTCTTGGAACCGTCGCCCGTTTGTCATCATGCGCACATCAACGCCAGCGACGACGAAAGGATTTGAAGGAACATGAAAAGGATCGAAAAAAAAAGTCAGGAGTAGCCGAAATTAAGGTCACGTCGTACAGAAAGTGCGAGTGCGTGCAGCGTGCAATCCTGGTGCGCAAGAGTGCTTTGAATCCCGCGGGTCAGAAAAGCCGCTTCCCTCGACTGCCCGTATAAGACGTCACGTCGTCCGTCCAATAGTGAGGCGCGCGGCTTTTTTTTTCTCCATACTTTCTTTCTGCGGTTACATTTGGCACCAGCCGCCACGCGTCTGATCAACACGGAGCAGACGATCGGTCGCATTGCTAGCAGACGACTTTTGGCAGGCAATAAAAAGTGATCCATGATTTGACGTCATATAACTCACCGGAAGGAGCTGGGAGAGATCGCGCACTTCTGAAAACTAGTTTTCTCAGGAAATCCGCGCTCGTCGAAGAAAATATCTTGCTTGACAGTTATTGAAGGTGGTATGTTCGTATTCTGTAGGAACATGTTAAGTGAATCTGACTGCTACTGTGCTGTCCTTAAATCTTTATGTATTCACACTTCTGTTTCTGTCAGCGTTTTTCCTCATTTTCCCGGTACAGAACACAGCGTTGTGCTTGCCAGTTATCACGGGTCCTCGATAAAGGGCAAGCGGAACTGCCATTGTAGCGTGCTCATCACCTTAAAAGCATCCCCAGTCCCTCGCATTATCCCCCACAGGCTTAAAGAACGCTGAGAGACCATCCAGGAAAAAGGGTATATTGACGTCCCATTGCAGCTATAGCCTACGTTGTAAACTAATACGATAAAAGGTAGTCAATTAGAAGAGGAGGCGCTGAACAGGACGGTGCAGAGCCACCACGTGAGCAAAGTACTGTGCCGTGTCGTTGGCACATCGTCCGGTTGATCACGGGTCGTTTAGACGAGACGCAGCCCCTCATAGCTGCAAACACCACGGCGAAAATTGAGCTCATCCATTACTGCGCCAGGAAACATTAGTTGAGCCGCTCTGGTCATCTACGAGAAACGGGCAGCGCCACGCTGGGGAGAAAGAGAAGCGGTTGCTATGGAAAACGTTGCCATGACGACAGTTTCCCCGCCTCGTTTTCTTTGTTCCTTATCGTCAGTTATGGCCGCCCGAAATTTTATGCGACCCTCTCGTTTTACCGGTTGCGTTTATTGGCTTTGACGGGTCAAACGCGTGGTAAAGGCGGAGAAAGTTATGGTATACGGATGCTCTTGTTAGGCCTTTTGGTGGTATGTTCATTGACGTTGATGTAACAGCAATAAAAGTGGAACGAAAGTCCTCGGCCGATCACAAAATAACCATTGAACCCCACTTTTAACTAGGCACTTTTTTTTTCGCAATTAGCGCAGCTATTGTTAGCAAGAACTGTCCAGTGCACTTCCGCACTGAATCTGGACCCGTTTTTTCTTTGCTTCTCTCTTCTGAAAAAAAAAAAAAAAAAAGATGAAGGGGCTCTAATTCTGAAGAGTCAAATATTACATGAATGACATATCTTGATACCTTTTAAGCAGAGTATTATTCATCATTTTCTTGCTTCACGCATGAATGAACCTTGACAGACATACAACAAAGTGTTCATGCAAAAACGTTATCCCATAAAATAAATCTCCCAAGGAAAACGTCGGCCAAATAAATTTCTGGAGCAAATGAAAAAGTAGACGGATACAAGTGATCCGCTTCTAAGAATTACGCTTCAACCCAATGCCTGAAAATGCCTATTCTACCAACTGCAGTCAGTTGTAGCGAATCCTGCGGATCGCGCAGACGTCAAGTCCGCATGGTACACACAACAAGCACACTGCTAACTGAAAACGAGACTATAAAGGGAAATGTGAAAAACGAGAGGTCCAATGACTTAATATCCCCGTCATCCTCAACAGCCATGCAATCAACGCAATGCAACACAACGAATTAATAAAAAAATTAAAAAGCAGAAGACGACGATTAAAAGGCAACCGCCCCTGGCCGCAGGTGCCACCACAGAAGGGCGCAAATTGGAAAGATGCACATGCCTGCAGCGATTGCACAGAAGCGCCGTGAACATCCTGTATATCATGCTTTCCCGCACTATAACCCATATAGAGGTGAAGCCAGCTTTACGCTGGGGCGTGCGCTTCCTAATCGCAACAACGCCAATCGTCCTCAACTGTTCGAAGAACAAAGAGGCCGCAGAAAGTAAGAAAAAGAGTGCACCACTGTCGAACGTGCCACTTGAAATCGCTGCAAACGTACTTGCTACATTACACAAAATGTTATAAATTTCACGCAAGCTCAATCCCGATATGATGGAATATTTTGAGCTCCGATGTTTGCATTTCTCGATATAGATTCATAATCATCGTTTCTTTGTTTCCGAGTACAAACAAGCGTTTTAGTGCCACACTCCCCTTCCAGCACAACAATGTTACCCTCGTCAAACATACGGGCAAACTGTTCCAGAAAGAGTACATTTGCTGTGTTTGCTTTTCGTGCACGTAGCCCTTGTGAACTGGGCAGCATCAGGAATTTCCTTGTCCTCCTTTATTTTATGATTCGCACCGGGTACGGAGGTTGGTCTTAATCCTTATGCTTACAAAATGCAATTACCGAGGAACCACCGCGGGCAGAACGGATGGTGCTTGAACAAATTCGAGGGACGATAGCTCCTATCATACTATCTTGAGCATCCTTCTGAGGAAGTTTTCCGGGGTCACCACTGGCGTCCAATGTTTCGTCACGTGACCCTATCAAGCTATACGGACGGACATACACGGTGACTGCCCCCAAAAATATATATTCCTTTACTATTAACATACTAATTTTCTTATTTTCAGTCTACGATGACGGTGGTCGTCGCTCAAACCTCGTATTCGGGTCATCACACCACCTGCAACGCAGTGAAATGCTTACTTGTATTCTTCCTCATCCTGTAGGTCCCACGCTCCTAAAGCAGGACTTCGTCGCATTAGACGCTCATGACCAACCGTTGCACCGAATGATATCATTTTCACTACTGATTTGCGAAAAGCGCCGCACGTACGCCTTTTTTGTGGACATGAACATAGCGTGAAGTTTCCTCTAACTGTGTGTTCACACGAGCGATATCCTCACGGAAGATTCTAGTGGAAGAAAAAAGAAAAAAGCTGCTCACGGAGCCCAAGTTCCGTCCCGTGTTATGTTGAGCATTCACAGGGTGTCGGAATGTCGGGAGTATCGTATTGCGCACTTCGCAGACGATACTTAGCAGACGACACCGCAAACTTGGTGAGGCATACTATGAAGCTAGCTGTCATCCGCTGAACGTCGTCTTCAAGTAAGAATAGACTGGCAGCGCGAGAAAAAACTGCAAGATACGGGGCACTCACTATAAACAATGGGGCCATCAGCAAAATGGATTGTCTTCTTGCCTTTCCTCGTGCAATATCTCAAAGTGCACGAAACGCGCCGCGGGGAATAGTAGTTAAGGCAGAACCGTCAGGAGGCGATGGAACTTAAGTGTGGAAACAAAAAAAAATTGTTCTTCAATGGCAGCGTTCGGATAAAACTTTCACGGGCGATGGATCCATTAGAGAAAATGAGGAACTTCCACGTCATAAATGACTAGCAAAGCGCGACCCGGCGTTACGCAATCCACTACATGATGCGGGACATATAGCGCCGTCATGCACTCAACCGACTGTTGTGGAACCGGTAGCTAGATAATCTGCTCTACCGTAAACTCCATAATCTGCTCAAAGCCGAGGTTGTCACTCATGGAAACTCGTTGGATCTACGACGCACCCCGCGCTTTATATATAAAAAAAAAAAGACAGAAAGAAAGAAAAGGAAAGGAAAAGTAGAAAAAAAAAACTATCTTTTCAACGCTCGTAGTTGCGCACGATCAATAGAAATTTTCGCTCCACAACTCTTTGTAGCCTATATTTTTGAAAAGCTTAAAACGTCCTCATTCAATAAACCAATTTTCCTATCCACAGCAAAAACGCGGCAAAGCGTCCATATACAGCAGCGCAAAATTATTTATCCTTTACTCCAAGGTGTTAATCTTGACTGAGGTGTGGAAGTCATCGCTTCGTCGCTATTGGTAATACCTCGGAACCTGCTCTGTAAACGTGGCTTCTAAACCAATTGCGTTCATTTCGCCGAATTAAACGCACGAAGTGATGTTGAATTATGACGACAAAGTTGTATTCACAGTGATACACTCGGCTGTATCGCTGTTTGGACGTGCTCTGAAAGTACCGTTCAATACCAACATCAGTGCTCCGTGTTCGGTCAACGATCATATCCACGTCACGTAGGCTCGTAGAAATCGTACACCGGCGATGGACGAAGTTCCTCTATTACTACTGAAATGAACTCGAAAGTAAATGAAATGCCTCCGCCTGTAGGGATATTTAATTTTCCGTCAACAGGTAGAATTTCGCTTCCGGACGATCCCGCCATTACCCTCCCTCCCCGCTTCCAGGAGAAAGAAATTAGAAAACGAGGTGAAGAGTGGGAAACCGATCGACGTCACACAACAACAAACTTCCGCATGCCGTTCGGTAGAAGTGTCCTCCAAGTATATGTCGTAAATCGAAAAGATAGAAAAGCTGCCACAACAGCTGCACTTTGCTGCGTCTCTTTTTGTAACCCCTTTTATTACTTCAACGGATGTAGAAGTCTAATTTGAGAGCATGTGCTTTATCCTGCGCATAATTGTCCAAGAACATTAAAAAAAACACCTTGTACGGTTATACCCAACAACTATTCAGGATGTATCACTCACTCCCCGGCCGGCTTTGTTGAAAGTGGGAGGGGAAAGCCCTTGTTTGGCATTGATGACAACGGACATAAAAGGGGCTTACGTTCCACTTTCTAGCTCGAATCAAAAGTGATAACGCTATCAGTGTGTGCATGTGGCTGACCTCGAGCGTCCTGTCTGGGCCACGACCAACTTTCACATCGCGATCGTAACCGTGACATTTAAAGTTCGCGCGCTCCAACGCCGCTTTGATAGGCTCGCGCGCGAGCTCGTGGCGAATCACGGGCCGAAATGATGCATTTAAGTTGAAGACAGAACCCCTGATGATCTTTTTGGAGTGCACCAGTACGTCGTGTGTATAGTATAGAGCTGGACTCTGTGTCACGACCAGTCGTAATGTAGAACTACCAAAAATTGAACTCTGAGTCATTTTGCGCTGGTGGTTGATGGTGTTGGCGAAAAGGCCCGCCGTTGTGGGCCCCAGAGAGGCGGGCAACGTCACGACTGACGCCCTGGGAGAATGTGCGTCGTAGGCCGACTTCTAAAGGAACTGTGCCGACATATGTCTGAAAGCGTCTGAAGAAAACCCACGAAAACCCCAGAGAGCACAGCCGGCCCCCGGATTCGAACCCGGGTATCTCCCAGTCTCGACGTGACATGGCCAGCACGCTCACCAATGGGTCACGGGAGCCATTTTCCGCAATCAACATACACACTAAGAAAGGGCGAACCATTGCACAGAAAGACAACGTTAGGGCTCCTTATGTGTGGAAAGCACGGGGAGTACGCCCCTTTTGTGATAATTAACAGAATGGAATAAGTGTCACAAAAAGACGTACACCTCCCATTTTCAACAAATCAGGGGATTCGATTGGGAGCTACGACCAGCCCGCGTGTGACTAAGTTGTAGTTGAGTGTAAAAAAGGGGGTAAAACAAGAACCCGTCACCCGAGGAATTCTGCTACTCCCATTAAGATCATCTAATGTCCGAACTGCGCCGCCCCGCGGCCCATAAAAATAGAGACGACCCCGTCGCGAACCCCCTCCCCCCGCCTCCTCCCCCGGTTTCCCTCACCGCGTTTCCGGACGTCTTCCGATGTGAGCGCATGAACGTTAGCCAAAACGATACACTGATATTTTATTGGAGCTACCTTCTGAGCGAGTTCTCTGGGCCAAGACGTCTTGATGCACAACAGCATGCTCGCACATACTGCTTCGCTCACCGCCAACGTACGCGAAGCCGTTTTCTTAGGTTTTTGGAGCCCGCTCTAATTCGAGAAGACGCCACTGTGCGGTGCACCGAGAAGGCGCAGCGTCCGTGTCTGCCGCCATAGACGCAGACGCTGTTGCTTTGAGTAGGAGTGAGTGCACTTTACGACATAGGTTTTGGCCCTCGTGCCCAAGTGAAAGCAGGCGTGAAAGCCAGGCTGTGTCATGCATCGAAAGCGTCGCGTACCCCGCATGCAAGCGCATATATGAGAAACCTCCGAGTCTGCTGCCATGAGCTTCCTGGTAACGCAGAATAGCAGTCACGGCGTCGATGTTTTTTTTTTTTTAATTTGTGCGCCGTTTTGCGAACCCCATCGGCACGTGTCGCGACCCACAGTTTGGGTACCACCACTCTAAATGAATGAAGCCCACAGAAAGGAAAATGAAAATAGCAACAAAAATGAAAAGGAAACAAAACATCACCCCTGTCTCTCTTGGAACCGCATGCGCACACGCATACCTGCATCCCCTAGTATCATCTACACTTCACGCCCTCCTCGTTATCTTATATTTGGTTTTGCTTCATCTTTGTGCTCTATTTTCGTTTTACGTAAAGCAAGCTGACCTTTCCGAAATAAACGTATATCCGCCCCCCCGCCCCCCCCCCCCCCCAGAAGTGAGTGGAATTGCGACAAACAAACTGCAACAAGGATGCGTGACTGAAACTTTCCTGCGTGTTGGTGATAGGGCGGAATTAAGCAAAGCCATTGGATTACCAGAGTGGGCACATCCACACTTTGAAGAGAAGTCGCAAAGGCCAGAAGCAGACAGTCGTAATTGGATGATCAATCACCAACAGTCAACGTAACAATTGAGCTGTCAGAGGCGCCAGAAATGCGACTGCCGTATCCTTGGAGACATCCATTCACTTTCTGACATTGTAAGCAACGCCACTATACGCTTAATTGCACCGAAGGACTGATCGCGCTCTGGCTAACCAACAATACAAGGCAACGCATCAAAAGTACATGCACACACAAATAAAGGTGTACACGCAACATACATAACAGCTGCAAAGCGCTTAATCGCGGTAATTCATGTTTACCGTGCCGGCTTCTTCCGGTATCATAAAACGTTGAGGTGTGCTGCGAAGGGCGCTGGAGAGAGATGTTCAGGACCTTACCTGTGAAAAGAGAAGAAAAATGTTCACACCTCACAATACTACAACACAAGGTGCATAAAGAGCAGAGACCTAGCTTGCCGCTAGCTTAACGGTAGCTTCAACTACCGTCTTCAACTTAAGAAGGAAAAGAAATCTAGTCCGTCAACTACATACGCAGTTGGAGATAAGGAGAGCAATACGGCGCAGGGAGAAATACTACAGCGCCACCATGCGCCATCAGTGGCAGAGCGCACTTTCTGCCGGCATTATATGGCATTATCTGGCGCCAGGAAGGAGCGTGTTCAACCATCCTATCCACGACGCAGTAATATTTTGAGAGCTGACGGACTAGCTTTCTTTTCCTTCATAAGCCGAATAGGACTACAGACAATTCTCATCGCAAAACGCTGCACAGGTAATGCCAATGATTCCCCCTGAATTAAATTGAATTAAATGGAATTGAAACCTTATTTCACATTGTAGCAAGTACAATGTGGGAGACCCAGTGGAAAAAGCTGCAAGAAGCAGCTTCACGAGGCTCTGGGTTGCCGATGTGTCAGCTTCGACAAATGAATTTGTCAATTTGACAGCTGTCAAAAAAAAAAAAACCAAAGAAAGTACACCCCCACAAGGCTATGTTCGCTATGCCACTTCTCAATTCATCTCATCTACGCTAATGACTAACACAAATTAAACAGTGGAATCACTACCACCACTAATCATCATCACCATCATCACTATCATACTCCTCCTCTTCATTGGCATCATAATTACAGGAGTTTTCCACCAAAGTGACTGGTGCAAGTAATGTCGAGTTGCAGGCCTCACGCTAGTGAAGCCAAAATCTTCATTTTATTTTTTCTTCAAACCAACCCACCAACCAAATGAAACAGTAGTTCACATAATAGACACGCTCAAATAAGTAACATTTGAAGAATTTCTTTGCTGGAAGTTTTTACATCGACTTGGAATTTAGTTGAAATTACAGGCCCTTGACAGGATAGCTTTTGGTTACCGTAGTTCGTTTTGAGAACGGAATTTTCCATGTGGCCGGTTTCACGTCAGTTCAGGCAGGGAAGTCCCACAGACCTCTTGGATTTTCATAACTTTTTTTATATTTAGAAGCTTATCGTACATGATGACAAACAGCGGTAAAATGAATAATTTCTACGGAATAGGTTTCGCGCCAAAAAAATCCAGATAATCCGGCCCGGAATTCGAGTGTTTCAGTTTTGCCGTGTTTGCACGCGTATATCTCCCGAGTCTGCAGTGAAATTTTTTTTATGCTTTAGTATGCCTACAGGCCAGCAGTTCGAGCGCAAATTTTGGGGCGCAGGAGCTCTGTGATATAAAAAATGGCGAACATGCTCTCTCGTGCGGTTTTGTGCCAACTTCGACGCGTGATTTTTCTCTGTAGATATTCCTCACTACCCTATTTGATATCACTTCACTCAGCTTTTAATGCTCTTTCATCTGGTATATATATCGTGCGTATACCCCCTGGTATCTGCTGAAACAGGCAAATGTTAAGGTATATTTCGAAAAAACAAGGATTTTTAGCCTGTTTGAGCCTGTAACATTTGCCTGTTTCAGCCGATACCTGTAGGGCGTATACGCACGATATATATACCAGATGAAAGAACATGAAAACCTGAGTGAAGTGATATCAAATAGGGTAATGAGGAATATCTACAGTCAGAGAAATCACGCGTCGAAGTTGGAACAAAACCGCACGAGAGAGCATGTTCGCCATTTTGTATATCACACAGCGTTGCTCCTGCGCGCCAAAATTCGCGCTGGGACTGCTAGCCTGTAGGCATACTAAAAACATTAAAAAAATTTCACTGCAGTACCTTTTAGGACTCGGGAGATATACACGTGCAAACCCCGCAAAAATGAAACACTCGAATTCAGAGCCAGATTTCCTTTTTTGTTGTTTTTTTTTGTTTTTTTGCGCGAAAACTATTCCATAGAAATTATTCATTTTACCGCTGTTGGTCATCATGTACGATGAGCTTCTAAATATAAAAAAAAAATCCAAGAGGTCGATGGGACCTCCCTGCCTGAACTGACGTGAAAGCGGCCATGTGTCTTTGTGGCGTGTGTTAGCACTGCCCTCCATCCTCTTCTACTCTTCCCCCTATACGGAGACGTATTCGCCCTACGCACTTGCGAAGACCTTCGCTATACACTTGAAAGGACCCCAAAATTTATCGCTGAACATAAAAGGATTATGCAAGCAGACTGGTGTAAACATGGCCTAGGAATATTTATGACCGTTCCCAGCAGTGCGCTCGAGAAAGAGACAAAACAGCACCTCGTTTATCCGCGCACTTGCCACTTCTCACCACTTCGAACATGCCCTGTCGACCATGTGACGATGCCGCTTGCTTTTTTAAGACGAAAAATTATGTTCCGTTCCAAACATATTTTAGCCCACAAACGATCTGTCCCAAAGGTGCTTCTAAAGTTTTTGGGCACCGTGGGATCCGGTCCTAACGGTGAGGCGACTCATTATTGTGTTCCACCACATTCACACCAGCTATGAGGAAGTGTGTCTCCCCTGACGATGAAACTCCTCACTCATCATCGTTGAAATAAAGTTGTTTTTATTTTAGCTACCATATCTCCTTGTCTTGATTTCAACTTGATTCTATCAACTTTGCGAATTTTATCGTGTGAATATTTTTATCTTGTGACTCTGCACAAACTCCGTTTGATCTGTGTGGCGCTACGGTGCTGTCCCCTCCTCTACGACCTTCAGGTACAAGACCTATATAAGGTTAGAGAAGCCAACGAACTAGTAAGGAAATGTGAAGGGAAGTGCCTCAGGACGAGCATATCGTCCTAAGGCACTTCCCTTCAGATATAAGATGACTACTCGCATATCTGTAAGAGCAACGAGGCAAGTCAAACAATACTGCACCTTAACGATCCACAAAGCATGTAGGGGTAAGTCGTTTTGACGTTTCGAAGAGGATACCCCACAAGCACGTTTTATATTTACATTCCTAAATTAACACCGATCACCACTTCGTACTAAGTTTCTTGTCAGCGGCATAGCACTCACGATAAGCACCCGCGGTTTTGGAAGCCATACATTGTACGAGTTGTTACTGAGTTCCTTTCCACCCCTGGATTAATAGATGAACTCTTACAGAACACTTGTCCATAATCATCCCTTTCTCATCCCTTCCGCAACAGCATGAGGCAGTGCATACCGCCATGGCGGCGGTGAATAGCCCAGCACATCATCATCCCATTTACATGCGTGTCCGTCGCCTATAAAAGAAAAAAAAAAGGACGGCTCACAGTGTGCGAATTACTGAGCATGAGGCTAAATCCCGAAAACAAGTACGAGTTCTACACCCGGTTTTTGCTACCTACCGTTACACCTACTAAGCAGTACTCTATAATATATATATATATATATATATATATATATATATATATATATAGTAGAGTGCTGCCACAAGCAGCCGCGGGACCATATCGCACGATTACGGCGTCTTCGGGATTAAACATGCCGGCGACGACGCAGCCGTAGGCGCGGAATTGATTCAACGGATACGACGATATCGCGGCACGAAACATAAAATAACATCAAATAAAACAAAAATAAATTCATACGCATCGCTTAGTAGAGTTACTACATTTCGACTGTCAATACCGTGCGACGATGGCTTCGTCGGCGATGGCTTCGTGACTCTTCCATAGCGGGAAACGAAGAGCGAAGACACAATACACCAAAGAGCGATACGCTCGAAAGCTGTCTGGCGTAGTGTGTTTTCACTGTTCCTCTACCGCCGTGTCTGAAAACCAACTGGCCCAACTTTCTACGCTATATAGGTGATTTTTGCGTCATTTGCGGAAAGAGCCTGTGAGTGCGTGTATTTGCTCCGCCGAACGTTGAACGCGGAGCGTCGCGTATCGTAGCGCACGCCAGACGATAGCGTACTGTCCGCTAAGACTCTCTAATAGCGAGATTTAGTGCATCGTATACGCTATCGCCTTTGCGTACGTAAGGAATAGCGTGGTGGTTCTGGGCACTGCGCGAATCTCTCTATGTTTTGCGCATGCGCAGAACTAGAAACGCTGTTCTTTATGTACGCAAAGGAGATAGTGTACGGTGCACTAAACCCCCGTAATATATCATATGTCAAGATAACGGCACAGTACATCACTCTGTTGTAATATCTCGCTAACATTCCACTAGTGCACTTACACAGAAGCTCACCCGTAGAGACTTAGCATTCAAACCAGTCTGTCAGACAAAATTCGCCTTCCTATCCAAAATAACTTCTTCAATGGAGAGAATTAATCCCCTTTCTCCATCCGTGATCACTCTCGCCACCATCCTTCATGCACGTAATCGTCCTCGTCCATCATAATTCCCGTCGCATCCGCGCGACACCGAAATGAGACCCTTTCGTCCTTCGGGCCCGTTTATCCCTTTGCCTTGCTTTTTCATTATCAACCTTCCCTTCTCATATCGGCTGCAATCTGCCGGCGAATCCACTCATGCAACGACCGACTAACTTTTGCTTTCATCTAATCGCAGTACCGGAGGTAGTGACCCATGCCAACGGTGCAATATAACGAAGGCGTCCACCATTGGTTGGGCAGCTGATATAAGGAGATAAATCGACAATTGATAGGATGAGAGGTGCTCCAACTACTAAGCTCACGAACCCGATTAATCCTAGTTCATCATCGCGGGGTTGGCTTAAGGTTGACTCGCTTTGCTGACACAAAGCAATCGTGGATAGGAAATTACGCGCCACGAGCGCTTGACGACAGCCTTGCACGACTTATTGATCTCTATGTTTGCAGTATCATTTGTCAGCGGTCGTCGTATCGACGATTTGCTAATCACGCTTACATTAGGGCAGAAGATAGTCTGTGAAATGCGCAGTAGGATTCCGGGAAAAGTTCTTGCCAGCTATAATCTGAGGGTCACCAAGTTGCGGGCATGCAAGCGGTTGTGCAATTTTTGAAATCATGTGACCTTCTGGACACGCTCTGAAGTCTGTGTGTGCCTCGGTTACTGTCCTAAGGGCAGGATACGTTGCGCAGTGCGCACTGAGTGCCATTCCTGTATTTCGCCTTCGAACTTTTGAACTCATTAACAGGACACGGTCATTAGCTCATTCCTTTTTCTTTCTTTTTTACAGCGGAGGTTCGTGGAGATCACCGTGTCCGTGTGGCCAAAACCTCCTCGCCTCTCCGAGTCAGAGAGAAAGCAGACAGAGAGTGACAGGTGCGCGCGCCGGTGTGAAATTGGCAAGCGGTGCGAGAGAGCGGCAGCTGGGTGCGGTTCAGGGGAACCAAAAGGAAGCACACATTAGAGAGTTCCACGGAAACAAACCAAAAACAAAAAGGGAGCTTTCAAATCCAAGATGAGCAACGTGATGCCATGCCGGCCACTTCAAAGGAATCAGGTGCTTGGTGTACCATATTTTCGGAACCGTTATCGTGAAGACCTTCCTGTATGCTAATTCTCTTCTCATCTACCTAAATCTCCCTACTGAACCGGCGCCGCGATAATAAACAAACTGGGGTGAGCAGTGTGACGCCGCTTCTAGTGTGAATCCGGGGCCTCGATTATGGCCTAATGCATGCGGGGGTCAATACGGTACTTAGGAATCAATCTTTAAAGGGGCCATGAAAATATATTCGATAAGCTTAAGGTCATCTTCAATTTCTTCCTCTCTGCTAAACCATTCACTCTGTGAAATATGAAGATGAAAATCGTTCAAATAGCGAAAATATGCGCTATTAAACACGGCCGACAACGGCGGCTGCTCCGACACGGCTGCGAGGCAAACTGGCCGTGATGGTGATGTTGCCATCGGCAACATAGGTGATGTTGCCGATGGGCGGACGGTCTTTTGCAACCAAATAGAAAAGTTTGCGAGCAAAACAAACTTTCTCTTGAAATATGCTATAGTCTAACCTGGAGCTTATGGATCGTATTTAATCACCACCAACAACAACTTTATTGCGAGATGATGAATGGGGAGTTGCCTCGTCAGGGGCGACACTCTACCAGAGTTCGAGGTAACTCGTTACTGTAACTAAGTTCCTTTTTTCGGTAACTTATGACTTAACTCGGTACTTTTGCGCCGTGGTAACTTTCAGAGGAACTCGTTCCTTTTTCAGGTAACTTTGCCAAAGTAACTTAAAATAAGTTCCAAGTTACTTTTAATTCGCTTTTCACTCACGTCCACATATTTTGTTGCTTTCTCTCCGGTTCTTTCATGGCATTTTATGCCATAAAGCGTGATATTCAATCAATGACAGTATTTTATTCAGGAAGTAGGAACCGCTGCCATTGAAATGAAGCTGGACCATTCTGCGCCCACATGGAGTAAGATGTAAAGCGTTCGAACTGTTGGACATAAACGAAAACGATCTAAAGGCTCATTCACACATGCGTTTCAAAAACCTGCACCGTCTCAGCGTTCGCGGCGCCGCCGAGAGGGACCTGTCACACATAGCCGAGCCGCCATCCTGAAACGCGCTTCGTTGTTGTTGCTACGTCAAGATCGTACCGACACTTCCAGCTCTCTTCCTCCAAATTTACATTGTGGAGCGTGTTATCTATTTTAGGATTATTGTGAAGCATTTCTGCTAGAATCATCAATCGTTGGAACGACAGACGTGACACAATGGCAGAGAAAGAACGGCAGAAGAAGCGAGACACATGTGTACCTACCGACGACCAACACACGGTCGCACACAAGTCGTATTTATTTTCGTCGATTCCGTGGTTTGCGGAAATTCCCAGCTCCGCGTTGACAGCTCGGACCACAAACAACTATTGGTGACAAATAATTTACTCACGCGGTAGCACCAAACACACACACGCACAAATGACAAAGGATCCCAGCGCAGTATCGGGAGGCAGCCCGTTGCCCCCCGGCGCCAAAAGGAAACCACTTCCACCCCTCCGAGCGCTCCGATTTGCTGGATGAAAAAGCGTTTGTGGAGCAGCGCTACGGAGATGCAGCACGGAGCGGTTCTCGAAAACCGCCTGAAAACGCCTCGCGGTCTCAGAGCGCGGGGCGCCGCCTCAAGAAACGCATGTGTGAATCCAGCTTTAGCGTGTTGCACTCCTCCGAGGGCACCTCAAGGTCTAACTCAACTGCTCACGCGCGCTGGACCTGTGTAGTGCTCCTTTGTGTCCGAATTAACTTGGAAGTAACTCGTTCTTTTAACTTTTTCAGGTAACTCCGTAACTGCGAGTTACATTTTAAGCAGAACTTCGTTATGAACTTAGTTACATTTTTTACACGGTGACCTAACTTGTAACGAGTTCATTTTGACGGGTAACTTCTCGATCAATGTGCTCTACCCCATTGCTGGTGGTGATGCGGGGAATGAAATAATGAGCCCTTTTACAATACGAGTCGAAGTCCTATGGTATCCAGAAAGGTGAAGAGAGCTTTGACACTGAAGCCTACCAGAAGTGTAATGTAGACGGTGGGTTCGCAAGAATTTCGTCCCTGGTAGTATGTCATGCTCCGCAGGTGGGGTATGACGTCACAACTTACTCCCATGAGTACTTTGACGCCCTTCGACGAAATACTGTGTAACCTCACAGAGTTTTAAGGGTTGTCTCCCAGATTTGTCGGTGGCCTTTTGGGAGCTGCTACGTACGAAACGATTCCCAGAAGCTTCGTGAGTCGCATAATCGATTCCGCCATCGCGGACAATTTGCGTTTCACCATATTTCTACTGATTTCGACGACAAATATACGACAGCGTGGATTGTTGTCCAAAGCGAAACCACGTAGCCGCGTGGTCCCGTGGTCGGAGTGGTGTGCTCGCAGTCGTCCAGAATTGGCTGAGGGGGCTGGATGTTAATGACATAAGACCGCGTTGGACGAATGTATCTGACGGTCGCGCCCCGCTATTTTTGCGCGGTACTTGCGATCCCGGTGCACTGAATACGGTTACAAATAGACGTGTTCATGGAACCGTTTCCGGCAAAGTACTCGGAATTCGCGAGAATCATTTCACGGTCCCTCTAATGACCTTGAAGGAGAGATAACATGCAGGCTAGCTGTTTGTACGTAATAACAATACTCGTAATAATAACAATGTTTATTCCACCAAGTGCTTGACGGGATGGTGAAGCAAAAGCTAGACCCCCGAGACAGGGAAAAGACGTATCTCGAAGTGACGTTGTGTGTTGTCCTGTGTACGTCTCTCGGTGTCTCTCAGGCCATTTGCAAATGTTCCAGGGAAATCGCGTCCTGGGTGCGCATGCCGGGAAATGCTGTGCAAAACGACAGCGACGGTGCATACACCAGTACAACGACGATGACGATCGGAGACGATAGCAAATCGCTGCAGTTTTGCAGCGATTAAATCCCGGCACACCCTGCCAGGGCGCGCGCAGCTCCCTGGAACTTCTTCAAATGGCCTATAGCCTTTCTACAAACATTTTAAGAAACATATTTGTAGCAATATGTTTAACAAATTTGCAGACCATCACGGAAAGTGTTGCGACATTTAGCGGCAATGTCAAACGTTATTTTCGGTTAGTTAATCGATTAATTAATTATTGGAACACTTGTGACCTACATTGTCTTTCCGACCACCCATCTCGCTTCTGGATCAAGAATGACGGAGTACCAGACTTGGATAAAGAAAAAAACAACATGCGATGTGCAATTCCTACTCCGTCCCATGCCGTTTTACTTTTACATATGCTGCGCGCTTTTGCTCCGAAGCAGATGGTTATTGCCAGTGAGGCAATTAGAAATTTCCCCGCGAAAGCGCGAAGCAATAGCGTTAAAAAAAAAGAAAAAAAAACAGCGTTGCTCATATCGAACGAATGAAGAACGACAGCAGTATCGAATGGGAGGCTCACGCGCAAACAGAGCATCAACACCCGTATTCTTTCCCATCCTTAGGAAAACAAAGGCGTACGTCAAATGCAATTCTGACTCTGACACAGGGGTCGAACTCATCTCTCTAAACTTTTGTTTCATACTCCGCACTTTCGCTAATTCGCAAATACAGCATGCGCGCTGCATCCCAAAGTTTCTTTTCCGTTTGTTTTCGCCCATCGCACGCAGCTGCCACGGCTTCTGCACTTGATCACTGCGTTGAACGTAGCACACGGAGGCACACCGAAATATCTGAATTGTTTCGAAAACGAAGGCACCACTGCGTTCGTTAAACAGTTGAGAAGTTCTCCGGCGACGGAGAAAATATCGCAACTTCGGTTAGCAATGGAGCGCCTTAGAACAAGGAAGCGCAGCTGGGAAGACGGGGGAAGCACTACGTGAAAGCCTGTCAATCGGGAACGGAGCCCCGAAGCGCTGGCGCACCCTTCCTCGTCATACGCCGCACCACGAAGCGCGCGCCCGTTTATCCAACAAGTGTGAGGAGACACCTGTGCCGGAAATTACTTGTCGCGTGCGTTTCCGTCGCAGGAGGGCAGGAAAGAGTCGCGGGGAACGGAGCCGTTTATGCTCTGAGCAGGAAGGAAACCCGTCCTGGCTTTCGGCAAACGGAACGCGGAGGTGGGTTCCACGCGTACGTCGCTCGTTCTGTCAAGTTCCGAGCTCGCGAAACGCGGTACTGCTCTACGTGAGGTTTTATATTTTTCGCGGATTTTTGAAAGATTGAATTTGTTGGAAAACACTCGTATACGGATCACTTTTGTAGCAACCACCATAAGCGTATATTTTACTGAATCAGAAACTAACAGGCGAAAACGGGAAAAGTCTAGCACCCACAAGTGAATAAGATATGTATTTGGACTCAATACCTTTTGCGGCAAGTATTATTGTTGTATTTAAAATACTTATTTTTTTAGTATTCGCGACTCGGAGCTCAAAATACTTTCCTTCCTCGTCAAGCCGTGTCCAGCACAGTCCCCGTCGTGTGCAGATTTTTAGCTCACTGGAACTTCCCTCTCCCCCTTTTTCTCTTTCTCTCTCTCTCCCTCTCTCTCTCTCTCTCTCTCTCTCTCTCTCTCTCTCTTTTTTTTTGTAATTCGAGCATTTCTCATTGGTCTTCCGCACAATAGACTGGTCCAGCACTTGGTCTTGCTTGACAATACCCCGAGCCCTTCGTGAAAAAACGGTTCCTATTCATACCGCTAGGTTGAATCCCCTGCTGACTAGGTACAAGAGAATCCGAACATTTATTTCCTCGGTCACCAAGCAATAAACACGCGCCAGAAGTTGAAAAACCCGAGGTGACGTACAGGAGGGATTACGAAATTTTGAGTCACAACACTCACAACATATCACCAAAGTTTACTTGAGTTCAGGGAAGGGAACCCGAGACAGGGATGAAGAGACGACACAACAAATAAAAGTTGCCGAAGAGAGTTTACTTGAGTTCATCAAAGTTCGCCAAACTTTACTTGACACCGAGACCTTTCAAATAAAATATATGCTTAAGTACGGTGGACGAAGTCTATTCCTTTCATATGTAGGGCCACGTTCAGAATACGCGTTTCACTAACTGCTAATACTAAAGTACTCTAAACAGTATTAGAACTTTGCTCAAATTACTTCCAGTTTTGAGTATTTCATACTCTAGTTTAAATACTTTAGCGTACCGTTTTGTAAATGTCTGTTTAAAGTACGCCGAAAGCTCAGCACACGCCACACCGTATTTAACGTCCCGCGGGGAAGATGGCGTGCCCAGAAAACTTGTTACCCTAGCGAAGGGGAATCATGGCTCCAAAACGTAGCACATCATTTTCACACCTAGAGGTCATCAGGGATTACACAATACCGAGAAGAGAAACTATCCACGGCAGAAAGCATGAAAGAGAAACCACGTAAACGTTTATCAACGTTGACGCTTAGCGACTATTGCCATTATTAAGAGCTTGGTCCTGCATTCAGGCATATCCTTTACGCATATTATGAGTAATTATGAGAGCGGTGGTCGCGCTACATGATACGGGATATTTCAGATTTCTACCTACCGCTGCTTGCACAACCCCCAGATCAACGATCCGTGTAAGCGTCAAACGAGGCCCGAGCACCATATTACACCATCTCAATTGTGCGAGTCAGGCAACAATGATTCCGCGAGCGTTCGGATGCCACGGCGAGGTGCATGTATTTGTGTCGTCCGTTTGCAACTCACCTCCGCCAATTGTCGTTCTTTATAAGATAGGTGGCTTTGAGACCGCCGCTGCCCGGCCGTATTCAACGACTGCCTTATTCCGATCTTTCGAGGTTGTTCCGAGAAACGGAATCGAAGCTGTGAAATTCTAATCCTTACTACCGAATGAGGAAGACGAAAAAGTTGGTACTGTCATTAAAAGATTTTTCTCACTACCGGTTTCTCATCAGAAAATACTTAATACTAATATGCACCTAGACATACAAACATCATGTACAAACACCCCAAAAGAATAACACAATCACGAACTCGCAAGTTTCTGCTCAGCACTCTTTCTCTCTCTCTCTCTCTCTCGTGTGTGTGTTTGTAATTTGCATATTTTCATTTCTTTCTTCAGATTCCCTCTTCTCTCGACGCAAAGCCAACATAATCATCGCGCGAATATCGTGCCAGCCTCTCCAACATACCACAGCCTATATGCATGACCACGTGTAAGTGACACCACACCTTTCACGCTCCCCCTTAAGACGCACCATGCACTGCGCACCCTAATCATCTAGGTCTATATGAGACAGCAACGGAATCGCCAGTCACCCTCGGTAACGAGATTGTTTGGACAACAAGCGTTGGCGAGTCAACAACCGTCCTATCATATTTGCACAACGTCTGGAGTCAATGTCTGGCGGTCTTCGGCATTAGCGCGACAGTGTGCTTAATCTTGGTCCCTGGTGGACCAGATAGAGGCAGTCTTTGGGCTGTAAACAACCTCAAGACCGAAGCAGAGATGGAAAAAGACTTCGCTCACTTATGGCATATTCGACTGGAAGCCACCGGTCGCTCAATATAGAGCGCTCTATCTTTGACTGGTCAAAACTGAGCGTCGCAACAGCTTCGGCAGTTGTTTGTTTCTTCCATCTACTGTTTTCGTGCAGCTTGGAGCGCTCTGGCTTAGGGCATTGGCACCGCCAGTCAAAGATGCCATTATGTTTGTGTGTCTACAATGATACATGAGTAGCTGGTATGCACTGTTACGTGCCAGGCTCTTCCGCCTCCCCAATCTTGACTTTGAATCATTTTCTGACCGTGCTCCCAATATTAGTTGGTCTAAAACCCAAAACACACTGTTGCACACAATCTGGATCGGGGCGCAACCCTGGTTGGGACAATCGCGCTGATACATGAGTAGCTGGTATGCACTGTTACGTGCCAGGCTCTTCCGCCTCCCCAATCTTGACTTTGAATCATTTTCTGACCGTGCTCCCAATATTAGTTGGTCTAAAACCCAAAACACACTGTTGCACACAATCTGGATCGGGGCGCAACCCTGGTTGGGACAATCGCGCTGGGCGCGCTGCGCCGTCCGTACTTCCGAGCGTTACTTCACGCTCGTGATCCAGGTTTTTATTTGCAGCCAGTGCCGGATTTAAGGGGGGGGGGGCACTTGCACGGGGGCCCCCACCACAAAGGAGCGCCCACCAGAAAAGGTCTTGTCCAAGGGAAATCTGTTTTGCATGCCTGAAACGTATCCCTGAAACGGAAACTTGATAAAAATATTTCCTCCGTCCACGCATATCGACCCCGAATAACACGTTGGATAGACGTGGAATACACGAGGGAACCCCCACAGCACAGTGCCCCCGGGCCCCCACCACTGTAAATCTGGCACTGTCTGCAGCCGTCTGGCGGAAGCTTTGCATAATACCCACTGAAGTTTCAAATTAAAAGGAAACATTAGTACAGGATATCTACTTGAAATAAATTGACATCCATACAAATGCGATTTTATCTATTTCGGGGTCTGTCGTTGTTGTTTTCTTCGTGCGGGCCGCTGCCATCGCCGCCATCTTGCCATCTCGGAAGCGGCAGCGCGAGTAGCGAGAGGGCGAGGGTGGAACGAAGCCACTGCGCCTGCGCCAACCCTCCTTGAAGTGTGTAATCATGTTCGTGAACGGGGGACAAGTGTCTGCGTTTGTTGATCTCTGTCGCCGAGACTTGCTTTGTCTGCACCTGAGGGCAATCACAATCGCTGCCTCATCACTATTGCGCGGGATGAGGATTTGGGTATTACCCAGTGTTTCTCAATAGGGTTTCCGCGAGCCTTGTCCTGGGGTTGCGCGAACGGGATACTATTCAGTGCCCGCGAGTCTAACTTGACCAGGAATCGCTTTCGGGCATTGGGATTGACATCGAGATCGCGGAACGAGGTTGCCGCGGCTGGCGCTCATTGCAAAGAGCAGAGCTAGCAGGTGTCGTCTTCATCGGTCAATTTCGCCGCTCCACACTTGCTTTTGTCTTGTGTTCCGAAAGCACTACAAGCACATGGAAAGTCGGAGATACGTCGGAGAAACTTCGCAGCTATTCCCCTGCCTACATGAACTTGGGATTTACGAGCACTAGTGGCAACCCACAAAAAGTTGTCTGCGGCGAAGTACTGTGAAACAGTTGAATTAACCCGGTTAGCCTCAAATAAACTATAGTAAAACAATTAAATAATCAGTTACGCCGGATAAAAAAATGCTACTTGTACGACATCTAGTGCGCCTTACAAACGTCTACACACTTCTCGGTATGTAGTAGGTTCCTTCGAAGTCGTGCTGGCACGATCGTGGGTTCCCACGAATGACAGAAATTCAGAACCCCAGGTGTAGCCACATAAATTCAATAACAAGTATGGCAAATCGCGAGCTTGGATTCGCCACCGGTACTTGAAGAACGATGGAACTAACTGTGTAATTATCCGTCCAGGGGACCAAAATCGCGCTGCATGTTACATATCTTAATATAACTACATTCACCCTTCCAGTATTTCATGTAGTGAGCTCTCACGTCGCCTCCCTGATCTTGTAGATATGGTAAACTATTATAGGAAAATATTTATAGGAAACTAGGCACATGATCCATCGTAAGCTTTTTTCTTTTCCGTCTCTTTTTTTTTCTTTTTTTGCATAACCGCTATTTGAGACCCGATTTCATAGTAGTGACCTCCTACATATCCCCGAGACTTGACCACCAGCACGGGGTCGACTGTTTCATGTGTCATTCAGCCTATAGTTCAATGTACTAGTACTGACTGGAACTGTCTCCTTCAGTCGCTGGTCGCAGCTGTCATAAATCATAATGTGCGCAGGCATAAGCTTGCCTGCTCTTTCCGCGTTGAGCGATTCCTCTTACTTGGATTTCCAATATGTTGTCATTACATTTGTTGTTGCAATTGTTACTCCCCATGCTATGTTGTAAATCTAGTCATAACCCCCCCTCCCTCCCTTCTACGTAAAGCTCTTACAGTACATGTTATTATATATACCATAAATAAATAAATAAATAAATAAACACTTCACAACAGTATGAGTACGGTACATATTATTGGTGTCGAGGTGTCGTAAAGGATCGTGCTTGTGTGAGATGCAACGATACAACAAAAATGTTTGTTTCCGTGTTGTTGCTCTTCCTGAATTTCCTCTGTGCGTTGAAGGTCTCGACAAAATACGGAAATACCTAAGTACCTGTTGCGTTTCATGACGGAAAGCTTTTCACAAAAAGGTACCTCAACAAAATAAAAGGGACATCCACACGAGTAGTAGGCGACAATTCGAACTAAGAGAAAAGCATTTTTAAGAGAAACAACTAAGAGAGCAACTAAGAGAGAGAGAGAGCAACTAAGAGAAAAGCAGAGAAAAGCCATTTTGGCTTTTCTCTGCTTGGCTTTTGCTCTGCTTTGGCTCTGCTTGGCTTTTCAAAATGGCTTCGTTGATGTTCACTGGTCGATACGTAAGACAGCAGTCGACCAATGAACGTCAACACACAAGTAAGTTCAACGTTTCTTTACCAAGCCAGACAACTTGGATGACGTAGACTAAGGTTCGCACTAGGAAGCTTCAAGTTTCTAAAGTTTAGGTAATAGAGAAAGCGAGCGCTTCTGTGAAGAGCTCGCACGGAAAAGACTAGACGTGGTTTTGAGAGGAAGCACCAAATCGTAGGCAAAGCAGGCTCTGCGCTCAGAGTGCAAACAAACACGCTCTTCGCAGTTGCACATCTGCATTCGAATATCGCGGAGAGCTGAGATTTACATTACTTTCAACCCTCCGGACAAACAGAACGCCCGGCAGCAATGCTATGCGGCATGGGCTCAAGAGAGGAAGCAATTCAGCCGACAATGGCGTCGCGCATTCGGCAGTCGTCGCGCATCGACATCGCTTTCGCGGAGGAAGGAAGCATTCTTCAGTCGCGAGCATAAAATTTCACTTTGTGAGGGAGTCTTTTCAACGGCACCTGCTGAGGAAAGGATGGCGTCCTTTGAAAGCGAAAGCAATGCATTCGTGCAGCGCATTCATGACGACCGGCCCAAGTTTTACGGCCGCCTCCTGGAAAATGGCGCTTTCGGGTAGTCGATTGGAAAACATCGTCACTGAGCCACGTTTTAACGCAAACAACTTTGCCTTCCTCTATCAAGAGGAAACGGAAACAGATGTTACAGTTGTGAAATTTCTTTGTCTGCTGGCTATTTCTAGGCATATATCAACCCTCGTGTTTTATCCCTCGTAGCGAAGACTTAGGATCTCACCGTGTACACACACACTCAAGGGGGAGGGGGATGAATGATTTTAGTCCTCCTGTGAACTAAATTCGTTGCCACAACCATTACTCCCTTTCGGGACTAAATCAGTGTCATAGAGTGGGAACAGGATTTCACGCTTTGTCCTCGCAGCCCTAAGTACATAACGCATGTCCATAAATGAAAACATACTTTAACTTTGGATTAAACCGTTTCACTTCTTTTTTCCGTACACCGGGAGCATGAAGGCGACTGCGCAGAAGAGCGCACGCAACGAATAAGCAAGAATGCTCCCAAGGAAGCACAGCTGACGAATTCTGAACACGAAGAGAAAACTGGTAGGTGGCATTCTACCCCTGCGTATGCGCTGCTCGCAAGGAGCACGCTATCATAAAATTCGGCAGGAACGTATTGATAAGAGGGTGCGCGCATGGAATCCTTACTCAACAACAACCATTAAATTACGAATGACGATGCCAGTCCTTACTCATTGTCAATGTAACGAACGAGATACACACTCGAAACAATGACAATGAAGCTTTCAAAGTTTAACATATACCTTGTACGTATTAGGCTTTGACAGATTCACTGTCACTGTGTTGAGTGTTCTAAATGCAGTAAATAGCAAAATTCATACGCGTACGCAACCTGGGACCCAATCTTCAACTTGTCGTTATCACGTAACGCGCGTTAGATGCATCACTTCGGCTCGTGATTTACAACGCGCTCAAATTACCACGCGTCCAAATTATCTGCAGTCCTACCCTGCGTCACGTGACACATGCCGTCACACTGGCAGGCAAACCTTACGTGTAACATCACGGTACCATTATTATTCTTGCGCGAGACTACCAAAGCGGCTTTGGAGCGCGCGAACTTTAAATATAACGATAACGATCGCTACGTGAAATTTCAAGATCGGGGCCCACGTGTACAAACCTACATCCCGAGCTCGTGTATACATTTTTTGCGCTCTGCCCGCCGCTATAAATACGTGCATATGCTGTTTGCGTTGAAAATCGTAAACCAACCACGGAAGCACAAGTGCGAATGCATATTGGGGGAGGGGGGGGATAGTAGGCCCAGGCCGTTTACCATGCATAGCTTCATCTCGTACAATAGCATGGCAATAAAAATAAGGTTTTTATTAAGTAATTAGGTAGTAAGTAAAAGTAAACTACTACTTATTATTATTATTAGTCGTAGTAGTAGTAGTAGTATGGTTGTTATCTCCTAACACCATGGAGAAACTCTCACAATACGAGCAATGTAGAGGCATGGACAGATGGAAACAAGAGGCAAGGGGTGGCCAGAATGCGTCATGGGCCGACTTCAGGGGAACTGCATCCTTATCTGTGTGGAGAGTCTGTAGGAAAATCTGAAACAGCACAGCCGTTGGTGTGATTCGCTCCCACCCCCTCCCATGACCCCAGTGCTCTCAAAGACGCATCCACTCCGATCACTCCGCAATTCAAACCTGTATCGAATGCAGTGATACAACCTTACGCTCTTAACTCGGTACCCTTTATTGTAACTTTTAGCAATGTGTAACCTTTATATAGACGTAGATTTCCAAATATCGTAGAGGTTACACGACCGATACCTCTATTTAGAGGTTAAAAATGACTTGTAACGAGACACTGGAGGAGCAATAGAGGTTACTTCGGTGTTCAACGGAAATCCAATCGTCGTAACTTATAAATGTGCCCTTTATAGGAACGTTGTAACCTCTAAACGAATTCCACGTTTGAATTTCCTTCGTTTGTTTTCTTGTTTGTTTGCAGGATAACCTGTATAAAAGGTACTGCTCAAAAGTTACTGTGTTCTCGTTCAAGCCGCACATTCAATCATTCAGTACGAGAGTGTCGGAGCAGTGTGCGTTATACGTTATTGTGTGTCTGTGCGAACTGCGGATCGTGTTCAGAATTGCGAAGAATGCAAAAGGGTCAAGTGACGGAACTTTATCAGGGTATTTCTACGGTATGTTCACTACAAAGTTTACGTGGTTACGTTTTTGCTGGACAGTCTAGGAACACTAATCACAGCACAGTCTGTCTCTCAAACACGGTTGAACGGTTCAACACAGTGTGTACGCGTGCGTCTTACGTCCGTTATTTGCTTAGTCATTTGTCATTTTTGTGTTTTACTTCCTCATGTGCTTCTGATTCACCATAGCCGCGTCGCTAATGTGTCATTCTGACATATCAGAAAGGAACAGAAATGTTTTCGGCGTACTGGAGAGGAAGTTGCAACAACGTGAGGACAGCAAAGATTATACCTCTTTGAAACTGAATGTCGTTCACCACAGCTGAAGTGTTGGTATTGCGACGTCCTCGTGCTCTTGCCTCAACTGTAGTTCCAGGTTTGCCAATTAAATAATACATATGCTCCAGTTGCAATTTCTTTCTTTCCTTTGTTGTGCACGTGAATTTGTACATGTAGTGATCACTCACTTTTCGCCACTGGATGCCCTTAGATGAATTACGTATATTATAGCCATATGTTCCGAATAACAGTATGCGTTCTGCACTGATGGGAGCTCATTTTGAGCACCATTTGTTCTGTAGCGTCTGTGAAGAGGCGAGCGTCTCAGAGACACCCATGCCTGGCGAAACTAACTTTTACGTCGGTGTGGCGGTTAGGAGACAGTAACCTCTATTTATAGGTGATCTGCGTAACGTTTATAGAGAGTATTGCCCATAGGTTACAAGGTAACTTCTGAAATAGAGGGTAAAAATTTTGAAATTTTTACCCTTTACTAGAAGGTACCACGTTTAGGGTGTAGGTTTCAACTGCGGCGTTGTGGCCAATTTCGAGCAGGTCCTTACATTGACTGGGACCTGTGCGAAAATGAAAGGTATTTACTTCGGGCTCACTTGACTCGGAATAAGCGATAAGCCATTCAGCCTACAATTCTAGGCCCTCTTGCCCCAACCCTGTGCAACGCCGTGAGGGTGTTCGATTATTTATGGAGCCGTCGACGACAGCCGGTTTGCTCCAGACGCTTTAGTCACGTGTCGTGGTTTCTGTTCAGTAAGACATCTGTATCACATCACAATATTTACCTGTTGTTCAGATAGAGCACTCGTCGTAACAAATAAATGAAACATCTAATGATATTCCCTCACCTCCAGCAATGGGGTAGAGTATCGCCCCCCTCGATGCAACTCCCCACCCATCATCCTGAAATAAAGTTGTTGTCGTTTTCCTTCTCTCTATGAACCGGAAGTTTTAGTACAGCGTATACGCAATCATACGCGGCGTTGCATACGGAAGGAAATAGCGCTGTTTACACTGCGCATGCGTCGAATGCAAGGCAATTTTGCGCCCGGCGTATATACCCTATTTCTCGTATTTAGTGTGCGTACACAGTGCTGCTTTCGTTCCACTGTCGTGCCGTGCCATACAGCTAGAGAGGGACACGACACTCATAATGGCACTGGACTGGCAGATTGACATGGCTGAGCATTGCATGCTTCGTTCCTCAAAGTAGACACTGTGTCCGTTTTATTTTATACCACATATGGTGCCGCGACAGTTTGCGTGAGTTTGCGCTGCACCACGAAAGCGCTGCGAGCCGCGCTAACTGCTAGCGCACAGTGTACGCAAGCGTCCAGTCGCTATACTAAAACTCCCTAATATGAACTCCTGCCAACATTACGCTACCCAGGAAGAAACTTCTAGGCAGCATCAAGTTCTTTTATTTTTTCTTCCTCTTCTTTCGTGCATCCGTTTAATGAGTCTTCCTTCATTGGATGAGGCCTTGTCTATGCTAACTAATTTATGTCATCCCTTCTGCTTTATGCACTACTTGCTCCAAGTGGGGCCACGAGTCATTTAATCAGCCGACGTCTAACACTGCACCACAGGGAAAGCGCGCGCACACACACACACACGACACGTGCAGCCATCTGAGTTAATTATGATAGGCTCCTCCCTGCCACACGACTCTCTCTCAGCTCCATCAACACAACTTACGGAAGTACCCCTCTGTAGAGGACATGCGTGTGTGCATTACATTACTTTTCCTCCGATTCTGCTTACTCTCTACGGCCTTGCCAGGGATTTCCCTACACCCCCACACAGGGGGAGGGGGTGTACACCGTCCCTGCATTTTTGCAACCCCCCCCCCCTGATATTTCTCAGGTGATCCCACCCAGCTCGGCCACCAACACGTTCTGGTAGTGAGTCCGGCGCAGAGAATTACATCCTGTACTCTCAAACTTGGGCTGTAGGACCACAGTCATGGAGCTGATCGTACCATGCATTCGTCCAAAATCATTTGAAAGTGACTGTTCAGTGCATATACTGCGCGCATATACGAGCAAAAATGCGTGCGGGTACACAAACTCAATGTGGATCATCAAGAACCATTTGCGCCCAACTCAAGCAAGCAAGGTGTTCTGCTTTTTTCGTCTGAGGTTCTCACCGTTGGTTGCTAGGTGTTGATTGAGCTTCGTGAGACAAGGTGCTAGTCTGTTTTCTTTGTCGGTCGTGTGATTATGCATCTTAATGCTGAAATACCGTTCATAACGAATCTGTATTCTAATGTACTGTGTTCTAACGTAATAACATGTAGAAATAAAACGGGAAAGCCGTGCAGGTGTGTCACCATTGTGCCACAATTCTTTCCGTGTCTAAGAAAAATTCCGTAAGTGGAACCTTCACCAGGCAACCCCCTATTCCCTCGAAAGCTCGGCACCCCCCCCCCCCCCCCCCCCTAGTAGTGAATTTCTGGGGAAATCACTGGGCCTTGCATGGTTGTCCGTCGGCTTTCTGCACGGAGGGTAACACGTGTCAGGCACAACAATGCAGCCTACACGAAAAGTTTTGTATTTTGTAAAACTGTGCTGCACGTTCTTACGCAGGCCTTTATTCAGTGCACATCGTGATAGGCGCAGCTTGAGGCATCGGCAAAGGACAACGTCAGACACGGCGTCACGTCGAGACTGGGACGTACCCGGGTTCGAATCCCGGTGCCGGCTGTGCTGTCTGGGGTTTTTCCTGGGTTTTCCTCAGACGCTTTCAGACATATGTCGGCACAGTTCCCTTAGAAGTCGGCCCAGGACGCACATTCCCCCAGGGCGTGAGTCGTGACGTTGCCCACATACGTGAGGCCGACAACGGCAAGCCCTATCACCACCACCACCACCACCACCACGACGTCAGACACATTTTCCCCTAACACAATGTAGCATTGCTCTTTGGAAGAATTCGTTCTAACGGCTCAACTGAAGTGGAGATGTGCACATCAGGAGGAGCGGGTATGCGATAACAGATCACATGACACAGGAGGCTTTGTTCTAACTGGGAAAACTCCTCTGTGAGGGCTCACATCTCCATATTTCTTCTTACATAATAGTTGGGGGTTTACGTCACGAGGCAAATGAGATCATAAGCGACGCCACAGCCGTCGGTCCGTGGATTGCTTTTGCCCACCTGAGGGTTCTTTAGCGTGCGATGAAAGCTCACCACACGGTGCTCTCTAAAAAAACAAAAAAGGTTGAATTTCGCAAGAAACAAGACTAAACTAACAAGGGAAATAATAGAAGCAGAAAAGATCAATAACCACCAAGATGTATGCGTTAGCACACCTTCTGTATCTCTAACCGAAAAGGAACTGATCTTCCTCAGAACCGGTGTGCTCAGAACCGGTGCGCCCAGAAAGTGACACGTGTGCTGTGAAGGGTTTTTGCTTTTTTGCTCATTTTCTTCAATAAACTTAGTTGGAAGTTAGCACCCGTCCTGTCTATTTCTCCGTTCTTTGTCCGTGTATCTTGCGCTCTCAGTTCAGATGTCTCATTACCAACTAGCCCAATCCTCAACCCTTCTCAGGTAGAACGACAGTGCATCTACCAGGGCCATTCTATTCCGGGCCAATACAGGCGCGCCTTCTCCACCGCAGGTAGAAGCGGCGGCGTCCCTTTCACTTGCTCCTCTCTCTGACATTTGCTCGAAGAAAAAAGGGTAGAATTTCCTACCCAAGCTGGCAGAACGTCAGTTTCTACTATTTAGTTACTTTATACTCTGCAGTTATACCCAAAGGGTAAAATCGGTTTGAGTAGAAATGTGGTTGCAATACAGCTCTACCGAGATGGGTAGAAAATTCTACCTTTTTTTCTTAGAGTGTACCCCGTATTTAACGTCCCTCGTAGAAAATGGCGTGTTCTATTCAACCACCATCATCATCATCATCCACTGCACGGCCTGCCCTCCTCGGTAGCTCAGTCGGTAACGTCGTGTTGGCTTGCTGAGCTCAACATCGCGGGATCAACCAGGCCGAGGACGGTGGCAGTGTGGGGGAGGGAAACATTGCTTCCAGCACCGTGTGTTGTAGATTTCCGGCGCACGTCAAAGGAACCCCAGGTGGTAGAAATTATCCGCAGTCCTACCGTGGGGCACGTGCACATGTCGCCATACTATAGGCAGACAACCCATTAGTGTTTCATCACGGTACCATTATTTCTGCACGGCCTTTACGTCAACTACAACGCCTCACATATCTACTAAGCTTGCCGCGAGGAGCATCTATCTTCAATATAAGCTGCCGGATAAAGCAGTCGCCGCAGAGACACAACGGCTTAATAATACATCATATTCGGCGAGTTATAGTCAAGGTGAATTTTCACGAACCTCCCCGTCTTCATACCTTTGTCGAGGAGCACCTATTTTGGGGAGTAAAACTTACACCTTGTAAGGGGGATTGCCACCCCATTTTCTAGGAGTGACCATGATATTGTAGGACAGTCTTTGTTAGAAATGTCGCTGCTGTTCTACGCTGACACCATGAAAACGGGTCGTGCCAGGACTCTGCAATTACTTTGGCATCCTCATGAGGGAGTTAATTTAATGCTCAGCGACGTGTACGCAATATTTCCCAATATATCACACTTTAGACTTGCTTAGTGTGATTGAAAAAAAGCAGACCATGCAGAGCGGCGGAGACTTAGTCGGACCATCTACAAACATGTGCATATATAATAAAGAGCCACCTACGTGTATGCCTGCACCGTTTAATCAAACGTCGCTATTCCAGCACTAGAACTACTTCGAACCTGGACATTCCCTACACGCAGAAATGATATTACGTAACATTTACTTCCATACAGACACGTTTTACAGTAGTGGCGTTTTACAGTAGCGGCAGCACGGGCAGGCACGCAAGCCTGCGAAGGCGACGCAACATAATAAGCCCCCTTTATACAACGAAATGAGGGTTGCAAATTACCCAGGTCACACTAAGGACCCACAGGTAAACGGGCACATAATCGACCGTTACTAGAAGCGCGCGATGTGGCGTCGAAGCCTCATAAATACATAGTGGATACGATAACAGGTATATAAGATAGCAGAATTTCTCAGTGATTCCACCCTATCACTTTGATGTACACTACACGATGACGCTACCACCACTGCGCATGTGCTGCAGTAGTAGCGTAGTGACAAGCGTCGTGAAAAGTAGCGTACGCTCGAAGGGCGTCCTTGCGTACGCTACTTTTCAGGGGTAGCGTGCGTGCGCATCAAGTATCTGCGGGAGCCTCTTGCAGGATTTCGACTTCTTTGAGATCGAACATGGCGGCGACGCAGCCACAGGCACGAAGACACAAGATACCATCGAATATTAGAAAAGCAAATGCATACATCCTGTTTTATAGCACCCTGTCCGTTGTTACTAGAGAGTTTCAGCGCATCGTACGCTACCGCCTTAGCGTACGTAAGGGATAGCGTGGTGGTTCTGGGTACTGCGCGAAGCTATCTATGTTTTGCGCGTGCGCAGAACCACCAACGCTATCCCTTACGTACGCAAAGGAGATAACGTACGATACACTAAAACGCACTATTATCTTCCGGGTGTTTGTGTGTCGTGCGACATAGGTGCAGAGGACCGCTTGGTGACCGTTGTTTGTAGAGAACTTGAAAGCCCCCGGAAGCATGGTACGTATATTAAAAAGTATCTTTCCTCCGTCGAACGTTGAAGGCGTAGCGTGTTATCCACTCTTATACACTCTGTAATAATTAAGGGCGCAGAGATGCGGGTGTTTCTCATGCTGGTCCCTTACGCGCGGCTCGACGGAAGATGCTCGGGTGAGTAATTAAATTAAACGATGAAAAATGCACTAAGGAGCCACCACAGAGAGCGTGCGAGCGGTGCGGGAAGAAACGCGCAACCGAAATGCGAAAGCGTGAATATTATAATTAAAATATGGTGCACAGGGAGTGTTGAACATTACGTTGCTTTACTGTAATACAGAACTGAAGATAATAGGCGAAAATAGATTTAATGCCCGTTGCTTTATTGCAAGATAATAGGCGAGAAGAGATTTAATGTCCATATATATATATATACACACATTTAAAGGGAACTGGCAACCCCGTCTTGCCGACAGAAAAGCTTGAGGAAGTGCACTGCGTGTGACCGCATGATCTACCTCGCGAGGAACCTGAATATATATATATATATATATATATATATATGTGTGTGTGTGTGTGTGTGTGTGTGTGTGTGTGTGTGTGTGTGTGTGTGTGTGTGTGTGTGTGTGTGTGTGTGTGAGTGTGTGTGTGCGCGTGTGTGTGCGCGAGTATTGGGGGGAGGGGGAAGGGTCAGGAAGGGCCATGGAGGATCATACTGGACATGGTTAAAAGCTGAAACCATGATTTGCGTCTGTCATACCAAGAACTTCCCATGTGCACGTAATACCGCCCTGTTTGCAGGAACTGAATAACATTTAGGAGCGTCTTGATGCTGCGACAAGACGAGAATACGAAAGCTTGGCTCAGCCCGACATCAAAGAAACAGAGGTCCTGACAAAGTAGACAAGGGACGAAACGAGAAATGGAACATCGGATTTTACATTCGTGTATAGTATACACAGACACAACCGAAGAGGGTGGCGGCAGCAAAGGCGTTAAGAGACATTTTGTCCCTGGCAGGAGAGCTACGATAAACCTGACTGAGCTCCTGATGAAGCTTGCCGTTGTTGGCCTCACTTATGTAGGCGTGTGTGAACCTGGTGGTGGTGGTACTACTGAAAGAATTAGCCGCTGTCGGTCTTGCAGAGGTGCGCAACGTCACGACTAACACTCTGGTGCAAACCTGAACAAAGTATGTAAACAACGATAACCCCAATGGCAGCGTGTTGCTACATGGAGTCTACGATGGGCTTTCGAAGCGTTGCACCTGAAGAAAGCTTTTCCATTTAGCTTGTACCGCAACAAGATAACAAAGCTAACCGGAACAAGGGATAATACTGAGGCGCAAGCTCAAACACCTTGCCCACATAATGAGAAAATGGGATTCAGAAAAGACTCTGATGGCGAAAAGGCAAAAATTGTGATCAAGGTACAGTATAAGAAGTATGGTTTATAGCGTGGCGCAGCGTCGGGCACTGCTGAGCGAGTGAACAATTAACGCTCTGCTCATCATAAACAATTACGCAATTTACGGATATGAAACATTGTTCGTACAATTACTACTTGATGCCACTGAACGAATTATGTCATCATGTCAACATCGTCATCATGTCATCGCAACATCAAGGGTACTGTAGATCTGTTCATCCTGTGTAGCGCGACAGGTTCTATGGGTATGACGTCGCGACACTATTAGAATACCATCATGTGTTAGGGCTGGAGCATGGCAAGCAGAGACGACGGAGACTAAAACTTAAAGAATAACGGCAGAGCCATACTTTATTGTGCACTTGCCGACTGCTTAACAGACGCACGACGAACGAACGACCAGGCGTCCCGAACAGACAA
The DNA here is from genome assembly GCF_037126465.1 of Ornithodoros turicata. Taxonomy (NCBI): domain Eukaryota; kingdom Metazoa; phylum Arthropoda; class Arachnida; order Ixodida; family Argasidae; genus Ornithodoros; species Ornithodoros turicata. Next base: position 40,666,721 of record NC_088202.1, on the reverse strand, counting down.
AAGAGAATAACAAAAAGAGACTATAAGACGTGCTCATGACGGAATTACATGTTGCCGCCGCGTGGCGCCACCAGACCGTAGCACTGCGAGTTGTCAGCGCTATATGACACTGATACTGGTTACCAGTGATGGCCAGTAGTTAACTACATGTAGTTAAACTACTAGTTAAACTACCTGATTGTAGTTAAAAAGTAGTTATCAACTACTTGCAGAAATGTAGTGGCAACTACTAGTTAAACTACTATTTTAAGTAGTTAACTACAGTAGTTAGGTTACCTAAGGCGCCAACTACTTCCGATTTTGCCGCAAGCTTTACGGCACGATTGTGCTTCCGACTTTTACCTTGAGCTACTTGTTTGATGAGAACGGAGCTGCAGAGCAATTGTGTCGTGCATGTGTACAAAATCTTCCCTTTTAATGCTTGTCTAGTGAAGCCTCATTTGCTGCGAAATAATTCTGCAACTTAGTTTATCGCGTGGGCACAGAAAGAATCCCGCCGCAAGCTTTGTATTTGACGATCGTAGCCATGGCTCCAGCCAAAGTTTATTATTGCTCGCGATTCATATTTAAGTATCCAGCAACACCACGAGGGATTGGTGTTGGACAACGTTAAGTACTTATAGATGTAGTTAAACTACATTGCAGTAGTTAAAAACATAGTTTTAACTACTCCCCTGAAAAGTAGTTGAACTACTAGTTAAACTACTCAATCACAAAGTAGTTAGTAGTTATAGTTAAACTACTGTAGAAGTAGTTAGTGGCCATCACTGCTGGTTACTAGTACAGATGTTACCTTGTTGACATTACATATCAAACCCGTCAATGACGTTGTATATCAACGATATTAATGTACCATGATATTACCAATACCATTACAACACCATGATGCAATACCATTATACGTGGATAGTCTTGAACATTCGAGACCCCGAGACCGAAATATCTGCGACATTTTTCTTCAGAAGTGTAATCCCGGCCGTTACCTGACGTTGCACTACCGCGCACTGCTTTATACTTTAATGCTATTTTGTTGTATATGAATGGATTACATATACGAGGGGTGTTCAAGTGAAACCGGGACTTTCTCTCTCCTGAGTGTACAAATGGCTCGCGGTACTTCATTTTTGTGATTTTCACACGCGACAGGCCTCCGCGTTCACCACGTGGTGGTCCAAAGTTTGTGCAAAACAGACGACACGTACTGGACAAGATGGCCGATAACGAGGTGAGCGCGCACATCGAACAGCAAATTGTCATGAAGTTTCTCGTGAATGAAGGCGTAAAGTCATCTGAGATTCACGGAAGACTTCAGGCTCAGTACGGCCACGATACACTTAGCCGCGCAGGAAAGCGTTTGAGTGGTGCAAAGTGGCCGTACATAAGTGCAGGACGATCCCGGTCTGGGCGACTCAGAGCCCAGTGTCAGAGTTCCTGAGAACATCCAACTTACGGACAGCCTGATGCTCAAGGACCGACGGATAACATGTCTCGAACTGGCACGAAAGACGGACCTTTCTGTGGGAACGTTGAACACTATCATTCATGAACACCTCCAGTTTCGGAAAGCCGGGCCTCCTAACCAAAGGAGTCCTCCTCCTAGAGGGCAATGCACGCCCGCATACCGTGCATCTCACGACACGCGCCTTACAGGAACTTGGCTGGAAGTTGCTGCCACATAACCCTTACAGTCCAGACCTCGCCCCCTGCGATTTCCATCTCTTCGGGCCACTGAAGGCGTTCCTTGGGAGCCGCCACTTCAGCTGCGACGACGAAGTCAAGAATGCGGTCCGATTATGGCTGCTACGCGCCGGCAAGGATTTCTACGCTGCTGACATATACAAGCCCTCGTGAAACGCTGGGACAGGTGCATTAGTGCCAGCTGGAGATTACGTTGAAAAATAAAACTAATTTCTCGCCAGTAAGTTCATTTTACTTTTGCGAAAAATTAAAAGTCTCGGTTTGACTTGAACGCCCCTCGTACGTACGGACAGATTTACATTGAAAAAATGGCTAGGATTTTACATGCCGAGATTTACATGCCGAATACGTCCGCTTCCTTGTGCTACACAACATGGCTCCTAATGGGGAGGCGGGGGAGGGGGGGTTCCTAGCATGGAGGAAGGAAACACAAGGAGCGGCCCCTCCGACAGTTTTCCACCGGGACGAGCGTAGCCGGCTTCGCATTGCGTTCTGGGATGCTCCTGTCTACCAGGTGACCGCTCACGTGACTCTCCAGACAGCACGGCACCACCAGACCAGACGACGCGAGTTGTTGTTGTGTCACAGTCCAGATGGCAGTATTACGTTGAACGCGTGCTTGCACTTTATTTCTGTGTGCTCGAATGTTTACTGTTCTATTAGAAAACTAGTCGCTGTGTGCAGAACGCAAAAGGAGTACGCAGGACCGGAAACACCACGTGCGGCAACGGTGACTTCCAACGTATGTACGTTTCTTGATTAAGTGGTGAAGAATGCCGTACTCAAAACACTATTAATCAGATTTGTACAACTGAGGATATGATATGAATCTGCGGCACAGTGTCAGGTCCCAAACGAACAATTCAAGATGACTCGAACACACACAGGCGACTACAACAACTGATCGCGTACTTACGAACAAAATGTGTTCCCGTGACAGAGCTGCTTTCAGTTCAACGAGAGCCGCGGCCGGGACAGGAACACATTACCCTACATCGTTTCTACGTTGGTGCTCACATTTTCACAATAAATGACCTTCGGAAAGCAAAATCATACGGAGAGCAGCGCGAGAAACAAATCCTTGCAAAACCGAAACTTTAGAGGGGATCACGTGGTGGACAAGGACGTAATGGCAATTTTCACTCGAGCGACAGCTAGAGGGTGGCTACGCCAGTCTGGGGCGAAGAGCCGCTTCTTGTGTTTCCTTCCTCCATGGTTCCTAGCTGTTTCTGCATGGTAGCGCACGTATGCAGATAAGTGTAATTCAATGAATGGAAATTGTCAGCAGTACACCCAATTTGGATTCGGCAAGACGCTCTGTCATTGTGCCTGTTATGTCGAAATGATATGACAATATAAGTTAAGAAGCAAACTCATTAAATCCCAGTCACACAAAGAGTAATCATCGGGCAGACCGGTGGTGGTGGTGGTAGAGCTGAAAGGGCTCGCCGTTGTCGGCCTCACAGAGGTGGGCAACGTCACGGCTGACGCCCTGGGGGAATGAGTGCCCTCGGCCGACTTCTAAGGAAACTGTGCCGACATATGTCTGAAAGCGCCTGACGAAAACCCAGGAAAAACCCCAGACAGCACAGCCGGCACCGGGACTCGAAGGTACCTCTGTACCTGGTACCTCCCAGTCTCGACGTGAGATGGCCAGCACACTAACCACTGAGCCACGCGAGCAGACTGTGTCCTGCCGAGCAATCAAGTCTCAAGGGATCTGAAGAGCACGCGCACGAGACACGAGGAGGGCCAGCACGCAGAGCTGGCGGCGCTCTGGCTGCAAACCAATAGGCCATTTGCAGAAGTTCCAGGGAGCGCGCGCATGCCGGGAAATGCTGTGCAAAACCACAGCGACGGTGCATACACCAGCAGACGTGGGCACCCTCGCGAGGGTGAGGGTTTCCTCGCCCTCACCTCACCCTTACCTCACAATAGTTGAGGTGAGGTAAGGTGAGGGCCAATTTTTCTGGTGATGTTTGAGGCGAGGAAAATTTTCGAAAAATTTTTTTGAGGTGAGGTGAGGAAAATATTCAAAAAATTTTTTGAGGTGAGGAAAACGTTTTTAAAATTTTTGAGGTTAGGTGAGGTGAGGAAAATCTTTCTATAAAATTTTTGAGGTGAGGTGAGGAAATTTTGCAATTTCTTTAGGTGAGGTGAGGAAAACTATGGAAAAAAATTTGAGGTGAGGCGAGAAAAAATTTATGAACGCACACTTTATGAAAACTTTTTCCGCGAGTACACGGGATATCTCTCCTTCTTTCTGCAGCTTCTGTCTCTCATCTGGGCGGGGACTGCCCTCCTCTCTCGCTGCTGATCTGGCACCCGACCTTGCGCGCCATTCGCATACCCGCAACTGAACCTCAATTTCCGCGCAACTTTTATCGGTATAACAATCGTTCCACGAAGCGTTTTCTGTGATTGACTACGCCAAATCCTCCAGCAAGAAGAAAAAAAAAAAGAACGTTACATTGACTAAGCAAGTTAATGAGTTCAATTTCGAAAATGTCTTTCAATGGCAAATTGATGAAACTATTTGTATTTGGTGACAAACTAAATGTCCAGAAGAAAGTTGTTTATCCCATATTTTCCCGTTAAGCCGTTTTCTTATAATGGTCAAATGACACGTTTCGTGCCGTACCCTGTATGCAATCACGCTTGAGGTACATGCATTTACATCGGTAGTCACTCAAAGCCAACGCGCATCGAATACACAATCTTCACATCGAATACACAAAAAGCTTTAAAAAATTGAGGTGAGGTGATGTGAGGAAAATTTCGAAAAAAATTTTTGAGGCGAGGTGAGGAAAATTTTTCAAGAAAAAATTGAGGTGAGGTGAGGAAAAATTTTCAAAAAAAATTGAGGTGAGGAAAATTTCGAAAAACATTTTTGAGGTGAGGTGAGGTGAGGAAAATTTTTCTCCCAGAAAATTGAGGTGAGGGCGAGGCTAGTGAGGACAAACGCCCACCTCTGTACACCACTACGACGACGACGATCGAAGACGATAGCAAATCGCTGTCGTTTTGCACAGCATTTCCTGCCACGCCCTGCCAGGGCGCGCGCTGCTCCCTGGAACTTTTTCAACTGGCCTATACCCCTCGGGCAACCCAACTCCCTACTACATATATAACAGCAGCCGGACATCAATGTTAAACATTCATGTCGCCAAATAAAGGGGGGAAAAATTCCCCTCGCTACTCGGTGTTTCAGTAGCACGAAATAATGGCACCTACGTTAAGATCCTATACACCCAACCCCATTGGCAATACGGCAGGGTAGAATTACCACCGTGCTACATTTAACAGAACCGCGTCTGATAAACGTTGAGCGTTTGTGCCGATGTTGTTATCGTCACACTTCAGCATGCAGACTGGACCATCCGTCCGGTGGCCGCCCTGTACAACTTTATCCGCTGCGGATTATTCAACAAGGCCCATGGAGGCCAAGATTCGGAAGAAAGTACAGAGGTTTACGTTGCCACTTTACTGATTTAACTTGATGCAGAATCCCGAGCTGGATAAATTAAAAGCTGAAACCACAACATGATTTGCGGAGGTCATACCAAAAAACGTCACGTGTGCATCTACTTGAAAATGGGATTCAGGAAAGACCATGATGGCGAAAAGACAAACTCTCTGCAAGGCACAGCATAAGATGGATGAATGAAATCACAGAAGCGACAAGCGTGAGCTTAAGGAGACTTCGGTAAGTAGCACAGAATAGGAAGGATTGGCGCAAGCGTCGGTCATTGTTCCTACAATTACTGCATAATCTCACTGAACGAAGGACTAAACCATATGTCAGCGTTATGACCTAATCTATTGGAAGTGTCACTGCACCACACACAGAATCAGTGCTACAACAACTTGCTATTCAACGGAATAGCACGTCGACCTTGCCGTTTGACTGACCTTTCCCCTTTTTCATTTAATAAACACATATACCTCCCATTCCAAGATCTCGTCCTGTATTCATTAATACAGCAAGATAAATACCCCCTCCGACCGAATATCCATTTTAATGTCTCCGACCTTTCCATTACACAGCTCACAGGCTTACCGCCCTCCAGTGACAAGCGTCCAATTCTTTAACCCGGCAGATGTGACACCTTTCTCCGTGAGCTTCGCAAGGCGTCTGACAGAACAGAAGTTGAAACAAACGCCCGGAAAATTACCGACGCGGGAAAAAGGTACAAATGGATGTTCCCTCTTCCCCTCTTCATCCATCACTCGCCCTCGTAAATGGAAAACGACAGGGGCCTGACATCGGGAAAAATTAAAGTTGGACACGCTTCGTTGAGGCCAAGCACGTACACGGAGACGAAAGGAAAAACAATATTTATTACGGGGGTAACAGGTGCCCAGACGCCCGAAGGCTTCGGGGATACGAAAGATGTATACCTACCTCTTTTTGAAATTATAGAGTTTTAGTGCATCGTACGCTTTCGCCTTTGCTTACGTAAGGGATAGTGTTGGTGGTTCCGCGCACGCGCAAGACACAAACAAATGCTTTGCACATTGCGCAGAACCACCATGCAGTCCCTTACGTACGCAAAGGCGACAGCGTACGATATACTCGTACTAAATCTCACAATTGATTGATTGATGTGCTGTTTGCGACGGCGAAGCAGTTACGTGACATAAAAGACACACTTAAACCTGATGAAAATGAGTAAGGAATGTTCATTCCGTATCCGTGAGTTGGGTACGGAAAACACCGTATAAATATAAATGTTAACATTTTAATGCAATCCATCGCCGAACCGCCAACCCAGAAATGTTGAGTGCAACAATTTTTGCACGTTACACGATGTATAGAAATTTCCTCATTTCGTGAGAGTTTTTCTCACATTCTTTCGTAAAAGTTACGAGTATATGTGTCGAAGATATAGACATTAATTCTGACAGACACAGGTGAGCCTGGCCCTGGCAGCCCTGGTGATATATATATATATATATACATATATATATATATATATAAAAGAAAAAGATAACTTTGCGTTTCCTTAGCATACTCACATGGCTACCTCTGTTCAGGTACATGCAAAGGAGCAAGTGACGTTCTTGAAAGGTCCTGGAAAGGGCCCCATCGTGGTACAGGGCCCTCTTGTACGAACAATCAAGAAATTCCTCCGTGCGTTGTCTTGTCTGTATGCTTTTGAACGATGTGGGCTGGGGACAGAGGCATGTGTCCGAACCACCACCGAAGCTGCTGAGGACACCACCGAGGAATCTCCTCAACGGTTGCACAAAATCGTGACAATCAGATAACCGATAGGTTCCGTGTTATCGCCGCGAAGCAGCTGTGGCGGCTAACAGATAAATGAAACATAGCACCGATATTTTTCGCGCGAACCTTCGGGAACCACACAGAAGATGCTACATACGAATATAATAAAAGTGGTACAGATGCATTTACGGCCGCAGCACCTAACGGAATTAACTAGAACTATAGATTCAAGGTAGAGCTCCCAATCAATGATAGGCCAAACATTAAGGGGACTGTGGATGTGCTGTGTAGCGCGACAGGCCACATGGGTATCGTGTTGGAACAGCATTACAGTACAATTACATGACATACAGGGTGTTTCACGTAAAATGAGCCAAAGTGTTAAAAAAATGGTTCATCGCACACCAAAATGGCGGACTGCATATGTTGCCAGAGGTGTGAAGATACTCAAACTATTTTTTTACTAAATTATTGAAATACTGAATTATTTTGTTTTGTAATTAATTAATTATTTAAGTGAAATTAATGTCAACGAGAAATTTGTAGCGGGCGATACAGCGACACGAAACCCGTTGATTGCAAGTATGTACCTCTAACGGATCCTTTTTCGCAAAGCTCCAGAGATGAACTTCCCGGTTTGGAAAAAAACGGACGCGAGGAATCAATGTCAAGCCAAATGTCAATGAGAACTGCGAATAGTCTTCGCTCGATAACAGGACGCTCGAGAGCGGTGTGATGGGGCGCTCCTCGTGCGTCTGCGACAGGTGCCCCGTCGGTTCATTTTTTTTTTTTTTTGCGAACACGAAAGTTAGGTAGTCTTTGGAGATGGGAAAAAAGGATCCGTTAGAGGTACAAAGGTACAATCAACGGGTTGAGTATCGCTGTATCGCCCACTACAGCTTTCTTGACATTTGTCTCTAGTCCTCATAATAAAAAACTAAACAATTAATTTCGCTTAATTACACAACAAAAATAGTTTGAGTATCCTCACACCACTGGTAACACCGTCTTTTTGGTGTGCGATGAACCTTTTCTTCTTTTTTTTTAAGCTTTGGCTCATTTTTCCTAAAACACCCTGTATGCTACCAACATGCTATGATATTACGAATACGTCGCCATGATATAATACAATTATATCGCGCATGTCTTGGACATTCGAGACCCCGATCCGAAATATCTATATTTTTCTTTTATCATCCAGAAGTGTAATCCCGTGGGAACCTGACGGTGCGTTGTCGGGCACTCCGTTAGACCTTGCTATTTTATTGGATATGAATTCATTCCATATAAACGCAGGGACCGATTTAGGTGCGGAATACGCCCGTTTCCATGCCTAACACAACGTAGTTGATATTGGGAGAGGTTTCTTGCTGTTTCTGCATGACAGCACGCCTCTGCAAAGAAGCGGAATAAAACAGGATGAAAATGGTCAGCAGTTCACCTCGTTTCGATTCTGCAAGATCCGCTGTATCTGTGCCCTCAAACGAACCAACTTTCGGCGTTCAATGCATTCATGTCCCCAAATAAAGCGAAGTTTTTTTTTCTTTCTTGCTACTCAGTGTTTCAGTCGCACGAAATAGTGGTGGCTACGTTAAGACCCTATGCACCCAACACGGCGAAGCAGAATTACCACATCACCACCGTGCAAATTTTAATAGAGTCGTGTCGAATAAAGGCTGAACATTTATGCAGAGCTGTTCTTATCGTCACACTTCAGCATGTAGACTCGGTCATCTGTCCGGTGGCCGCCCTGTACAACTTTATCCGCAACAGATATTACTTATTCAAGCGTGCCCATAGCGAAGTGATGTCCTCGTTATCGGAGGCGTATTCTGAAATTCTAATGAGCGAGGGTCGTAAAAAAACACGGACACAGCATATTAAATTACCCTACATAGCGCGCCATTTATTAACAGCATCCTATCTTTGCAGATAATGACTGCGCTAACAATACGGTGACGGGAAGTTCGGGCTCGATGGACTGCGTTTACACGAAAGGGCCCTTCTCGGGGCCTCATTCTGGTGTCTCTTTAATATCTCTTGCACTGTAGGCACTTGCATGCAGTCGTCTTCTGATGCCTGTAGGTTTGAGTAACGCGTCTGTATTTACGTATAGTCAATTCACCAGTAGAGCACTACGTTGCGACTTGCGAGGATCACCGGGAGTGCGACGGAAAGTCGGTACCCACCCGGGCTGGGTGCGGAAGCATCCAGTCGTTTTCCTCTGGACACCGTTTCTTTCGAAGGAAGCAGCATCGTGTAGACGTATACGTATCTGAATTTACCCCTCAGTTGCAATATTACTTAATAAACCACTGTAAAAAATAAAATAGGAACGTGTAGAATGGCATGTTGCTAGCGTGACGCTACGGTAAGACCGATACAGAGACGGACTGTGAAAATTTTCTTCTCCTCCTTTAATATATCTACAAATCAATGGATCGGTGAGTGTGAATCGGAAGTTTACAGGAAAGTTGTCTTCAGTCTTGAAGAAGGAGCCTCCTACATCGAGTACACATTTTTTAACGCTCTGTACCCTTAGCTATGTAATTACTCAGTCTCCGTTGAACTTCTTTAATAAAATAAGTTACCAACATTTTACTTCCCAATAAACTTCCGCCTTACTCATTCTTTTCCATTAGTTCACGGCCCTCTGAACTTCGTTCTTCACATTCTACGTATGTAAAGAGAGAACGTACTTTGTTTATACTTTTCCGAACAGAGAATCCTCAACGCTGCAGGAGCACCTCATCCTGATCTATCGTGAATAACATACTTCCACTTTTCTTTTCATTTTAATGCCTATTACCCGTGAGGAAACCAAGAGGACCGAAAGTTGTTAACATCCTACACACTAAGAGCGCGAATGAGACCGTCATTTAGGCCAGGTCATGAGTAACGGACTTCAACTTATTTCGATCACACGGGACAAACAAAACGCGATAAGCAAGATGGGACCGTGGACATGAAAGCGTATTAGAGCGATTCCTGCCTACGGCACATTACGCATGCGCTGGGGCCGTCAAGCTATCTGCTGACATACGCACAGAAGCCGAGCTGCTCCACAATCAGGCAGGTAGCCTGAGAACAGGGACAAGGACGTCCTCGGGCGATGCGAGGTTTACTCGTGGGACGTTCATCATCTCACTCATGTTGCCAATCGTTCGTGCACGCCTAAGCGGAGCGCCACGGATGACTACACCGCAATTATTATGCGTTGCTGCACGCTCGTGAGTCCTTCAAACATTATATTCCTTCCGGATGACTCCGGTGAAAGAAGGCACGTACAGATGGAGTCACCGATAGCGCGCGGAAGCAACCTTGGGGGCTCAAGTATGAAAAGGGTTCCTCAGCAACACGAAGGAAGGGAGAGCCCTATTCCATCGAAAAGTGACGCTGAAATTTCAGGCCATATAGTTGTGACGTCACTATTAGTTCTCGGTGAATTTTACTTCTCCCTGCATAGCCGTGTAAGGCGTTTCGGAGCGTCTCGATAGCTGTTCCCGTAGACTGTTTAAATGAACCACAAACCTGTACCACCTGTACAAAGTTTTCTAGACAAAACTTCCCACACACCAAACCTTTTTGCACCCTTTATGGTGTAAAATGGGTGTAATTTGCAGATATTTGCAGATAATTTGCAGATAACACCCCACTTTGTTCAGTTGCGCCCTTCGCTACACCCTCGCTGCCCGCGGGTGTCTGAATTCCCACGATTGTTCCAGTGCACCACGATGCACCAGTTCACCTGTGCTGTCGTTCTTGCACGCTACTGCCCTGCAATTTGCCGGCAGCACCTAAATGTGTCCTATAATCGCGAGCGCTTATAGCGGCCTCGGCAGCTCTGTCGGTAACGTGTTGACTTTGTGATTTCAAGATCGTGGGTTCAATTCCCGCTGAGGACGATAGTATTTTGGGTAGGGAAACAGTTCCTCCAGCACCGCGGGTCGGAGATTTCCTGAGCACGTGAAGAGCCTACAACGCGTTCGATTATAGCATGTCTACCCACTCCAATTATTTTTCGAAGCAATTATACTGCGAGTTTTTTCTTCTACTTTTTTTTATAGGTGTATGGTACTTGTCCCACGCTTATTTCTCTTCACGAGCTACAATTTCTCTATGCTCTTTTCTTCTTCAGAGTAGTCCTACAGGAGGACACCGGTTACTTGTGCACATAGCCTTTCCCTATTCCGTCAATAATGACGCTGTATACATGTCTGCCATGAATGTTACCGCGATCATCGAAGAACTTTGTTTAAGTATCATGTCATGTCATCATCACTTCTCCACCATTTATTGTTGTTGTTGCTGTTCACTTTGTCAACTTTCATCGTGTGGCCCCGATGACGCTCCCGAGCTTCAATAGTTTCGTAACGAAGAATGTAACACCGCCGGGGGCCCCATGGCCTCCTGTCCCTGTCCCTCCTCATTTCGGTCAGTCTTTCGGATCTTCGGGAACGAAGTGACCGAGTTAATTCGCATATTTCAGCAGAAGATAAATTTTCACTTGTGTAACAGTATACACGGATGGCGTTCCAATACACATTCGAGCTTAGCTCCCGTGCATGAACAGTGTTCACCGACTCGAAGTCTGCGCTTCAAGCCACTGAGAACCAGGGATCGGAACCGGTATTTTTTTCGGTCCGGTTCGGGTTCGGGCATATTGGTTCGGTTCGGGTTTAGCTCCACTGAACTGAAATTATCAGCTTGAACCGGTTCAGGTATATCGGTCGGGCCGTACATACACAGACAAAAAAAAATCGGTCAGCGGTCGGGACATTTACAGGGATTGCCGTTACTTACCGTTACAACCGTTACTTATTTCGGTCCCGGTTTAACCGGTTTACAAGAAGAAATTTTGCTACATGAAAGCGAGCTTACGCTCCCCGTACGCGGTTGAGAAGGGTGTGAGATATCCGTTTCAGGTGAGCCAAACAAAGGTCGGTCAGTAGTACAATTATTTCACCTCTGAACCGATTTCCGAACCGGTAGCCGTATGAATTTTTTTCGGTTCAGTTCCGGTTCGGTTCAGGACAAGCAAAAAAATTGTTCGGGTTCGGTTCGTCAGAAAATAACGTTTTTTATTCGGTTTTCGGTTCGGGTTCAGTTCCGGTTCCGATCTCTGCTGAGAACACAGGCATACGAGGATCGACCGCCTCATGGACGCATGCGATAATGGATTGCCGAAAGGTGTACGGAGCAGGCCACAGCACAGTTCTCCAGTGGGTTCCAGCCCGCGTACTCCTGACTCGCTGTAGTCCACGGCCCTAAACTACTTAGTCCGCGGTCAAATTCACGACACGAACGCCCTGCCGTAAAGGCACTATAGCCTCATCATTATATTTCCACCAGTGATCAAGGCGAGCAACACGGGGGGTTATCGCCTATCGCGATGAAGCGCCCCACTCATCATCACCAGAATAAAGTTGTTTGCGTTGCTTGTTACGTCATCGTTGTCAATTCCCCTCCTGTACACAGAGCGAAAGCGACGGCACGCGAGCCAACGACGCTTTTTTACGTCGTTCATGGACAAAAAGAAAAACGACCAAGCATGAACAACTGGAAACTTTAGGCGTCCTAATATGATATAGTAGAATTAGTAGTAGAGGAGAATGGATTACAGATTTAAAATAATGCTAAATAGATCTGAATGTGCAACACCACACGGAACAGGACCCGAGTTCATCGGCATCGCCATCGCTTCAGCTGGGTCCCATACATCTTCGGGCTACTCTGGGGCACCGGCTGATGTTCCGAAGCGGCCCATGGCAGTCCCATGGAGGAAGATGCTATCCGCACATGGGTGATCATGACTCTAGTCACAGTGGCAATCATCGCATTTGCTTCCTGCGCGGAAGGTATTACAAGTTACCACGTTGTATACTGTCTGCATTAATTAGTTCAATGCTAACGTGTATCTCGTTGATCTGTAGATATATTTGATGAGTTGGCTATGGAAACGCTGTATACGGAGGACGACGGCGAGACGCAGGAGTACACGAAAGAACGGCGGGAACGTCCCCACGTACACCAAGTAGGTAGTTTTGGCACAGCTACGGCAATGACAATCTAGCTGCGGTGCGTTGCGGGTAGGAGGAAGCGGAGTGGAGCTGGTGAAAATGCGTAATGGCGCAGGTTAGGTCAAGCTAGGTTAAGATAGGTCAAGATAGGTTAGGACCAAGCTATGCTAGTTCAGTCAGGTCACATCGGGTGTCTTTATGGTCCCAAGGGGGCCCGCCCTCGCGCTCGGTCTAGGCGGGACACCAACACAAGAATCAGACTTCCATCGCACTGTTTTTTGCATCTCCAGGGAAGGAAGTGGAATAGATGTGACCCGTGTGTATTCCTGATATCGCAAGAGTATGCCAGAGCCCAATGTGTGATAACGTACCACTTGGCGAAGAGGTTAAATTACGAGGTAGACCCCACTTTCTGCAGCAAATACTATCGTGCAGGAAAACCTGCATGCGCAGGGAAATCATCTGAGGCATTTTGAGTCCTTGTCAGATATACTGAGAGTTTCGTCTTGAGAGTCTGTGCTGCACATTTGGCGCCAGAGGGTTATCACGGGCGTCCTGTATTTATGGCGCTTACTTTTCTGTGGTATGTGTACGGAGTAATCTTTCCTATACGTTTTTACACAAGGATGCATTCAACGTGACTGTCTCGTCAGACACTGCCACCTGGCATGCACACACTTGCTAAGTGCGCCTACGCGAGGATCTGTGGAATATCCATTCTGGGAAATATCAAACTCGATCTCAGATTCGATCCCGCAGTGACATAAATTTTCTAGCAAAAATTCCCGGCGTATTTTGAAGAAATAAAATGGACAGCTTCTCCCCATACATGACGCAGCCCCCTGGACCAGCGAGCGAAGGCTTTGGAGGCGGACGTGTACAGGTCGCTCCTGGACAGGCAGCACGGTCGCAACAGGCAGAGCGAAAATACCGGAAGCCTTGCCGCAAGAAGTCGAGCATTGCCGAGCAAAGCGCTGTGTCTTCCACATCCACCATCGCCGACTGTTCCACGAAATCCACAGAGGAAGACAGTCTCTTGACAACGGCATCGCATTCCGTGATATGCCCCAAATAGTATGACACCAGCTGTCCATAAGCGGGTTTCCAAATTCACGCTTCCAGGATGTACAGTTAATGTTCGTGGCGACAGAGTCATGGCAGGTGCCGGAAGAAAAAAGTATTACGCAAGTCGCGATTTTTATTGTAAGACGTCTACTTGTGACAGCATTCGAGATACAAATGTAAATCTACGTTGTTGCAATAGACCCTGCGCATAAATTTCGCACATATTATTGTTTAGCGTAAACACGGCTTGCAGAAGGAAATCAGACACAAAATTTGAGGATAAATCGGCCTTGTGCATTGGGCAGAGTATTCAATGTGTTCATATGTCACGACCGCGAACAGTAGTGAAATCAACGAGTAGGGACATCTCAGGACGCCGCGCAATTGAGCATCAAGTTTATGTAGCGCGCTACGTGAATTTGTCATCCATTAAAGCGGTCAGCCTTCCCTCTGCTCTGTGAGACCATGGTACAACTAACTTTATTTTGATGATGATGACTTGGTTGTAACCACACTCCAAGAAAAAAAAAGGAGTGATTTTAGTCCGTTTGGAGACTAAATGCATTACCACAAAAATTAGCCCCTTTCAGGAGTAAATGAATGTCACAGAGCGAGGGCTGCATTTCACGCTCTGTTCTAAGAGTCTCAGGTGCATAATTCGTGTGCATGAATGAAAATACTTTGAATGAAACCGTCAACCGTGATACGTCGAGTGATATAAAATCTTCGGACATGCACAGGACAAAATTGGGCAAGAAGGAAACACTAAATACTTCTTCCTCTGTGTGGGTGGAAAATTGCTAAGTTAGCTAAATTATATAGCTTTATTCAATCAAATTCACGAAGAGCACATATTTACGGAGACTGTTGCATTCGGAAGACCATTACAAAGTTCAGTGACTATTTGCAGTCCTGGGGAGTAAATTTCCGGTTAGGGGACTAAAAGGGGGAGTAATTGCAGTCTAGGGGACTAGAACACTTTTCAATTACTCCCTAGTTTACTCCTTATTTTCTTAGAGTGCAAGGTAACCCTAATAACATATAGACTACGATGCCACAGCTCGGTTACCCGTGAGCATCAGGCTACACTAAACGTGAATACACACACCACGCACATCCCGTCACACATGGCCACGAAAGCACATCATCACAGTCTCCTCTAACGTTAACAAGCTTTCGAAAACAGCCAGGACCATGTAAGAGCTAACCGCCTCACTAAATATAAGCAAATACGAACAGATAAAAAAGAGCAGCCTCCAAGAAACCTCAACAAGATTGAAGCAGCGACCGATTTCCCGCAAGGGAGGGCCGCCTTCTCATCTTCATACAGTAGAGAAACGTCACCACACCGCGGGGGGAGAGCGTTAACAGGAGCGGCGGCGAACAAGCAGGCGAGTGGAGAAACACTGAAACACTGCCTTTAGCGTCACCACAGGAGAAGCCTCGGAAAAGTAAACAGGACAACTCCACACGGCCCAGTACATCGGCAGATACAGAGAGAGGAAAAAACTGCATCGTCCTGCGATGCAGCAGAACAAACAGAGCTTAGTATCTGGGAGAAAAAGTGGATGTCAGGAGCAGCTGCATGAGACACCATCATCCTCACAACGATAGTTTCTTCTGTTCCACTGCGTCGCTCTGTGTACATAACAAGGGAGCCATCCCTACTTGGCGTTTATGAAAAAAAGAAAAAGAGAAATAAAGAAAGAAACCGAAGCATTATGAGACAACGACCCAAAAAGACAGGCCACAAAGGCTGGAAAGCTTAGTCGTGCGGCAAGGGTTTGCTCTCTTTAACGTTCGCGACAAATTATACCTTGGGGCGGGAAGAATTAACCCGCAGACCAACCACTGTGGCGTCGCTCATCATCATATAGTTGTCTGGCGACGTAAAGCCGAGAATTATCGGGTCATATCACTTATCTCTCGGAATAAGCTGCAGCAAGAGCGCATTCGAAGCGGTTTTGAGTCATGTCCCACCCCTTTTAAATATGACTTCGTGCAAACACCCGAAATCTCCACGTTGGCGGATAAGAAAGGTAATTATGCCCGTTCGACGATGTAGGCCATTCACAAGGAGGCGTTTTGTACAACGTTTTGTACATAAACTCAGGCCGCACCCAGAAACACTCAAATGGAAGCCAGAAGAGTATGTTTGTACATCACATGCAAAATATACAGGGCACGTAATTAAAGAACGGGTTGTAATGTCAAAGTCGCTCCAAGAGCCTCAAGGGACCTGGGGAGATAGCGTTGGGGGACACTCCTCGTTGGAAGCAGCTCGTGCAACAAAGTCCTAGACAATGCGAGGCTCGCAGCCATCCCAGAGAATCACATACTCCTACGCTGAGAAGCGGGGCAGACGCAAAGGCGATCCGACCACACGTTTATAGAGGCTGGCACTAATGGGTGGAGACGCAGAATCTGATAAAGGGTGGGAAAGAGGTGAAGCGAAAGCGGATTTAGTTGAGGCCACCTCTTCCATCCCTCTTGTGGCAAAGATGAGCAGAAGATGCGAAAGATAAGAGCCTCCGTCACTCGACACGTGAAGAGAACTCATAGTTTGGATGGCAGGGCGGAAATTGCATTTCGTCCGCCGAATGGCAACTTCCATTCGTTCCGGCGGCTGGAAACGGATTGGGTTGATGAGGCAAGCATCGAGTTAAAACGCCAGCGACGAAAAGGAAATTTCGTCTCGAACGTGTGGAGGACGTGAGGTTCCTGATGTGTGAAGACAACGTGACTGGGGTGTCACGTGAAACGTGGCTAATTGGCGACCACTCGAGGTGTGAATGTAACGGCGGTTCGTGGCCTTACGTTAAAGTAGCACGGAAAAGGTATTCTAGCTGTCTAAACACCGCCCGTGGTTCGCGAAACGACGCGTAAAACTCATACCCGAGAAATATTTCGGCTCAACAAGGTCCCACTACAACGCAATTTAATTGTAAAAAACTCTGCCGCGGCGGGAGGTTTCCGGATTCCATCTCCAGGCCAGTCCTCCGCTTCTGTGGCGTCGCACCGGCAATGCGCCTCATTCACTGCAAAAAATTCGACTGCCACCGACAGACAGTGACGTGCTACTTGTTCACTGCTATTCGTTTTAGGATATCAAACCGAAAAAAAAAAAAAACGGTTTGAAAATGGTATCTGTTCACCGATGGCACGTTACAGTGGTTCTTTTATCACCAGAGAAATTTCGTGAACAGCTCCAGACAGACAGGCCGTTTAGGACTCCATGTGATCTTATCGGGAGAAGCGTCTGTCAGCAGAAACTGTGAGAAACGTATGAATGAATGAGTTTATTTTTGCACAAGAACGGCCCTCAAGAGCCTTGGTGTTGGCGCATTATCAAATTACACTCATATACTTATATACAGCAACACACGTTAATGGTATGAAGGAAATGGCAGGAAGGCGATAACCCAAGGCACTAGGAGGTTAAAAGAACGCACATACAGATGATAAACATACGTAGCAGACGACGCGCAGACCTTGGCCGTGAGATGACCGATCCCGGCTGACTTCGCAATCCCTGTGAGTGGATGCAGGTGTCTCGTCACACCGTGACGCCCGTTCTCTTGGCTTGTCACGTGGCCTCCGCAGAAAAAGAGGAGAGCTCCGCGCGAGCGGGGGAGTCGAACATCTGCTGTGGGCGTTAATATTCGGTGGGACAGTATTTATTGAGTGAAAACACAATACGGTTGCGATACGCGGTCAAAAACAAAACTTTTTTTCTCCCCACTTTGAGTGTTCCTTTAAAATGTAACTGTGGTCAGGACCGCGGACCTCTCCTGCCCACGTCAAGATCTTTCAGTGGCACACACATTTTAGCGCCTGCGTTTTATCGCCTGGATAGGCAAACGCATTGTGCCATTAATGTCATCGACAGAGGTATAGAAGGGGCAGCACGAGATTAATGTACGGTGGAATTCACTACTGATGCACTCGGAGACTACAGAACAAGAATCCTGAATAACATTTGAAAAAGAGACCATGTCGTTGTATTCCAGATACATTTAGAGACGAGATGCTGTATTATTTATGCAGCTGATATGGGCACAACGAATAATTGGGGGCTTCCCTGGGTGGCTCAGACCGTAGCGTGTCCGCCTGCTGATCCCAAGATCGCGGGCTCAAACCCGGCCGAGAACGGTGGCAACTTTGTGCTAGAGCACAAGTTTTTCAGACACGTCGTCTTCACGAGGGACGTTAAATGCCGTGTGCCATGTGTCGAAATTTCGGCGCACGTTAAAGAACCCTCAGGAGGACAAAATTAATCCACAGACCCGACCACTGTGGCGTCGCTCATGATCGCAGTTGCCTCGCGAAGTAACGCCCCCGTACTCGTCGTGAGGATGCCGAAGAGCACGTAATGTTCGTGCTCTGGTCCTCGTAAACTGTAATGGTGTCGTAGAGGGAATGATTGTTCCAAGCGACATGCAAATATTTCTGCACTCGCTTTCACTGGGTTCTTCCGTCGTCGGTAGAGAACTTGCCGTGCGATTTGCAGACACAAACGCCTGTAGTCCATGTAGTCTATGCAAGCAGCGTTGCCAGGACTCGTTGCATGAACGAGGCACTGAACACTGGCTGTCTTATGGAAGTGCTAAGTAAGTAAATATGTGGAGATGATGATATGCAGTAGCACCGCCACCAGCAGTGACAACATCACCATCATCATGAACAGGGGACTGGCAATGGGCGGTGCACGCCGAAGGTGAGAGAACAGACTGGTATGGATCTCAGACAGAAACCTTGGTAAGACAGTTGTGACCGGCAGTGTTATTCAGAAAAGTGTAAGCATTAAACATCGACGTGTGTTTAGCCTTACTGGCTTGAGTTTTTGTGTCATAGCAAACGCCTGAGGCATCTCTGGCATAAATCGATGGTGTAGAATCCAACACTGTGGCGCCCAACGTGGGGCCCTAGCAGTGGCCTCGAAGCATTCAGGCGCAGCCATTAGCGCAAGGAAAATCGAGTTTTGGCGTAGCTTCGCGATCCGCGGTCGAAGGGCCTCGGGTCTGTATGGTTAGTTGGTTACCCATTTATGATGTGGAACGAACGGCTTCCACGATTAGTTTAAATTTCAGCGTGTGGGGGGCAATTTTCCACTCAACATAGAGGCGCGATATCGGGGATCAGCGGGGCTAGCGTAGCCGCTTCCGAGGAGTGCAAGGCAGGCGTGAAATGCCCGTCCACTGTCCACATACACAATGTTTTTCGTTGTGGAAGAGCCTAGCGATCCTCGAAGGTAGTAAGTTACAGAGACCGTCAACAACAGGACAGGCCATATCTTTAGAGACACGCCCAGTTACCCTTAGGAATAAAAACGAGGTAGAGCTGACCTCATGCCTCTCAGCTCAAACATACAAGTAAAATGCAAGCGAGTTGGCGTATACTTGTCGTTGGCAACGGTTCCGGAAACACTGATCACGCGCATGAAAAAGAAAGCTTTCATGAACATACACATTGCTTCCACAACTTTTGTTTGCCTTTTCCATCGAGTTAGCTGTTTGAACCGGTAGCCAGGACAGCCCTTTGTGAAACCATTCTACCGTCCACGTCACTCCGCGAGCTCGAACTTAAGGAATGTTACAAGGCCCAAATAGGTATTCCACGAAAACTTGCACCGTCCTACCGCACGCCCATGAGCATGCTCTCGTTCGTAGCCAAAACCCCAAGAAGAGAAACAGGGCCACCCGAGAATCAACGGTATTAACACGTCCTCTCCTATCTTCCTTCAAGACCCTCGCTGCAACATCTCAGACCGATTATCTAATATCCTCACCGCAGAAAGTTCTTGCTCAGTTTCCTCGTTAATCTCGAGAGACGTAAAACGGTCTTCTTACTTAACCATTCCCGCGAGACCCGAAGTGCGTGGGAGCACATTCCAGCGAGCCGAACATCGTCAGCGCAAATGAAGCGCATCGGCGCCGGGGAAGCGTCCCTTTTCCTCAAACGTGTGTTCGCTCTCTGCAATATGTCTTCCGTCTAGTCTGCACAGTTTCTGTCTTCCTATACCTGGGACTGTTGCGATGAACCCCATGAGATCACCGCATGTGCCACTTACAGGAGGGAGAGTCACTTGTTGGCAAACGACTTTGCGCGGATTGACAGCCGACCCCTTGACCTCAGAATCATTTTGGGACCATGGGACAAACGAAAGCAGATGTTTTCATTTGTTGGTTTTATTCCTTTATCAAATTCCTTGGAACTATCGGCCTGATCGACTCCCTCTAAGACCCCGCCAGCGTCGGCAGCATCATCCTCATCACCATCCTCTCATTTTCCCCCAATAGCAATAGGGTAGCATTCTGCTCAATGAAGACATCCCAATATCATCGTCATCATGTGTCTCTCTCTCTCTCTCTCTCTCCTATGAGATAGGTGCATAGGTGTATAGGTAGGTGCATAGTGACTGTAAACAGTAGGGATGGGCAAACCGAATCCGCGTATCCTAGGCAGGGATTCGAGATTCGGGAATTCGAATCCCAGTTCGCAAAACAGCGAATCGAGTCTTTCGAATCCACCAGCTCCGTCTGTTTGTTTCTTTATAAAATTGGTGCCTCCGGAGTTCGACGAAAGCCTGATTGGCCGGCGGGCCCGGGGACGCGCCAGAACCACAGCATAAAGCCCCGACAATACAAGTTTTAAAGTAACTCGGTTTTGCCTTTGATTGTTTCTTAGTTTTATGGAAGGAATTCAAGCTCTAGAGTTTATGTATTTCCTGTAGTCGATGAACAACATGTCAAATAAATTACACGTATAGGAAGAAGAATATGGGTATGTTTTCTCCTGAAATTGAACTAGGATTTAATTTGTTTTGCATTAAACAAGTATGTCAAATTCTGCTTCAAAATACTTTCAGTATAGTTATATACTGAATAGAAGTTTTTTCTTCCTGTCTTTTTCAACTTTTTTTTAAAAGACATGATTCGAACGATTCGAGATTCGTAAGATTCGTGGATTTGCAAAAGCGCAAAAGCTTCCTGGGATTCGGTTTCGGATTCGGGAAATTCTGGATTCGTCCCATCTCTAGTAAACACTCTTCCAGCAGTTCGTCCGTTTCCAAATTGTGTCGCGTGTAACACCAACTATTAATCGGATGTTAGGTTCCAGAGACAAATGCACGAAGAGCAAACAACGATGCAACGGAAATTCACGACATTCATTTTGCCCTGAACACTATTCGACAAAAGTATTTCGTTCGAAAGGGGAATACGAGACATCCTGGAAAACTCGTGGTGAGATCTCACTGTCCATGCTAGTCCTGCACTCTTGATCTCATTTACTTTAAAAAAAACTGGGGAGTGTCGCATTTATTGTAACGCGCATATTCCAATGTCCGAAAAACTGCACGCATCTCGTACGATGACGGGATGTATCTGATAAACTGTTCAAGTTGCCGGTGAGAAGCAACGGAACACGTTCACTATCAGTCCAAAGACGTGAATTGGCATGGAAGACGTGGATGAAACTTTGAAACTTTCCATGATGAAAGAATGCAAGCCCAAAAAGCC
The DNA here is from genome assembly GCF_037126465.1 of Ornithodoros turicata. NCBI lineage: Eukaryota > Metazoa > Arthropoda > Arachnida > Ixodida > Argasidae > Ornithodoros > Ornithodoros turicata. The sequence goes on along the minus strand of NC_088202.1, from coordinate 40,645,188 downwards.
GCCTGCGGAAGTGGGACGCGGAAGCGACACTACTGAAGCAGAAGACACAGGCCAAGTGCACCACACCAGAGCATCATGGTGTTGGAGTTGGAATTAGGAAAGAAAAATATGGATATCGTGGCTCCTACAAAACACAGGAGCCAGCTACTCCAAACACTTGAAAACAAAAACCGGTAAGTCGAAAAAAATTCGAGGCGCTGCAATATCCACAAGAAATGTCATTAAAGCAGCTGTCGCACGCTGTCTAAAATCACTCGGCCATTCTCCGAGGAGTTTCACTAAGTCTAGAGGACGTTCGACTTGAGGACTTCGTTAGGGAACGAAGGAACTTCGTTACCCGAAATAAACTCGCTACGTTTGGATAGCGGACACAACATGCAAGGGGCGTACCATAGGATAGACAGATGCAAGTTTGAACGGGTAGGCAAGAGGAAAGTCAAGTTGCCCATAAGTCCCATATGTGCTCATACCTGTTCAGGAGGCATCTGCTGGAAACCGACAAAGCAGCTGCTATAGTAGCACTTTCGCCTTGTGAAACTGACTACATTGCCTTTTGCAGAAGCCACAAAAACGAAAGAGGAAAATGGATCAAGAGACTTTCATAAGCGAAGTTGGATTCAACTGCACCGGCACCGACACAGTCGAATCTGGGATTGCAATTTATTTTGGCCGTCGTGACAACCAGTCGGTGTACACAGCGGCAAATCCAATGTGACCCCAGCACCACAATCCTGAAGTAACGCCAGAACCGAGGTCGAGAAGGACGACTAAAAATAAGTTTGGGGGATACGTATGGTAGACATCATTGACGACGCCTAAGCGAAACCCGAATGGATGTTAAGAGAGCATGGAAGGCACTTGGAACAGTTTTTTCGAGTGATATGAACGTGTTACCTTCAGGATCCGTCACGCAAAATATTTTGTTTGGGAAGCGCGGACTTTCGTAGAAAATTGGTTCACAAGAATACGCTACGACAGTACGTCTCTGCGCATGAGAGAAAGTAAAGGTTGGAGAGAGCACGTGACAAAGTGTCTGTCCACTCAAAAAGCAGCGATAAGGGGGTATTCGCAGACGGGCCACAACACTATGGCGGAAAAGATCCGGTGCAGTTGTTGTGGTACCTTATTTGAGAGCGATCCAATGAGACCGTTCCACGTGCACGAGGGGAAAGGGAAAAACGGAGGGACTGCGCGAAAGGCTGACCTACTTTCATAGCGCATGCGCGCTGCGACGGCGGCCTCTCCCAACGCCACTTAGAGAAGACCTGCTTATTGTCTCCTCTCCCGCTTTCGCTACGTGGACACATAAAGTCAGAAATCGTCGGCTATTATTGTGATTAGCAGTTCTGCGACTGCAAGAACTCGCAAATGATTGCACCTAACTTTGAACCTGCAGACTCAAATCTGTAGACAAAAAGCGCCACACGCTTCTGAGAAAGATATGGGACCGTTTTGCGCTTTACTTTAAAGTTCTTCCCACTTAGTACGCGGGGACGTTCAGTCACTACTCGCAGACGACGGCTGTTCGTCGCCATGGCTACGACCGCTGAAAGCACGTTCGTGATTGGCTACGGCCACTGAAAACACGATCCTGATTGGCTGGCTCTTAGTTGTTACGTCCTGAAAGGTGCAGGTAGTGTTGCCTCTGCAGGCTTTCTCAAAGGCAGGTGGTGTTGCCTCTCTCTCATGCTACTCCTGGAATGCGGAGACATCAAGTACGTCAGCACTTTTTATTGGCTGTCGACAGTCGTCTGCTACCGAAAGCGACCAGTCGATACGCGGGACGGGCGGCGCGAAATGCAACTCCAAAAAGGAAGAAAGGAAATAGAGGTGCACGCCCCACTATTGGACGATGAACTTGACTCGTCGAGTGGCAGATTTGCACGCTTGCTTTGTTTTATTCCGTGTTAGCACCGCGAATCAACTGTGGCTATGAGCGGCGTACAGATGTGGACAGATGGAGAGAGGACAGCAGGACGGAGTCAGGGACAGGGCGGGGGTTAGTATGCGACCTGGGTCGACTTGCGCGCCTGCTGTCATGCACTCTTAAAAGAAAGGGTGTACTTTAACCCATTTTTCTTGCCACATATATCACTCCCTTCTGAACAGTAAAATTCCTCTCAAAAAGGAGTCTCCTCACGCCCTCAAGGGAGTAACACTACTCCCTTACTCTTTACCGGAGAGTAGGGGGGATATACGTTACGGAGTAACGGAGGGTAATATTACTCTCTTGTAGGGAGCTATAGAGCGTAACCTTTTCGACTCCTTTTTGAGAGTAATTGTACGCTCCAAACGGGAGTGATATATGTGGCAAGAAAAAGGAGTTAAAGTACACCTTTTTTTTAAGAGTGTGCTTTTTGTGCAAATATATATACCATGGCTTCTAGTCGTAATTTCTACTACTCCTGGCCTTTTTAGCCCTTGTGTTCTTCACTAATGCTCTGCCTTCAACCAGCACTGGTTGGCGACTTTTTTTTATATGTATATATACCAACTAAAGAAACCAGATGCACTTAAGCGATGCGCCACGAATGGTCTGCGTGTGTTGAAAGTTAAGAGATCAAGCCACAAAACTACCTATATCTTCATTCAAGGCGAATTAGGTACCCGAAAATTTATACGCTTTCTATAGTCCTCCCTAATATCCGTGTAACCTGTCTGTAGTGCACAAAAATTACTTGCCTACGTTGTGTCTTCATTAAAATTATTTTGTCATCAACTATAGCAAAAAATGTCTCCCATTCGCTTATCATTAAATAAGAGAAGGCATGGTGAATGCCGCGCTGGCGGACTTCGGCAAGCCGTTCCATCATCAGCACCACCACCGAATGCCACTCATATTAAAAAAGAAGATATGCCTTCTACACTTCGTTCTACATTTGTTCTTGCCTAGCCTCTAAAACGCACGGTGGAAAGAGAATTCCCCGTTCTTCTGTGTTACAGCAAATCTACGGGACACAGGGTCATTGTTGAAAGAAGGAAAAGAAGAAGCCACGCTATAAGGTGAACGACACGATAGCGTGATTTCAGACGCTGAAAAACTCACGAAGCTAAAGGCAAACTCGCATCAAGGTGGATTCGTGGCTTCCGGCACATGTGAGGGGTGGTACACCGCCGATTGCGCACTATACTGCGTGCTGTTGGCTTTTGAGTATACAATGCTGTTTTGATATCCTAGAGGATGCAACCGGCTGTTTTTGAAACTAATCTGGACGTAAAAGGAGCAGTAGGGCATTGACAAGCTCGTGCATTACTAGAAAAGAATGGCACATAGAACCTGTGGTACCTGAATGCGCTCTCTCTCTCTCCTTGTCCAAGAACAACATGAAAGCATTGTTGTTAATAACCTGTCAACACTGGAGTTCCCCAACAAGCAAGCCGTCCTTTCTGGCTGACTTTTCTTGTCAAAATAAATAGATCCCCCCCCCCCCAAAAAAAAAGACCATTCAAGACACAAAAATTATTTCTGCGTATTTTCCTCATGGATACTTCCCCATGGATACTATAACTACTTATGCAACTCCAGTTGGATACTTGAGCACTTGACGGCAATGTACTACCAGTTCCATCACCAGCACCCCCACCACCACTAGAAAAGTGTACGTTAGGTACAGTACAAAGTACACTATTTGAAGTGTACTTAAAGTAAAGTACAAGTAGCTATTCAGCAATGTACTTCAGGTAGTGCTTGAGTACTTTGGACATCACGTGTGTCCCATCACTGATGATGGGACACACCGGACCATCACCGTGGTAGGGCAGCTCATTTCCAGTCCTAACAAAAAGAGGAGCGGTGGTGATGCTGAAGAAAGGTGCCAGTCTTGCGCTGCAGCTCCCTTGGTGGACGGGGGCCAGAAAGTGAGGAAGTTAAAAGAAGGAAGAGGACAATGCCCCACGCACTACATTGGACCCGCCCATTGATCCGTGGCCTATATTGCCCTTTGGCTGTGTGCCACACCAAGTAGTAGTTCTGAGTATTAAGAGAGAAGAAGTTTTAATCTCTATTCTAAATTTATCTCCCTTCGTGGATCACGTCGACTGCGTGTGTGAGGAAGAAGACAAGAAGAAGTAGTTTTAATCCTTAGTCTCATCTCTCATCCTTCGTCCTCCTAATCACCCTTCAACTAGTGATCCGTGGTCAATTGCACTATGGCTATGCGCTACATCAAGAAGTTCCGCAGTGATGAGCGGATGTTGGTCAGTCTGCTGCATTCTGCCACACCATGTTGCCATGAATGAGAACGCAAACAACGCGACGACGGGAGGATTTACCGAAATCCTTGATCCGAAAGGGAGTTTCTTACATAGCATCTGCCCTGACAACTTCTCAGATCAAACAGATTTTACCCTCCCTCCCCAGCGAGCAGAAAATCCTTAGACGTACATCCGTGGTCGCACACTTTCGCAGGTCGAGGGCGTTGATGGCGTTACAGAGCACTACGTTTGGCGATATTCGTCTTCAGGGGCGAAGGAAGCGAAACAATTCAAACTGAGTGAATGAGATAAAAATGATTATTAATTCGTGTCTTTATGCCGCGAGAGAACTATGATCATGAGCGACGCCAGTCAGTCGATTCACTTTGCCCATCCGAGAGTTATTTAACGTGCGCCGAAATCTGAGCACACTGCACACCGTATTTAATGTCACTTGCGGCAGACGGCGTAAGCTAACTTGTACCCTCTCGCCATTTTGCTGGCGTCCCTGGTCAGGACGGAACGCGCAACCGTATGATCAGTAGTCAGCGAGTACACCCTCCAAAAAGAATGTGCACGCTTGCGGCGGATTCAAACACGCATGTGTCCGATAGCAGCGTGGGCGTGAGCGCTAACTGTACACAATAAAGAACAAATGCGTACGAGTCATATACTGAAATAGCAGGGTGTGAGGGCCTATTGTCACATGGAACGCTCTACTCCACATTGCTAGCCAGAAAATACGCTGTTTTCCCAAACCCCTCACTGCTATATGAGCCACTGGAAAACAGCTCCTGCTAGAGGTTAGCTCCTGTCAACTCTTTCGGCGCTTGTTTCTAGCGCTAATGTGTAACGGCCTATCAAGAGGCTCTTTTACCCATGACGTCGCGGAAGCTGCGGGATTCCTTTCTGCTTCCTGGTTTTGCAGTTTTGTGTTGATGACGTGGTGAACTGAACATGGGGGCGTCGAATTTCCCGTCTGTCCAGCTAATTGGGCTTGTGCGTCCACAGAACTTACGGCAGTCAAGAATCAACACAAGACGAAAGTTGCTTTACATCACCTTTTTTTTTTCGGAATAGCAAGCCGGCTCTTTGCCTGGCTAACCTTTCCTTTCTTTTTTTCTTAATAAACATATCCCCCCCCCCCCCCCCCAAATGAGGGTTCACGAGACTTGAGCAGCCGCGGCAGCCGAGCGCTGTGCGCTCAGCTTTGCAAGTGATCACACGAAGGTTGAAAGTAGCGCTTTGGTTTCCAGAGCAGTTTTATGCAGAGCAGAGCGCTATGAAGCAAAGCGAGTGAGAGCTCGTGTCCATGCTTCCACAAACAGCGCACGAACACTTCGTGTATAGCAATTATCCATACGATATCGTCCAACACTGCCGCGAACCCAATCCTCTCGGGGCCTATAACGAAGAAGCTATGTTGCCAATGTTGCACTTTTCCCACTTTGCCGCTGCCCCCCCCCCCCAGCTTGCCCTGTAATCCGCTCTACTTTCAGTAGAGTTTCTCCAGCAGCTGGAGCGCCCTCTACCAGCCACGTGTTAACATTTAGGTAGTAACTTTGGGGCGGCTCTCCTACTTTCGTTCGGTTAGACTTGTCTCGCTAAATGGTATCCACGAAAGCGAAGCGTATTACAAACGCTCAGTACAACGCAGTTTTATTTAGTGGCTCTAGGTTAGACAAAGTTACACTGCGTGTTCGTATTTTTTGTAATGAAACATGTATGAGACGCCAAAAGCTTGCTAGGCAAACCTCTCCGAAATAAAGGAGGAGCAGAATACTACTTCCAATTTCTCCAGTGGATTCGACATTTTTGCGGTTGCTGTTTTTCTTCATCTTTTTTTTTTTTTTTCGGTGGGTTCTATTTTTTCTGGTTTCTGACGGATGGGTTGGTGTTCTCCTTTGATACATTCTTTGTGGAATTCGAGGGTGAGGTGAAATTGCGGTGCTACACGGTCATCCTTATATAGGTACACCCCATTCTCCAGAAATAAAGTTGTTGTTGTTCTTATAGGAAGGGGCCGTAATAAATAATATAGTGAGTTTTAGCATACCGTACGCTGTCGCCATTGCGTAATGGATAGCGTCTTGGTTCTGCGCAATGCGCAAAGCCCTGCCTATGTCTTGTGCGTGCGATGAACCACCAATGCTGTCCCTTACGTGCGCAAAGCGATAGCGTACATATACTAAAACTCGCTATTACGTGTGCAGCAAAATACGCGGAAATCCAGCCCTCTCATTGCAGGGCTTTCCAAAAGACAAGCTAAAAAGACCTTACGTAATATTAAGTTAAAGGTGTCGTCGTGTCTACTGTTCAATGAAACAATGCCTAAAAACAGCTGCGTACTCGTAGTTCTGCATTTTTGAAATTTCATTTTCGTCTGGAACGTTTCTGCACAGTGTACTATTAAAGTTGTGCAGTCAGCTCTCACAGACAATTTCGTTGATGCCAGACATCCACCATGCCGACGGAACGCCAGCTCAGTATCCATGGTAATTTTAATCGGAATTTGTTATGACCTGTACCGTTTGTGAATAGTTTATGTAAACCCAGTGACCAACGTAGCTGTGAGTGTGACCTACCTCTCCGCGTGTTTTATCTCTGCATACACCGCAGCATAATATCATAACGGTTCAACCATAACATAACTCAACAAACCGACAACAACTGAGATTACGTGCGTGCGGAAACAGAATTTAACAAAAGTTGACTATTTTGGCATGGTTCCAAGCCAGCACATATTGCGACAATGCAACGGGGCATCTTCAGCACTAGTCTAGTGATGTGCATTCACAGGTCCTTGATCGTTTGACAGCCCTACTTTGTCCAAAAAATTGTCCAGGAACTTCCTGGGCCAGAAACCGTGTCATAACAACAAACAACAACTTCAGCTATTTGTAAGGCCAAGTAGAGCAGGAACAGCCGCAACGCAGTCAAATCACGTAGTCAGAGCAAGCGAGGATACGCACCTTTCACTACCCAACATTTTGCAGAGCGCCCGTAGGGGACATACGACGCTAGCTCCACCGAAACCGAGACTGAAACCGAAACAAATCGGAACGGGAGGGCTGGGTTGCACGGATAGACGAGTTCAGAAAATCCCAGTGCTCTTTGCGCACGCATTGCACCCTGGGCGCTTGCTGAGCGGGGGAACGAAGGATAATCTTTCACATTTCGCTTTCGCTAACCTTGACACGTCGTGGACAATGGTCTGGCAGCAAAGAAATCGGAACATTTTGGAGGCCACTCGTTTCTTTCGTATTAGTAAACTCCCACAGTTCAAAGCGGCGCTAAGCATTCTGGGATTTTCTGAACTCGTCTATTGGCACTTGTTCTCTGCCTCCTTTGCAAAGAAATGTACGACCGAAGGTCGCGTCCCTTTTAGGGACCATCGTAATCCCCTCAAGACCGTGGCTTTCGGGCGCGACCTTGTTCGCCCCTAGCTTGGAGCGTAGTTCAACTCTACCAAATTGGTGACGCTGTCGAACATTATGACGTCATTTGTTTACAAACAGGGAGATGTCTATTCCGCTTCATTCTTATTCTAGTCGTTCTACATTTCTTCCTTTCTCTCTCTCTTCTTTCTTTACCCTCTTAAGCCTGCAGAGCACGGATAATTTTTCGAACGAATAACTTGCAAATATAATTGCTAAAGGAATTCTCCACATACTTTAATCCGTCCTGAAGAAGCGTTCACCATCGCAGGCGTGAACGAGGCGCGCTAAGCACCTCCGAGGCTCTCCCCGCGAATCAATAGGAACCAATTAGTGTTGCGAGGGAGGATTAAAGAAAAGGATGAGGAGGAAGGGCGGTGACAAAACGATAGCGCGCAAACAGAAAGAATATGTGTCCAGGTAATTAAGACACGTCGCAAGGCGCAACTCAGGTGTCGCTACGGGTTCGAAAGAAAACGGCGACGTCACGCTTTTTATTCGCGAACGCTAAAGGGAAAATTGAACGTTGCGTAAACGGATTACCGACGAAACACGACCCTGCTCTCGTTCGTATCAACACATCAGATGCTTTTCCGTGATATAACTATAAAAGGAAACGATAAAAATGCCGCAAAACAACGAGAGAGAGCGTCATGGGAACGATCGGGAACAGAGACAACCACAACAACATGAATTTAAAAGAAGTGTGGTTGGCCGAAACGGCGAGTGAAACGTTAAACACCCAAATTCTACGGGAAACGAAAACAGAAACGGAAACAAAAATATTTTCGTTACCTTTACCGGAAAACAAAAAGGGAAACGAAATTCACGCCTGGAAACGTTAACGGAAACGGAATTAACGCAACTTAATTCCCTACCACATCCTCTTAATATGCGTATAATAACATGTTTCATTCCTTCATACAGCAAGCGTGGAGTGGAACCACCTTCCAGCGTGATCGATTTGTATCAATATATGGTATGTTCCATCGCATTACAATTAACCACCGCTCCCATCTGTAATGCTTTGCCCTTGAGGGTATTAATAAACAAAGAAATAACTATAATTAGCATTCTCTCATTCACATTTCATCAGTGGTCAGATTAATTTAATGACGAAATACATGCAGACAATGCGTTCGATTCATGCAGAGCAGCGGGGGCTAACAAGCTTCTCGGGGTACTAAGATAATCCAATCCAATCCCATCCGGACGACACCGCAACGCCGTAAGCGCGCAACTAACTGCTGGCTGTGCTCGGGTTTCTACCGATGTTGTGCCAAGTTGCTGCCCGAGTCTGTGCCGAGTAGAGTGGTCGGATACATACGTCTTCTGTGTTTTCCTAAGTATGACATAAAAAACAGGGTTTGTGACCGGAAGCGGAAACGTTAAACACCCAAATCAAATTAATCAGGAAACCAGAAAATAGAAACGGAAACGAAATTATTTTCGTTACCTTTACCGGAAACCGAAACGGAAATTAGCTGAGGAAACGGAAACGGCTACCGAAAATCGTCTGGAAACGGTGACGGAAATGGAAACGAAAAATTCAATTTCTTAGGTACGAGAAACAGAAACGGAAGCATTATTATTTTTAGTAACAAGTCCTGGTTTAAAGTCTCCAGCGACTAAGAACCAGTACGTTATAATATGTCGTATTTATAACTTATAAATACGACTAATTTATAACTTATAAATACGACCTGCAAGGTGACAAGGTGAAATGAAAAACGTATTCACGTGTACCAGAACCAGAAGCTAACATTCATTCATTATGCAACTACGTATATGTCAATATGTCAATGTGTATGTATATTACTGGGTATCGTTTTCGGCCCACGGAGTAACCCTGCACATCCGTGCCGTGCACTTGGCGCTTTTCTTTCCTTTCTGAGGGCCACCGGCCTCCTTCAAGAACTGTAGGGATCTCCTTCCCTCGTCATCCTTTCATGTGAACCTTTTTGGAATGGGGTAGGGTCCTGCACTCAATGCAGGGAAACATCCCACATCATCATCCAATTCATGTTGTTGTTGTTGGGTGTCGCAACTGAGTCTCGTGCTCTAAAATTTCTAATCTGGTCATCTAACTTGTTTCTATTCATCATCTCGAAATAAAGTTGTATTTGTTGCTTCTATAAACCGTTATCAAACTACGCTTACGTGACAGATAAGTATTTTTATGCACTTTAAAGTGGTTAAAACAGCGTTTTCTAAAATTAACGACGAAATAGCTGTTCTGATACCTGGCTGAAATTACTCGTCTAGTTTTGTATTATCTCTTCGCCATACACTGAAGATGGGAAACGTGGTCTGAACACGGGATCAATGCTATTGAAAGTCCACTATTCATGTGCATAGTGAATAGCGAACTTGGGAGTAGAGGACATGCGAAGTATATTCGGGGAGTGGGGGGTAGGAGGAGGGGGGTGAGAATTTACGTTAGGAGTAGCAGAACAAGTCGAGAGACGAGTTCAATTTCTCCTCTTTTTTTTCGTTACAAACAAACAAACGGGATCAATGCGCATTTCCTTGGTTTTTGCATGATGATATTAGTTGCGGATTACCACACGCGCGCATCTCCTTTGTTTCCGCGATGGTTATTAAAGCGCCGTAAAACTGCAAAATATGTATGGCATTTCCTCTGACCCGGATAAATAAAGAAGTGTGAGAAAATACGTTTTGTTAAAGGGGCCGTAAACAGGTGCAAAAGGTGCACATTTCTTTGTGTTATATTATTGAAACTTAGGCAGTGAAAACTCCTTGCAATTTCTAACGCTCAAAAACAAAAGGCGCTTGCATACGGATGAAATATTCACTGCACTCTTTCGCATTTTAGCTCCGCCCCGCGCTCTAACTTTGCGTCATTTTGACGTAGCGCTTTCCTCACCAATTACGATCGAGTGCTCCGCGTATGATTTTATTTCAAATGCGGAATTGGCCTATAGATGAACGTGAATCCTCTTCTATTCAAAATCTAAACAGTTACGGCCTCAAACTGAAAAAGAAATGCGTTTAATTTAGGTATCATACGCGCACTACGTTTTCTGGGCAGTAGCACGCAGCACACCACGAGCGCGAATGAATACCATGGACCACAGTTCGGGAATCTTAGGTAGGTGCGCGATGGAACATCTTCGTCATCTTCGAATGGTTCCGACAACTGGGCTGCCGTACTTTGGTTTGATTTGAGCCACGGGGCATCGCGTCACCAGCTCGCGTGGTACAGTGGGTAGCGTGCTGGCCATGTCACGTCGTGACTGGGAGGAACCCGGGTTCAAATCGTGTCATGTGATAGCATCCCAACTGTTGACGTTTGCGCCAGCCGGAGATGTTGAAGATGTCATGACGTTGAATTTCGGTACCACGGAGCGCAAAACGTCATTTCACACAAACAAACTGAGCGCTCCGACTCACAGCTGATAACGAAGTATGTTTATTGGCTAGTAATTTGAAACGTCATGTGCACAGCTCGGCCCCCCCGATTGGACGGCAAAACGCTACGTAGCCATGTGACGTGTGCGTGGTGGAGAGAGGCTCGCTGGTTACTCATCTTTGAAAGCAATTATATGGGTCAATGAGCTGGCACGAGCCGAACGAAATGTATATTTGGGTATTATGATCTGCGTTCTTTCATGGGGTATCATTATTTCAGAAATGTTTGGTGGCCTGTTTACGGCCCCTTTAACACATCCAAGACCACACTATCTCCGTCTAGCTGTGGTTCCCATATTGACGGGCCACATACTGGAAACACATTTCTGGACTTGTCGCCTAGGTGTCGTTAGGATGAGCACGAAATTCGTCGTGGGTGCGAGTCGATCATGTCGTCGGCAGAGAATGGATGAGACGTTGCTCAGAGGATGAATAACTGCACCCTTTGTGGCTATGCGTTGAAAACGGCGAATAAAGTTTCTAAATTTCCTAACCACGTGAACAACGAGCCAACAAGGGGACCCTGGAGACTCGACTACATAAAGCCAGTGAAGACATGGCGACGTAAATCCCCGACGTCGCTAGGAAAGCAACCCAAGTAATTGTGCCGGTGTATAGCGCTGGACGAGACACATGTACGTCCCCCCCCCCCCTCATACTCTGCTCGTTGTGAATATAGTAGGGGCGCGCTGTGCGATCTGAAGCCCTGAATATGAGCCGCAACAACGGCACATGTTGTAGGCCATTCAGCCACGCACTGTACGTGAATAACCGCCACGTGGGACTTCCACCGTGTCGCCAGACTGTCTCGGCGTCTAGTATCGACCAACGTCGCATGTGATGCAGTCCTTTCGGCGCTACACGCTGATGCGTCTATGAGTAGAGTCTTATGTTTTAGGTTTAAACCCGGTAAAACCCGTCTATAGCCCCACCGATTTGCATCATCCTGGCTTGGGGATAAAAGCCGCGAAAACTGCGAAAACGAGCTTGCCAAAGCGCAAATTATCCATATTTTTTCTGTATCAATCAATCACGCGCAAATTTCGCAACCAATACAGGCACGTGTGGATGCTATAAGCACGGCACATTCGGCGCAGTAGATCGGCGTCTAACCTTTTCTTTCATTTCTTTCTTTTTTTGTCTGAAATGTGATTGTTTCTGAAACGTGAGAAGACCTTTTTTTTACTTGTTTTCCGCACGATGTCAAACGATCTCAACCTCTTGTAAAGCTCGTGAAGTAAAACCAGATTTTCAAGAAATGTAAAGCCCAAAACACAAACGTCTACCTTTGAGACACTCTACAATTAATAAATTGTGTCTGCCTACAAGCAACTGTAATTGTCAGGAAACGGGTGGTGGATTTCAGTAAACGTACCTAATACTATAACGTGAAACTTTGTATACCGCCCCCTCCGATACACGTTGGGAGGTGCAAAACTTATGCCCTTGGAGAGCTCACAAGGAAATTTTTGTTTGATCATCGCACGCTATTCCTGTTAAGCTTATAGCTTATAAGCTGTGCGACCCGGATGTGTACCCCTGGAGCTTGTCACAAGCATGTCAGATTGGAATTCTAACGGGCTAGCTAGGAGGAAGTAAGGAAGTAAGTAAGGAAGTAAAGCTGATTACGACCACACGGAATTACGTTGTTGGCTAAATTTTAGACATGCTTTATTTCATCTTAACTTTTTACCTTTTTAACTTTTTACTTTCTACCTTTTTACCTTTTTGCCTTTTTATATTTTCAATTATTTCTAAGAACTGAGTGAAACACGATGTTGGCGCACCTCTTAGACGGCGAAAAGTTAATCGCTCAGAATTGAGCTATAACGTTCATGTCATAGCTCAACATGCAGGAGCGGAACTATGATTTTTGAAGGGCCGGCATTCGGCCTTCGACAGCATGCTATACGTACATCCAGGGTGTCCCAGAAAACGTGTCATTGAATTACAATGAAAAAACTACGACACCTAGAATCATGCGGTCCACGGCATTTGTTCTTACTAGGTTTTTACCAACTCATGATGATGAATGTCATGTATCGTAAGTTTAATTATGTAGATATTTGCGAACTGAACTCGGAAATTTGCCAAGTAAAGGTTATTTTTTTATCCCACCAATATGAAGAGCGTGCCGAATTCACTCAAGTTCATGATAATTGACATTGATATTCACGAGCTATCCCATCGGAAAAAATAGCCGATCATCATGCTTTTCATAGCACCGAACCATAACGCGCGACGACTTTTTGAGCGCAATCGCTCTGAGTCCGACGAAAGGAGGTTCCAAACCCAGCCCACAGAGTGATAGTAGAAAAAGTGACGGTTCCTGAAAGTGGGAGAGGGAAAGTGCGATCCCAGCGAAAGTCGGACGCGATAAGCCCATACCTGTGTTTTCTTTCTGCGCTGCAGGTGTGGGCTGGGTTTCCAACCTGCTTTCGTCGGACTGACAAGGATTACGCTGAAAAATTTGTCGCGCGCTAACTCCGTACAGCATGATGTTCGGCTATTTTTTCGGATGGGATAGCCCGCGAATATCCCTGTCAATTATCATTAATTTGAGTAAATTCGACACGCTCTTCACATTGGTGGGATAAAAAAGTGACATTTACTTGGCAAATTTCCGACTTCAGTTCACAAAAATTTACATAATTAAACTTACCTTACAGGACGTTCACATCAGGAGGTGGCAAAAACCTAGTAAGAACAAATGCCGTAGACCGCATCATTCTAGGTGGTGTAGTTTTTTTACTATAATTCAATGACACGTTTTCTGGGACACCCTGTATACTACAAGGTTCAATCGGAAGATTACGTGACGACAGAAATTGCGGAGTGTCAGGACATCCGCCGCCCCCCCCCCCCCCCTCCCTTGGATACGCAAACGTCAACGTATATCGGAAAATCAATGTTTAACCCTGCAGCGAAACAACCACACACACACAGAGACAACAAAAACGAGACGATACGAGTCTCCGTGCGTTGTTGTTTCGCCCCAGGCTTTATCATAGTCATGTACAGCTCACATCAGAGTTAACTTTAACGCCATTCCAGCCTGCGGACCCTGGTGGTGCTTAGTAGAAATAACGGCGGAGGGTGTTTGGCTCATCTCATTCCAGTTAGAGGGGGGACCATCGTTATGAAGGCGTTGTTATCTGCTAGGCGCTGCTGTCTTTTCGCTTCGCAGGCTGAAGCAACATTCAAGTTAACTTTGACGCGAGCTGTACCAACTGACCCATTTTCCAATTTTTGTAGGAGCTCGTGTAGACTTGTTTTTTATGCCTGTGTGTGTTTTTTTTTTTTTTTTCAGCTCCAGGTTTTACGTCAGACATTTGAAAAAAAAATCACTCCAGACTAAATAGCGTGTGAATTTAATAAATAATTTAACTGCAGCCGAAAGACGCTGATAAACCAATGCGGCATATTCCTGCGGGGACTGCCGAGCGAACTACTAACTTTCGAAAGCATCGAAAGATTTAGCCCCAAGCAACTGTAAATATTCCAAGGCTATGTAACGATCTTCCTTCTTTTGAACGTCTATCCACGGTCAAGTAGTTGATCGGCATCCTAACCACGCTGTCCTCCTCTTACTTTCAGCTCCGCTGGCTTTACTTCCGCCACGGACATTTAGGACCCAGTAGAATTCCTGTTACCACACTCTGGACTGAAACAATCACAAAAGCACGGACCCCCACTTTCTGGCTCATAATTTCCGCGAGCCTGTTGCCGTACTCCCGGAGAAAATAGAGCGCAGTGTGGTTTTATCCCTGGGGTCTTAACTCAGCTACGGCCAGATCCCGTAGCGAGGCAGGAAGCCAGACGCGACCTTGTGGACTCGTTGACACTCAATTGCCGTCAACTAATACATACTGCCCTCGTTTTTTGTTGTTGTTTTTTTCCTCTGCGCGAGCATCCTTGCGAGCGACGCTGTCCATGACAAGCCCTGCTTGTCAAGAAAAAAGAACAGCACTGAAGGTAAGGAAACATTTCATCGTGTCAGGGTAGGAAGTCCCACGGTGATGTTGCTATCACTAGGAAATCCTTTAAATGGTTTAAGCAATACTGTTTCAGATGTCAACAGCCTGCAGCACGATGAATTCGCAAGGATGCAAGGACGTCTGGCGCACCGTATGAAACTGAAGCGTACGAATTCATAACAGTTCAAATATCTAGACATGAGTAAAAACTATATAGAGATGGGACGAATCCATAACTTTCAGAATCCGAATCCCACGAATCTTACGAATCTCGAATCTTTCGAATTCTTTCCTTAAAAAAAAAGCTTAAAAAGCTAGGGGGAAAGCACTTACACTGGAAAGTGTTTTGAAGCAGAATATAATATATTTGTTTAATGAAAAACAAATTAAACAATAATTCCCTTTCAGGGCAAAACATACCCATATACTTCTTATATATACTATTCTATATGTAATTTATTTGACATATTCTTCATCGACTACAGGAAATACACAAATTCACGAGTTCGAATTGTCTCCATAAATCCAAGAAACAATCAAAAGCAAAACCATGCTACTTTTAAAATTCAATGTAAGAGTTCCTGCCTGAACAAACAAGAAAACATCCGCCGACCAATCAGGCTTTCGGCGGACTCCGCAGGCGCCAACTTTTAAGAAGAAACAAACAAACGTGGTTGGTGAATTCGAAAGATTCGATTCGCCGTTTTGGGCACTAGGATTCGGGTTCCCAAATCTCGAATCTCTGCCTAGGATTCGAGGATTCGGTTGGCACATCCGTAGTAAAAACCGACCCTCCGAAAATAACGCGCTTGCAGAGAACAGTGAAGTGATTTGGGTGAGTTGGTGCGACGTAATTGTACAAACGTCAGTCTCTTGTATGCGCTCTTCGTTTGTTCAATTAGTTAAGGACAACGCGGGCATCGCCATCGACCAAGGGGGTAGGAATGTGGAGAACAGGCAGGGTGTGCTGTATTTTCACTGGCAGATTATTACAGGGTATGTATGATCACTTGTATGAACTTTGTTTACTGCAAGTCTTCTAAATTAGTAACAAAGATATGGTCCTTCACAAACATACTCACTGGTACCGCCACCCTACACACACCCTGACACAAAGCACGTGTCTATATGTCTGTTTTCCACGTGCAGCAAGTAAGAGTCATTTCCTAAGTATCCGAATGCCCTAAGTAGAAGCTCTTTGACGCATTTGGAGTCATTCTCCACTGTGCTTGTCGTTCTATTACGCTATCTTCTAGCACGCGGAACGTTCTTAGCATTCCAGTCATTCTAACTTCAGCTCTCCCCACAGTTGCGATGCCCCTGCCACCGACTATACCCACAGCGGATGTACAAATCACAGTGGTACAAATGATCGAATGGGCGGTTTCAAAGGGAGGATTAAGCTTAGGATCTAAGGTTGAGTGTTCACTAAAGGCATCAGCGAGTGCACATTATTGGTGGCTGTGGTTGCCAGTTTTGATGTTTGTCACAACGTGAGGCCAACAATTGCGGATTGACAATTGCGGACGACAATTATGCATGAGAGAATTGATGTTCTGAGGCTGGAACACATAGAAAGGACAAATACATACAAAGCCTCAAATGCCTAAGAAATTAATGATGAAAGATGGAAGTCACTGAAAACGTTAGCCAGCTGTAGGACTCGAACCCACATCTTCTAGATTACCGGTCCAGGGCTCTACTAATTGAGCTAAGCTAACACACCTCGCCAGCGACTTCCGATGCGACTTCGGATTATGCGACAGCGATGGGAATTCTCAAGACACGATTTGGCAAGAATGTATTGCTTGTTAACGCCCATTTGGACTCTTTCTATGGTGCTCCACTGGTTAAGCCTTTGGATGATGTCGAAGGGCTGCGGACACTGCATGAAGTCGTTACTGTCCGCTTCAGAAATCTGCGGAGTCTTGGCGTACGAACCGCCGACTCAATGCACCACTGCCGTGCACAGGACGATAATCCGGACTTTGAAGGTTATATTATCGAGTAAGAGGCAAGGACGTTGCGGCCGACGACTTGACGTCTCTTTTAGAGTCTCAAAAACCTTCCAGTGCACGTTATCTGTACAGGGGATACTAGAACAAGAACAGCACCTCACATACACAAAGCAGGATCACGCCCTGAGATACGACGTACAAAAAGACCTTAACGATGTTCACCTACCCAGGGAATCTCCATTACTTGCAGGATTACGCAGTGGAGTCATCCGACAGAACATACCGGTAGCCCCCTTCCAAGCGTCCCATCATATACTACATACTATTGCAAAAAAAGAAAGAAAGGAAATCGAGGCCCAAAATTCTCAACGACCACAGGGCCTATATACGCGCGCCCACTGCATTTCGCGAAGACAGAGTTAAAATCTGCGGGTGGATTAGTCTACTCATCAAAAAGCCAGATATTACCCTTAAACCATTTCGTATACGGATTATTTTTATATGCTTTTGCTCTTGTCAGGCACTCGAAATTTTCACTAGTTAAATCAGTCTGCTTCGCAACTGTTAAATATATTTTTGGACGTAAATGAATGAGCAATAAATGTCCTCGGTTAATTATTGCACTCATGCTCCGCCCTTACCGGCATAACCCACTACCACGTGAGTCCTACCATGTTCCTATATACTTGTGCACGTGCATGAAATTATTTAACTATTAAGGAGCTTCAGTCATGCGCGTAGTTGAAAACATGACGCAGAAATTTGATGTTTCCCATCCCCACAGCCACGACACATCTGCTGCGACAAACATTTTTCTTTTTTGTGTGTGTGTGTTACCAGACACGACACATAGGCTGCGAAAATAACAGGCCCCTGCATTCGAACCGCTTTTTCAGTGAGATATGTGCACGTAAGAACACAGTAATGCAGGCAAAATAACATGATTTTTCTGTAATAAAGGCACGCATCCGTGAAAGGCATAATCAAAATTAAAACCTGCTAAATTGTGAATGTCTGGTGAATACAGAACGGAAAAGTAGTCCCTGCTGTAATTTTTCCTTTCCTTACCGAAATGTCCGTTCAGCGAAACGTTCGCACCGAAATGTCCGGTTCCCCCCTGGTAATTGCGACTGTTTCTGTCTGCCCTGTCCAATGACGCTAATTTTGAGCGCGCCGCCCGTTCAATCAATAAACGTGGAAAATGGGTACAAATCATAGCATACTAGCATGCGAGGACAGCTTTGCCGCCTCCTTTCGTTCGATCGTGACTTGCAACGCTGACGGTCGATAATACGTAAGGCAAATAAACAGCGACCGCGTTGGATGAAGAAATCCATTGCAATAGGTTGTGCAATTGATACAGAGGTTACAATAAGGACCTAGAACCAAGAACCTAGAACCAACTTTTCCGTTCATTTTCGCTTCAGACTGAATGTAGACCTCGCCCCCACAGACGCATTTCCATACGACAGCTATGCCAATACGTTACACTGCTGAGTATAGAAGACACCGCGGATGCGGAATCTCCGATTTACAAGGGTGATTCAAGGTTGACCGAGACGTTTGCTCACGAAAAATCAGTGAGCAAATCTAATTGAATAATACTTTCGGAGTACGAAGTGCACTCCTTCTCGTATCAGTGGCAGCTATCATGGTGGTGAACAGCGATGCACTATTCAACTTCCTTGTGAAAGAGGACGTCAAAGCAGCTGATGTTTTGCAAAGATTACGGGCACAGTATCGGGGACGATGACAGGGAGAAGAGTGTACGGCTGCTGCAGACGGTTTGACGTAGGACGGGATATAGTGACGAATGAACCACATTCACACGTTCGTCCGACTGCAATGACGCCAGTGGACATTGCAGGCGTTGAGCATGCCATCCTCGAGAACCGGCGAATAACACATCTGGACATTGCAGCCCAGCGTAATATTGGTGTCGGCACCGTGGAGACAATCATTCGCGAGCACTTACTGTTCCGCAAAGTCTGTGCAAGATGGATTCCTCGACACCTCACTTGTGACCAGGAGGAAGCGCCTATGCCAGTATCTCAGAAGCCGCTGAAATAGCTTCAATCCGAGATGGACCAATTTTTGCAATCAATCATCAAATGTGATGAGACCTGGATGCATAACTTCAACCCAGAGAAAAAAAGATATGCAGCATGGAATGGCGACATAGGGCTTCCCCGACGGCAAATAAACGGAAGACGCAGCCGTCTGCTGGAAAATCCATAGGAAAGCTGTCTTCTGGGACATGCGAGATGTCGTCCATGTGGACTTCTTGGAGCAAGGGGTCACGATCAATGTCCAGCACTACTCCACGTTCATAAAGGGTTCCGTGCGAAACAGAAGTCGCAAGAAAAGGCATGGGATGTTGTCCAGAAGGGTCATTCTCCATAACAATGCCCAGTCTCACACGGCGAATTTGACGGCAGCAACCCTGTCCGAAATGCGCTGAGAGGTTTTGCCCCATGCACCTTACCGCATATTTTTTAGCCCGAAGCGATTGCCATTTATGTGGGCCGCTTAAATAGCACCCTGGAGGAAAGACATTCCACACAGACGAGGCCCACCAGAAAGATGTCCGGCAGTGGATACGACAGTAGCCTACATTGTCCTACCCCAAAGGCACCAAAGAGTTCCCACGGCGATGGCAGCGCTGTCTAGATACGCAAGGTGGATACTTTGAAAAACTGACGTAGCTTGGTGCGTCCCGAATTTATCGTGGTACAGGGCGAGTGCAGATTAAGTAGCCCCACATTTATGCACGTACGGCGTTCCCTGCTTACCGCACGAACTTCCAGTGGCGTAGGATGACGCATTTATCCGATGAAAGCAAACAATAAAATCGTAGTAACCAAACTCCACGTAACAAAAAAGTTATCCATGCAAACGTTGCACTCCGTGCATCCCGATTTTTGTATGCAGAAGTCAATGTGCCGGCCACGGCACAGTTGCGTCTAGCTACCACTAGGCGTACCAGATCTCGTTTTGTTTCTCCGTGAGTGGCACCCCCAGCGGAAGGGCGATGCAACTGTGCTGCTCTGCCATGTCCCATTGGAAATACACGGAGCGAAGTTCGCGTTGCTAACTGTTTCACTGCGCAAAGTTTGGTTATCATGATCTTTTTTTCTCGCTTTGCACCACATAAATGCACGGTCGTGCGCCGCCGGAAGTTCGTACGGTATGCAGAGAATGCGCTATGTGCGAAAATGTGGGACTACTTTATCTGCACCTACGCTGTATTTAAGAAATAAATTTCTTGGTCAACCTCGAACGAGCCCCACAATACCATTTAAAGGCGTGTCCCCAGAAGGGAATCCTTCAGCTAAACGATTTTAAAAACCAGTAGTGCTCATCATTGCGCGCTACCTTTTCAAACCCGACTCAGTGCACGAGGCAGTGAGCAGTGCTTGTGATGCGATATTCAAGCCAGGCGTACGTCTTTCAACCAAAACTCCAACGCGCATTATAGAAGCAGAACATGCAATTCCGCATTCTACCGACTGCATTCGTTTGCATTACAGTTGCGCACCGCTATGCAAATTAGCCATCCTAACACTGCGTGCCACCACCGTTGCTCACAAGCGGAATATTTTAAACAGGCTGATACCTAGGTATGAGCTTTCTGCCATGCACGACGTTTTTCCGGCTTCATGCGCGGCCAGCACAGAACCCACACGGATCTAGCATGCAGTGTTGTGTAGTCGAGCGCGTTAAACCTCGACCGGAGCGAGCTCACGCCTCGCGTCTTGAAGACGCGGCTGGTAAACGCGCGAGGTGGAGCTAACAATGTTACCCTTCCACAGAGAGGCGAATACTTAATTGCGTTTTCTTCCACGGCCCACGTACAAGACGTGTGTCACGTCGTATGCGGAGCTCGCAAAGAAACTGCTTTCTATACGTTCGTTTCCTTCGCGCTGCTGCTATCGATGACAGCAGTATCAAGACCCAGTAAGTGTGGCTGCTTCGAAACCACACAATGATAGACTCACGTCTTACACAAAGCATACCAGAACGAGGGGAGAAGGAAGGAAGGAAACGAGGCGTCGGCGACAGGCCGGGACTTTTCGTCTTTTCCGTCCCATCGGGATCCGAACGAAGGAAATGAAGAAATATAAGATCACATTGGAAGCGTGTAGAATTTGCGCAGCTCGGCATTGCCTGTGAGTAATAAACTTGACATGACCATGTCTATTTTTGTCGAGACCCACACTTCTTATACTTTGGACGTCCAGGGTATAGGATACTGATAGGATCTTACGGATGCCGCACAGTGAAGAAAGCGTTTCAATTTCCTGCTACGCGACACTTCACGCTGCAACAATGCATGACAGTACTGTAGACGACTGTAAAGACGACGTTTGGGATAGCATGATGGTGACCTGCGGCAGCGTACGGTGCACTAAAACTCACTAACTATTCGCTTCTAGTGCTTTCTTTTCTGTTTAGTGTCACTATGGCACTCAAGGAAAGAAAACAAAAAGAAGCAATATTTACAAGTAACTGTAAATGCCACTTTGAAATGTTCTTCAGTTTCATATTGCCTCATAGAAGTACCCTGTGATAAATACAACACATCGCGTATACTAAACACAGAAATACAGGACCAAGCGTAAGGGCCAAGAACACTCGCTACACTCGTTCCATTTTCCGCAAGACGGATGCCGCTTGATCGTAACGCAGACCGCCCCGTATACGCTTAGAAGGGCCTTTCGCTGCCGCCAATTTTCCCATATTCAAATGGAACATAAATTTTTTTTTTTGCTACTCCTGTCAAGAACACAAGTTTCATGGAAATGATGGCCCGCGCGGTTCGTTACTTGTCCGCACAATAAAAAAAGGAATATGCAAATCGTTGCCACCTGAATTGCGATCTTTCGTTTCGAAAATGTTTTCTTTTATTCTTTCAGAGAGGTTTGAAGGGGAGGGCAACGATTTCCGTGTTCTTTTATTGTTTTAAAGAGGTATGAATTTCAAATGAAGGCCTCCGTAACACAGACGAGAAGTCTCGGATGCAAAGCCGACGTGCAGGGAGCGCGAAGTGAAAATACGGAAGAAAGCGATATGAACGACAATGTCGAGGCTTCATACGATGAAATCCAGAGATATTTTTCATTACTATTACATATTACATACAATATAGTGTTATAAGCTCGCAGGGAGGGTTCCAAGCCCGATCTGTCCAAGCCCGTCAGACACAATTCTGTTCGTACCAGCCCACGTGCTCATGCCCGGCCCAATAGCCCCCTCTTTATCCACCGGAACAATATATTGTATAGAGTTATATTTATATTTATTACAGTTATTATTATTACGCTATTATCGTGGACCATCTCGGCTGGCACACACTTTTCACGTGTACGCAGCGGAACGAAATTACAGTCCTTGACATTACGGAAACATTAAAAATTACAGGAACTGCCCTCGCCGAAAACGACAAAAGCCACCCCCCGTGCACGAGGCACGTGTTCAGCTACCGTTTTCAGGAACCGATGTTCTGCGCCGAGTACCAGTTTGATCCAGTCAAGTGTGGTGTTCACTTCCCTGACTGACCACATTTTTGGTGACCCGAATGTGTCACACTCGAACCTGACATCGCTTGCGGCCCAGCTGAGTTGGTGTACGGCGTAACGCTGAACCTACCAGCAGATTTCTTCGCTGCATCGCCCAATGACGCTGCCACCCCCGAGGGCTACCTTCAGGAGCTCCGAAAAGGTGTTTTCCCCGACCTGCGTACGGCGACGCACGTTTTTCTCCGCCGTGACTCCGTCCGCAAGCCTCTCCCTCCTGCAGCCCTATTGTGGCCCCCATCGTGCGATACGTCGTGCGGACGAATTAATACTACAGTACCTCTGTCGACAGTTCGACTACTCCGGTTCGAACGGTTCACCACCCCTGTCAACGACCGTGAGCATCCACAGGCTCGTGAAGCGTGCCTCCACGGAACCCTTAAAGCTGTCGCACCTGTGTCCTTCGTTCCCTTCACTTCCCGCTCCGTCCCGACACGCACCCAGCACCACCGCACTTATTATTTCGAGATATCACTGCATGATAGACGAAACGAAATGAAACACAGGGACACGACACAACACAACCCTACCTAACTTAACATCAGGGCGAACCACAGTCTTTGTCCGTCCGTGGCTTTATCCACGTGACGGTGCTTTCGCAACGTGATCACGGCACGTTCGCCGTGCAGTTATTACAGTCCAGTAGCAATGAAAAGAGAAAAAATATAACGAGCGACTTCATAAAATATCGAAAGGCTTTCGTTTCAAACAGTTTCGCCGAGAATGTACCACTAGCGCTATGAGGTTACCGCATTTAAACGGGTTTGGCACAACGGCCAGAGATGCAGCAGATTTCAATAGTATCCGTTTCTTGCTCCTACAAGAAGGAATTCTTTTTCGTGTACGTGCATGCAAAACAGGAAGAGATATGACGTAACATCATTCGAAGCCGAGAAGCGTCATTAAAGGACGGCTTCTACCATACTGGGGTGTCATTAATTAGCTTCACCACCGGTTATCAAGCTATACACGAAGAACAGACTCTGTTCGAAATATGGGCGGCTCTCGTCCCTCCATTTATAATTGTTTTTCTTCCGTGCTCCTTTCGTTCAAAAGTGCTTTTTTCTGGTTCCGGACGCCGTGGTGGATCCCACTGCAGCACCACTCCAAAGTAACGAGCGAAAACTAAAGGCACTCCTGGCAATGTTGAAGTTTTTGTGTGTTTGTGAGAGATCTCCAATGTCATGAAACGCATGAGACATGTATTACTCTCTCTGCGCTGACAAATTATAGGATGTTTCAGGTTAGGGGAGATAAAAAAACAGGAGCAACACATAAAAACAATCAAATAGGACATATAACAGGTTATCCCAGATAAAATGTTTAAGAATGTATGTGTATCTCTCACAAGAACCCTCTACTCAAAATAAGCACCTTAATTTTACAAAGTTACTAATACTGCGCACTCTCTCAACTTCTAAAAGTCGACAACAGTCACACATTTGCAGAGTCTTGAGGTTACTTAATGGAGCTTATACACGTTTTGCATAATGAGAACGTTAATGACTCGATACCTTGAATATCGACGTCAGCACAAATCGAAAACGAACAAAGCTAGTCCCGGGCCATCCTCGTCAAGCCAGATGATAGCTGTATATAGCGTAGACCTTCTCAACCTCGGCCCCAATAGGCTATCGCGCTACCTTTCAGACCAGTATGGCAACCTTTGCCTCCTTTACTTCGCAACAGTTGGAAGAAGCTGTTGTACCGTACGCGAAACTTTTAAACGGCTCTTCTCAATAGCGCACAGCAACTCTTCCTGTGCCACAGAAAAAAAAGAGAAGCAAAAAGTTGTATTGAAGCCACCCTTTATACAGAAAGCGACTCTGTGCTCGATTCGAACGACTTCGACCACGCCGATAAAGTAGAAAAAAAGAAAACGAGAGAAAAGAAACAGGGAGTGGGTGACGGGTGAGCGTCGTTGTTGGCAGTTAAAAGGTACCTCCCCGGAACCCCCTTTTATCCCCGGAGACGCCGATCAATCAGAAGACCCGTTCCTATGAGAGGCGAAAAAGGAGTGTGCTGTGAACGTCAGAAGCGCTTTCTCAGCATTTGGGGAAGGCTTCGTCGTCGGTATAGCGGCAATGGTATGGATATGGTGTCAATGTTTCCTTTTCCTTTTTTGCCTCAAACATATTTCGGAAATCTGCTTCTTCGTGCACCCCTAAAATGTACTTCGCATCGTGCGCCCCGCTGTGTCAATTTCCCTTCCAAGTATAGAGACTGTTCCTATTTTAGTTTGCTATTTACCCTACTTACAGGACAACGTAGATCACTGCAGAAATGCTGTCCACGATGCTTCTCTACGTGCTTTTCGTTCCTCATATGCATAGCGACCTCTTAAAATGTACCTTTAAATTAACTCTAAGCAAATACACTGTTAGAAAAATTTATAGCTTTTAGGGTATAAATCGCCCGTGGAATAACTCGTACCTTTTAGGGTATAAATGGATACCTTCTGAAAAGGTATAAATAGTTTATACTCTAGTGGAGGTCTAGAATTTATGCCCCTTGGGTACACAAACTATACCGCTGCAAAGGTATATTCTAATCCAGTTTGCGACAAATTTTTAGAATAGAGAACTAGCGAAATCACCTTTGGAGGGAAGCAAAGCAAAAAAAAAAAAAAAAAATTTGACACACACACATACACACACACGTACTACAGACACGTGCAAACGAACACGGATGTGAAGTAGAAAGCAGGGATCGTGCACATTACTCCCCATGTAAAAAAGAAATATGGGATTAAAAACAAAAGACTCAGTCGTCTCGCGACGTAAACCCCCAATTATTATTAAAAACAAAAGAAAAGCTTCAAGGAGCAAGACCACTTCGCGAGTTTGGCACTGCGTTGCCATCGTATAGATAGACATTCACAGGGCAACAAATACTGATATACCGCTGGCGACTTGACAAATTCTGGAGCAGTCTTCGTCTGGTAAGCGACTCTAAGGGTGACGACATCTAGATTTAATGATTGCAGGCATACATATATATTCAGGGAAGCATAACGGACGTATTTTCGTTAACGTTTCCATTTTCGTTACTGCTATATTTTAGTTTCTGATATAGACCTTTCAATTTCGTTTCCGTTACTGTTTCCGGTAATGGAACGGTTGTTACAGAGTTGCGGGAGGACAGCCCGTCCGGCTCTATTAGCACCCTGTTTTGCCCAAGTGCCCAAGTAATTTGGCGTCGTTGGGTTGCGCACATCTTGCAAGTCTTACAATAAATAATGTAGGAACATGTCTTTGGTCACTCGGAGTCCAGCAACTCAAGATGGGCGTAACCTTCATCCAATGTCGCATTCATAAGCGGACGCTCTCAGTAGTAAATAATACTGCCATGGCCACGGTGAAATGAAAAAAGTACGAAGTAACTCAAAATCGTAGGTTCTCATCCTCGTGCTATGGTGGAGTATAGCGTATGGTGGAGTATAGACATGTGTTGATGTCGTGGAGTTACGAGGACTGGGACGACGTAAACGAGGGTTCCCCCAATATTGTGCCTTCTTTCCATGCTCTCGTATACTATGTAGAGCATTACAGGGAATGGAGTCATCAAAACACAAAACCAAAAATGAAAAGTCACTCAAATGCCATCGCACAACAGGAATAGCCATTACCCGAATTCAATATCGGGCCACAATTTTCGTTTCCGTTTCTGTTTCCGGTAATGGATGACCGTGATATGCGCTTCCGTTATCGTTGCCATCTCCAATTTCGGTAATATATCGTTTCTGTTTCCGTTATCATTACCGTTACCCTTGCCTTCATATTATGCAGCCATAAACTCACCATATGGATTCAGATACTACTGTACTGATGTCTGTGTTTCTTAATTAAATATCCGTTTAACTTAGCTGATACCGTCTCAAGAAAAAAATAATAATAATGATGTCATAGAGGACATTGCGGAAGTAAAGGTATTCGCCTGGAGAAGTTTTGGTGTCGCCACCTCGCGGGGAGTAGCCCGTGACGTCACGCATTGGATGCGAGGCAGGAGAGCAGACGACGCATATACATGTAGCTCTTTAGAGCTAGTTTTGTGCGTGTGGCGTTTGCGTACAACTGTGCTGGTACGACTCTTATACGAAGTATAGCTTGACTCACGCATTAAATACAGAATCAAAAAGATGTGGACGAGTATCAGGAGACAAAATTGCATTTGTATCAAGCGAGAACTGGCGGGGCAGGGCGTGTCTGTAGAGCGTACGAGCTGCTACTTTCCGCAAACTCAAATTCAGACAGGAGTAACAAAAGTCCAGTCAGCATACTTTTTGAGTATGAGAAAAATTTATTCAGCCTTAGTAGGAACTTTAATCAGGCCACTTTGCTAAATTAGTAGCATAGTGTCTATTTTTCTTTAGCATATACCTGTAAAATAACTCATGTACCGATGTAGGTTCAACATGCATAGCAACAGCGAAGTGCCAAAAATATGACAAATACTGGGTTCAAGGACATTTAGGAGCTTCTCTTAACTGTGCACATAATGTGAATTTCACTAATATTTACATGCGAAAACTGTTACTTGGGTGAAGACACACACTCACATAAAAGCACCTTGCACACTGTGTGACCCCGCCCTTGTGACACACCACTTTCTTATAAATAACCAGACCAATAACTTGCATCTGTACACATCGAAAGCAAATGCAAGCAAGCCGTTAACAATATGTCTGATGTTTCGTCTTTCAGCTGAAGAAAAACTTGCTCTCAGCGATTGTTTTATTGGTTTTTGACACTTCAGCAGTAATTGTGACAATGTTAGTAATATATTAAGAAGGTCAAAGCGGAGTCTCTGCTGCAAGATCTTAAAAAAGCTTCATTCGCTGCATAGCGCAAACAATGTGAACTCGAGCACTGCGTAGTGACTGGTGCTTGCAAAGTACTTACTGCAGACGCGACAGTGACGGTAATTTGCTTTTCCCACGTCAAGTCTGATGAGCCTTTTCAGTCATGTAAGTTTCGCACTGCAGCACTAAACAGTCAGCAGATTTCTTAGACGAAACAGCTATGAAGGCAACGTGCAGACACCACGAAGAATTCCACACACCCGTGACGTAAAAGTATCACGTGATACGGCTGACCGAAGCGCCGCTAGTGTTCGCTCTCCAGGCGAATAAAAAGGCATGAAGGTATGGAAACGTACGAGGGGTGTTCAAGTCAAACCGGGACTTTTCATTTTTCGCAAAAGTAAAATGAACTTATAGGCGAGAAATTAGTTTTATTTTTCAACGTAATCTCCAGCTGCACTAATGCACTTGTCCCAGCGTTTCGCGATGTCTTGGATCCCAGCAGCGTAGAAATCCTTAACGGCGCGTAGCAACCACGATCGAACCGTATTCTTGACCTGGCCGTCGCAGGTGAAGTGGCGGACCCCAAGGAACGCCTTCAGTAGCCCGAAGCGATGGAAATCGCTGGGGGCGAGGTCTGGACTGTAAGGGGGATGTGACAGCAACTACCATCCAAGTTCCTGTAAGGTGCGTGTCGTGAGATGCGCAGTATGCGGGCGTGCATTGTCCTGTAATAGGAGGACTCCTTTGGTGATGAGGCCCGGCCGCTTTTGCTTCAGCGCCTTATGCACATCCCTGAGAACCTGGCAGTAATATGCACTTTTGACGGTAGTACCACTGGGCAGAAAATCAACATCAACAACGCCAGCCTTGTCCCAGAAAACCGTGGCCATGACCTTATCCGCAGACGGGGTGCTTCGGAACTTCTTGGGAGCTGGTGAGCCCAGATGCTTCCACCGTTTTGATGCGCGTTTAGACTCTGGAGTGAAATGGTGCACCCACGTTTCATCGCACGTGATGATCCGATCAAGGAACGGCTGTCCTTCAATGTTGAAACGGTACCTTAGCTCTTGGGGTATTTCCAGTCTTCTCTGCCTCGGGACCCAATGGGCAGTAACTTTCCGAAACAGGAGGTGTTCATGAATGATAATGTTCAACGTTCCCACAGAAAGGTCCGCCTTTCGAGCCCGTTCGAGACATCTTATCCGTCGGTCCTTGAGGATCAGGCGCTCCACAAGTTGGATGTTCTCAGGAACTCCGACACTGGGCTCTGAGCCGCCCGGGCCGGGATCGTCCTGCACTGATGTACGGCCTTCTCGGAACTGTTTGCAGCACTCAAACGCTTTGCTAAGCTTGCTAAGTGTATCGTGGCCATACTGAGCCTGAAGTCTTCTGTGAGTTTCAGATAACTTTACGCCTTCATTCACGAGAAACTTCATGACAATTCGCTGTTCGATGTGCGCGCACACCTCGTTGTCGGCCATCTTGTCCAGCTCGTGTCTTCTGTTTTGCACAAACTTTGGACCACCACGTGGTGAACGCGAAGGCCTGTCGTGTGTGAAAATGACGAGAAAGAAGTAGCGCGAGCCATTTGTACACTCAGGCGACAGAAAGTCCCGGTTTGACTTGGAAGCCCCTCGTAGAAGGTATAAGCAGCCATCACCCTGCAGGTATCTTAGTACTCGGCACATTAATAGCAGTCATCTAATTGAGCACATTAATTATGCACGGATATAACATCGCCATCGGGCATTATTAGTCGCGCGCGGGCGAGAAACGCGTTCTGGCCATTCCTTTTTGTAACCTATTGGCTCCGAGACCGAACAGTGTCGGCGCGCTGCGGAGAAGCGCTGAACTACCACTGTGTGTACGCGTCGTCTGCTTTTACACGTTTACTGCTGTAGGTGGAGCATTGGGGAACCGAACAGTACCGTACCAGTCATCTTCCGGTGAATATATTACTAGAATTACGAGAAAGAACCACCAACTCCGAACATCGGCCCACGTGTTATCCACACTAGAAAGGCCACAGTTTCGCCCCCTATAGGTCGATCTCGCAGCGAATAGACCTTGTCGCGTTACTCCCAAACCACTAGTCTCCGCGCGCTCCTTAACCTCGTTCCCAGCGACGACACAACAGGGGTGGAGTGCAAAAATTGCTCTTCCCATTGGGATGAATACTGGTGGCCGCCGTCTTTAATGAGTATGACTGACGATAACGTAACATTCCATATAACTAGTCATCCGGTAAACATCTAAGTAGCGTATCAACGTTCGAAAGATCTAGGAAAAAGAAGATAGCTTGCTTCCGTGGGCGATATGCACAGTTGTTCACGTGAGGAGTGCTGGCCGATGCGATATCTGTTCTACACCGGTTCCCGAGCGAGAGAAAATGAACCGGCAGGAAATGAACACGAACGGAGACGAAAATGAACGAAAACACACACGGGAAAATGAAGGAACTCGGCAAACGGCAGTCCACACGTGCACAGTTCCTGTGACTACCACGGGGTGGCAGCACTACCGGCGGCTCCCATTCCTTGAATCGCGTTTTTGTGTATACTTTATGTAAGGAAATGTGTGCCTTGAAATACTCCTAGTTTGTCACGGGCTCTCGAGGCACGGTACGATATTTCCGAAGACCTCCCCATGTGCAGTTATACAATGTCGCTATTTACGATCTCTCACACTCCAGCCGAGGACGTGGCAGGGTATAAGTTGCTTGGGTACAATACACGCCGTTCTACGCGAAAGGCGTTTCTTTTTAACTGAACCGTCAAAACTGTATATTGTGTGTTCTGTGTACATAACCCGACTTTCTTTCTTTTCTTTTTTTTTCAACAAGTATGTGCCCTCATGCAATGCCCGCTTGGGCCCTTCAGGTAATGCGATAAATAAAATAAAGTCCTCCTTTCCCTTCATTTGTTTTACATATGAGCGCTAAATAACGCGTCCTGGAGTAACCAGTCCCGAGTAGATTAGGACATTTTTTCCCCCTTTTACCAATCAGTCATTCAAAACAAAGTAAATAAATACGGTGTACGGTACACTAAGATTTCGGCGCACGTTCACGAACCCTCAGGTGGGTTACGTTAACCCCACAGACCGATCAATGTGGCGTACGCTCATGATAACAGTTGTCTCGCGACGTAAAGCCACGAATTATTACAGGAACACACTCCTCAACACTCGTACCCTACTTCACTTCCATCGCCAGCTCATCAAACAACCTTGCCTGTCTGCATATGACTGCCGTCCTTGTTATTTGTCGCCGCGCTTCACGGACGACCAAACTGCGCCGAAATTTCGGCGGACCTCTCTCCTCGACGCGCAAGTTGCTACGCATCGCTGTGGCATGACGCCTGCAGCCAGATGGCTGAGCCTACCCATCAGGGACCCTCCCTCGCTCGCCCGCCGTAGTTGTTGCGTGTTCTGACCTCTATCAATCATAGTATCACAACAGAGGTTGGGCGGTACGGAGCCACCTGCAAAGTCTAACCGTAGCAAGGTCACACGGGACTGGCGGCGCTGCTCGGCTGTGCCCACATTCGCTATTTCGAGGCGATTCCGTGCAAGGTTCCCGGTAATACGTGAGCATCCTGTAGTGGCTCGCCCTGAGAGGCTCGGATTTTTGACGAGTGCTCGCGTGGAGTATACGCACACGCATACCTCCATCGATCAGCTAAAAGGCTGCAGGTGCAGCACTTCCATATTAAAAAGTAGGACTACGCGAATAGTCACTTGAAAACTGAAGGGAACAATTATATAACTGAAGCAAATACGGAACCAGTAGTTGCGTAACCGAATCAAATATAAAGCGGACTGTTACATAATCGAACTCAATATACGTGCAGGAGCACGAAAAGGGAAGTTCGAAATCGAATAGGAGCCGAATGCAGCTTCGGGCAATCCAGAAATGTAGTTGCGGTATGTGACGGTGCGCGTCGAAGTGCCTTCGCTTCCTTCAAATAATTTCCATGCCTTGCTAGGTTCCGGCGACCACATCCTGGAGAGGCGGGATAGGGGGTCTCTTGCATAGCTCCGCATGGGGATAATCACCGCATACTAACTGCTGCGGCGAGACGCCGAGAGCAGCGTAAAATACGTGAAACGCGAAGTGTCCTCTCCTCACAGAGTGAAGGAAATGTTTGCTGAGACCGCTGAAAGGGATTGCAGAGAGATGCGTGATACATATACGGACACGCATACATAGGGGCGTCTGAGGGTGGGGGCAAAGGAGGGGGAGGCGATCGCGCCCTTTGAGTTCCAGCTGTGGCCCTGTAGGTGCCTCGTCCCCTCCCCCTTTCACGCGTAGAGATGGAACAGCGTATATACGGCATATTCTTACAGGATTTGCACGTTCATCAGCATGAATTTTGACTACTCCTACTACCACACGGGGACGAAGAATGACATTAAATGCTTAATGGCTTCAGTCTTAATGTCACTCGTCCGTTGCCACACGGATATATTTAATGACATTTGCTTGAATGACAGTTTATGCCTAATGAGATTACCCACAACTCATTCGCCGATGAAATGCCTGCTCTCGCTCCCATTATCAGCGCAGTGTAACAATTTTATTCTTGCATAAAACTATTTTGTACCGTGCAGGACAAGTTTATTTCATAATTTGAGGTTACACGAGTATTCCTTGATGAAGGAAAAGCTGGTAGTAAAATTGTCACAGAAAAAAATGAAAAGAACGCATGACGGTGCCAAACGGGTAGCTTCGCCATCATGTCGTTTAACGTCATTACAAACTGACATGTGGCACGACCTTCGTGGATAATGCCATTCGGGACCATAATAGCATTAGATGATACTGTCCGTGTGGCACATGTATTACTTGGCATGAATGTATGTATCTAGTGCCCCTCTACCCCTCACTGCCCCTCTGACACAAAACATGTTGCAAACCCAAATTATGGCAATATCTGATTCACTTCACGCGAATGAGATATCGAGAAAAACTGACCATTACCCAAGTGATTGAACGCAGTAAGGTGAAGCTGTTTTTCATAGCAGTATATCTCAAGTAATTCTGCTCTGCGTGTAGTATGGTACGTGTGTCACTTTATTACGTTTTATTTAGTTGTTATTCTGTTTTGCTTTGTGCATGAAACGTTCTTGACGTACCTTCCTCGATCTTCAGCTCGGCCCCCTGTGGTGTGAGGGGCTCTCGAGACCCCTTACATCCCCCAAATCCGGGAGACACTCACTAAAATTTGTGAGATTACGCAATATTTCGTCCAAGAGCATAAAAATGCATGGGAGTAGCCTGCATATTGTGACTTCAGTTCCTCAAAACTACTGTGATTCAAAAGTACCGAGTTACGTCGTTATCAAAAGAAGTTGTAGTTAATTAACGAGTTACCCCACATCGCCCACACTTCTTTCTCAAGACAACAATAGGGCCTCGTATGATAGGGCCTACTGATTAAAGACAATCCAAGCAGTACCCTTTGCTGCACCTATTGCCGTGAAGATTTTTTTCTTAAAGACGAGAATCAAAGCGTAAAAAAATTGTAGCACTCCACGAAACAGTCGATCCTGTTCCTGTGTGTGAAATGACCTGTCTGTATGTGTCGCACCACTCTGCCAGAACTGCTGATAAATGAAAGTGCACGGATGTCACGGACGGAAGACATGTAGCCTCATATGGTTCCTGCTTACCGACTCTCGCAATAATCTCATTAACATTAAAGCGCGGCAATGGAACCCCTCTGTCTGGACGTGATCACAACCCGGGCCTTAGGCCGGGCGACGTCCCAAATGCTCGGCCTAGGCCACCGCTGCGCAGCGGGGGCTAAAACAGTAATTAACGTGCGACGTGCTGAGCTCCCAGGATACGGAAAGCTTACCTGTGTCCCCCCAAAACTTGTGTGATATCAAGGTCATGCTGTAAGGGACCATTAGGTGCTATGACACGTGGGAGACAATGTTGTTTGGTGACTTTTCCTTTGTCGTCATATCTCAAATAAGCAGAAACCATTCGTGCAATGACCAAACACTTTTTTGTAGCACAACCGAGACGTAGTAGATTTTATATTATTTAATTTATTTATTTTCCTATTCTTGGGGCGCGGGGGCAGAATTTATGATAGGAGTAGCAGAACACGCCGGGAGACGAGTTCAAGTCGTGCTCTTTTTTTTTTTTTCTTACAAACAAGCTTTCTGTAAACTATGCTCTACGTTGTGCGTAGTACCAGTGCGCTGCCTCCCTCCAAAGAAAAAAAGGAAGGTGGAAAGGGTGCGGGAGATGGAGTGTAACCTCGACACGGGTAATGTAGTCACGGACTGCCCCTGTAGCGATTTTGAAGAAGCACTGTCGCACCCGCATCCTTTCGTCGTGGTTGTGAGTTAATAGAGAGTTTTAGCACATCGTACGTTATCGCCTTTGCGTACGTAGGGGATACCGTTGACGGTTCTGCGCACGCCCATAACAGAAAGAGGTTCGCGCAGTGCGCAGAACCACCAACGTTATCCATTTCGTACGCAAAGGCGATAGTGTACGATGTACTAAAACTCTGTAATGTGTTTGTATAGGTTGTATCCACCAGTACATGTCTATTACGCGTTCGTTGAAATGTACTGACACTTACCACAATGCATTCAGTGGGCGTTCAACATTAAACGAACAAGCGCTTTCCGTCACTTGTTCGATCTTGCCAAAGTGCCGTGCATACAGGGACACGCCGTAAATCACAGAACAAGTGAGTCTTTCTGCGGCCTTATTTAGTAATTCCAGCGCCGAGGGAATACGCATAGGCTCCATATATGACTTATTGGCCTGTCTCAAACGAAACAGCAGAGAAGACGCAGGTCATCTGCACTTAGGCAACATTATGCCTTGTCCTTCTCTATGCCTTTTTTTTTTTTTTTTTCACAATGACAATGACTTCTCGCTATCGTAATCACTTGCAGTGCTGCCTTGTTTCGCTGTGCAATTTGTGTCGCCGAAATGAGCCACACGTGTCACGTCATTATCTTGCATACAACAACGTCTGTGCATACTGTAACATGACGCTCGATAATGCGTTCCGAACGGACTGGTTTTCGGCACGCAACTTCGAGTCAGCAAATAGCGAACCCTATTTAGGAAATCTATCGCAACGAGGCCTACCATAACGCGTGTACGTCACGAACTTCCCTGAAATCAGGTCATGGTGTCCTTACTCGGCGGACTGTGGTCAGGTTGTTTGAA
The DNA here is from genome assembly GCF_037126465.1 of Ornithodoros turicata. NCBI lineage: Eukaryota > Metazoa > Arthropoda > Arachnida > Ixodida > Argasidae > Ornithodoros > Ornithodoros turicata. Next base: position 40,610,606 of record NC_088202.1, on the reverse strand, counting down.
AGCGTTCGAGAGAAAAAGAAAAACATGTCGAGAGGAGTAGAAATTAGCCCTCTGATACAGATACTCGTGCACGGGATGAACCTCGTATACGATGGAATACACATATTCGTACAAGAGGCACGAGTGCAGAGCGCGTACCAGCTCCCGTGGCAGAGTGCTTAGGATGATGGCTTCTCCTGCCGAGACTGGGAGGCAAGGCGGGTTAGAACCTCGCACCGGCTGCGCTGTCTGAGTTTTTTTTTTTTTCACTGGGTTTACCGCGGGAAACTTTCCAGACGAACGTCGTCGGCACAGTTGCCCCTGAAGTCGGTCCAGGACGCATACTAACATCCCCTCTTCTTTCACCACTCCCGTTCCTGCTGTCCTCTCTCCATATGTCCACGTCTTTATGTCGCTCATAGCCACACCTGCTTCGTGGCGCTAACACGGAATTTAAAAACAAGAGAGATTTCAATGTCGCGGGTCAGAAAAGCTGCTTCCATTGGCTGCCAGTTTGCGACGTCATATCAGTCACCGAATTTAGTGAGGCGCGCGCCTTGTTTTCTCTTATCTTACTTTTTGCGATTGGAACGTCACACCACGCAAGCAGGAGGACGCGTCGGAGGCATCGCTGCCGCTGCGCGCTCGTGGTGTGATATGCTCATCTTCCCCGAGGCTTCCAAGAGGAAAATATTTTTGAGTGACAGTTCCTGAACGTATTACGTTTATATTAGAAATATCACGTGGTACCAAAAAAGCATGTTCGAGGTGTCTTTCATGCTCCTATAACGCAGGCAAAATAGTGAAACACAGCCGGCAACCTAGCACAACCTGTCACTTCTCGCCAGTTGAAGTGGTCAGCTTGAATAACAAACGAGGCTACGATGCATGAATCTACGCACTAGAAATAGAAAAGTGAAGTACAAGACGAACATTGCCTCCATAGGTCACTGTAGATCACGGCGAGCGGAACGGAGTTAGACAAAACATTCTTTTGTTTCAGCGAAGCAGACAACTCTCCTATCGTCTTGTAAAGCGAGCAGTCGCAGCAAGTCCCCTACATGCAACTTTATGCTGCGTCGCCTACAGAGATTTCTAAGCGGACATGAGTCCACCGCATACACCCTTGAAGAAGAGAACGTTTGTGATCTTAGTTTCTGAGCCTAAAACAGAAATCCCTGTGTTCCCCACCCTGCCCTTAGCTATATCTCTCCGCTTTGCTCAACTTACGAGAGGACATTAAAATCTTTATCCGCCGGCGAAACCGTTCTTTTTGCGCTTCCTTCGCATAAGGATTATCAGATCACGAATGATATTTACGCTGTAGAAATTGAAATTGTTTATTCATTATAACGCTTATAATGAATAAATAAACCGAGACACTTTTAACGCGCATGATAATCTTACGTAGTTATGAGCTAAAAAATATATATACATGTATATATATATATATATATATATATATATATATATAGTGTATACTGTATAGTGACCCACTTTGCTCAACAGCAGGCTGGCAACCTGCGGAAGGCAATCAAAAGAAATACGCTAAAGTTGTAATCACCACAGCAAAAGTGAGGCTTGCGGCGATACGGTGCCCCATGCTTTAGCGTATATCGCTCACGTGAGTCGCAATTTCACGCCATACCACGAGGGACGGCACTTAGAAAACAAAACAAAAAATAATAATAATCAATATTAAATGCAAGGTAGAGAAGGTTAGAACTCTTACCGCAGCCACGTGGGACATTGGGTTATTGTTCACAGCGTCCAAGAATGATACGACGCTTACCTGCAAGAAAGAAAAAAACGAGAATCCAATTATCACCCGGCCTGCTGCCTCAAAGAAGCGATTAAAGCTCCGACTTCGCTGTGTAGTCCCTCATGGGGGTAGCGCGAGCAAAGCAAACTACAAAGCGAAAACAGGAAAGCAAATTAACAAGTAGTACATGTTTACTTCGTTCTCGGGAATAAGGTTTGGGCTGGCTGAGGACGAGAAACACCGTGGCTTAAGTGCGGCCTCTATTTGCTGCATAGCCGCATCCAGATGGGCTCCTCATCATAACATGCCTCACATAAGTACGGTATCGCGCTTTCCGAACTTAACAGCTGTACTTATCTATTAATATACATGGACAACAAGGCAGACAAACACCCCACAGCGTAATCAGGTGCGTTTGTTCCCTCATATTTTGAGGCTGATATCAGCATATCCGTTGCAATTTATAATGCACATAAGGATTTTGTCCGTGGAATGACATGCAATCCGAACGGGTGGGAGTAGATTGGCGATAAAATGGTGTGGAAGATGAATACGGAGAAAAAAGAAGCCCAAGGTGACGTATGTATATAGGAGTATAGTAGTCCCTGAACTATCCTCAGTGGGCCAAAGTTTGCGCTCTCTGATGCTAAAGGTCGTTTGAAATTCATTTTCCTCAATAGTGAACGCAAAACGAGTAATGTGTAAAAGCTTCACTGGCCAATACCACAGTCTCTGTGTTTTTTTGTGTGTGTGCTTCTTCGCTTTAGAGGCTAATGCATAGAACCAGTGATGACAACTCCATTAAGTGGGACTAAAAGAACGACACGCTGAAGTGTCTCGAGAAAACTCTAAATTTGTACGAAGACAAGAACACAGGGTGCACACGTGCACGCACATCGCAGCCCAGCACAAGCGTTCGTACACGGTGGCCGTCAAGCGCGAAGTCTCTCTATCTGAACCTGTCTCCAGGGGTAACTCGCATACACTTCATCATTTTACAGTTCACGTGTTTTATGCGGGGAAGGAGTCACGAGGTTGGAACATTGGTGACAGCGGAAGGGCTGCCGCCTTACCGTGCATTCGCACGCGCGACATTCTCCAGAACAGTTCTGCGGAAGATGCGAAAAGCGTCGTCGCTTCCTCCTGCCGCGTCACAGCGAGCGCTTCAAAGTCACGTCTTTTCGTGCGCGATGCTAACTTCGGAACATCTTGCGGCGCAGTCAGAAGATATTCCGTAGCAGATGACGCGAAGAATCGCGCGGATACGGTGTCGTCTGTTATATGCGCACAGCAAGTCATTCCCGATATGAGGAGTAATTTTACTCCTTTTGAGGAGTAAATGCATTGCCACAAAAAATAGTCCCTTTCAGGAGTAAATGCACAGGAGTAAATGGATGTCACAGAGTGGAGACTGCATTTCACGTTCTGTTCTAAGAGTCTCAGGAACAAAATTCGTGTGAATCAAACAGCCAACAGTGATATGTCGAGTGATATAAAATCTTACGACTTACATAGGGCACAATTTGCGAAGAAGCGCTAACTGTTTTCGTACTCTGTAGGAGTTGAAAATTGCTCACTTGGCTGAGTAATACAGCCTTATGCCATCAAATTGACCAAGAGCACATATTTCCATAGACTGTTGCATTCCGAAGACCATTTGTGAAGTTCGGTGACAATTTGCAGTCCTGGGGAGTAAATCTCGGGGTTAGGGGACCAAAATGGGGAGTAATTGCAGTGTAGGGGACTAGAAGCTGCAATTACTCCCCATTTTGCTCCTTTTTTTCTTAGAGAGCAGTAGGAGGGCATGCTGTGAGTTGGTGCGGAATGCGTGCATTACGAGGGGATAAGGTAGAAACACACCCTGTTGCCTCATTCGACCCGCAGTGATTGACGCCCGTGAAGCATTCCCATCAGTACCGCGTATTATAAGAGAGTCCGGCCATTAATGGGACCTGCATATACCTGAGGCTCCACCCACTTTTCGAGGTATCTAGCCAATAACAGGTCGAAATACAGTTCCCTATTACTGCAGGTCATCCTCTATTTATACCTCAGCCTTATTTACTGCATGGCTGCCGCCATTTTGAACAAAATAGATTGATTGGATTGGAACGGATATCGTTGGCGACAGACCAAAACGACAGATTGTGCCTATTTTTATCGACGCCATCTGCATGGAGAGAGGCATGTTGGGAAGGCTTAGAATTGCAGAAATGGTTGCTGGCAGAAGTGGTTGGCTAGGAGAGCAGTAGAACCGCTTCTTCGTAGCAGACGGCTGCCGGTATAATTTTGTAAATCACGTAACGTTCGTAGATTGAATAAAAAATGCGCGAATAAGATGCATGTGTAAATAAAATTCAATGATGTAATGCAAAATTTTACGTATCAGGAGCGTCTTTTTTGTTATTTTCTTGGGGGGGGGGGGAGGTATATACAGATCTATTAAAGAAAAAAGAGGAAAGGTCAGCCAGACAGAGGTCGGTTTGCTATTCAAAAAAGAGATAGAGAGATCGCGGTCCTAAGTAGGCCTAACGTTAGCGACGAAACATCCCATTTTCGTGAAGCTGATTTTCCAGATGCATACATGAGGATATATACTCACAGTACCAAATTAAAGTAGTATGTGAAATTTTGTTGTCACGTAATATCCGCTTCGCCGTTCCAAGTACCGTCCTCTATTTGGAAGAAATTTTGGTGGTGGTGGGGGTGATGGCGATAGGGCTTGCGAAATTTTGGTGTCAATGCTGTCCCCATGAAAAGCGGCAACCAACGAAATGCGCCCAAGTTTGATTGGCAGGTCGAGCCTCTTTTTAGGCTCCTCCTAATGGCCAGACTCCCTTTTAGTACACGGTATTGATACCCAGGTTTTCCCGTGTCACGTGGTTCAAAGGCACTCCAACGCTGCGCGTGACGTCATGTGCACCACGCGAATGCTCAACATAACACGATGCAGAAGTTGTGTCCCGTGAGCAATTGTTTTGCTCCTGGAAAATTCCGTAGGGATGTCACCCGTCTGAATAACACGGATACAGTCACATGCTTGCACAAGAAATACCGTTTAATACCCCCCCCCCCACACACACACACACACACAAAACGTTCACATTTGTGTCGTCCATGTGTGTGGCCTGTCTCGGCTGATTCTTGTTGTTTATTTCTTCCAATTTTTTCTTTCTTTTTTCGCGCGACCTCCTAGTGAGACTTTGTAAAAAGAGACCCCCTGCAACTGTACGGTAACGGGAGCTCCAACGCCTGTTGCGCCATGTGTGTGACAGCAGCACAATCAGACACCATGTATCACCAAGTGAAGCGCACACTGAGGTTGCAACTTGCTGCTTCAGACTAAACATTCACTTCTTCGGTGACATTGAAGCTGCAGGACGAACACGGATAACTGTACACCGCGCACATTGTTAAAGGGGCACTAAAATGCAAAATCAACTTGCTCTCAAATGAAAGTCCGCGTTTCAATTAGTGCGATTCAAACAAAATTAGTTCGGAAAACGCTACCGTTTAGAAGAAAAACGCAATGAAAACAGACATATTTGGCGGCAGCGAATGGGGTCCCCAGGAGGCAAAGATTGGCGACATCCAATGAGGCAGAAGGAGAAGCACGCGCATACCTATCCTGGGTGTCTGGTCTTGGAACGGGTCCGATCGTAGGGTTCCGTATATGCGAGGCATGATGAGCACTGCTCCAGTTTCCAAGACCGATTCACTGAATTGTAGCCCACAACAGTTTTCGTGAATGTTCGACTAACAGCATTTATATTCACGTCCTTCGGACAACGACGCCACTCCGCTTCGCAACGCGCACTATGTTTTTCGCCGGGACTGCTGCATGGCGTGCCACCCACAGCATTCACAAAAAACACCGATGCACGAGCTGAAACGACCTTCTCCGCTTAGCGCTGAAGCATGAAAGAGTCCGGTATAATTTTGATTGTAGCTACGTAACGGAATCAAAGATTTGAATTATTATAACAAGTACGAAATTAACAAAGCGTGTAACGTAATTTGAAGTGAACATGTTTTTGCATTTTAGTGCCCCTTTAAGACGAGACGCTGCAAAGAGACGAGGTATCTGCCAGGATTAGGTTCCAAGAATGTTCCTGCGAGGCGAAGACCGCTAAGTGGTGTCACAGAGGAAACGCAACCGTGAGAGGTTCTCGCGGTGAAAGTCGTAACGTGGACTTCTGCCTGTAATATCCCAGCTCTGTATCTGCACTTGGCCCACGATACCAAAAGACGAACGAGACCGTTCCCTTGAGTTTTGCCGTGCGATGTGTTCAAGACGTCGCTTCGCGCGTATTCTTCCTGCGTCCAAAAGCTACGATGTCGTGCCAAACCCATCGATGTCGATGAGCATGTCCCAAAGGCCGTCGAATGCAGAATGGGCCTGTATGACCCTCGGAAATTCACCCCGTATAGTACCGCTGAGAGTAATTTAGATGATAGCGTTCTGTCTCAAAATCCGTTGAAAGTGGGATGGATGTGCCTATTTGGGACACTTTAGCACTTTGCATAATGTGTCCAAAATAGGCAGATCCATCCCATTTTCAACAAAAGTGAGAGAGAAGGACGTGGTTCGGAATGAAGCGGGTTATGTGGTGAGCTACTGTTTTAATGGGGCACCTGACCATGAAGGACAGGTTGGCCAGCAAAGCACCGCATCGATTCAGCAGCAGCAGTGGTGGCCAGACCTCCTCGTGAAATGTCAATTCGTGGACTTACGTGCGTCTTTTTGCTCGAGAATAAAGCCAAAAAGAATGACTGGTTATCTCTACGACTGCCACTAAGGTTAGCGGCACGTGAGCACTTGCCACGTGGCAAGCCTACGTGGCTCGGGTACGAGCCGAGTTTTCGGCAGCCGGGCCGGGCTCTGGCAACAGAAAGTCTGCTTACTCGTGGGGGTGGTCCCGACATAGCTCGCCGTTGCTGGCCACACACGAGCGGGCATCGTCACGACTATAGCAAAAACAAAAAAAAAACACCTGCACGTGACGTAACAACTAATAGTCAGCCAAGCAGGATAGTGTTATCAACGGCAACAGCCAATCACGAACGCGGTTTCAGCGGTCGTAGCCATGGAGACTAACCACCGTCGTCTGCAAGTAATGATTGAACGTCCCCGCGTACTAAATGCGAAAACTTTAAAATAAAGCGCAAAATGGCCCCATATCTTTCTCAAGACTGATTTTCTCGAAAGCGTGTTGCACCTTTTGTCTACAGATTCAGGTCTACGGGTTCCAAGTTAGCTGCAATTACTTGCGAGTTGTTGAATTCGCACAAGGGCGAATCGCAGTAGCAGACAAATTCTGGCTTTATAGGACCACATAGCGAATGAGGGAGAGGAGGCAATAAACGGGCGTTCTGTATCTGGGTGGCGTTGGCTCGGGTGGGGTAAGCCTCCGTGGCGTCGAGTACCGGGTACTCGACGCCACCCGGGCTCGGGTCGGGCCGGTAAATTCAGGTCCGTGCTGTGCTGTAGAACATTACACACTTCCACAAATCTTCGAAAGAACCCGGAAACCTCCATAGTTTGGGATTCTCTAAGAGAGGAGCAATGTTGCCAGCCGTATTGCAGATTACGGGCCCCAGGACGTCACACTTCTGAAAACGAACTTAATTTCATGATAGTTCTGCTGCACATAGAGAAACAATATTTTCGAATAATGCGGTGTGAGAAACGTGGATCACAACTGAACAAATAGGATGCCATTCTGAAGACAGTTGTAATCAGTGTTGGGGGTAACGCGTTACTGTAACTAAGCTACGTTTTTCGGTCATTTTCAACCTAACCCTCTTGCTTTCGAGCTCCAGTATGACCTCAGGAACACGTTCATTTTATAGGTAACTCTGTTAAAGTAAACATGGGGAAAGTTCCAAGTTCCTTTTTGTTCGATTTTCCTCCACAAACATTGCTCCCTGAAACGACACTGTGCACGTGCACGGTGCATCTAGCTCTCTCGTTGTTACACAGTGAACGTTACAAATTCTGTTTTGCCCGTAAATTAGGAGGCTCAGGTGACGCTCATGATAGCGACGAGCAGTGTATTCATAATGACAGAGGGCATTGCGTAGCAGGACTAAAACTTCGCGCGGTTCTACGAAATTTGATTAGAGGACAATTCATGGAACCTAAACTTTGGCTGCTTGCTTTGTGCTCAGTCTAAGAACCTTATTACGAGATCGAAATCACCAAATCCCTTCCTAAAGATGCACATAAAGGCAAGCTTCTTTCGTCATCTCCAAATACTGGTATAGTTTTCGCGTATCAAAACTATTATAAAACGTCTTCCATCGCCCATTGTGAGATCAGGTCTGAAGTACCCATAGAAAGATCAAGAACTAAAAATGCATATTACGTAGCAAGTAAGTTGAAAGTAACTCGTCACTTTTCCAAAGTAGCTTAGGAAATTCAAGTTCATTTTCATTATCTGTAACTGAGTTCGTAACCTCGTTACACTTTTTTTTTACTTTTTTTAATTTTTGCACAGCCTGGTAACGAGTTCCTTTTGTCGAGTAACTTCCTCAGGTCTGGTTCAAACTCAGTTCCACAAGCTTTCGACGCGAAATACCACGGAAAACATCCGCAAACTGTTCTCGAATTCGGCCTCACCAACAGCGTCTGCGATCGCGTGCCGGTCATACACCAGACCCGTCTGTTTCCTCCGCTCATCAATGTCACCGTTGAGGTGTGACGGCGCTAAGGTCCGTTGTCGTGGTCCCCTGGTGAGCCACCCCTGCCGCTCTATACAGTCTGTATTTATGGCGGCACTGAAAGACGGCCTAACAACCCCTTCTGCGCCCCGGACGGAGATGCGCCCAGCACGACGAGTGCATATCCTCACGGCAATCACGAAGCGAGGCCGCTACACGGTCGATTGAACACGCGCTACTTCATTCGTTCCGCGTTACGTATTCGATCGGTTGTTGGCTCTGCTCGAGGCTATGGGTCGAGAAGTTCGGTTATAGCAATTGTTCTGCTGCGTTTCACAACGCAGAAACGATGCGCGTGCACGTCTGCAGACGATTGAATTCGGAGAGGTAGACTAGCAACGTGAATTCGCCGAGGCTAGCTACAAACGGGGAACACAGAAACAGATAATCCTCCATAACCCAACAAACAACGAAATTCAAATAACTCGTGTGGAGGGCGGGAGGTGCCAACGCTGGCAACCCATTTGTACTTGAGTAACTATACAGCTCAGAGCCATGCCTGCGTTGTGTAGCATCCCTCACCCGAGATCAGGAGTGTCTAGTTCTGAATCCTGGAGAACAGCACGTTTCTTTTTGTTCTTTTTTACCCGAACTTCAGGTACGCAACAACACAAACGACAGAACGCTCCAATATTGTCGGCTGAGCTTTGAAGAGGAACGAGCACCCTGAGCTGCAAAACGTATCGACGTACACGAGATATGGATTGCTGTTTGCTCCAGACATGCCTGACTTCCCCTGCTTTTTACAGACTCAAATTATCAGAATTGTGTTCTGCTTGGAATATGTCTCTTTTTGGTGTATCTCATCGTTTCTACAGTGACGTTGTAACTAGACTGTATAGTTAAAAATTATATACTGTGTCGCCATATCGTTGCATCGCACAACGCGCGGCGGTATCGTAAGTGAGTGTGTGCGAGCGAACACTGCGCCGGCATTGACCTATAGCGCAGTCCTAATTTAACCTAACGTCCCGGAAAGTGAGAGGGAAAACTCCCAGCAGCCACTGTCCCTCACTAAAAGGGAACAGTGCGATTCGACGTTGTCATGACAATCACGTTTGGAACCAATATTGAGCACGGAGGAAAAACCGCCTTGCCGAACGACACCTTGTGCAGTTGCACGAATCCAGCTTGCTGAAAGAGCACTTAATATGTGTCTTCAGCTTGCCCAGGGAAAACGGCTCAGAATAATTAATTTTCGCAGCCAGGGACGGCGTAGAAATGATACGGTTGTCACGGTTCTGCTGTTCGGAGGACCAGCTCGAAGATTTTAATTTATATACGCGTGACACCAGAATCGATTTGTAGCGGCACCTGCTGACGACGACGAGCCCTGCCTGACTGCCCTGCTCGTGCTGACTGTTCGTATCCGGCCCTCGCGCAGTAAAGAAATCGTTGCACCCGTCTCGCTTATTGTCGTGACCCGACTTCACGACAGATTTTTGGATTCGTAAAGGAATCGCTGTGCTCCTTGTAGAGAATTTCAAAGTCATTGAGGCTGCTTCGGTAGCCACATAGAGTTCAGTGCGTCGATGCCATTCAAATACACTCTCAGAAAAAAGGGAGTCAAAAGGGAGTCAGACGATGCTCGGACACCCTCGCGAACAGAGAGGGAGTTGCAGTGACACCCTTCGGTGACCGTATTTAATGCGGGGTGTCGTTTAGACTCCCTACATGGAGGGGTGTTAGCCTCACTCCCCACTGTCTATGACGAGACTATGCAGCAGTGCAGCCTCGTACATTTACTCATTTGTTACGATTATCGAGACACACCTGCAAATAATGAAAAATAGATGAACAAGCCTGTGTCTGACATGGTCAAAGTAGTTGTATCCCAGCAGAGCACATTTACTTTTCGCAAGTCCTAGCTGTACCAAGAAAAGTCGTTGGTGGCTCATATAATTGTTAAGTATCCAACATTACACACTGAGGAACAGGTACTGCAATTTTACAAGCAAGCTGGTGCCTACATCTTGTTTCCTCGTGCTCATAAGGATGCGCCGCTTCGACAATCCAGTCTTTTTTTTTTTTTTTTTTTTGTTATAATTGTAATTGACACCCGGATCGGTCGTTTCATTCGAGGGAAAATGTCAGTGGAAATGTTCTCAATTGACAAGGGAAGCGGTATAGATCAAGCAAGAAACACAATGTCCGATAGAAAGGGATATATGTTCTGTAACGCTAAGTGCCTTCAAGTTCCGCAGATGCACTGCGAGTTGATGAATCGTATGTCCGTCACTGTTACGAAAATGTTTCGGTCTTTCGTACTCTAGGAGCGAGTTGTAAAATTTTGATTCGTACAGTATTGCAATCCCAGTGACGGCTTTTGAGGGATGTTCCCGCTTGGGTAGTTCTATGCGACTAATTAGATTCTTGAGCAAGACGGAGAGGCGCTGCACCTGTTCGTGTTTTGGGGCGACGGCAGTATTGTTTTTGTAACGCTTTACAACACAGAATAGGAATCTGCAGAAAGAAAGAGAAAGACCAATGGAGTAACATCACTTAATAACAGAGTGGGAAACGAAATGCCTAATCTTCTCTGCAATGTGCTTGGGTAAGGCTGTCAAGGGAACACCTGCAGGAAGGGTGTCAGAGGAACACCTTTAGCAAGGGTTACTACTGCGCGAAAAGTAATTCTTTACCGTCACAAATTACTTCATCCAAAATGTAATACGTTACCGATTAAAAATGTAACGCGTTACTTTTTCCGTTACTTTTAAATTGTGGGCCATAGCAAAGCCAACATGCCTGCAGTGAATGCAACCATGCAGCTCTGCATGATCAGTGAAATTCACAAATACATTTGAAAGCAACATACAAAACACATACACGAGTTTATTACACACAGATTTATATACACATTTAAAAAAACATCGAAACATCCACTTTGCTTTGTTACTATTGGAATGTTTAGCCCGCACAATGTATCAATACCTATCATCACCTATTTTACTGTTGCTCCAGTAGGACGCGGTTGCAAGATTATCATAGAACGCGTGTGGACTAGAGACCGCCGTCACAGTGACCTCTGCGTCATTGCTCCAGTCGAACTCGTGGTGGAACAGAACAGATTGGCTTGCTGAAAAGGGTTGCCATGGTTGACAGAAGGTTAAAAAAATAATCGATTACTCAGTAATTGATTACCGAAAATTGTAATCAGATTACTTGGAAAATTACTTGCTCACAAAATTAATTGATTACGTTAAAAAATTAATGGAAAAGTAATTGATTACTAGTAACGCAATTACTAGTAACGCGTTACGTACAGCTCTGCACATACACTAAATCGACATTTCGCTATACTGTCCTCGTGAAACCGTCGTGCTGCTTTCGACGTCCTGGGAGAATATTCGACTCCTTGAGTTCTCATTTCTCAAATAGCACCACGAACAGCACGGGCGGCCGTCACAAGAAAAACGTGACTATCGACCAGTTAACTTCTCGCAGCGCATCCATGGTCATTACACGCACCACAATCGGACACTGACGCTTTGGCACACTCTAACTTTTATTGTGCAAGGAAAAAAACCTTGAACTTTCTGTGCACTCAAACGTCATGTACGGAAGCATGTGCCACCGAAGTGAAGAATTTTCGAGCTGGGGTTTTTTAGATATGAGCGCTCAAAAACCACACTTTTTCAAATGTCCCGTGTTGTAGACGCCTTCATGCATGACACCAACCTGACGTAGGCCCCTAAATTTGATACCAAAGTATAGAACTCAGTCTCCGCCGCATGAGGATGCCTTTCTCGTTTCACTGGCATGTGCACAAGTGCCGCAATAGCCGGAAGAATATGAGCGATTTTCGTCGTCGCTACCAACTTTGCGTATTCTTAGCTGCAAAATAACAAAATCCCCGCCAGAACCGAACCCAAGCACGAGACGTCAACATAGCTGACAGTGCGTGGAAAAAAATTCAAAGCCGTGAACGCGTTCGTTGGACAGATATTGAATGCCAAAATCGCTATGCAAGAAACCGCGCCAGACCTGCCATATTCTTCCGGATTTTTTTTTTTCTCGGGAACTACGGAGACTAGAGAAAAGAATACTTGCTGTCCCACTCTCAGTCTAAGTCAGGCTACAACATATATTTTTTCAATAAAAATCACTCATGGTGTCCGGACCACCTTGCCTGAGTTGAGATGGAATCACCCTTCATTCTTTTTTGAGTAAACGGGAGAAATACAGATAATACAGATAAATACAGAAATGCAGATCTTCTCTGCAGATACGTCCACGCCTCTGTCCGAAAAGAAGGATTCCGCGCAATCTATCGCATTCTGGAATCGCTGTTGCAAAGCCGGCGATTGCAACCCAGACGTCCATACACATATATCGTCAGCGTAAATGCTGATGTAGACGTTCTTACGTAAACGGTGCGGTAAGTCTGCCATGCTTACATTGAACAGCAGAGGGCTCAGGACCCCACCCTGCGGCACTCCGCTGCCGAGGTCGTGACAATCACTGTTCCCGTCCTCGGTCTGTATGTACACGGACCTTCCTTGAAGATAGTCAGGAATCCACCGCAGAGCCCGACCCCTTATCTCACGAATGTACAGACCATGTAGCACGTGGCCGTAGCTCACAGTATCATATGCTTGTTTAATGTCAAGGAAAGCTGCCAGAGTAGTTCGGTTCTGGGCGTGTTCGTGTTCAACAAAGGTGACGAGGTCCAAAACACCATCCACAGTAGACCTGCCCTGTCGGAAGCCAGACATACATTCCGGAAGCATCTTCTGGCTTTCAGGGACCCACTCTATTCGACGTAGGATCATTTTTTCCATGACATTACGCAGGCAGCTTGATAAGCTAATTAGTCTGAAAGACGCTATATATTCCTGGTAGATTTTCCTGGTTTCAACAAAGGTACCACTTTAGAGATTTTCCAGCCAATTGGGAGCTTGCCGTCTTTCCAACTCTTATTAATGATACCTAACAATGGCTTCAGAGCGGAGGGACCTAGGCCAGCGATATGCTTGTATGTGATACCGTCCGGACCTGGGGGAGACTTGCTTCGCCTTGTTCTATAGCTGCCTCCAGCTCTGTTAGACTGAAATCATTGTCGAGGGCCGTACACAGGGCGCTATCGCTTAGCACAGTGCTCCTTGTAGCATTTTCCACAGATGACCTGTATGCACGCGTCAGAGAAGAGGTAGCTGGCTTCGTCAGTAGGCTACAAAACTCACTTGCAATAGACCTCTCGTCGGTATTGAGGTGAACAGCCAGCACCCTGAAAGGGTACGATTGCGTAGCAATTACTTCTCCGAGTGTCTGCATTACCTGCCATAGGCAAAGAAAGTTGTTGTTGTTGTGTCCTCTTGCACTCCGCATTGGATGCAGCCTGATGACGGAGCGATCCCGATACGCTGTATATAGAAACACGCGGCCGTGAGGACTGTTCAGCGGAAATCGGTGGAGTAAGGATACCAGTGATCTGGGCATCCTTGGTAGTATTCGATACGTGAGGTGAGGGTCGATCCTCAGCAGGAGCAGTGACGTCGGTAGCCTTACGTCCAACCAATCACGTTTGACCAGCCGGGTTCGCAGAAGACGTTTCGCGTCTCGGAGCCTGTGAAATGGACTTTCTGTGTGAGCGAGCTGTAGAAGACAGAGTTAGTATCAATATATTTGGAAGCCACTGGATTATGTTAACTCAAGCCACATCCCAGGCCAGCTAAATATACACGTCGCTATTATACCTATATCAACACTTCACGAAAGATATCCATTACCGTACTGCGTAGCAGAACAACGTTGTCGCAACGCCCGCAATGATCACGCGCATAGTCGCAGTCGCTTCAGTACTGAAACGCAGCATTGAAAAACGGTCGTTGACGAAAAGCCAGCGGGTGCCGATAGAAGGAGCCGGACCTGGCGCCCGCTTACTTTCCATCAACCGTCGCGCTTCAGATCATAGTTTGTCTCATCTCATGTTGCGTCATGTTCGCTCGGCCTCTGCACTTTACGTAACTGTCAAAAACACAGCAATATCCCACGTGACGTAAAAGCACTCCGATGCGAAACAAATTAGGTTTCAGTTCACTTTCGCTTAATGGGTAAAACTGTTGGAATTCAGTGAGAGTACAAGATTTATATAATACGTCTCATGTAAAGACATCGGCACAGTAAACGCATGGTTGGCGACCCATTTCTGGTACTGATCGTCGTGCACTTCATCATGATGCACGACGCTTGCGCAAACAATTACGCCCACATCATACCCATTGTTATGGTTGCTGAGGGCTACAGGCGATCGATGAAAACCACAATCATAATGCAGTCCGGCCACTGACTTTCCCCAGCACTTTCTTTGGAAAGAATCTGTGGTGCATGTTCATGTATTTTGTTTGTTTGTTTGTTTGTAATAAAAAAAAAACATGTTCATGTCATTTCCCCTGCAGAGAACCACCAGCCGTTTGTCCACTTTGTGTATTTCACCTAACCAAATAAATAAATAAGAATTATCATGAACTGCGCAATGACCGACGAAAACCCCGAAATGACCGACGTCAACTTCTTTAATCGCAGGATTGAGCAGCGGCGCTTCTTAAGTGCAACCACAGCCAGGCCGCTACATTATTGCAAAACTTTCGTTTGTTTTTCAGCCTGCAAGAATTCCTGGCGAGGCGGTGCTCATTTTTTCGTTTGCCCATGTCAAAAATGTATGGGAGTCACCACACGTACAACATAGCCTCCTATCGCGTTGCCACGCATTCATCGAAGTCCTAATACTCCCTCGAGAAACTCACTTTCACTAAGTAACCTACGACCATGACGTTGAAGGCGCCAATCACAGCGGAGCACACAAACAGCACCACGACCCACAGCAAGAATTCTTTCGACTCTAACGATAGCATCTCTGCGTATCATAATGACCGAATTTCTGGTAGGCCCTTGGGTCGTTCAAGGAACCGGCAATCTGCACTCATCCGCGGGACGTTTAGCCGCGGGGAAGAGCAAACGGCGGGTCGATGGGCGAGGCCCAAATTGGCCTTGACAGGAGATGCCGCTTTCACCCATTGCAGTTGATGAAGGGCATAGAGGCAGTGTCAACCGTCAGAGCGAATAATGTCGGCAGCAATAATGGTATACAGATACACGTGATACGAAGGGCAACGGCGGTTGGGTGTCCTTACGGGAGCTGTTTTCAAGAAATGACCTGTAGTGTCAGTGTGCAACTACGTTTCAAACACAACAAATCTGCCGCAAACGAGGTTGACGGCAGTTGGTTGGTGATGGAGCGCGTCTGAGAGGACCTGAGACCATATTGCCGGCGGAACCGCAGACGTCGAAGGTTGCTGTACGGATTTTCTATCTCTACGCTCTCAGACGCACGATGCCGCGCAACGCCAAAACGTTACATGACATTCTTTAGGTGTCCGCCCACGCAAACCATCAGAAAAACGTAAATTCTACGGGGGGGGGGGGGGGAAAGAAAGAAAGAAAGAAAGGAGCGTTGCAACATATTCTAATAGGAATTGCCCTTTCAGACGACTTGTAGTTGTAGTTCATCAGAGCCACAAAGAGGGTCCTTGAACACGATCAGTCTTGTGAACTTGCATAGAGGTCAGGTAATCGGAGTAGATTTACACGTAAGGTGTGCCAGCCTAGTGTGGTGACATGCTGCACGTGCCGCGTGGTAGGACTGCGGGTAACTTCGACCACCTGGGATTCTTTTGACTTTGCACAGGGCTCCATCTCCCGTCGCATAGTGGTTAGGATTATCGTCTTCCACGCTGAGACTGGGAGGTAACGCGAATTCGAATCCCCGCACCGGAAGTACTGTCTGAGGGTTTCCCGGGAGACTTTCCACATGAATGACTGCACAGTTTCCCTGAAGTCGGCCCAGGACGCAGACTAACCCACCCAGTCCCCCACTCCTTCCTGCTGTCCTCTCTCCATCGCTCCACGTCTGCACGCCGCTCATAGCCACAGTTGCTTCGCAGTGCTAACGCGGAATATTAAAAAAAAAAGAAGACGCTTAAATTGGCAGCCCCGATCGAAGCTGCGATTTCTTATTATGCTTAGAGTCAGCGTGCAAGCCATTGGCGAATTCCACTGGTCGTTGTATAGTGCAGAATACCTTACAGCGGCTTGAATGTGCATGTTACACTGCATGGTCGCTTCATTGCAACGCACGTCGCGTTCAATTGATCCTTCCGTTCGCTCGCTCTCCGTTTCGACACTGAACCCACATCGGCACGCTACACTGCATGCAAGAGAACGACCCGCGGTTTCGTCGTATGTGAATTCGCAGCCATTGTCACTGAAGATTACAGACAGCGCGTTCGCTGCCGTTGTCGCCACTGTCATAATTGTTGCCTCTTCTTCTGCCATGCATTCATGCCAACGATTCGAGACAAAATTCGCTGATTACGCTACATCGTATCTCAAAGCACCCGTTGGTTCTCATTTAGCTCGTTCGCACTAGGCTTTCTGTTCTGAATACAGGAATCCGGCCCATAGTTCGCACATCCTCGTGACGTCATCTAAGGTGTCGTGAATAATGCTCATGTCAGGCGTGTGTCTGTTCCTTTTCTCATTTCTTTTTTTTCTTTTTCTTTGGAAAACTACAACGCTCTGCAGAATGAGACTTTGCAGTGGGCTTGTACACGTAACTCCACTATTCGCGCGCGATATGTTCAAACCCACGTTTTGTTCTCGTTGTATACGATGTTATATTGCTGCAGTTCGGAATGTTCATAACATGCTTGTTGTCCATTTTAATCGGCTTTTGCATGCCCCCTTTCGCGCGTAACCTCTCGCATAATTTTCGCTTTCACTTTATTTGCTCTCGCAATTCAGTTTTGTGTTCGCCGCTATTATGGTGCATCCACGATTAGAATTAGTAGGTACGATGATGGCATTCGGCGCCGAGGCTGGGAGGGGACTTGGGTTCGCATACGGGCGCCGGCTGCGCTCTCTGGGTGTCTTCCCTGGGAATTTTCCTCTCATCAGACAAATGTCGGCACAGTTCCCTGAGAAGTCGGCCCAGGACGCACGATCCCTTCCTGCGATAATCGTAACGTTGCCCGCCTGTGCGTGGTCTACTACGGCAACCATGCAGTTCCGTCACCACCACGATTAGAACTTACTACCTCAGAAATAGTAAATGAACTAGTAAATCAACCAGACAATCGGGCACAAATACAAAACCACCTTTTCGTGGCCTCGACTGGTCGATTGATTTAAAGGAAAAATAAAATGGGGATTTTCGCTTCACTAGTGTGAGGCCAGCAACGCCACATCACCTGCACCAGATACATAGGTGGAAAACTCCTGGAATGATGCTGCTGCTGCAGATGATGATTTCGTTGACTGTTCCCGATGACGGCAATGATGAGTAGTAGTAGTGGTGGTGGTGGTGGTTATTCCCACAAAACACGTTTGCCGAAACACAGAGATGTCAATGGGCGCACAAACAGTTGATCAACAAAACCCAGGAAGACCCGTAGCTTCAAAACTTGTTGTCTGTGTTATCAATGTCTCGAAAAAAATTTCACGACGGCGGAGACCTCGTGACCTTGTTTCGCACAGTGTATTGGTGTTTACATTATAACGATGTTCCTCCTCACGTAACATATTCCATACGGAACACCTTTGAGGTAAATAAATGAAATAAATGAAATCAAATGCCCTCGAGCGGTCTTCCAATTCAACGAGATAAGTAAGTCACTGAAATACGCAGCTTATTAAAGACAACGAGTTGCTGCACGCTCTGGGAAAAAGTTCGTTATTCCTTTTTTGCACCCCCTCTGCGGCAATTCGGAGCCAGTCATTGGGCATCCACTGAGCCGTTGAAATACACGCTCTCCCGCACCTCTTCAAAGCGGAGGTTTCGCAACATCCGCGCTCTCGTCAAGGACCGACGCATGAGCATCCGCAGAGAATCGTCCGCGCAGCTGCGAAAAGAGGGAAAACCGACGGCTGTATTATGGCACTACCGGAAAAATCAGAGCCACCCCGTTGTGTGTACATTCACCGATCGTCGCAGATCGATGACAACAGCGGCCACCCGGATTAAATGCGCCGACCTCTGCATGACCTCGGGCATGCACTTTATTGCACTCAGTATTGTGCGCATTCCCTACAGCTGTGGGACAGCGGAACACGAGTTTCGCAGTTATATTGAATCCCGTAACGTTTTTGACGGTGAAAATTTCTCTTTCGCTTATTGGTGTTCCGTATACAAAAAGTGATTTTCGTGCTGCGGCAATACACCTGGCCACGCGTCCGAATTCCTGTGCATGTGATGAGAGGCTTCGAATAAAGTGGGGAGCTTAACAGCATTCAGGGAAAAAAATCTTTCTTTGCGGATGAAAGTGGGTTATTTCGTCACTGAAAAAAAAAAAGAAAGAGAAAGGAAGAAAGAGAAAGGAACAAAGAAGAATGGTTGCATGGTTGCGCATTCCGTCAAACGCGTTTAAAGTGCCACAACTGACTAAACCTAGCGTCTCCATAATCCTACCCTAATCTATTCTAATTTATTTAACTAATCCTAATTTCTGTCTTTACAATCTACGTGCCTCACACTGTATTCTCCCAAAATATTGTGTCTATATATGACGAGGAGGTATCATATAATTAGTTTCTCGTTTTGAGGAGCATGACGTCATGGTGTGCCCAGTCTGTCTGGCAACATTGCTCCTCGAACGTACATTTCCGTCTCGTCACGACAGTTGCTGGCAGTCTTCCAACGTGCGGCGGATAGCGGATACGCGCTGTTGCTAGGAGACTGGTGACGCCACCTGCTCCGTGCAAATTCGTGCAAGTACACAATATTCACTGACGGCATTCACATTTTGCGTGCTGTGTCTTTGAGCAAAGTTCATTCATAACATCGTTTCAACTGAAGATTTTTTAGCCCTTTAAATGCGGTAGTGTTACACGCAGGGTCATTTTCCGGTCCTCAAAGCCGTGTATAAAAAAGGGAGTCTGGCCATTAATGTGCCCTGCCTATACGTTACCTGAAGCTTCACCCACTTTTTGACCTCTCTGGCCAATCACGAGAAGAAATACAGTTCGTTATTGATCCCCAGGCTATCCAAGCTATATATTTCGCATGTATTCACTGGATGCCGCCATTTTCGGGAAACTGGACTGGATAGGACTGAAGCCTACCAACATAACGGATTTTGCGGTCACTTTTACCGACGCCATCTGGATGGAGAGGGGCATGTCGCGAAGACGCAGAACAGCAGAACCACTGGCTAGTAGAACTAATTGGCCGGTTGTTGCCAGGGGTCGAAAGCGGAACTGAACCATAACCGAAAACCGCAAAAAAAAACGTTATTTTTTGCCGAACCGAACCGTAAACATTTTTTCTCTCCCCTTGAACGAACCGGAACTGAACCGGAACTGAACCGAAAAAATATGATGCGGTAACCGGTTCGCCATACGATAAAAACGCCTATACCTTCCCACTCGACTGCCGCGCACCAGCTCCTGCATCGCTCGGAATCTTGCCGAATTCATACAGCGGACAAATTGATAAAACAAGAAGTGGTAAGCCCGTGCACCTCCTACGGCCTCACCTCCCAAAGGTTCACGACATCCCTATATATTTTTGTGACTCCAGGTGTTAAAAAAAGATGTGCTACACGACAGCTACACTTTGCGTTGTTGCCTCGGCTGCTTCCTTTTATTCAGCGTCACAGTGTGAAGCCGACGTAAATTTTGATAGTTCACAGTGATATCCACAAGCAACGCAGACCTCTAGCGACCACGGGAAAGAGGTTGGCGTGTAGTCCGGAGCATGGAGGAAGGAAACACAGGAGCGGCCTCTCGCCCTCTTTTCAACGGGGAGCAGCGTGCCGGCCTGCGCATGTGACTTTGGGTACTCCTATACCTACCGCATGACCGCTTTTCTTCTCTTTTTTGTTTAGAAATTGGGGATAGCCTTTTGCAATGGAGTTCAATGTACGCCATTTCCCAGCCCTTTTCGGTACAGTAAAGGATGATCTGCTGTGACACTGCATGGTTCTTGGAAACTATGAAGTGCAGAGGCGAGAGAGTAAGAGGAAGGAAGGAGGAGCAAGCAATCGCCGGAACCTGATATTACCTCTCATATGTGGTACACTGATTAGCACAGCACACGAAAAACCGGTTCGAACCGATTAATATGGGTTCAAACCGTTATTTTGGTTGCGCTTAACCCGAACCGAACCGATAACCTTGAACCGGAACTTGAACCGGAACCGAACCCCCAAAAATAACGGTTCCGAGCCCTGGTTGTTGCAAGCTGGTTGGAAACAGACGCCGGTATTATATTTTAAGCATGAAACATAAGCATGATGGAATAAAGAACGGGCAAATGTGGGTATATGAATAAAAGTCTGTCATACAATGCAAACTCTAAGGCATCCGTGACGTTTTTCACTGTCACTGTCTTTACTAGATAATTACAAGATAATATATATACTCACAGAACAAAATTTAAGTAATATATGGAAAAAAGATTTCGCTTCTCCGTTACAAGCTACGCCGCCATTTTCGGGAAAATTTTGGTGTCATGGCAGATCCCATAGAAACCAGCAGCCAATGAAAAACGCTCAAGTTTGATTCACAGGTGCAGCCTTTTTATTTATAGGCTCCTTCTAATGGCCGGACTCCCTTTTAATACGCGGCACTGCCGGGCCCGTTTGCATAAAAGTTGAGTACGAGTCTTATACCCATTCTCAATAGCTTTGGCAGCGCTTCCTACACGCACTCCGAGCGCGTGCTCCATGCACTGCCAAGGCTGTCGAGAATGATTGGTTGGTTTGGAGTTAAGAAAAAATAAAATGGAGATTTTGGCTTCACTAGTGTGAGGCCCGCAACTCCACATCACTTGCACCAGTTACTTTGGTGGAAAACTCCTGGAATGATGATGCCAATGAAGAGGAGGAGGAGGAGGAGGAGGATGGTGGTGGTGATTAGTGGAGATGTTGATTCAGACAGAAAACAATTGCACACACACTGAGATGTCACACAACACACAAACAGTCGAACAGCAAAACCCACAAAACACTCATAGGCTCAAAACTTGTTGTCTGCATCAATATCCCGGAAAAATTTCACTAGGGCGGGGAACGCCCGGTGTCTGACACTGATTCCAGGACCCAAGTACTTTTGAAACACTGAGCGGACGGCCGTGCACTGCTGCCAGCTCCGACAAGCTTCAATGTATCGTATGCAGGACATCAAAATGTGCTCGACATTTTCCACAACGCCGCACATGGAGCAGTTTGGGGAGGCTGCTTTTCCGAGCATGGGGTGTAAAAAGCTACGGCTGTATTCTTCTTTCTTCGCAACGTGCTAAGGACTGACTGCGGCCGTCGGCATTTGTGGTCATCGACTATCGGTCGGAAACTGTGCAGTCTTGAAAGCTTCTTGCGGAAACAATAAGGATTCCATTTTTCCCCCTTCCTATGGAAGCTGACGAACTTTTTAAACGGCCGCCCTCAGGGTAATATAGGACGAGACGTGAGTGTGGGCCTAAAAGTAACGTTACTTTCTAAGCGGTCCGGAATGCGTTGTCGCCATTGTTACCTCGCAATTTCCCGCAGAACGTAAGCGTTGCAAAGCGGCACTTTGCTACATAATTTAACTCATTCCTTCTTGCAACGGCAGTACGGCTTCAACATAGCCGCGCCTGTGGCGCCTGCTCGCCGCTGCAATCAAAGCTGCATGAGCGAGCTTCAGACAGATGCGAAAACGAAGGAAAATAACGAAAATTCGGGGAAGATTCCGTTTGGTGTTTCTAGCTGTAGTCAGAACTGCGCTGGAACGAGTAACTGCTTTTTGTTTATTTAACAGCGCGCGGTAGCACGCATGGCGAATTCCCATTCACAGGGAAGCCTCGTTCTATTATTCGCGGTTGGAAGACGCGTCCAGGCTTTTAGCTTGAATGAAATATACACTGCGTCTTATCTGTGACGCGACAACCTGCATATAATGCGATCGCATACAACAGCCAACACCGCCAAACGAGAAGCTGAAGGGTAGCTCAAACGCCGAGAGCACTTTTGCTGCACTCAAACATGCATGCGCTATAGAACCGGGGATGGGAGGACTCGCAGTAATTCTGAATAATTCCGTAACGTTCGTAACTTATTTCGTAAGCATCGACCAGATCGGAGATAAAAACAGATAAGCGTAGCGCACTCTGGGGTTAGCTGAAATGGAAATCTGTGGTGTTGAAGAACAACGACATTGCGCGGCACCATGCTTAAGTAACGACAGCTGCAGTCAGCAGCTCAATAATATTTTATATGTCGTTAGAAATTTGCACTGCCATTCCATGGAATAATGTTCGACGATAAGTACTTGGTTGGTACATTTTATTGAATGCGCTCATTCCCATAGGGTATAGCGTGCTTGTGAGCTCGAGTGAGATAGCGGAACAAGCCAAGCGCATATTCAGCCAACTACAAACACTGTACGTGTGACTAAAGCTTGATTTTAGTTTCTGGATACACTTAACTCGTAGCGAAAGGTACCACGCAAACTCCCCAAGTGCACTACGGCGAGCAGTGCCCTTTCGAGAATAGTGAAATGAAAGTATCAGAACAGTTCTGTGTACAGATGATGGAAGTAGATAATTTAGTAATTGGGATATACCGGACATGTCACGTTGTCCAAACGCCAACGAGTACTGCAGGCGCACCTTGTTGTGCCCAAAAGACTGGTCTCACACATGGTGATCAGGGCGGCGGCAGTGGTGGTGGTGGTGATGATGATTTGGAGTTTAGCGGCGCAAGAATAGCATAGGTTATAAGGGCGGTGGTGGTGATAGTGGTGTCGGCACTACTGAGGGGATTGTATACAGCCTGGGCCGACTTCACAGGGAACTAAACCGTATGAGGAAAACCCAGGGAGAACATCAAAAAAAGCACATGATTAGGGAATGACCATCAGTCGCCGTTCATCACCTCGGAGCAACAATTTCTTGCTGAGTTATACGGTTTATTATTGATGACCTGCAGTGTACAGCCGTCCACAGCCGAGTCGTCATGTCGGCGCCAGGAAGAACTGGTGCGCCATTTTTCCGTCATATCGGCAGGCAAACCGATCGGTAACATTACCACACAACCATCGTGCATACAGAACGAATGGAGAAATGAATAAGGAATGAATTGAGAAAACAGGATCGTGGAGCTACGCGTAAAAATATTGTCAGGACTGATCTTGCTATCAAGTCCCACGGGTACTACGTTTATCAGAGAAAATGCATACCGCCACAACTATGACAGAGCCCGAGAAAACAAATACCACGTGACAACGTGTACGCGCGTTGCGATTGTATGGCGCGTTATCACGTGCTACTTCTTTTTCCCCAGGGTTTCTTTTACGGCTGGAATAAAAAGTGACATATAAGCGTACCTTCGGTGTAAACACCCCGAACGGGTGTTTGTCAAGGCCTCAATTAATTGAAATAAAGTTAAAAATTAATTAAACTTGAATTTAAGCTTTAGTTCATTCAAGCTTAATTAAATGCCCTATCCACTGCAACGTTCCTCAAAGGACTCTACAGTTTCCCGACTGACGCCACAGCCCTTAATAGAATAAGTACTTTAAATGGTAACCAATTAACCCTAACCAGTTAATTAGGCACATTTAGAAATCCCACCCTGCAATCACTACGTCTCGCGTGATCCAGATCCCCGTTCCAGTTCTTAAGCAATCTACTTTGGAAGTGATGGATACAAAGTACAGCGGTCGCACCGCTCTGTTTACAGATATGTCTCGTCTACGTCGGATCGCTCCTCCGCCGCCGTTGTCATGTCGGACGGGGGAAGGGGGGTTGACACTACACCGGTTGACACTAGAGTGGGTCTTCGGACACACTGGCATTCAGGATAAGGAGGAGGCAGGTTTGGCGGCTGCTGCGGCCCACCGTACCTGCAGAGCTGTGCCCATTATCCTCTCCAACGGAGACAGACGCTTCTACTTGGCTGGGTTGGTGTCACCCTTGGCCCGCCATGACATCACTCAATGGTCACTCCTCCATGCAGTGGACCAGTGGACCCGTCATTATCATTTAAGATGCCAGGCGGCTTCCCCCACAGCTCTAAGTCACTTCTGCGACGTCTACGACACAACGTCGCATTCGCCCCTGTGCTTCGGGATAAGCTGGGTTACAGTAACACGGCGCTGTGCCCATCTTGCCACACCCCAGCTACGATTCCCCATATCATCGAGCCGGTACACGTGCGAACGCCGGGTGCTTCGACGCCAACTTGAGCTCCTTGACCACATACCTTTCAGCTTGTCCAAAGTCCTTGGCCCAGGGAGCTCCCCTGCGCGTCAGTGCCGGGCTCTTCGCTCCCTTTTTGCTTTCGTGCAAGCTACTGGCCTTCTCGAAGAGCTCTAAGCATAGACCTGCCTTCGCCTTCGCGCTGTCCAATAATTCATCCTCTCTTATTAACCGCTGTGAAGTGGGGTAGGGTCCTGTGGCTACCACGGGGAAACATCCCATGTCATCATCATTTCTCCTTCATTTATTGTCGTTGTGCATGTCTCGCGTTTGGCGAGACCCCGCATTTATGATCACATGATGTTAGTCTGATTTCGTGCAAGAAGCAACAAGCAACTCTGTGGGGTAACTGAACGGTTCACCTGACAATTCATGGCCACAACGAACTTCTGTTTAGACAATCAACTAAAATGGATGATAGCAGCATCTCTCTCAAACAATTTAACAAATGCTGCGAGCAGTGTTACCAGCACGTTCGGAGCCAGTGTGCCCTCTCTGGTGAAGCTGCACCACAACTTTGCTGTCGCCTTACCTTCGCGTTTCTTTCTTCCTTCCCCTCTACATACATACATGTTGCATCACGATCATTATCATCATCCTGTACGTGCAAATCCTCTTCCCGTCTAACGGTAAGTCGTTCTCCAGATGGCCAAAGAAGAACAGGGAAGAAAGACTTCGGTCGAAATGCCTCGTACGGTGCAATTCCCTATGGCGACAACAACTGCAGATAGTTGGGAAGCGCGACCGTCTTAATCCTGGTCCGAAAAGCTTGCAGCGGCAAATCCCCTCTCCTAGGATGTCCTTAAATGAAGGCGTAATCTGCCGCGGATAAACACCGCTAACAGGATCGATTTGTCGGCCAGTTCGGCTCACGTCGAAGTTGCGCCACACTATCGGCATGCCCGAAGAAATGGAGCTCCGTGCTATGTCGGTCCACTGTAGGGGCTGGGGTAGCGATTGGTGGATGGATTATGTACACAATCTGATATCAGTTCTGCACGCTGGGTGGTGGCTGCGTATACTGCTGTGGAAGGTACGCAAACTGGCCGAAATAGCCGAGCCTTGCAACACAAGCGTATCACCTTCCGACGCTCAGGATCAAATGCAATTGGCAGGACTCTGAATTTAGACATCTTAAATGGACTATGAAGAGATCCTCGAAACCTATACAAGCATCGCTAATGCATTCCTGAGTGCTAATACATTCATCGTGCGGGGTATGAACCGAACATTGGGTAGAATAACGAAATTAGCTATTGATAAAAAAAAAAAAAAAGACGTGGCCAAAACAGGCGACTGCTGCGACCCGCCCACTGCCGACGCGACCGGGAAACTTGATGTGACGTCATAAGCAGCTGGCCATCCCCACTGACGGACTGGTTTGGAATGAGCAAACGATGCAAGGGACGTGAAGCCGTTTGTAGGGGGGGCCTGTTGTCCGACTGTTCGCCGCCTTGACTCTTTTTCTTCTTTCTTTCTTTCTTTTTGCGTGCACTACGCCCGTATGGAATGCAATATGGTAAAATAATCGCACATTTTTCATATCGGAGTCATCCTTGAGAACTATTTTCCACACACAACTCAAAATGTTTGGTAGCCTCATCACCACACAGACACCTTCTCCTGAGCAACGCTGCCTGAAGTGCCAGTCCCAAGCAATACCGTAGAGATAACGTACAATGTGATTCCTTGTGGAGGGTTCGAAGCCTTAAAGGTCACGCGACCACACTGGAACAAACTCTGCCCAGCCAATCACCTTCGGCGACACACTGAACGCAGTCCACGATGTTTGGACGAAAAATATCACAAAGTGTGCATCCATGCCAACGCGACATCAATTGGTGGTCGTGGCGATATGGTAACAGCTTTCCGACATCGATAACTCAACTGAGGCACAAACAGGGCGCCAATCACAGCAGCTTCAATACAGTTTTTGAGCCACTCGCTTCAGAACTATATAGTCCTTTCGAAGCGAGAGACAGTTCGTACGGGCAGTGATTGTCAACAGGAACTGCCACTGACCACCACGCGCACACTCTCACATCACTTGAAGAAGGGCGGCCTGCCATCGAGAAAGTACGACAAGGTACCGTAGAAATGATAAATAAATAAAAGGAAACGAAATCACACATAACACAGATGTCTTGTTGGTTCATGTTCCTGTCCCTGTGTTCCTGCTCCTTTCAGATGTCCGCTCAGTTTCCGCTCAAGTTTCCTCACACATAACACACAGGGAAAGGTGCCGTACGGGGCAGTGCACCGTTCACATGGCTTTGATGTTGGTCAAGTGGCGGACATAGGGAATCTGGGAGAAGTGCTGTATGTATTGGGCGATATGGTGGATATTTCAAATTAAACGTCAGTGTTGAGCTGATGGGCCAAAGTGGCCATTTTCACGCGTATTCCTTCCCATTCAGTTCGTCAAACGCCGGCAGCAGCCTCTTGACGCATCGTTATCAGCATAAATAATTCCGCGCCCAGATCTGTGTCGAACTAGAATATGTCCGGATACGCTGTGCTCGGAAGTTGGCTGGTCATAGCCGAAGATGATTGTAGTGCTCTACGAATTCAATCCAAGTTCAACTTGAACCGCCGGCCAACTCTGGGTCACAACATGGCGGCTACAGTCATTTGACGGTGGTTCTCAACAAGCTTGGGTCACCCCGTGTCGAGGGTATACGTGACACAAAGACCGTAACTGTGCTCGAATTGAACGATCTTTCACCTCAACGGTTCAACGCTGCAGGAAAGCATACTTTCTCGGACCTGCACACACGCCGCATCTTGTATTGCTGCTCGCTTACAAAACTGCTTTAATAGAATACGGGATGAATGAATGATGCATTTCTGTGACACCGGCCACTGCCCTACGTGCCCCCACGGGACTCTACGCGTTGACCCGAAATTAGCCGGGATCAGAGTCTTTCGCGCAAGTGGCCGGTGCATGTTTGGAAAGCGTCCTCGAGGGAGCACTTGAGCCAGGACCTGTTTTCCGGAGCTCGCCTTTACGAGCCGGTGTAGTTAGACATTCTGCTGGACGGCGAGGGTCGTGATCCCGATTACTGCGGAAAGGCGCACCTTCGTCACCACTTCCGGAAACCTTCCCCCCCAAAGGACCTTACGTCTAATGAAAAACACCAGGATGTCGGAGAGACGTTTATCGAGCGAAGTTCATCTTCTTTTGCGTTGTCATCAAAGGGACAGCCCATGCATTCTTATGCAGGCGTGATGGGAAAGCAAAATTTGTGGCCGAAATCGCTGGATAAAGAAAATGGCACATATTCTACCGGCCGGTATGGTAACTGCAATTCAAAGACGTCACTCGAGGCGTCCCTGAAGTAGAGCGTCTCTGAAGTAGAGTTAACGGTGTTGCAAATTCATTCATTTTTTTTCTTCTCAATTTCTCTGGATTATATTATAGTATTATAGCTGCTAATGGCATGGAGTGGCGTAGCAAGACCTCCATGGTGGTGGTGGTGGTGGTGGTGGTTGGGGGGGCTTGATATGAAAACCCGCTCCCCCCACCCGCTCCTGCTAAAATATTTGAACGTTTACGAGCTATTGCGATTACATATGGGGTGCCATGACGGGGTGCCGCGTCGCGGGCTTGGGAGTAGCTTGCAGAGCTTATCATCTCAAACTTTTTTCATCTTTTTTTTTTTATTCCGCGTTAGCGCCAAGAAGAAAATGTGGCTATGAGCGCCGACAGATGGAGAGAGGACAGCAAGGAGGAGTGTGGAACGGGGGGGGGGGGGGGCTAGTATGCGCCCTGAGGCGACTTCAGGGGGAACTGTGTCAACATTCACCTGGAACGCCTTCGGAAAACCCGGTGAAAACATCAGACAATACAGCCTGTGGTGGGATTCGAACCCATCACCTCCTTCAGCACGACACTGGCTACCACCAGCGAGCGGGAGGCCTTAACAGGCCATGCAGCTGGTAATCTCGAAACTATTCTACAATGCTGCTTAGATGGACGCCTGCAGCTGCAAGAAATTTTGCGATCGTCACACTGGAACCCCCCTCATATCCAAGATCATTTGATGTGCTTGGATTTGTACGATTTCCGTTGTACGGGGGGGGGGGGGCACCCCCCCCCCCCTCAAGCCTGACATGCACTCGAATTTGCAGGCAGGTCGGTTCGC
This sequence comes from Ornithodoros turicata, assembly GCF_037126465.1. NCBI lineage: Eukaryota > Metazoa > Arthropoda > Arachnida > Ixodida > Argasidae > Ornithodoros > Ornithodoros turicata. Next base: position 40,581,760 of record NC_088202.1, on the reverse strand, counting down.
TGAAAAGCAATCCAAACGATTTCACGCAAGTGCGCCACCTGATATAACAGGGGACTATACATAGCAATTAACGTTGTAAAGTTCCCGCACTAACAAAACTCCCCACTGTACAAACAAAAAAACGTTACGGTAGTTCTAAATAACACTGCGCAGCTGCCTCAAAGAAGACTGCAAAACGAACACTCCTATAGCGTTAACGAGCTTTATTGATGGCAATTGATGTTCTGAGGCTGGAACACATAGAAGGTAAGAGCCCTGGACCGGTAATGCAGAAGATGTGGGTTCGAGTCCTACAGCTGGCTAACCTTCCCCCCCCCCTCCCCCCAGTGAGTTCCTTCTTTCATCATTAATTTCTTAGAGCTTTATTGGACCGTGCGCTATCGTTTTGCGAATAGGCCACGATAAGACGGTAAGTGTTCAACGTCCGATGGAGCAAATGCTTCATAGCTTTCTCAATAGCTTCGCGATAACGTGTCCGAAAACATGATAAGCCAATCGCCTGATTCCTTTGGGGTGGCTGACATCACGTTGCTGATATTCGAATAACAGACAGCGATGCGGAGTCGGAATCTGAGAGCGCTTACGATTTCTTAAACCTCCCTACTGACAGCGTTTCTGCCATGTTTCACCTGGAAAAAGTCGAAATCCCGCGAGATACTCCCGCAAAAGCTTCTAGCGTACATGAACGCTTCTAGCGTACGCACGTCATTGCAGAAAGATGGCGTACGTCATCGCTGCGCATGCGCAGTGGCGGAAATGCTATGTTCTAGCCAGAGTTGTACACGTTACTCAAAAAAGGTGAAAGTGGTGCACTACGCCCGTCCACTGTAGGGTATGGTAGATTAAGTAGTGAGGCGTAATTGATTACAATTACTGTTACTACTGCGCGAAAAGTAATTCTTTACCGTTACAAATTACTTCATCAAAAATCTAATACGTTACCGATTAAAAATGTAACGCGTTACTTTTCCCTTTACTTTTAAATTGTGGGCCATAGCAAAGCCATCAAGCCTGCCGTGTGCAAACATGCAGCTCTTGTTGCAAATTGTAATGAGACACCAACATACACGATAAGTGAAATTCACAAATACATTTGAAAGCAACATACAAAACACATACGCAGATTTATATACACATTTAAAACAACATCGGAACATCCGCTTCGTTTTGTTACTATTGTTATGTTCAGCCCGCACAATTTATCAATACAGTCACCTATTTTACTGTTGCTCTAGTAGGTCGCGGATTTAAGGGATTATCATATTACTGTGGCGTGCATGGAACACGTGTGAACTAGAGACGGCCGACTTCTGCGTCATTGCTTCAATAGATCTCGTGGTGGAACAGAAGAACAGATTGGCTTGCTGAAAATGGTTGCCATTGTTGACAGAAGGTTAAAAAAGTAATCGATTACTCAGTAATTGATTACCGAAAATTGTAATCAGATTACTTGGAAAATTACTTGCTCCCAAAATTAATTGATTGCGTTAAAAATTACTGAAAAAAGTAATTGATTACTAGTAACGCGTTACGTACAACTCTGGTTCTAGCGTACGATCCGCTAAAACTATCTAATAATAGAGAGTTTTAGTGTATCGTACGCTGTCGCTTTGCGTACGCAAACGACAGGGTTGATGATTCTACGCACGCCAATGACAGAAAGAGAGCTTCGCGCGATGCGCAGAACCACCAACGCTATCCCTTACGCACGCAAAGGCGATAGCGTACGATGTACTAAAACTCTCTAATACTACACGCCGAACGGTGCATTGCGGTACACTGGCGATAACTTAAAGGATCCCCGTGTCTAGTTGGAAAAGAAAGGAATATTTGGAAAAATCTGTGGGGCCTGAGGGATTAACATTTACCCTCCCGCCATTGGGTTGTGTGCACAAGAAGAGTAAAGAGGTATACAGGAGAATAGATGATAGAAATAGAATTCGGTTAGTCGTCCGCCCTCCGACGCTTCCAACACGTGCATCGAAGTATAGTTCAATTGAACAATTATGGCACAGTCTAGGATTAAATGACGCAGTCAAAACAAAACCGGGCAGCAATGTGCACAGAATAGTTCTTATCTGTGCGATAACAACGTACAGCCATTCTAAAAGGTCATCGGTAAAAGGATTTTTCCAATAATGGCCGGGCAAGGTCCTCACAACATCTTGGCCCAATATTGGACCAATATTGACAATACTGGCCCAGTATTGCCGACATTGGGACAAGAATTTGTGCTGCTTGGGCTGACATGCATACACAGATAGACGTGGAAGCTGTAGGGTACGAGACGACGTGTCTGAGAAACTTGTGTCATATAAGGTAATGGCTAGAGTTTCTGGTTTGCAGTACCGCCGATAACCGTCCGCAGGCAACAGCCGCGGAGAGGGTCAGCGACAGTAGATCACCTTGCTGTATCGGTGACAAGTTGCTGGAATGAAAAAAAAAGAAACGAAAAAAAATCGCGTGTGATTGTTATAGCGAATTCAGCTGGTCGCTTGAGTGCAGGCCAATGTAGTGCACCGGTGTAGGAAAACTGCGCTAGTGCTGCTTTCACCGATCCACCCAGCAGGTCATGCTAGATAGTGCCAGTGTTGACCAAAAACTCATGCAACTGATGTACAATATGGAGTCGCGGCTGCAGAACAACCAATTTAAACATAAAATACATGACACTGCCAGAATCCACATTTAATCCACATTCATACCATCCGAGTCCGAGTTCGAGTGCATCATCGTCGGAGTAGCGCGAAACAGAGTCCACGACGTATAGTTCTCCACCTTCGGACGCTTCGCTCGTGGAAAAAAAAATATGTCGAACGCCTCAGCATAAAGTGAGGTGTAACTGCTGCTACTCAGCTGTCTGAACTCGACGAACTTGACACATCCGAAGCATCCGACATCTGCAGTAGTTCTGCTGGTTCCATGGCGGCCATGTTGAGTAAGTGTAATCCGGTGGTGAGAAGGAATGGAAAGCGGAACTTGAGAGCTCGTATTCCGGTCCACACCGCCGATATTATCGGCATGGCTATAGTTCACCATAGTGCGGCCTACCTTCACGAATTTAGTGCTCGCGAGCGCACGCTGCACGCGAACGACCAGCGGAACATGTTGCAAGTTGTCCTGAAACGTCTCAGGCTCTCGAAGTGCCAGGTTGGTGTGCAGAAGAGAGAGGTCCTTGGCACGAAGGGATATGGATGGAGAGAAACACAGACCCGTAGACCCCAGGACTCCCTGGAACTTGAGAAATGCGGAACAGCGTTCCTATAAGACGTTGTTCACGACAACGGAGAGAAGCCCTCCAACAACAATAGACATTTCTAGCGGCTGCTTTCCAGACAAGATAAGGATATTGCATCCCCCGTCAGGAAGTCAGAGTTAGGCAACAATGTGGAAAGAAATGTGATATACCACGCTATAGTCCCTCAATACGTAAACGAAAATCCAGTATACAACAAACTCCAGATGTGCTAATTTTACCTGATATTTTGCGCACATAAAACCTCGATTACCCTGTGCCTTTTTGTTTTCTTTTTGTCTATTTTCACCGTGGAATATATTTTCGCCCAAAACCGCCGTCTCCAGGTTTCTAAAATATTCGTATTTTTTGGCGACGGTCGCACTTCGGACGATATACAGAGTGTTTGCTCTAACGTGTCCAGAAATTTTATTTACAGTGAGCGATAAAAGAGAAACGAGCGCTACTTTTCAGCTACTTGACTAAGAAACAGGTGTTACTCGTGAAGCAATACCTGTGTCTTACTCAAGTACCAGAAAAGTACCACTTGCTTTTCTTTTATCGCTCGCTTTAAATATAATTTCTGGACACGTTAGAGCAAACACTCTGTATACTAATAGTAATCACTGAAAATCAGAAACCGTACTAACAACCGTCGTCTTCGGTGGGGTTTGAACCTGCCAGCTTGCGACCACTGAGAGGACACGTTCAAAGCTCACTCACCAGGGCCGGCATCACATCCCGTAATGAATCACGCAGACTCCTATTTTGCCACCTATTTTCCCCAGCCTCAGTAGCAATAAACACGGGTACCCGTCCATACCACTTGTCAGAGCGCCGATGACTGAAACGCGCGTTTCTTTTTGTTGTTGTTCTTTCTTTTTTCTTTTTTTATAGAATGCAGAACACTGACGGGGCCTTCGCAAAGACCATACTAAAGCGAAGTGAGCTATTAATTAATTATCGGTTGCGTCTAATCAGTTTTTGGCGGCACCAACGCGATTAGCGCCATCACATTTGCATGGGACAGCCGAGTGACAGCTGGGCCAGCTCCCCGTGCTTTGCATTTCTGCCGCCACCGGTTATCGCGCGCTCTTTACGACAAAAAGTGTGCTGCTCGGCGGCACGAACGCGCGGTGGCCGCCCAGAACGTGTTGGCAGATATCGATTGGGGAGGAGATCGCTGCAATGCTCGGATCCCCGTCGTGAGGAATGAAAGGCACGTTAACGGCCGCTACTACACTGCTCGACGCCTGCATGCCTACCACCACGAGCATGTGCGTCGAACTTCTGAGTGAGACGTGCGGTATGTATACACCAATATTCATGTGGCAAATGCATTCGAGGACTACCCTTGTCAGACGACACGCTAAATGTCAATTACGAAGCTGGCATTTAGCTGAAGGACCTTTTGTGTCCGTACCAGACGACAGCTGAAATTACCTTTAGCGATAACTGGCATCTGAGCAGTGTTGTACGTAGCGCCGTTACTAGTAGCGGCGCTACCGTATCCGTTACTTTTTTCGGTAGCGGAGTAGAGATCGCGCTACTTTTTTGAACTGTATGGTAACGAAAGAAGTACTTCCGTTACAAATTTGCGGTAGCGCAATCTTTGAGCGCTACCGCTACTTTCCGAGCTCAGGTTCACGACAACTGAACTTCGACCTATCATTAAGCCTCCACTCGAAAGGAGGGCACAGAGGCCGTTATCTTACAAACTGGCTGCGTCCTCCACGCGTTCCCTATTTGGGATTAACCTTCTTGAAGATTTGGTGTATGGTCGGAGTTGTCAGCAAACTGACGTCACTCCTACTGCATTCTGGAGCCGTCTCCGCTAGCTATGAGTCATAGCATGACTTCTTTTTGTGACAAAGCTGTTGAGCCTTTTATCGGTAGACTTGCTTTGTGCTTTATTTGCTTTAGAGAAAGAGAAAGATATGCAGGATATCGAGTAGACTTTAGTAAATCTGTAAAAAACGGTTTTACAAATTATAGCCTTCAGGCGACCTACGTGTAACCTCCATTGGACGTCGATTTATTATTTTAGGATATTATTTTATTTTATTATTATTTTGAGATATTGTTTGTTTTATTATTTTAAGACGTTTGAAGTACGTCATCAACGATACTGTTTGTTTCTTTCCTAAAAAAGTACGCATGAAGTATCGCGTTACTTTTTACGGGTAACGGTAGCGGTATTCCGCTACTTTTAGGTACATGTAACGATATCGGGATTTGGTTACTGCTCGGGTAGCGCTTAGGTTAGGTTAGATTACATAACTTTAGTTAGGTGAGGTTGGGATAGATATTTTGGGGGCTCGGGGGGCGCCCCTCCCCCCAGTTACGCACTAGGCGGTTCCGGCTTCAGACTTAGCCGACTTGGCGACTGCTATGTTTTGAGCGTGTTCAATGTTGAATATGTGGGCGCTGCGCCAGCATTCGACGTCACGAAGGCCCGCGCAGGTTGTAAAAGTAATTTTTCTTTGTACTGGAGCGTTATTTTTACCTTATTATTGAACTTGTGCGCACAAGCATTCGCGGATATCGCTATCATCATCATCCATGAAAGACGGCAGTTAACTGCACGTCTGACACCTGCACGTTGGAAATGGCAGTTAAACAAATGCCACATAGCTAACTGTCAGTTTCGTAACGGACATTTAGTGCGCCGTCCGATAGGGGCATTAGGAAATGATATTTAGCATGGCTCGAAACACCGTTTCATTCATCGGGCTGTCCATGGGGAGCCACCATGCACAATACTCCCGCTGTGCGGTGCACTTTCATTGCGGAATGAAATGTACAAAAAACGCACGAAGAAACGAGACATCGGTCCGGCCAGATCTCTTCGCGTGACGTTTACAGAAAGCAGCAGGGACTGCGAACGTCGCAAAGTGGCATCAACTTCCCTGGCTCTTCCACGCTCTCTTTGAAAGAGTCGAGGGTTTCTGGAGGGTGTGCGGATCAAAGGCCTTTCTGGCGCGTTACATGTCAGTTGTGCTCGTCGTTCCTCCACAGCTATCACTCTAAGAAAAAAAAAAGGTAGAATTTTCTACCCATCTCGGTAGAGCTGTATTGCAACCACGTTTCTACTCAAACCAATTTTACCTTTTGGATATAACTGCAGAGTAGAAACAAAGTACAGAGTAGAAAACTGTCGTTCTACCAGGTTGGGTAGAAAATTCTACCCTTTTTTCTTAGGGCAAACGTGAGAGAGAGGGGAAAGGGACGCCGTCGCTTATACCCGCGGAGGGGAATGCGCGCGTGGATTGGCCCGAAATGGTAGAGGTACTGTCGTTCTACCAGTTTGGGTAGGAAATTCTACCTTTTTTTCTTAGAGTGTAGCTCATGTTATTTGTTACGCAACACGCCACCAGCAAGAACAAAAATTTCGGGCGAGATACTTCACAGCTCATTTAATGGTTCTTGAAAGGCCTCACTTTCACTCATTTGCAGCCGTTGTAGCGAAGCTGCCAAGCAACAGCAGCAGAACAACGTATGCTTCATCCAACCAATGGCACAATGCGCGCGGTTATGAAAGACGGTGGTCTGTGACAAGTGCCGACCGGTATAATCGTTGACATCAGACAGATTCACACTTAAGAAAACGGTGCTATATAGAGTAAAGTAACACGATGTGCTGACGCTTCATCAGCGAAAGTCTGAATGGTGTTTTGTGTGTGTTTAGTGCGATCGGATAACAAAAGCTTCGTACGCAAAAGCCTGGATATGGGATGGAATGTGCACGCATCTTATGCACTATAATGCAGATGCTATAAAGAGAACACAAACAGAAAAGGGAAAACGTCTGCACTTGTCCGGTATTAATGACGTCACGTTGAAAAAAGAGAATGGGCGATCTGTCTGCAGGCAGCAAGGCGCCCCAAAGACAGACAGATAGGAATAAAAGAAAAACACACATACGCAACACATACGGAAAGATAATAACGAGAGTGTGAAGACTAATTGGTGCATGATTAGGACGGTGCAAAAACCGAGAGGCACAAACAAATAGACGTAAGCACAACGTCTATTCGCTCACACACTTTTGACATGTTAACTTGTGCTGTGAGAATAGTGACGAGAAACTATTTTTCATGACACGGACATTTACCCGGAAAGCTTCGCGTGGGTTGAAACCATAATCGGTGAAGGAGGGTATGGAGATACTATGTAAAGCAGAAATACGCGTAGAGGTTGGTTGCAGTTATAAGAACCTGCTAGGAAACCAGTTAGGACAATCTAGATCCATATTTTTTATCTTCTTTTATGTAAATACGACTGCCTTATTTCTTCGTTCCTTTTTTCGTATTTTTTCGGCGTTACACAAAGCAGCGTCTGCACTAATCAGACTTGTGCGTAATGCGTTACTTGTAATCAATTACCTGTTTGAGTAATTTTTCGAGTAATCAATTACTTTTCTGAGTAATCGATAACTCAGTAATTGATTACTTTTTCGGAAGAGATTAGCTTACCTTTCAGATGTTCTGCCGCAAGTCAAGCCCCTGGTGCCATCAGCTTTTGTTGGGCTGTTCTACTATAGCTAGCGGAGGTCATTGTAATAACGCTCTGGAATTTCAGAGTATCTCTCCCTAATCTCTTCCTACACCAGTGTGACGGTACCTGAAGCTTTTTGAGGTTTAGTGAGTCATGGGGAAGTTCCACGCAATGCTTTTTCACAATCGGGTCAACGTCTTCCCGGGCGTACAGATCTCCTTGTCCTACGTGTTTTTGTTTGTCTTGTTATTTCAGCTGTTCCGCTGTTGAACCTTTCTTCTTTTTCTTTTTTTTTCTTTTTCTGAAGCACACAAAGACGGTTATAATCTGCGTGAATGCAGAGTAACGACCGAAGTAACGCGTTACTTTTCTACTCGTTACTCAATTGCATTTGAAGTCGCGTGACTGGTAATGGTAATCAATTACTTTTTCCACAGAAGTAACGGTAATCAATTACTTTTTCGAGTAACGGGCACAAGTGTGGCACTAATCAGGTGTACAGCTTAGCAGCCGAACTTGGATCGAAGTCGTTACCCCACACATATACTCTGTCTGGTTCAGTGTTTTTGCCTTCATTACAGCGAGAAACTACCCCGTTCATTAGTAACAAACTGTAGTTCGCTAAGTACAGGGCACGCCAGGATTTTGCTTCCGAGCCATTTGTGTTTCTTCCTTGCGTGAGCCCTTCTTGCTGTCCACTCGTCAAAGAGCGGACACGCACGAACATACATGAAGGAATTCACCAAGCCAAGGGCGTCCTGATTCAGAAAACAGCACTAAGCTCCAAACTTTTTTTAGGAAAAATCTGCCCGGAAACAGCACCGCAAGCGATGCTGCCCCGACGACCGTTTGATAGGCTGCGCGTTCAAAGACACTGTCCACCCGGGGGCGGAACAGAACAATAATAACGACTTTATTTCGGGTGTACTTGCACACATTTGTAATGGCTGGCCTCACAAAGCTATATACGAGCTCTTCTTCCTGACGGTGAAATGTCATCACGAGGCAGACGGCAACGCACGGGAGTTGATCAAGAATCGCAAGCTTGAGGGGGTTGCAAAATTTGGGGCGGGAGTCAATATAGAGTGTTAGTACAGCGCGCGCTCTCGCCTTTGCGTACGTGAGGGATAGCGTTGGTAGTTCTGCGCACTGAGCGGAGCACTCTTTCTGTCATGGGCGTGCGCAAACCCATCAACCCTATCGCTTACGTAGGCAAAGGCAATAGCGTACGATATGCTAAAACTCTCTCTTGTTACAGGTACGTTTGCAACAGCTTTATGTATCGTTGCCAACACGTGTGTAAAGTTGGAGCAACAAAGCCCCCCCTGGAAGGAGGAGCACGTGAAAGAAAGGCATGGGGTGGAGTGCCAAAAAAAAAGGAAAAGAATGTGGGGAAGAGAGTGTCGATGTGTAGGGAGGCAGGGTGGTATGCTGCAACACGACTTACAAGGGAAAAGGGGCAAATTTCAGCCTTCACTGTGCACCTACAAACGGTCAGATGCCTGCGAATCGGTCAAACAGCGCGGGCCGGGCCAGCCCCCGGCCCATATGTCAATCTCTACCACACACTCTAGTCGAGGATCTTCAACTTCTAAGCGCCGCCTCATGTGTCGCGACTGACACCGTAGCCGTGGACTGCATACGTACAGGAAGCAGAGACATAAATTCCAAGTAAGTGCGCGGAAAATGTGCATGCTGCTTTAATAGGTCCCTTATGCAGATGGAGAAGGGCCCTGTCTCATATAACTAGGGTCATTAGCGGTTATGTGGAGGGGAGGATTCGCTCGTTTACTAGCTCCGGCTCATTTTTGGTGAAGAGCGGGGAATCTCAGTTCGTTTATGATGCTGCTGCTTTCGGCAACCCACTCTTCGTCGTGGTAACGCCGTCGTTTCTAACGCGGTGTCGTTAGCGCCTTCAGGTTGGCGCTGCCTTGTAACGAAGATGAGAACTCGCGTCGAAGGGGTATTTTCCCAGTGTCGCTATTCTGAAGTAATGACGTATACCCCAGACTACACCCGCCACAAACGTTTCATTCCGTCACAACGGTTATTTTTTGCTTGAGTGCGTACGAACTGCAGGATGTCATTGTCGTAACGAAAGTTCAGGAGCGAAAGGAATCGCAATGTACGCTTTCAGTCTCCCTGATTTCAGTCTCCTTGATATCCAACTCTGGGTACGTAATACGACAAACACCGACAAACACCGAACACCGAAGCTAGCATACCCCAACAGACAAACACGACACCTGCAGTCCCCATGCCATGGAAGAACTAAATGATGCTACCCAAATCTAAAGTTCTACCCACATCAGCTAATAATATATACATAATCTCGCCAGGAGTACTTCGCCCACGTCTACTTGACATCGTACAGAGTAAATAAATAAACATAAAATAAAGTTGGTGACCTTGAAGCAAAGCCTTTTCTGCGAAATAACCGTTGAGCCATTTTGTTGTGTTTCCGATATCTCTGTGCTCCAGGTCCGCACGACATAACATACTGCTTACCTGCTGCCAACAGTAAATTTAAAATATGCAATCTGAAATATATACCATCGACGCGCATGCACAAGCTTTTTGATCACCTGGACAATAAAAGAAAAAGAGCAGCCCAATTGTCCATATTACTCAGTAGCATATACTACTATGTATTTCACAGAACGCTGAAAGTATGCGGATGCATGCAGGGTAATATAATTGGCTCGATTCTGAGATACTAGAAGAGAATTACATTATTTTTCAGTATACCCTCTCCGATTTCAATTACTCTTATGTTTGCCTGAATGGCAACAAAATAAAAGAAATATAAAGGAAATCCTGCTTCACGGGCGCTTCCCTTCCCCAAAGATGTGTTATGCGTTTCCCATGTGTCATTTTATAGCAAGTAGCGCTAGCGGAGAGAGTCCCCGCTAACCGAATTCGTAGCGGAAATATTGTTCCGCTACAAAGTTAATCAGAATTGCTACACCGCTACTGAAAAAAAAAAAAAATAGCGAATAGAGTAGAGGAGCCACTACAGTATAGCGCCGCTGTATACAACACTGGTGGTAGTCCATATAGATATTTATTTGGTTAGTGGTTAGGATGCCATAGCTTAGACTGGGCTGCTTGGTACTCCACGCATATTTGCGCCAAAGCTTGCGCGAGGTCGCCAAGCGGATGCCACCAGCTTGGTCTCTCGCACCTGTCTCCTCACAGTCACTATGTCATCCTCTCATCCTCTATTGTTGTACAAGTCCCTCCCCCACCCCCTTGGGAGGAAAGTGCGAACACCGTATTTGCAAGATCGAATTCCACCATTTTCTGCTGCAAGCCTACAACCACCGGTACATTGCACGTATCTGGAAGCCTCGCACGCCCTCAGGCAGATAGATTAAGGATAACTAGAAGCACGATTCCACTGGGACTTGAACGGAAGGGCCCCACTGAGCGGTCAAATCTGCACAACGCTAAGCAGTAGGCACTGGACCAGGAAACGAAGAAGTTCGGGTACCGACAAGTAGCTAGCCCCATGGGACACGGAGCAGAGGCCAGAAGGACACTGATTTGAGGAAGCGGCGTGGCAGGGAATGCCTTGGGGCGGCGTGAGCGCCGCAGTACTCTAATTTACCCCCAATGAAGGCCGTACAAGAGCCAACACTGAAATCCAAGGACGTTCACGTACTTTCACATAAAAAGCACAATTTCCGATGAGGTCCCCGCGGCGAACACTTGCGTTTACCCACAAGAGATGACACGTACAAAATCATCCCGAGTCATTATTATTTGGTGCTAGTTCGTTAGCCAATAATCTTTGTCTGCACTTCAAAAGTAACATAGTACAAATGGACATTTTCCCTTTTTCTCCACGAACTACGTCGAAGGAAGTCACACGCGAAATCCGCTATACTCTCTCTCCCATGGCGAGAACGTAACTGAGAAGACCATTAGCCAAACCGGTCGCTTTCGTTTGACAACGCCGAAAGAATCGTGGATGGATCTCGAGAGGCGAGATGTACCTGTTCATTAGTCACACGAAGTATACACGTGGGCGGCTCAGCGCTCGTTCCCTCGAATAAACCTGCCGTAGTGCAATGACACGAAAGGGCATTCTTTACAGTTTGCATGAGTTCGGAAGCATCATTAGCAGACATTCGTGGGCAGAGTCAACGCCACTCACATACAGAAGGCCTGCTTATTCCTTCCTCTCCCTCCTTCGCTACATGGACATATAAAGTCAGAATTCGTCTGCTACTGCTGCGAATTCATGATCTCGCAAATGATTGCAGCTAACATGGAACCTGTAGACCTGAATCTGTAGATAAAAACTGCGACAAGCTTTCCAGAAAATCAGTTTTGAGAAAGATATGGTATCGTTTAGCGCTTTATTGTGAAGCTTTTCCATTTACTACGCGGGGACGTTCAATCACTACTCGCAGACGACGGTCGTTCGTCTCCATGACTACGACCGCTGAAAGCTGGTTCGTGATTGGCTACAGCCGATGAAAACATGATCCTGATTGGCTGACTGTTAGCTGTTACGTCACGTCGACGAGTAAGCAGGCTTTCTTTATCTAAGTGGTGTTCGCAGAGTTTTCGCAACGGTGACTCGGTAGCTTGATACTCTGGCAGCTACGCAAGAAAGCAGCCATTCACCTCTTAGGTTCACACGTATAGATGCCAAATTAGTATGGTCTGAAAGCGACAGGTGACGCGCGTGTTTGAGAGCCAATAATTTGGCACGACTGTTCGAACAGGCGTCACTTAGGGGTACGCAAGTATGTATGCATGGTTCCCACTGAAGTTTGGAACAAAAATTCAAGGGTCTTCCAATGACCTTTTAAGGCTCAGCCGCCGTTTTCCCTGGGATGTAAAACACAGTCTATGACCCAGGGCTTCAACATTTCACTAAATTATTTATAAGCTCCAGGTATCACACGAACAAGTACACGGGGACTGCACAATAGTGATCCGTTCACAAACGTGGCTGATGATTCCTGAATATTAAAGATCATAGGATGGAAAGGAAGGATGGTGAATACAACGCAGGGCGCCGTTCATTTCATGCACTGTTGGTTTCTGCTGCTGATGCCTATTGCAATGAGATTGCAACACCTGTGATTTTGAAGCTATATATAGTAGAGCACTGCACGGGCTTACCCGAAAGCCCGAGCCTGGCCTGGCCTGGCCCGGCCCGGCCCGGCCCGGCCCGGCCCGCGGGCCTGGCTGAGTCGGGCTTTGCGTTGTTTATGCGGGCCTGGGCCGCGCTCGGGTTTCAGTAACCGGGCCCGGGCCGGGTACGGGCTTGAGAATGCCGGCCATGGTCGGGCATGTAAGCGAACCTATTTCACGAGACTGGACAGCTGAATTGTCATGTCACTTTTTTTCTATTAGGTATGGACTATTATGGTATTCTGATCTGAGAACTATCATTTTTTTTATATATATGTGATCATGCTTATCTTGTGTAATGGGTCTGGATGTCACACGAGCACTCACACACATTTGGGGACGATTGGTGTGGCGGGTTTCTTTTGAAGCTGTATCCGTTGGCCTGAAAAGGCACGTGAAAGGGGTGAGCACGCTTTCGAGTTCTCGTATTGCAACTTCGACACTGTAGCATTTTGTAGTATGCCGCGCGCATAGCCTATCCGCGCCTCGTTTCAGGTATGCTCCTATAGTCAACCGCGTCGTGGTGCTTTTAAATGTCCGGTCACACTGTAGAAATGTTAAATTGAACCATCGCCGTACACACTCACGTATACAGGAACGTGACAGTCTCTTCGGAGTGACGGAAAACGGAACGCAAAGAACAGTCGAGATATGCACTGAGAGTATGAGATATGTACATGTCATGAGGAGCTGTCACAAAACAGCCGCTTTACGTAAAGGCGATAATGTACTTGGTTTCTGCAAATGTCTGAAGTGCGAAAATATTTCCCAGATCCAACCTAACCGTGTAACAGAGTAACCGTGGATGGTGGGAATGACCGGAGAATCACACCCATGGTGGTCGAAAGCGACCTGGAAGACATACACGGACGCGTCCGTGGTGTCGGGTTACTCAACTCGGGCTGTTTTTCCCAGGAGTCTGAGGCAAACAGTGGTAGCAATAAATCTGGAGATCCCGAGCATGTTGTGGCTAGCGAACCCTATGTTTGCGGTATTGTATGTTTTGTATTTTTGTCTTGTCTCGTCCTGCACCAGGGTGAGAAGTAACACATGTATTCCGAATGCATCGTAAGGGGCTAAGTAGAGGAGACAAGTTTAGTCGCTCAGCAGACTTGGTGGGGACATGTAGCTTGCTAGATTCCTTCTTACGCGGGGGCCGCAAACAGGGACTCTGGTGACTTCGGAAAGCAGGGGCGGCCAGTGTAGGTAGTTAACGGTGGTCTCACGTATCCACGAGCGACAACGACGGGTGTCGCGGCGAAGAAGTCGTCGCACTACAACACAACAGTCAACGAGGACTTTGTGAGTGTTTGCGTGTACGTGCGTCGTCCGCCAACAGAACATCGATCCAACAAGGACCCGACCAGACCCTTCCGAGCTCCAAGACCCTCAAGCCAACACCAGCTAATACTTTGTTTCTTGTCTTACCTCTTTGTAAAGGTTTCTCAAAACGCAGAACGTATCATTTTGTAACATGCGTGGTATTCCATATGCATTAGTTAGCTCATTCGTTAGAAAGCCTCGCTGTTTCTCAAGTAAACATTTGTTTTGTTTAAGCTACATTGTCCTTGTGACTCCCCTCATTTCACAGTCTCGTGTTCCCACGTGGCGCAAGGTATTCATCGGCGGTCCAACTTCTTTCTTCTGTGTTCTTGCTTACGAGGTAGGGTGTGCTTAGGGTGAATCGCACAGGTCCAAAGTACATATCGCGGAATTAGTCCCGATATTCCCCTGTGAGAATCGCCTGGCTAACCAAAAGGGGCACCCCAGATGGACCTCGTGACAGGAGCATAAATTAGGATTGGGAGCTATAGGGTACCTATCCACACAAAAAGTAAGAAAGCAGCGCGCAGTCATCGCGCGCAGGAGAGCTTTCAATCTCGTCTGTGACGTCATGTTACATGCCCAATAGTGAAGCACCCGCCTTCTGTTTCCTTTCTTTCTTTTGCGGTCGCAGTCTAGAAACAGTACTTCACCGCATAGCAATTTGGGTATATGATAATTGACACAAAAAGGGCACGCCCTTATCTTCGAGTCAGGAGCCATAACCCTGTCGGCATTCGTGGCAATGGTTGGCGCCCTGCGTGCTATGCCAGTGGAGTGCAGCTGTAGCTTCCACAGTTTCGCCACGAAAACCACCGCCCCCCTTGACCACGTGATCATCAGTAACGAATCAAGACAAAGTAGCCGGAAAACGGCGCCAAAAAGCGCGCGCTGGCTGATTGAACTGCGCATGTGCGCTGCGTGCCCTCTCCACACCCTCTCGCTGGAATTATCTCCCCCCCCCCCCCCCGTTCCGAGCGCTTCGCCAGGCCATCTGCTAATATCATCGGGAAGCAGAAAATGAAAATCCAGAAGACGAAGAAATTCACATGTACAAATTTATTGACACGGTAAACATATAAACAAGAAGCAACATTTGAATGCAAGTAAATCTACACGATTATTACAGAATACTGCAGAATAAATAAAGAATAAATAGTGCCGAGCAACAGAAGGCGTGACTATCATATTATACAATCCTTAAGGGAACCTATTCGGTTTGGAGAAAGTAGATATTATTATACACATATATAGCACGTGATGAGTCGCAGAAGCCATCCGCTTCATCCCAGCACAACTGTCGAATTTTCTGGTGACAGGGGCCAATGCTCGCGGATCGCAGGGCCACGAACAGCTGTCGGTGCCTGAATGAAAAAAAAAAAAGGAACCTGTTAACGATATGGTAAACCCGAGCACAGGCAACGTTAATTGCCTGAATACGCTCTGTAAGACATGCTATCGATACGCGCCTAACGTCGACTAATGACAAAATTCGAGGAGCCCTGCGTACGCGATGCACGATGTTTTCCTTTTCATGCACACCAGTGTATTAAACATCAGACACATTCAAATAGCGGAACAAAACGCAACAAGTAACGCCACGCAGAATCATCAACCAGATCATGACTGATAACCGGCAGAAAGTGATGTAATACGGGACAAGGCGTACCTCCATGCACACACTTAGGCGCCAGTATTAAAAGTCTGATCACTGACATGCATCATACGTTTGTCTGCTTACCTTCCATTCAGACGTTCGTCCATGGCTCGAACATCTTCGAAATCCACGAAACGAAATCACCGTCTGCTCACATACGTAGACGCCAGCTACACAACGGTCAGACGGGTCGGCGCCTCGGAGAAACGAACGCGGGCGAATCCACCGGTTAAATGAGCCTCAGCCAATCATGATCGAGAAAGGTCACGTGGGGGACCGGAGCCAATGGAAAGTAAATAGCCGGAATTTGGCGGGAAATGCCAGCGGCGACACTATTGTCGCGGCGGCGAAACCCGCTTACTGTGCCTCCTCTGGCTATGCGCCGAAGTCCTGTTCTTGGGGCTGTGCACGGCTCCGGTCAACCTTAATATTAACACTGAAAAAAAAATCGGTCTCATTTCCCTGCGCGATAACAGCCACCCTTGGGGCACTGGGTGAACGTTAAGTGAACAAAGTCCTTGCGTTAAACTAACAGAATAATTTTGTTCAATTAAGATTTCCTCATAGCCCCAAGGGTTGCTGTAATCGCGCTCGGGAACGATACCACATTTTTTTCAGTGTTATTATTAAGGCTGACCGGAGCTGTACATGGAGCCAGCAGTCCTGCGTCCGACGCAGAGCAGCCAACAACCGCCTGCGCTGTTGCAGACGATTTTCGCCAGCCAATAAAAGTGCAAAGATGACCTGACTAAGCGCACAAAACTTAGAAGTTGGACTTCTAAAGACCCTGACTGCGAAAGCAGTATATCAAGCACTATACTTGATTCATTCGCAAGTTTTGGCATACCCGACTTGATTTGTTGTGATCAGGACACTAATTTCACAGCAAAACTGAGAGACGTATTGTTAGCTAGACCCAGAATTAAAATCCGTTTTTTCTACGCCCAAGCACCCACATAGCAATGGCGTTGTCGAACGTTGTATCAGGACGTTCAAGACCATGCTGGAACACATCATATATTCCTATAAGGGGAATTGGGATAAATATGTGCCATGCCTGTAGAGAAATTCCCCATGAAGTGACGGACATATGCCCCTTCGAACTGACGTACGGTCGAGCTCCCCAAGGTCCACTAAATATATTGAAGAAATCTTGGACCGGTGAATAGACACCATCTGTGTCGCTTAATAAGTCCGCATCTAAATACTTGAAAGAATCGCGGCAAGCAATGGCGGAGTCAGCTCAGCTAGTAAATGAACGCGCAGATGCAGTTCAAAACACATATGTAAGCAAGTACAACCTGCGTGCGAGAGAAAAGGAATTTACTATTGATGACGAGGTACTAGTCCTGAACACTGCGGAGGGAAAGAAAATTTGAGCTACGTGGATAGGACCTGCGAAGGTGATCGAGAAGAAGCGACAAGACAGCCATATTATAAAAATATCAGGGGAAAGTCCCAAATGGGTCCATGCAAATCATTTGCGAGAGCAAATCAAGTGGGTGTTATTTTCGAAGCAGACCTGCAATTTGGAAACGTGCCGCAAACTCCCACTAATCCATGTAACAACTCACAAAACCCCAAGTATCGTATCCATGAAGAGCACTGGACTAATGGACGAACTCTAATATGACACCTTTTCATCATCATCACTTTCTCATCCATCCCACAAGCGCAATGGGGCAGTGTACCGCAATAACGGCGGTGAATGCCCCACCACATCATCATCCCACTTATGTGTGTGCGTGTCTGAAGAGCATAATTCTGAGATCGCACAGATATTACAAGAATTTCATGATATTTTCTGTGAAAACCCAGGAAGGTGTAAAGTAGGAGAAAATGGAAGACACCTGATGCCAGATGCCAAACCTAAGAAGGTGTACAACTACGAGGTTCCACTGACAATGCGCGGAGAAGTAGAGCGACAAATTGAGCAGCTCCTCGAATGGGACTTTATCTTCCAAATAGATAGCCCTTTGACGCATTTGACGCACACCCTATCGTGTGTTTAGCAAAGAAGGATGGGGGAATCAGAATGTGCGTCGGCTATCGGCAGTTGAATCAAATTACCGAGCCAGACAATGTTCCTACGCAGAACGTTAATGAATTGCTGTATGACGTAGCAAAGGCCAAATATATCTCGGTACTCGATTTAACGAGAGGGTATTGGCAGGTTCCTCTCCACCCGGACTCTCAAAAACTGACTGCCTTCTCTACTCCCCACGGATTATATGCCTGGAAAGTGATGTCGTACCGGCCTGAGAAATTCAGCAGCAACATTTCAGCGGCTTATTAATGAAGTCTTAAAGGGTCACCGTGGGTACGGCTGCGCATATACTATAGACGACTTTGCCGTATATCCAGAGACTTGGGAGGAACATCTGGAGCACCTACGGACTGTTCTGCGAACAATTCGAGATGTCAGGCTTGGTAGTTAATGAAAGGAAATGTAAATTTGGTCAAGGAAAAATAAAGTACTTAGGCCATATTGTAGGCTCCGGCGTTCACGCCCCCGACCCACGTCGAGTGAGTCACCAAAGACCTAGGTGCAGCGGAAAACAAGAAAGAACTACGGAGTATGCTCGGATTGTTTAATTATTATCGTGAGTATGTCCCAAACTACTCCAAATAGTGCTGCTCCTGACGAAGCTCACGGGCCGTAGAGAGCCAAATGCTATACCTTGGAGTCAAGAAGCACAATACGCATTTGAGTTACTAAAAGCAACGCTAGCTTCGATCCCATATCTGCAAGCTCCTGACATTTCCAAGGAATTTCAGATGAAAACTGATGCGTCGGAATACGCTATCGGATCGTGTTTGCCTCAAGAGGTCGACCACAATGATCGACCTATAGCTTTTCTCGGCAAAAAGTTGACACCATCAGAAATGAAGTTGTGAACCATTGAACGCGAAGCCCACGCTGCAGTCTGGGCTTGAGGGCGGTTGGAGACCTGGCTGTTTGGTGCGCAAGTCCGGATAATCACGGACCACAACCCGCTTTATCTCTCATACGCTCCCTCTTGTAGTGCTCGATTGACTAAGTACAACCTTGCATTTGAGCATATAAAAGGCACAAAGAATGTATGTGCAGATGCCTTATCACGACTGAACACCACTTTGTAACGAAAAATATGTGTAAGAAACAGAGCCCTTCTACGTTGGTTTGCCGCTATTTTGCTGTAACTTAGTATGCTGTCTTAGTGACACTGTTCAGGAACATTTGTCATTATTCATCTTAGTCATAATGGATTTCATGTTGCTAGAGTACAATCTGTAATTATACGCGTATAATCTTTCATATTTGATTATCTTTTATGTGTGTACTAAGAAACTTGAAGTTGGAATAGGAAACTGTTGCGTGGTATCCTATGTTACAAGTATGATTTGTAGAGGTTATTTGAGAATTGCGAAGTGATGTGTTTGTCAGACTAGATGGCATCACGGCGCACATTTCGGAGCGACCGTCCTCCACTTTGTTGCCGTTCGGCGCAGAGCTCGAGCTGTAGCTCGAGCTATCCTGCATGGCTGTTTCGTGGTGTGTGGGACAGAGACCCATAGGCCTCGTTGCAGCGTGTGTGTGCTGTAGACAATTGATTGTTTTTCGTTTCTTTCGGAAATGTTTTACAGAAAACAAGTGTCGTAAAAATTATTGGGTGGGGAGGCGTTAAGTGCCTTTCCACAGTCCACGGCGATGGAGCTGACCTTGAGTAACTTGTCTCCTGTTTGTCATGGTGCGATACATAGCCAAGAGACGCTTGTTAAGAGCGTTCCGAGAAAGTGAGACCGAACCCCGATTTGAGGGACTTCAAGGGACGAACCGCGTCCTGGAAAGGGAACGCGGGGAGACGCTCTCTGGACGCCACTCATGTAGGGCTGCTCCGGGGCTTTTGGAAATAAATGTCACTGGTTGCTAGGCGTGCTCTGTTGTAATGTGACGATTGTATCAATATCATCGGGACGGACAACACTTACCGCCCCTGAACTAACTACACTGATAGGATCACGTGGTGGATAGGAAGTAATGGCGGTTTTGACTCCAGTGACCGCCAGGGGGTACCACGCACTTAGAAACAGCTGCTTCCGTGTTTCCTTCCTTTTTGATAGTCACAGATTGCTGAGCAGCAACGACCTAAAGACCATCATCATGGCGAGGCTGTGTTCACAGCGTTCCCAATAGTTGAATTGGCGCACCGTTTCTTACGCTGCTAAATGAATTCCCGACGTGCCTTGAATGGCACTTTAACAGTCTCATAGTATTCTCCACCGAGGCATAACGTTTACTAATACTAACATTGTTAAACGCCTCTAGAAAGAACGGGGTTCGTGCTTGAGGTTAGGTGGCCGACGGTCTCGGCTGCTGTGGCGCTTCGCCCGAGTGCTATACAAACGACTACAACGTTAATTACGACGAGTCGGTGCAGGAACGCAACAGAGTCAGAAAGTACTTGAAAAGTATCTCCATTCCGTAAAGTAGAAACTGTGCACAGGAGACTGCCTCGGAGCCGCCGACGAAATTATCCCGTCATACACGTCCCGTCGCTTTCTTCGCAGTTCAATGACATTCGACTTCGCAAGATCTGTGAAGAGGGTATCTAATGGCGGGTGGGTTAGTGCCATACTCCGATATATTGGGTGTGTGTAGATTAAGTGTGCCCACATTTGCGCATGCAACGGGTTAGCTGTTTACCGCACGAGCTTCCGATGGCACACAACGCATTCATATGCGATGAAAGGCCAGAAGAAATCGCGGTAACCAAACTTTGCGTAAGACAAAATATATAGAAAAAAAAAACTCTCTCTGTGCATTTCCAATGGGGCATGGCCGTCTCCTCACAGTTGCATCCGGCTACCGCTAGGTGGCACCGGCGCAGGAACCGAAATGAGGTCACACATGGGAAGCTCATTTATGTTGTTTCGGTTTCGGGGCTGTCAGCGCCTCTAGCGGTACCCGCACACCACTTTCCGGAGAGCAAAAGATTGCGTGGCTATTATTTTATTACACAGAATTTAGTAACCACGATTTTGTTGTTGGTTTTAATCGCATAAATGCGTCTGCGTGCACCACCGGAATGTATTCCGGTCTCACTTTTCGACGTCATGACCTTGTCACTGTTAATTGGAGTCAAGGGCGTGGGACAAGTGTAAACGTTTGCGTTGTGCTTTTCTTTGCTACGTAGAATTTACGTTATTCTAATCTTTTACGTGGGTGACGCTTAAGAATAAGAGATAAACTGATGTTCTGAGGCTGGAACAACATAGAAGGGACAGATACAAACAAAGCCTCAAATTGCCTAAGAAATCAACGATGAAAGATGAAAGTCACTGAAAAGGTTAGCCAGCTGTAGGGATCGAACCCACATCTTCTGGATTGCCGGTCCAGGGCTCTACCAATAAGAATGTTCATGTAACGTTTTGACATTAGGAGCATAGTGTGTCCGAGAGCACAGAGCCAGAAAATCTGCAGGGTAACCTTCGACAACAGGCCTTAATCTGATATGCCCCGCATAATTCTCTTTCTTGTTTCGTTTTTCTTTTTGCAAGTGCATTGATTGCACTTTAAGTGTTTGCACGCAAATGCCTACAGCTATGTCACAAGGTCTTTTTCTTTTTTTTTCCTCACGCTGTGCTCAAGATGGCTTGATGGCGATATGTGCTTGTCCGTTCACATAGTATGCTTACAAATGCACCTCTAACCAGTAGATGGAGAACTTGGTGCATATCGGGATAACATGTCATTGTTAAAAAGACACTCCTGTACACACACACACAGTCGTGGCCATTTCTTTAGTACTACCTCTTGAACAACAAGCATCGCTGGACTCAAAAAATGCTCTGTTCTCAGAAAAAAGGAAAAATGTAATGAGTACCTCTATCTCGCCGATACCACAATTTAGCGGTGCTTTTTCTTTTTTCACGGTCTCCAGATTTCCAGTGCTTAATGTGCCATTACGGACAAAATTTCATGTCTTCTGAATCCGACTAAAGTTATGTTACTGAAATCTTCTAGTCTCGCTTTACATTCCTGCAAAATATTATTCCTGTACGTGACGCGGAAGTTAGAGAAAATTGTTTTTTTAGAACTGTGACGTCATGTGATGCTTCGAGGGAGCGCTCGGCTCTCACCTGGCAACGTTGTTGCCATCCGTGTCTTGCACTGCGTTAGTGGAGCCCCACGTGACCCGGCTCTATCACTCTAAAATTTGGGCTGGTTGGTGCGTCATCTTAAAAGCGGTAAAAAATAAAAAAAACAGTGCCAACGCCATCTAGATACAGAAGGCATGCTTATTGCCTCCTCTCCCTCCTTCACTACGTGGACGTATATAGTCAGAATTTGTCGGTTACTGCAATTCGCGGTTCTGCAAATTCAAGAACCCGTAAATGATTGCAGCTTACTTGGAACCCGCAGACCTGAATACTTAGACAAGAAGTGCAAGACGCTTTCCAGAAAATCAGTGATGGCTAGTAGTTAACTACATGTAGTTAAACTACTAGTTAAACTACCAGATTGTAGTTAAAAAGTAGTTATCAACTACTTGCAGAAATGTAGTGGCAACTACTAGTTAAACTACTATTTCAAGTAGTTAACTACAGTAGTTAGGTTACTGAAGGCGCGAACTACTTCCGATTTTGCCGCAAGCTTTACGGCACGATTGTGCTTCCGACTTTAACCTTGACCTACTTGTTTGATGAGAACGGAGGTGCAGAACAATTGTGTCGTGCATGTGTACTAAATCTTCACTTTTAATGCTTGTCCACCAGTGTTGCGGATTTAACGAGTCAAATCGGATTTAAATTAAATCCATGCTTTTCGGAACACCGCAAATCAAATCCAAATCAAGTCCGGATTTAAACTTGAGGCGACAAATGAAGTCATTTTAAATCCGGATTTGTTTTTGGTGTGCTAAATCAAATCCGGTTTTAAATCTGGATTCATCAAATCCGTCAACGAATCCAGGGGCTAAAGTTCCCGAAATAACTGTAGCATGCAGCTGACCATGTCTACAAGGTACAATTACTGCATGCATTTGCTGTATTACACCCGTGACATGGTATAAACAACTATAAATCTCACCAGCAGCGAAGAGTATGAACAGCCAACATAGCGATGCGAATGTTGACACTGACATTTTGTTTTCACGTGGATATCGGAGTAACATATTTGTCAAATAGGCGTACTCGGCACATACGATAAAGCCAACTGCCGGGGATTATGTTGTGTTAAATGTGATGGCTGCGTGCTGCACACCGCAGTCGTGTTATAACAAACTCAATGGTACAGCCGCCCAACACGCGTAAGCAGTCTTATTCTCTCAGGTTCTTGTTTAGAAAGACCAATGTAGCTGGCTGCAGCCTGTTTCTTTTCGCGGTCTTGATCAGGCTGGCTGCAGAGAGCACTCGTTCAACTGCTCTAGAACTTGCAGGTACTGCAAATACATGTTTCGCTACTTCCGAAAGCAGCGGGTTGCGGGCCACTACGGACATCCAATAGCAGAGAGGGGAAACAACATCATCCTTTACTGTACACTCGCTTAAATAGAGGACTATTTCGTCGTTCGTTCTTGCGGTATGAGTTCTGCGGTGGCACCAAGCTGACCATAAGCAAGCCACTATAAGAAAGGGCAACCAACATTCACATTCCTGTTCCTGGACACAATGACCTCATACGACTGGTTCTCATGTGGACATTTCGGGACTTATTTTAGCAATCTCTGGGACACCAGAACGCGACATCAGTCGCAGTTCAGAACCAATAAAAAAGACAAAATACGTGTATGGTAGTCCTTTTCTCGAACGTACATTGCCTGAGCTCAGCGGACCAGTGGTGTGCTTTCTCCAATGCGTTCCATTTCTAAGAAATTATAGAAAGCTGTGATATCGTTGTGAATTAGACATCGAACTACCCATGTGATTATGTGTGAGAGTATTGCATGACGTACCTTTAGTGCACGGAAGGGAAGATGGGTATAGGCCTTAGAGGTGGTCTGTCTGAGAGACATACCAGCTCTTAAACTTGAAGCAGTCTACAAACAGTGTCCGTAGACTTTTTCACGCAGTCAAAAATCATGGGATTCCTTTTTAAATGAAACAGAACTTTTGGCGGGACATTGGGAACAGAGATGGCGGAATGCAAGGCAAGCCATCTCAAATCGAAACATTTTTTAGACCTTCTCCTCATTAAGAGTTGCATTGCATCATGTGTAAATATATGTGAAATGCAATTCAGCAAAATGTCTTGTAAAAGCGTAATTACAGAGACGGCCCCAGATACGACTGACAAAGAATCTGCCCGCCCGTCAACGTCAAGTTTCGCAGCAGTCAAAATCCAACCATTTTCCTTCAGGAGCTTGACCAAATACAAAAAACAAAAAAAAAACGGGATTCAACCCAAATCATCTGTCAAAAACGTGATTCAATCTAAATCATCTGTCAAAAATGTGATTCAATCCAAATCCAAATCGTCGCCCTATTTTCCCCGTAAACCAAATCCCAAATCAAATCCCCAGATCTAAATCCGCAACACTGTTGTCCAGTGAAGCCTCATTTGCTGTGAAATAATTATGCAACTTAGTTTATCGCGTAGGCACAGAAAGAATCCCGCCGCAAGCTTTGTATTTGACGATCGTAGCAGTGGCTTGAGCCAAAGTTTATCATTGCATGTGATTCATATTTAGGGGTCCAAGCACACTACATGGGATTAGTGTTGATGGACAACGTTAAGTAGTTATAGGTGTAGTTAAACTACATTGCAGTAGTTAAAGAAGTAGTTTTAACTACTCCCCTGAAAAGTAGTTGAACTACTAGTTAAACTACTCCATCACGAAGTAGTTAGTAGTTATAGTTAAACTACTGTAGAAGTAGTTAGTGGCCATCACTGCAGAAAATCAGTTTTGAGAAAGACTGGGGCCGTTTTGAGCTTTATTTCCAAGTTTTCCCACTTAGTACGCGGGGACGTTCAATCACCACTCGCAGACGACGGTTTCGTCTCCATGGCCACGACCGGTAAAGCACGTTCGTGATTGGCTGCCGCCGTAGAAAACAGGATCCTGATTGGCTGACTATTAGTTGTTACGTCACGTCGACGAGTAAGCAGGCTTTCTCTATCTAGGTGGTGCTGCCAGTACCGAGGTGAGACGAGGACGCAAGAAATGAAGGTCTAGGAGGGGAGAGAAGAGAAGAAAGAAAGGTCCACACCTTCTGTTCCACACCGCGAAGATGCTTTGTTCTTTCGATTTACAGATATGCGGGTCTGTACCATGGGGCTTTTCCATTCTCTGACGTTTACTTCTTTTACTCAGGTTGTCGTTGAGGAACCAGTTACAAGGCGTGGACACAGAGTTTACAAAGGGCTTAGCGCAGGGAACACCGAAGAAGCAACGAAGACATAGACAAGACAGCTAGGCACTGGGGCAGGACAGGACACCGCCTGTCCTGCCTGCGTCTTCTGTAATCTACTTCCGTGCGACAGTTTGTCATTCCTTTCTTTCCTTCTCGTCTCACACCTGCACTGTTTTTTTGTTTGTTTGTTTTTTTGTCGCTTCTATCACGTGACGTATCCTCCGACCTTGGAAAAAACACAAGGAGTAGGAAGACAAATCTCCCATTTTCACCCTCTTGCAATCAGCGTCACGTGGCTTCTCCACCACGTGATCCTCCCCGTGCGCCGGCGTCGTTGCAAGACGACGCGTGCTCTCTTTCCAGAACATGACATCACTGCAATTTGTGAGCAAGACGTGACGTCGCCTGCTCCTCGCGTCATCGAAACCCGTGGAGGTCAGTAGATCTTCAAAAATGGATAGAAATGCACGACGTTCCCAAACGGGATTGAAATTTCGCGTACAGAATCCTTGAGGTACGTTCTTTTCTTGATCTAAATAACATAAACGCCGTTTTCCGAGTGCGGAGTGGCACGTCGATAGGGAAGTTATTCGTCGTTTGCTGGAGCTTTCAGTTAGTAAACGATCTCAAAACGATATTTTTCTGCTATTACTAAGGTGCACACCGTGGGAACATCCGTACTGACGGTTCCTTTACATTCTAATTTGGCAGAGGGAACCGTATGCCTGGTTCCCTCTGGAGTTTCATATAAAACTGTAACTTCACATTTGCGTTTGTCCTCGCTACAGAGACAAAACAAAGGACATGCAGGTTACAGGAGAGATGGCCCCAGAGTGAAAACAAGAATATATTAAAGGGACTATGAAATTTCCCGAACCCCCATACTTTTTTTCGATGGAAACTGTTCTTCCCGCAGAGAAACTAATATGCCACAAATTTTTCCGGACGAAATCGCTCCACTCTGCGAGGAGCGCGCGCTGGAAATGTCTCTTCCGCGTTCCTCCTCTCCCGCGCATATTTCCCTGCCTATGGTGTAACTGTACGGACCGCTCTTCGGTTCCCCGTTACGTCACCGGTGTTGCACAATGGCAAGCAATGCCGCGAGCTCGCGCTGTGGCTGCCGCCACTGCCGAAATCTGCCGATCGCGCGAAAGCTGCTGTCATGGAGATTTCCACTCCCGATGAACGCATACGCTGGATCCTACGGCGCATGCTCCTGGCGGGATTCCTCGGCTCGGCAACACGTCACGATGACGTGTTGCTGAGCCGGCCGTGGTCGCGTCAAGTTACCCGTTGTGTCTCCGCTGGGCAGCTCGTCACGGCGCGGCGCCAGCTGTCCTCCCTTCGCCGCTCCGTTTAAATTCGCTCCCGAGAAATCCGCTCGCGCGACGAAAGTAAAATTTCGGTTCTAGGCTCAGAAAAATGTCTTCTTTCGAACGAAACAAAGAAAAAAATCGTTTCATAGTCCCTTTAACGCAAAGACCCATCCCACGTCCAATGCTTCCATTCCATCGTGCACGTTCTGTGGTGGTGGCGCTGGAGACGTCCCGTCGTCGCAGGCTTCACTTGTGCGGCCACGTCACGTTCTAGGAAAATTTGTAAGTGTCAGGCGGGTTCGCAAAGTTGTCGCGCACTCCTTAGTTTGGGTTTCTTAGGTTTGTCGTTTCGCTCCGCATAGATGTTCCTTGCTTACGAAATATGCCTATTGCACATTCTTCCTTATTGCGTCACACGTCGCGGGACGCAAGAAGCGTTTCTCGCAAAAGAGAGCTGATGTGCTGGGAGTAGCGAGTCTTCCTTTTTCTTTTTTCTTTTTTTGCTTATTCATGACCTGCGGGGGAACAGTTTGGAAGATTTGCGCAAGTGTTTTATTTTCAATGTCGCGAAGATGCTTTGGTCTTTCGATTTACAGATATGCGGGTCTGTACCATGGGGCTTTTCCATTCTCTGACGTTTACTTCTTTTACTCAGGTTGACGTTGAGGAACCAGTTACAAGGCGTGGACACAGAGTTTACAAAGGGCTTAGCGCAGGGAACACCGAAGAAGCAGCGAAGACATAGACGAGACAGCTAGGCACTGGGGCAGGACAGGGCATCGCCTGTCCTGCCTGCGTCTTCTTTCTCTCGTGTCCAGTGTTTCTTGCGCAAAGTCCTTCATAAGCCATGTACGAAATAGCCCAAAAGGGTGACAATGAGCACCCCTGCAAAAGGTCTAACTCAACGTGCACAATTTTGCACATAAACGACAATGAAGATACAACATACAAGATATATATATATATATATATATATATATATATATAGTTGAAATAAATGGGAGACAGAAGACAAAAGTAGGGGAAGTAACAAAAAAAGGGTTTATTAAAACTTAAAAATCATGAAAGTTAGGGAGAATGTCTACGTTACGGCGGAAGCTCCGCCTTCTTCGGGACAAAAGAGCTAAATGTGGCCACGAGGCTGATAAGCCCCTTATCAGCCTCGTGGCCACATTTAGCTCTTTTGTCCCGAAGAAGGCGGAGCTTCCGCCGTAACGTAGACATTCTCCCTAACTTTCATGATTTTTAAGTTTTAATAAACCCTTTTTTTGTTACTTCCCCTACTTTTGTCTTCTGTCTCCCATTTATTTCAACTATAATTACGTAGCCGTCCGATCCAACTCCAACTTTTCAAGATATATATATATATATATATACATACATACATAAGATACAATAAGCGGAGTGCAACAACAAGAAGCAGAATATGACGCGCAGTAAGGACAAAGACGCTGAGATTGTCGCTCAGCTGATTACAAAAACGGTTATTTTGGTCGGTTACCTTGCTCCCCCCATGTATATCTTTCAGAGGAATGCGCAAGCGTGACAGCCAAGTAGATCGAAATGCAACTTCAAAATTCGGGGCCTTTAAGTACACCCTATATATACAGGGTGTCCCACCAAAAAAGAGCCAGGGGATAAAGAAAAAACGGAGTACTCTACACAAATTGAACCAACTGTACGTGCTTGGCAGTTGTGTGGTCTATCCAAAAATATTTTTTAACCGCCCCTTGTCAATTAATTAACCGTAATTAATTTTCTAACTTTTTAATTATCTATTTTAGCTCTGAGATGTCAATGAGGAAGTTGTAGTAGATGTCGAAAAAGACACACCTGAAGTGGTTCGAGGTCGCTATGCCTTGTGGTTTCGTTTTTTCCCGGGTTTAAAAGTTGGTTTCAGATGCCGGGCGGACCGCAGATCGCTGCCCACAATCCGGCACCCGCGCGCGATGATTCCAGCGCCCTCCGGCGTACATTTACCTTGAAATTAGCGCTTAGAGACCATCCTTGGGCAAAGTCACACAAGAGGAACGTATTTCACCTGTTTCACGGCACACCTATCAGAGTACATTGCAATCGTTGCGCGCGGGCGCCGAATTATGGGGAGCGCTCTGTGGTGCGCGCGTCTTCTGAAACCAATTTTTAAACCCGGGAAAACACGGAACCACAAGCCATAGCAACCTCGAACCACTTCAGTTGCGTCTTTTTCGACATGTACTACAACTTCCTCATTTGACATCTGAGAGCTAAAACCCATAATTAAAAAGTTAGAAAATTAATCACCGCTAATTGACAATGGGCGATGAAAAAAAGATATTTTTGGATAGACCACACAACTGCCAAGCACGTACAGTTGGTTCCATTTGTGTAGAGCACTCAGTTTTTCTTTAGCCCCTGGCCTTTTTTCGGTGTGACACCCTGTATAGAACCAGAGCTTCACCACATTACACGTTGAAGGCCAACCCTTCGTAGAATTATGCCATTACCGCTAACGTTACATTTGCGGATAGGGCGGAGTGTACGTCTTTTTGTGACAATCGACGGAAAACAAAACGGCATAACTGGGGGATCATATGTCCTGTTGGTGGGATATGACCACATGTTGGTGGCCTGTCGCCTTTTTGTGTACCGAAGCTTATTCTTCCCCAATTATGGCAATTAACTGTAACTGTCAGAAAAAGGCGTTCGCCTCCCGTTTTCAGGAAATCGGGAGCAGTTCATTGGGGTTGGGAGAGGATGATGATGGTTGGCAATAGGGGTGTGTTATGAAGTTCCGTTTTAACGGGGCGGATAAAAACGAACGCTCGGTAGAGACCGACTGGAAGTCCAGTCGTTCAATTACTCTGTGCACGTCGAATACATGCATGCAGAATACATTGCGCTGTCAATGGACACTATGTAATGCTCCCGCACAATAGTACCGTCGCTTCGTTGAGTACCCCACTGGAGCAACGTCTTCCGGTCAGAGCAAGCGATCGAAGTGACTGACGTCCACTCCCATTGGCATTACAATGGCCCTCGGTCCCTGTTGACAGTCCGCGTAAAGAGGGCGACAATTCAACCGACCACGCCGGTGTTATCGCACCGGGAAAGCGAACTGGCTAACACATTCAGCGAACGGACTCTGATAACCACAGAGAAACCCGCAACCCATTAAGCATTCCTCGCACGACCCGCACCGGAATTGGAGGAAGCCAAGATACACGAGAGAGGTGCCCTCGTGGACTGCTCAAATAAGTGTGACACCCGTTGCGCCGGTGGAGTGACGCTTCATGGCAACCACTACACTCCCCCCTCTCACTTCGCGTTTGCAAACAACTCTACACCGTCAATATATGATCAAATCAGCGGAGGTGCATTGACGACAGAGCTTCTAATCACCAATAGCGCTTTGCGAATAGTAATTTTAGAACCGATGCGAGCAGTTAACGTAAGTGACACATACGGTCGCGGATATCCAGTATGTATGCGTGATATGTGCATATGCATGTTCGCACGAAGCAACACTCACTTTATCTTGACACCCTCTATTGTTGGTTTAAAAAAAGGAAAATATGGAGAAATACCCTCTCTTGTAACGTTTTTGGGGTGCCGGGAGTAGCTTGGAAATTATTCGAATATATTCGGTTCGATATATTCGATGCGAAATGCGAAACTCCAATATACAATTCCATATTCGCGTCGGAATTCGAACAGACTGCTTCAATATTCTAAAGAAACAGGAGAAGAGAAAGAAGACAAGGAATATTAGCACGGAATCTCTGGTCAGCAGTCATCGTTTGAAAGACGGTTCGCCACGGGCATTCGCTGGCTTTGCGTCAGCCACCGCCTTTCAGTTCATTGCTTGGGCGTTGCTTCGTCTGACTTAATTGTTCGCACAGCCTCCGCAATTTACGTTACGTCATCGTTCGGTCTTCGGTTGGCTGTTCGTTCACTCATCAGTTCATTGGTCTTCTTCCTCGCGTATTTTATCCATAATTCTAGCGCAATAATGGGTGGAAATCCCTGAGAGAACATACGCAGAGGACTGAACATTAGTAAGAAGTAAGAACGCACAGGGACAAGGACGACACATGCACACGGAAGCGCGCACGTCAACACGCTATACGCATATGGGAATCGGTATCATTTGAGGCGTTTCGCTTTTACGATATCAGAGATCTACGTGTCCACCCTCTAAGAAGTTCGGTGTCTCGCCGTTGGAAAGGTTTGCCTTCCAGTTTCACTCCATCCAGGGTTGAAGTAATTACTGTAGCAACTCACAGTTCAACCGACTGATATCCGATAGTGTCCAGAATCAACAAATCAATGGCAGTTTAGACGCCAATGCCATCAAATCATGCCCAACCAAGGAGCCTGCCATTCGTAAAGAAGTAGATTCGGGAGATATGCTGCAATTACATCTGAACACACTTTGTCCAGACCTCAGACAGTGCAAATCAAAGGCACTCAATCCGTGATACGAGAACGGAGGCTCGGCCACCAACTGTGCGCGAGTGGTGTCAGAGTGATGCTACCAGCTCCCGTGGCATAGTGGTTAGGATGATCGCCGAGACTGGGAGGTGACACGGGTTCGAATGCTGTCACCGGCTGTGCTATCTGAGCTTTTCCCTGGGTTTTCCGAAGACTTTCCAGACGAATGTCGGCACAGTTCCCGCTGAAGTCGGCCCAGTACGCATACTAATCCCCCTGTTCCCCACCTCTTCCTGCTGTCCTCTCTCCATCTGTCCGCGTCTGTACGCCGCTCATAGCCACGGTTGCTTGGCGGCGCTAACACGGAACTAAAAAAAAGGTGATGCTCCCGGATTTCATCATCTTTTCCCAACAAATCGTGGCTGACTAACAGGAAAGTCGTTGTTTCCAATACGGTTCTCGCTAAATTCAGCAATATAGACAAGCTGAACTTAAATGTCCTAATATTTGGAGAAAAATACCTATGGCAGAGTATCAATGTTCCGCAGCGAAAATGCTCGGATACGGTACAAACTTGCGGACAAAAATATCTGAAATGTATTATCTCCACCGCGGTACAAGGACGGACACTGTTCTCAATGCAGGAAGCCTTGATACGACAGCACTGTGCGCCCGCAGCACGTTGTTCAACTCGGGGAAGTCTCGCAGAGAGACCGGTTAGACAGCTTTCCCTTGGGGCTCCTCCCATCGCTATCGCAATGCCGCTTTCGCAAACGGAGGCCCCCGAATATCAGACCGTGATGGCAGCCGATAAATCTGAATTCCAGTCTTTCTCACGCTGCAGAATGTCCGTGGCTCGATGTCTAAGCGCAGGACCAATCAAAACCGCAGAGCGGATGTTTAGTTCGCGTTCGGGTATAGTTTATTTCAGACGTGTCTGCTCTCGAGTGTCTGTGGAATAGGAAAAGAAAAGGAAAAAATGTAAAATTTGAGACTGCTCCTCAGACTCAAGGAGATGTTTCCGTTCAATCGTATACACCAGCTTGCTTGCTTCCTCTACTTATGTTCAACGAATTTGAGTTTTTGAGTATTACGAAAAAGAATTCCTTTGATATCATCTTCGCTCTTTCTATACCATCTGGTAGATACAGTTCCACGTTTTGGGCTTTAAGCGACAAATGTCTCTGAAAATGCCAATCGTTCATGTCTCAATGACGTTACGGTATACACCAATGTAAAGGCCGACACCGCTTTCTTCTCGGTTCCCAAGGAGCGGGGAAAGCTTTACATTCCCTCTTCAGTTTCCACTACACGCACAGTATCCATGGCTGCGCGGCAGTTGCCGTGCATTTCACTTTCTGCAACAGTAGATTTATTACCGAGTGTGTTGTACAGTATTCATCATCTCATCCCGTCTGTGTCTTGAGTAAGCGTGCTCTTTGAGTAGAAGCAATATTTCACCAACGACAGTGTCTGTAGGGGTGTGTTTATCGCACTGAAATTTCGGCCTACCAGATGGTCTTCACGTGCAGTCGCGCGACGTTTGGATCGCGAGAGCTTCACAAATAACGATAAAGCGCGGCGTGCGCGAGTAGAAGGTCTGTGCAGATAACGTCCAAACGTGCATATACCGTTTCGGTAGGATTTTAAAGGGGCACTAGACAGATCGACGAACATTCTCCGATTATCATACTCCATAAAAGAACGTGACCCACACCATCCATATACATGTCATTCCATCAGTTCTAGCGAGCGTGTTTACCAAGAGACAATAGTGAGTTTTAGTACATCGTACGCTGTCGCCTTTGCGTACGTAAGGGATAGCGTTGATGGCTCTGCGCACGCCCATACCAGAAAGAGAGCTTTGCGCAGTTCTGTTACGTACGCATAGGCGATAGCGTACCATCTACCAAAACTCTCTGTTAGTGAACTTTAGTTACCGTATCGCCTTTGCGTACGTAAGGGATAGCGTGGTGGTTCTGCGCAATGCGCGAAGCTCTCTTTATGTTTTGCGCGTGCGCAGCACCACCAACCCTATCTCTTACGTACGCAAAAGCGATAGCGTACGATGCACTAAAACTATCAAATAGTGAGTTTTAGTGTATCGTACGCTATCGCTTTTGCGTACGTGAGGTATAGCGTTGGTGGTACTGCGCACGCGCGTAACATAAATAGAGCTTTGCGCATTGCGCAGAACCGCCACGCTATCCCTTACGTACCCAAAGGCGACAGCGTACGCAAGGGATAGCGTCGGTGATTCCGCGTACGCGAAAGACAAACAGAGCTTTGTGCATTGCGCAGAGTTGCCACGCTATTATGTTACGTACGCAAAGGTGATAGCTTACTATGCACTAAAACTCCCTAATGCCATTCAAAAGGCGTATTCCGCGCGTTTCCTTCCTTCCGGAGAGGTATCAATTTTGCTAGCAAGTTAGAAATATTGAGTGTTTTCTGTCACAAGTCTACTGTTTTTTTTTTTTTCTCCACATCCTTGAGGTGAAAAATATATTGAATTGAAATGGAAATGTATAACATCTTGCGCTAGGTTTACAAACAACAAGCTGTTAATATACGCCGTCAACATTAACTGCCTGCCTCCCGCTTTACCGTATACCTTTAACGCTTGCCGCGGAATGTCGACAAGTCGAAGATCATGGCCCTGAAGCACCTATCATCTACAAGTGACACATTCTCTTCGTTTGAATAAGTGTACTGAAGCAGTGGGCCCTATCAACGCGCCCAAAACGCATGCGATACGTTCTGACGCAAGTAAGCTAGGAAAGAGGAAAGCGTACCAGGAAAACAACCTCAATTAAGAGAGACCAGAGGCATCATGTCTCATTTGGATTCCCGTTTCTCGCATTACTTTTCGCACAGAGGTGAGCGCTAGTCGTATATTTATCCACTTCATTCGCCTATTCATCGCACTTTCAACCCATTTGCTCAGATGAACCTGCACACACACAAAAGTGCTTTGCATACGCTTCATTTTATCTGTACGGAGCTGCTTTGCATTCCAGTCACGACGAGTCGTTTTTCCTTTTACATCAGAGACGTTTCTTTTTCTTATTTCCTTTTGCTCGCCATGCTCAGCTAGGAAGAGAACAATCACGCAGGCCTTAGATGAACACTGCTGTCTATTACGCGCAGTCATGGAGAAGTTACTTTGAGAAAGTAAGTTGTAAATATAGTAACGGAGTTACAGATACAGTTACTCTTTCCCAAACGTAACCAGCAGTTACAGCCAGGAACCGAAATTGAACCCAAACCCGACTCGTATTTTTCGCTGAACCGGAACTGAATCGAAATAAATGTAGGCGGTTACCGATTCGCGAAACGGTTCAGGCGTAATGTGCGTTGTGAGCAGGTTGTGAGAGATCGGAAATGCAATTTACTCGGCGGACCGAGGCGCTTTGTTAAACAAATTCGAAACCGAAACTGAACAAAACTGCAACTGGTAGTTCCTACTCGTAGCTATTAGTTCATTCGGTTCTTTTAGTTCTTTTAGTTTTGTGGTCGTCCAGCACGCGTGGTCCTTCAGCAACCCCAAGTCTTCAGTTTGGGCTACGAAAATAGCGACCAGTCCCAGAGCAGGATATAACAGGGTGTGTACGATAAGTGAACAGGCAGTAGAGTACGCTACCATAATATTGCACCTGAAATGCAAATCTGTAACATGCAGTATTGCTGTGAACCCCTGCTGTGTAGGCAACAAGAACAAGAAAGGTACATTTGTGTTATTTGAGAATCCTAATGACTTGCTTTTAACACACGGCAATCTGCTCAAAACTCACTTTCCTGAGCCGGTTCGAACCGATATTTTGTGCTGCTGCGGGGCTGAACCCAAACCGTACCGAACCGAAATAAAAACTAACGGTTCCGACCCCTGGTTACAACTACAGTTGCGACGTTAGTGTAACTTAGTTACTCTACAGTTATCTCCTAAGAAAAACATGCCGAATGAATAGCCACGGTTACGTGGATGTGACAGAAGTGTATCGTATCGATTTATCGGACCTCCTCCCGAGGCTCCAAGCATCCCGACAGGTGGACTGGTTGACGTTGCCCTGTCGGAGAGGATTTGTCGCGATAAGTCGACACGATATGCTGTTGTCGCATTCATGTAAACGCAACTAATAAAATGATAAACGAAGCATTGTTCCGGAGCAACTGTAGACACACCATGTGTATCTCTCTCGGTTCTCACGATTTTCGATTTTCCTGAATGTGGTGGACTACAATTTTCGCGGACATTTAGTCACGCACGTTCGTCAAGGGCTCGCAGCGAGCCGTATCGACAGTCAGTGCCCGATGCAATCGCCGGTTGTTGTCGTCAGAAACCCCTTCAAGGCCAGCTGCATACAGAGAACGTGGCGGAACACAGTTTCGATGGGGAAACATCGCCAATAATCCTGGCGGTTTCCGTGGTACAGGGAACATCCCAATGAAGACTACTGAGGGATGCTCGCGTGATCTCTGTGGTGGGTATAGTTCTCTTGGACTACCCAAGTCCCAGAGCAACGGGGTAAGCATACCCCTCCCTTTCCTGTGCCACCATCATCTCTCCCCTCCCTCTTTCACCCTCCCCTCTTCTCCCTCCCCTAGGTGCCCCGAGTCGCCACGCCAGAGCAGGCTTACCGCTCCTTCCCCCTACATCACCCCACCCTACAGCCACACAATTTCATGGACCATTCCTCTGCGCATATGACATCGCAAAATTCGTGGAACCCCTGGGCCGGGAAAGAACGAATGGAAACCTCATGCAGCATGCAGCAGGTGCGAATAGAGAGAGCCCACTCTAAGGTCAATTCAGGTCACTCAGCAAGGAATGATCCAGTTCAGCTCCTGTCCATTACATTGCCGCTATGTCGTTCTAAGGAACGACAACACGACGTTAAAAAACTGACGCGCGGAAAATCCGGCACTACCGAGTAATTTAGTTACATTTTTTCAGACACTGTAACCAAAAGTGGTAACTAGTTATAGAGATGTAAGTTACTTTTTGCAGAAAAGTAGCTAGTTACTGAAATGTAGCTAGTTAATAGTTCGTTACTTCGTAACTTAGTTACTATTGAACCGTAACCATTAAAAGCACAAAAAGTAACTATAGTTACAGTTACAATTTACTTGCAACTTAGTTTCTACCCAGGACTGACTACGCGCTGCCGAAATGTGTTTGTTCCATGTTTATGCGTCGCCCACCTAGCAGCCACCGTCGAGATGTCATCCCGTGACCAGAGAGCAGCACTTAACACCGGTGATCTCCACATTCCAACCTTTTGGGGAAATCGCAGTCGGGAGTGGGTAATCATGTATGTACTATGTAACATCCTTGCAGAGCCGGAACGTACAGGCAGAATGGTTTGTACATATTAGAATTCTGAAAACGTTCAAGAGGCTATATGCGATTTGATGGTGATAATAATCCGTGGCTTTTACGCCACGAGACATCTATGGCCGCTCTGTGGATTTGTTTTGGCAATTTGCTTCAGGAAACTTGCCATGTGAAACAGCATGATCAAACGGCTTCAGGTCAACGTAATCGTACGTAACACGTGTCTTGAGAGAGTTGATTTTGAATGGAAAGAAAGGGGGGAGAAATTTTAATTCGTCACCCGCCCGACGCGTATCTTCGTTATTCAGCAGTCACGTTGTAATTTTGTTGTTTACTCTCTGCATTCCACTAGACAAGCGTCGACGAAAAAAAAAAGAAAACTAATTTCGTCTAATACACGAAAGTAGAGAAGTATGTAAGAAAAGTATGAAACTGATTCTAATTGGACATGATCTTATTCCTATTTAATGGAAGCAAAGCCCAACAGAATATGTACATCATTCGTCTACATCAGTTCACATTCTTATGTTCCTCCATGTCACCTTGGTTGTACGTTACTGCCACGTGCTACCAGTATACAAGCTGTCTCGCGTAACGTGTCCATAAATTTTATTTGAAGAGAGCAATAAAAGAAAAAGGACCCGTACTTTTCTGCTGCTTGAGTTACAAATAGGTGCTACATCAAAAGTAGCACCTGTTTGTAACTCAAGGAGCAGAAAAGTATCGGTCGTTTTTTCTTTTATTGCTCATGCACTTTAAATAAAATTTATTGACACGTTACATGAGACACCCTGTAGACGCTTGCTCGGAAACTTCGATGCAGCTGTTTCAACTTCTTCAACAGACTATACCCTTTCGCGCAGAAAATAAATTAATAAATGAAATTGTATTGCAAGGAAGAAACTGACGTCACCGACGCATGTGGTTTTAGAGCACCTAACCTAAGTGACCCAACCCAACCCAACCCAAGCTCACGAAATCCTGGCCGAACCACAGCGTACGCAACCAACTTTACAACACAAACAATGCTGTGGCAACAGATTACTGTCAAGATGAACACAGTTTCTCTAAAATGTTTGTCATGGCATTTACAGAGCCACACGTAAAATCAGAAAAAGGAATGCTCTACTGTCTGACGAGTCCCTGTTTCTTGTTCTCCCAATCAGTGCGCACGTTAACTTCCGCTTTAGTGATTCATTTCGAAAACTCACGCGTAAGGGATGTCAGACGGTCAAGTAAATGCGCCCATCTCGGGCTCCCGTTTCCTTCTGAATGGAGAGCATTGGAGCGTACGAAGAAGAAGGAGAAAAAAGAGAAAAAAGTGCGGTGCACTGTAGGAATTCCAAAGGAGCGAATTTTATCAAGAGGCTAAACAGGGAGTATTTGCTGGTTCGAAGAACAGACATGTGGGGACGACGAATATGTCAGCTTTCGAGCGACTGACTCGACATCACCTTTCATGCAGTCGTGCTTGCTCGTAGCTACAAGCAGGAATCTATAAAAGAGGTCAGGGAGTCGGCGACCTTCAATTGTTCGTACTCTTAATTAATGTATTGTTGTACTTGTTCCGTCGAAAAGTGGAAAACCCAGCGACTCGATGAAGGTAGACAGAAGGAAAAGCCTCAGTTCGCGAGTTGCTGCCGATATTTCGAACAAAGAGGAAGAGTGGAAAGATTAAAGGTGGTATAAAACTTGACGTAGTCAGTGTATCCCGGAGGACAAGGACACATAGGACAAGGTTGAGGAGTCTTGTCCTGTGTTTTACGTTTCTTTGTTCGTCTTCAACCCAAACTCAGGTATACGCTGCCTCTATACGTCGAATAGTAGAACAATCTCTGCTCGGAACATCGGCGTCTCCTTACGTGAGGCTTGTGCTGCAATCCGGAATTGTCACGGGTGTACAATCGCACCTTCGCCACGGAAACCAGACGTCCGGGACGCACCACAAATTACGCTTTCGTATCAAGCTGGAGAAAGGGAATAGCGACAGCGGGCTGCAAGAAGGCATGGAGACCACTCCGCGACAGAGCACCGCAAGACCCGCGCAAAAGTATCGATCACCAGACTTTTCTCATAAATGGCCCTATACGAACCGACAACCAGTAACTCCCTGTACGATACACGCGCTCAATCACACCCTTCCCATGCACCTGTCGCCTCCTATAGTTGACCACCAACAATTGGATGGCTAGACACACAGGAATCCCTCATGCTTCAAGTACGCAGTCCACACATCAATCCAACTACAAACGAGAGGGGTCAGCGCCAGAACGAATGTTCCCCCCGACAGTCGGCGACGTGGCAGCCGGTCGCCGAAAAAAGAAGAAAAAAACTGCACACGCGCACGTCCGGGGCAAACGGAGCATGCAGGGCTCGTCCACTGCGCGAGCGACGCATCAACCAACAAAGAGTGTCCACCAGCACGACTCTCTTAATTGGATCCCCGGGGCCTCCGGCAAAGGGAGGAACCCGTTCGATCTGGCGCGGCATGGTAGTAGTGGACCGGCTGCATGCCACCGAGTCGGTGACGTTAATTGCGAGCCGCCGTTTTATTGAGCAGCCAGCGGGTTCTCTCATTCGCTCTCACTGTCGTTGTACAAAAGGCCTGCCGTTAAATGAGGCCCGCACCTCGAACGGTATTCATTTATCGCGTTCGAACGGGAAATAATGCTGGAAGGTACGTAACTACTCGTAGCCCTCAAATCGAACGTTCGGATCGCGCCACAGCGCGAAGCCAAGGCTAGGGCAGTCAAGGTAAAGCTGTCCTTCCCGTTTTTCTTTTTTTAATAATTATCGGCCTCCTGTATCAACACAACACAAACTACCGCTGAGGAATTCTGCGTCGTCACCCACTACCCACAGAGGTCAACGCTGCCATGATCGCCCCCTCTCATCGCGATGTTGCGGGAAAAGTGGCACAAGCGGCAGGCCAGTTCCCACATATAGCTAGGGTTCCGCGTTTTCGGTTTTAATCGAAAAACACCGAAAAACATACGCCGCGTAAATTTTCCCTCATTCGGTTTTAATCGAAAAAGACCGAATACAGAGGGACATTCCAGGACATGACAGAGATATATTGAAGCAAATGTCCAGCAAGTTGTTGATATAGATCAGAAAACCATACAGAAATACGATGGTTGTGAAAAATATTCGTTTACTTTTTTCGTTAGT
Organism: Ornithodoros turicata; assembly: GCF_037126465.1. Classification (NCBI taxonomy): domain Eukaryota; kingdom Metazoa; phylum Arthropoda; class Arachnida; order Ixodida; family Argasidae; genus Ornithodoros; species Ornithodoros turicata. Next base: position 40,542,326 of record NC_088202.1, on the reverse strand, counting down.
CGTAAAATGCCACCGCAGCGAACAACGCCATGTTGAATGAGCGTCGTGCGGAAATTACATTGTGATTTCTATTCGCCGATAACTGCCGGGTAAAACATGTACACGCCAGGAAAACCATCGAAAAACGCAGATTTCGTGAAAATGAATAAACATCGAAAAACATATGCCGAATCCGCCCAAAAATAAAAACCGCAAACGCGGAACCCCACATACAGCGCTTCGCTCTATAGGGCTAGAAAATAGCGCTGGAAACCTAGAGCTGCTTTTCCGTTTGTCGTTCTCACATACAACCGAGCAGATAGCGCTATCTTGCTCGTGACCATTTTCACGTCGTCGTCGTCGTCGCTTTCCTGCCTTGCTGCTTCGAGTGACCGGTAGCAAAACAAACTCCAGCTTCTGCGACATCGCCGCTGGAAGAAGTTCCCGATTTGTAGCGTCATGCCCAGTGACACTTTTGATGCTGTGATTGCCATGCATTGGCAAATGAACGTTTTGTTGCTGCTTCTCCTGTGGCAACGGCGCGTTTGGGGAAGACGACGTTTCTGGGTTCGGGAAATTTTTCGATTTCGGGACAAAGAGGGCTTTGCAAGCGTTCTTCTTCCAGGGCTACGGGACAGCGACACGCAGTTTCAATGAAATTGTTTTATGATGAGCTTGTGCGTGTTCACTCAGAGTGTGCTGCATGTTTACAGCTTTCTTCGTGTAAAGCCGGCAGCATTTTGTACGTTACTTGAGCTTCTGAGACCGTCTATTACCTTGAGTGACACCAGGTGGAGGCAAAGAAACCCCCAGCTTCCGCGATGTCACCGCGGGAAGAAGCTGCCGGATTGGTTAACGCAGACTCAGCGCTCAAAATAGCGCTAGAAAAGTTGACGGGAGCTCTACTTCCACGAGCGCTATTTTATCGCAGTTCGCAACACTGCAAGGAGGAAAATATAGCGCTATTTTCTAGCGCTATGTAGCATATCGCTATATGTGGGAATTGCCTTAACCCTGCGTACACACTCATCAGAAGCCAGCGCCACATCTGACGTTATCCGACATCCGTGCACGGCACAAAAGGCTTAACTTATCTCGAGTAACGTGAATGTTAGATTTGCGAGAAAATACTTCCAACCCGAACGGATAGCCCCGCCTGGAAGTCTCTCCGAGGGGCTTCTGCTTTTCTTCTTGACTGCTGTGGCAGTGGCGAGGCTGAGGCAGTGGCCAGAGAGACTCTAGCAGTGGCGAGGGATTTTGGGGCCGGTTGGGATTTTGTAGTTTCTGCCGCAAAGCTCTGCCTAGACGGCTCTGTTTCGTAATTAAATAAAGCTTGTTGCTGCTTCTAGTTTAGTTTCGTTCGATGTGCGTTGCCCAGCGGCCGAGTGGCGAGAACCGCCTCTGGTGGGGACTACCGTCCGAATTGGAGGTATAGTTTTCCAGATTTATGTTCAAAAATTTCACACGGTCGACACCGACGTTCGCCTTATGTCATACGTCGCTCGGTATTCAAACGATGTAAGCTGGCAGTTATGAAAACCTGAAACAACAAGAACTTTATTTCAAGATGATTAATAGGGAATTTCATCGCCAGGGGCGACACTCTACCCCGTTGCTGGTGGTGATGTGAGGGACGAGAAACATTAGGAAGATCCATTGTTGGATCCTTCGGAAATGCGTTAGCGTAGGCCTTTGGTTAGATCTTGTGCCTTCCTCCAATTCTCTTTTTCTTTCTTTTTTTTTTTTTGCTTCTTTTTCACCGGTTCCTTCTTTTGCTTCGTCTTTTCTTCCTTGTTTCTTTTCTTTCGTTCCTTCTTTATATTCGGCTTTTTGTGCTTCGGGGTTCGTGTTTGCGTTACCGTATAAGGAGTGTCGAAAGGTTATGCTGACGCATTTCCAAGGAATCCACGAACGGATCTTTTTGACGGAAGTTTTTTGAAGGCTTGCGCCACCCTAAGTAACCACCAACACCGCAATCAGAGAGAGAGAGATATTTATTTGTACAAACATGGTGAAATACATACATTGGTTTGTGGGGAAAAAGCTGCTAGCAACAGCTTGACAAGCCCCACATATACCAGCAGCATAAGCGGCAGAGAAAAGGAAACAAGGAAACTCATACAAAATACATAACAAGGATATATATTACTGAAAGTAAGGTGGACGTCCCCACCAACCTAGGAATATGAACATACTACTGACCACAATATATATAATATACAATATTATACAGTCACAACAATACAATCAGAAGATGTGGGCTCGAATCCCACTGCTGATGCCTTTTCTTCAACCGCCACCAATCGAAGTGTGCAACTCCTTATTTTGGCAGGAAAAGTCAGCTTAATGAAGCTTGTGTTCTGTTTGTCCTCCTATGTTTAATTGCCTCATCCACAACAACGCAACCAGCTACCGTATTTCCACGCGTATTGGCCGTACTGCGGATAAGCCGCAGGTCACTGTTTTTCCCGCACTGGGGAAAACTTTTGGCGCCTAAGCCGCACCGTCGGATAAGCCGCGGCTTGTACGTCGGAAAGATATCACAATGAATGCAACTAGGTAGGCACGTGCGGTGTGATGGGTGTATTTAATCTACGTTCATTTACGAACTCGCGCACATTGAGCACGCTTTTCTGAACTGTCGAGACGACGCATTGTGGGTCACTCGACATACATGTGACGCAAATGAGCCACCTGTCGGCTCCTGGCCCATATTCAGTCGCATGGTGTTTTCTTTGACGTACTTCTTAGTGTTTACATCCTGTGACGACACTGAGGACACATGGCTGAACGTCATCAATCTCTTACGAACCGGCCCCATAGATTACCAATTTTGCCTTATCGGTCAGTCCTGTTGATGTCTCCATGCTCCTACTTCTTATGCGTGTGCGCATTCTAAGCTTACGTTACCATGTTCATGCAGGGTTTTGTGTTCGTAAAGTGTCGCGGCGATTGGGTTGTTGTGAAGTATGCTGTTGTCTCTCACTTTGTCGCCGTGTTATATTATGTGAAGCAGTTTTCAATTAGATGCTCGTAATGTAAATATTGTATCATTGTATTATTCTTCATGTCACTCTTGTACGTAGCACCATGAACCATATTAAAAGTTTGGGGGAAAACAACAGCGCGCGTGGCTCAGGGGTTAGCGTGCCGGGGGCCGGCCATGTCACGTCGAGACTGGGAGGTGGCCGGGTTCGAATCAGGGTACCGGCTGTGCTATCTGGTGATTTTGCTGGGTTTTCCTTTGACGCCTCCAGACATATGTCGGCACAGTTCCCTTAGAAGTCGGCCCAGGACGCACGTTCGCCCAGGCCGTTAGTCGTGACGTTGCCCACCTATGTGGGGCATTGTGTGAAGCAGACAACGGCGTACCCTTTCACCACCACCACCACCTACGTTTATTTGAACTCGCAGTTCATTTACTGGACGCATTCATCAAGTGGAGCCTGCCTGTTTTGTTTTTGTGTGATTTTTCTTTTTGTTTTGTTTTGTTTTTTAATGCCTCTGGGTCATATTGAGGTTGGTTTTTCTATTTTCTCTTCTGTCCACGAGTATTTGAGTAGCCTGACCCGACCTTGTCGGGTCTCACATCACCATGTTTTTGATATCGCAATCAATCAATCAACGGCACACTCCGCCGGAGGAAGGGACTTCGTTGTCTTCGGTACAACGTCTTTTATGCATGACACAAAATTGTCCACCGACGCCTAGCTCCAGCCCTTATCACAGACCCAAAGACCGACAAATAAGGCTCACAATAATTTCACCTTTCTACACCCACGGTGCGCGCCACGGAATGGATCGATCTCCCGCGTGCACTCGGTTCCTGCTTCTTTGGTTAACTTATTTATTAAGTTACGCGTCTGGCAGGTCGTTAATGTTGGGACACTTAAAATGACAGCTCCAACAAGGGAGGCCTTCTTCCATTTCGCTCCCCAGCGCAATCAAGCAACAATGGGAGCTCCTCTTTGCCGCCCGCGAACTCAATGGAAGGAACCGGGCACAATGGTCACAATTCGCTCCCATTCTTCACTGGGATTCTTTAGGAAGCTCGACGATAGCCCTCCACGCTGGTGGAGTCGCCTACTTTTGCTATCGTACGTGTATTACTCCACAAGCGGAATCGCGAGACGACGACGCTGTCGGGTATACAGCGCAATGTGTCAACTGCATGCGGAGAAACCCAACAGACACATCTATACGACCCTGATTTGCCACGGTTCTTCAGTAAGGGGGATTGTCCACATGGGTTCACATAGGGAAGAATCCAGGATTGTTCAGAGTATGTTGGGGGTCGGGCTCTTGACAGCATATGCTACGTACAATACCTAACGTCATTTCAAGCACTACACTCTAAAAGCAGAGCTTCACCACATAGCACGCTCCTAGACAACCATCATGACAACGTTCTCTCCACTCATTTGATGAAAACGGGCAGCGTACGCCATCGCCCCTAGTTTTCAGCAAATCGGGGGAAGAATGGTGTCACTCGGGATTATTGTTGGCTAGGAGCGTGCTATGTGGTGAAGTTCATTTTTAAGAGGGTATGGGACGACAGCGATTGAGTGGCTTCAGGACATCCGGACAACACCCCCTTGATTCACGCCTTGGTTCAAATCTAGGTGCGCATATCGAACAGAAAGAAGGTCTGAACCTTCCAACTGCGAAACAGAATAGCAGAATAAACTGACACACCTCCAAATTTTCCTATTCGACCAATACCGATTTTCTCGCGAACAGCAGGGCAAATCTCGGGACATTTAGCTTTTATTTTCCCTTTTCCTGGCCGCAGGCTGTTCGGAGATGATTTCAGGAAATCCCAGTGCTCCTTGCGCGCGCGTTGCATCCCGGGAGACTACTAGAATGAAGAAGGGAGAACTGTCCACGTTTCGTTTTCGCTGACCTTGACCCCTCGTGGACAATCGTCCGAGAGAAAAGGAACCGAAACAGCTTGGAGACCTTCTCCTTTGTTACCAGCAAGTTCCCATAGTTGAAAGCTCTCTGGGATATTCCGAAGTCGTCTAATAGACGTCACCGGAAAATGCACACTGTGCGCTCTCTGTAGGGACGTTCCAGATCGGCAACTTTTTTAACCAGTAAAAACGACTGTATGAACCGTGCTCACGAACTGACTCTCTTCGCAGGGCTGCGCTGCGGGAAAGCATCTCACAATTCTAGTGGAAAGATGTGCGGTCACGTAGCGATAAGCGGCGACCTCCTATAAATTCCCCGAACGTTTCAATTTCGCGGCTGTCCTGCGAGAAAATGCTTTCGGTTTTCCAGCCTGCCTTCACCGCAACGCAACAATTGGCAACATAGCCGCGTTTCGGGATGAGAAACGCGGTATGTTGCCCCACTCTCCAAGGTCAAAAATAAAGTTGTTGTTGTTGGGATGAGAAAAAACTACCGAAAGTGGGTACAGCGTGCATTGCGATGCTGGAAAAATAGGTGAGGGAGAAGTGAAGCTAGGCGATCCAGATTTTGAATGAATGGAATCCACTCGTTCCCTCTTTCTAGTATGACGTGGAGCTGAAACGGGCGGAACAACCGGTGTGTTGGCTTTTGTGCGTGACAAAGCAGTGTCGAGGTATTAGCAATAATTAAGAGAGCGTCGGGGAATAATTAGAAAAGTTAGGGAGAAACAAACAAAAAACAAAAGCAATCGAGATGAACTCACTTTGATCTGGCGGCTAATAGACAGAGTCCTGCGTGACCCGGGGATGACCCCTGCCGCTCTCCTTAGTTATCAAAGAGACTCGGGATTCATGAACTGCACGTTACGTTGTTCTAGTGTCTCCCTTCTTCCTACTTTTTCCCCTTATTTTCCTTTTTCTTGTTTTCTTCTTTACTTTTTTTTGAATACCAAGCCGGCTCTTTGCCTGGCTAACCTTTCCTGTCATTTTTCTTAATAAACATACCCCCCCCCCCCCCCGGGATAACCGAGGGTCCCCGTTTGTGCGAGCAGCGAGGGGAGTGCGGCTGCCATTTCTGACACCGGCACACGCATAGCGTGCTGACCGTGGGTAGAACACATTCAAAAAAAAAAAAGAAGGAACCGAGAAAGTTGTCACCCAAGACGCGTCTTTGTTTCGATACGTACTAATAACACGGTCAAGGAGTACAACACACTTTCCAGGTACTGTTGGGGACAGGGTTAGCTAACATCGCCTGCAGAGTTGTACGTAACGCGTTACTAGTAATTGCGTTACTAGTAATCAATTACTTTTTTCAGCAATTTTATAACGTAATCAATTAATTTTGTGAGGAAGTAATTTTCCAAGTAATCTGATTACAATTTTCGGTAATCGATTACTGAGCAATCGATTACTTTTTTAACCTTCTGTGAACAATGGCAACCTTTTTGCAGCAAGCCAATCTGTTCTTCTGTTCCACCACCAGCTCGGCTGAAGCAATGACGCAGAGGTCACTGTGACGGACGTCTCTGGTCCACACGTGTTCCATGCACACCAGAGTAATATAATAATCCCTTACAACCGCGACCTACTCGCGACCTACTGCTTAGAGCATGTAATTGTGTAAATATGTGACGTGAGTCATAGACTAGTCAGCACGTATTGGTCCACGTATTAGGCACGCGTATATGTACATATGTATAAACCTAGGTCGTTCGTAGATAACGGTGTTGTGTACATAGGTATATATGTAAATGGGTATATAGATCTCTAATAAACGCGTGTATGTGTTTTGTATGTTGCTTTCAAATGTATTTGTGAATTTCATTTATCATGTATGTTGGCGTCTCATATTAGAATTTGTAACAAGAGCTGCATGGTTGCATTCACTGCAGGCTTGTAGGCTTTGGTATGGCCCACAATTTAAAAGTAACGGGAAAAGTAACGCGTTACATTTTTAATCGGTAACGTATTACATTTTTGATGAAGTAATTGGTAACGGTAAAGAATTACTTTTCTTGCAGTAGTAACAGTAACTGTAATCAATTAGTTTTTTCGGGTAACGTGTACAACTCTGATCGCCTGTGAGTACTTCGCCGTCCCATATTACCTCTGTTGCGTTCGAAAGTGTTGTGCTGATATCATATTTGAAGGTGGACCATGTGCTGCACCTGCTTACTACTCGAAAGGAATAGTTTTGCAACACCTGGGGATTTGAGATTATATGAACCTCGGAGTGCTGATTTTAGACAACCGTGTCCCCTACAGTACATAACCCATCATACACCATGCAGCAACACCCTCAGGACTCGAGCCTGTGCTTCCTCTCGTCGTGGGTGGCGGGTCGGGCGCGGACGGGGTTTACAAAAAATATGGGGGTTGTAGTCCGGGTGCAGGCCTTGCACCTGCGAGAATGGGTCGGTTGCGGGTCAGACAATTCCGATCCGCGCGGGCCTCGCGTAATACGGTATCAAATCCGGATACTAGCGGAAACGAATGAGATCGGATCACTCTCTCTGCGACAGAGGAAATTGAATCGTCCTCGAGAACGCGTTCAGACAACAGGATATGCAACAGGAGGCTTCACGACCGACGCCAACAAATGCCAAGGAAATTAGTGAACGCAAGTTGCGCGATCGACTAACATATATGCTTCGAACGACTCAGGTTCGCCGTTTTGCGGAAAAGTTCTGCATCTATGCAGCTCAGTGTAAGCTGTAGCAACTGGGAATCCATAATACGAAACTGTGTGTGCATGTTCTCGAACGCTAAACAACAACAACAACAAAGCGCTATGTGGCTAGTGCACTTTGGGATGAAAAATATTTAGATGGCGTGACGCCAGTCTCCAAAACACGACATATTCACATTGCAATTGGGAAGAAACAGAAATTATAATAAAAACTTCCTCAAGATCCATTTTTAACGAGACGTTTCTACGCTGACAAAATGTCAGCGCAAGCAGTTTCTTGCGCGCAGCCAGTGTGGTTATCAAATCACCATCGCACTCCCTGCTGCGGGCGGTAAGAATTTAATCTCCCATCCCTCGAGCTTCTCCTTATAGTGCGATTGCGTGTGCGCGCAAAAACAGACCGGCAACGATTAAAAAGCTTCTTGCATCTACGACACGTAGGCTACATGAAGCAAATTGCCAGGGAGCAGTTCGATTATGTTTCATTTCTACCGATAACCAGCGGGAAGCATCTCGGACGCGAGGAGCAGATTGATAGCAGGCCCGAATTACAGGCATTCTATGGCGCCGAGAGTAGCCTGTCGCTAAAAGGGACTTTCACCCAGCGGCCGTGGAGAAATCGTTGCCATGGAGACGAGACGCCAGCCATCCCGCTACTCCATTTAGCATCCCGAGCACACCCAACTCGTGATTCCGTCTCTATTACCGGTCTTCGGCGGACAGGCATCGCCGAGCGCCAATAAGTGCTGTATCCCGAAAACACGCAGTCGGATTAATGCGTTTCATATATGTCAAGGTTATAATGGCTCCAGAGAAGGAAGTTTACCACCGCGAGTACGGGTGCGGTGAACTTTGAGACCGCGATTTCTGCCACCATTACAAAGTTCGCGCGCAAGACGTGTACGGGATTGAAACATGACGTCGCGAGCAAATGACAGCCTTCCAGATCCGCTGTCCCTGTATGTAATGAAGTACTTACTGGTGCACGCGGACGCGGTGTGGCGAAGAAACAGGAGGTACTCGTGGTGTGTCTGCCTTTGATCGATTCAAAAAGGAAAAATATCGAGTGTTTGTGATCCAAGGTGAATATTTGCCTTCGCCTGCTTTCCATCCACCCTTCTTAGAATGCAAAAAACCTCAACAACAACAACAAAAAATGTCGAAAAAAAGGGCGTTTACCGCCCAGGCCATTACACATTACGACGACGAAGACAGTACGTTACGAGTCAGAACGATCAATAACATCGCGAGAACAATCAACAATGTAGCGACAAGCAAGACGTGAACAACTGATCCGGTGTGTAATGGGTACGCGTTCCCCATGCTAGTCACCCGTAAATCCAGACGCGACTGATTGAGGAGCATGCTTGACCCCTAAAACCTATGCACAGCGATTTCCCAGTAGAGCCGGTCAAACGCTTCACTTCCCGCTGAGTCACATTGGAATCTACACTTGTGTGAGTCAGTGCCGCGTTGACTTCTGACATCACTGCACATGCTGTCAAATAGTACTTTTCATCAATAAATGTTGGACATCGCTACCCTGACTTAGGGGAGCTGTGCGTTCTTACTAGTATTCATCTCATAGATTCTAATTGTGGTGTTTGTGCTTCAGTGACATGCGGATATCAAAACCGGAAAGAAGATACAAGTGGAAACTATTCAATTCCAGACAAGTACGGTGACCTACTTGTGCCGATAAAACAATGATTAATGGTAGTACGACTCAAAGAAAAAGTGAAGCAGCACATGCGACATTATTACCTATGTCGCCGAACAATACAAAGATGACAATGGTACTGTGGTCATTCGTAGAAACCTGGTACCTGACTGCACGCAAGTCCAGACGACGCAAAAAATCGAATGCGGACACCTGTTAATGCAGCAAGTGAGAAGCATTCAAGTTATCACACACTGAACAACTGGCTGACCGCTCAGTAATTTGTCAATCCCCTGACTCGTTCAATCATGTCAACCAAGTATTTCATTCGATGCTATCAAAAATCGACTCGCTGTCAACGAGAATGCGTATCCGTTCAGTCACCCCGGTGACAGATGTCAAAAGCCAGCATGAGCTGTCTGTCCAAAAAATACATTCAATGGTGTGCCGAAAAAGAGGCTAACGGTGCCAAGCGACTTGTTTAACAAATACCGCGAAGCTGCTCCACTGTGAAGTGCAGGGTGGATCAAACTTTGAGTACGCCCCTCGGAGAATGCTACAGGTTTCCCGCGGTGTCAATCGACGGATACCCAGTGAGGCCTCCTCATGCGGTCCCGCGGGAAAAGCGCCGACAACGAAAAAAAACCTTTTTGAATTTGAGTTCCTTTACCTGTTACGGCTATCACGGCTCCAGAGACGATGAGAACAACGTAGGTTAAATCCATTTTGCGTAGATACGGTGCTAACACTTTGGGAACAAACTTTTCAATCACAAGGTACGGTGCACCACACAACCACTCGCAAAACACACAAGCCGCATCGGCGTTATGGAGTATTCATGCGCACCCTCCTCGGAAGCCGCGTTGCTGCGTGCTGCGGCGCTGGGAACAGTAGTGCCCTGTTTATCACTTTAGTTTCGTCATTAATACGGGATGGCATGTCTTATCAGATGTGAGGCGCGTCATGTTTCTTCGTCAAGACGAGAAGAGAATAAGAATCCTCACGCTGTGGTTTGAGAATGCAATTCAAATGAAGCGCATGCCAAAAACACGGCAAAATTTGAAAATGAGAAAGCAGTGTGAGGCCGTTAGCACAGCGTTTCCAAATTTTGGGCATTGTTTTGCGGAATTACCATTCTAGAGGTTTGTTATGAGTGTGAGAGCCTGTCATACGAACGAAACACAAGTTTAGTTCGACGGTTAAGACAACTTCACGCTCAAGAATACGTAGATAGTTTGGCGCGAAGCAATGGTCCGTTTCACGCTCGTGGCGCCATCTTTCCGAAATTTTAGCAACAAACGTGAAACGTTCCGCGCACAAGCGCTCCTTGCGAGGAAGGAACGAATCAACGTCGGTTTGGTTTTTAGGACGGTAGGTTGAGCGCCGCACGTTGTACTTGCAAAGGCTGCAGAAAATGTTTATCATTCTTTCCAACCGGGACACCTTTTTACCTGCTGTGTTGTAGCCAGAGTAGCGTGCTCCAGTGATGCTTCCCATATTTCAAGGTTTTGATTCCCAGACGTCACCAAATTCCGAAATGCGCGTGTAAAAACCGAACTCCAAAGACAGCGAAACATCCTTATTTAGTGACAGACGAGCTTTCGCGCGGGTTCCAGACTCCGCGCGAAAGTTCGTCTGTCACGAAATAAAGATATGCCGCTCTCTTTGAAGTTCAAATTTATGTGTATTCAAAAACCCCGATTACTGTTATATAGACACACCATTCATTCCGTTACACGTCGCGGAAATGAAAGCATTATGGGGACAAAAATAAACCGATCAAATCTATATTACTATGTAATTATTGGGAGTAGATATACACGAAAGTTGAGTCAGCCTGTATTTGTGTGGCGACACGCTGCACGTGCGTACGTGGCAGGACTGCGGATAATTTCGACCATCTGGGGTTCTTTAGCGCGCGTCTATAGGTTCCGTGCACTAAAGTTTTGGAGTACTTGTGGCACACCCTCCTGTGAAGGCCGCTTCCAGCTGAGTAGGTGGTTGACACATGGTGGCAATGTGGAGCAATAGAAAACGCAGATCCCAACACTAAAAAGTGTCAAAGAAGGATGGTCATAACAGGATATACTGTTGCTTTGTTCGTTGTTTTAACATTAAGAGCGATGTTGAGAACGAAACTGGGAAGGGTTTGAAGTTTCAATCGTTCCTTGATTCACCACATTGCTCAAATCGCTCAACACATGAAAAGAAGAAAAGAATACACCGCAAGAGAATACACTGAAAGCAATATGTGATCACTTATATTGTAATGACTGATTTATGATCTATAAGTCCGTTGTTACTTATATAACTCGCGCATTTTAGTTTTTTCTGGAATGTATTCCATTTAATGGGAGACTTTCTCGGTATCTGTTCTTGTTAGTAACACGATATCTCGATATCTCGAAACTGGTTTCAACTATGAAACTGCTTTCTGTATGTGTTTCATAACGATATTAGTTTGTGAAGTAAAATAAATGTCAATATCGTCGTGCATCAAATACATAATGCTGAATCCGGGACTCCGTAATGGGAACACTACTCGGAAAGACAGCAGTACGCAGACAACAGCGTAAAGAATATTTGATCACGTGCTAGAAGTGCTGGCTGTTTCAACGGAACATTGGATCTACACAGCACCCACTGATCTGTACTCCGGAACTATGTTTACCAGTATGCGCAACGTAGCGTATATATTGCTTTTACGACTGTGCCAACGTTTATCTTGTTCCGAGTTTCACGGACTCTGTACATATGACCACTCTCGTCGAGCTTAACGCATTTTTTCAAGTTAGAACTCCGGAAGAAGTCGCATAACAGATCAATTAGAATTCTCGAAGCCACGGCGTACAAAGCTACACAGTCATTGGAGCCGGCTCACCTACCGAGTTGCGAACAGTTCCGCCGCTGGATGGCTCAGAAAGCAGAGCGTCTAGGGAGCCTCCATTGGTTGCTGCGGCTTCTCCGCTTTTCAGGGAGGAGACGCCCTTCAACCGTGCCTACGCCGCCTTTCCTCCTCGTCCTTACGCGGAGCGCGCATTTTGACTCCCAACTTGCTACGCGCTGCCCATCGCCGGCTGTGTATTTTGCGCGTTCGAGCGGCCATCCGGCACATATACACGCAAGTGATTGCATTTCTTCGGTGTCTTAGCGTAATTGTACGGTTTTGGGAACAAATATCGCAACTCATCGCTCCGGAATTTTAAATCCAGCGTGCAACAAGCGTGTCAGAACTTCCTCTGTGACAGCTGAAATCGGTCGTTCCACGAGTCATTTTCTCGGGTAGTACCAGAGTTCCAGAGATTTTTTCCTGCGTGTACCACGTTCGGGTCACGGCTCTTTTGCATCGGAATTTACGCATGAAAGTGCTCATTTTTTCTTTTCTCTATTTGTATGAACCACTGCTAGGGCTGAGTTCATCTCCGTATGGTTGTCATGGGGCCGTTGATCTGTCGCCTAAAGAGCTAGGTCGCGAACCACCGTTCGCTCTTGTTTGAGTAGTTCCTATACTTGATTTAGAAAATACATTCGTTGGTGGACGAAGACAAGCGTATGTAGAGATCTGCAGAGCGCGTTACTCGCATGATACGTCGTGCAGCGAAATGCCAGGGTGCTGTGTGCCCAAGTCTGCTAATCACTCTCGGAAAGGTGCGCGTTTGTATCGCTTCCCAGCATCTAAAAAAGCGGAAAGATGTTTCGCTCGCGCAAGTAAACAGAGCAGAATGGGAACCAACAAGGAGCTGGTGCGTGTGCGAGGTAAGCAAGCACCTTTGCAGCGTGCAGTGTGTACCGTGTATTCTGGTAGCTCAGTGGCAGGGCTGGGCAGTATTACAAATACATTGTATTATAATACCGTTACTGTAATACTTTAGAGTATTTGTATTACGTATTATAATACCCATCTGATAAGTGTATTTGTATTGCGTATTATAATACAAAAAGTTCCAGTATTGATTGATTGATTGATTGAAAGAAAGTATTACTTGCATTGTATTACTGCAAAACTCGTAATACTCATGACATGTCCTGCCTGAGGTGATGGGTCTTACACGTGTATGCTTTCGGTACCATTCCAGTCCTACGAACACGACCTATATAGTTCTGCCAACAGAGGATCACACTTCAACGTGCAACAGAGGGACGATTACAGGAGCTGGCTGACTCAAATTTCTGAGAAACTTCTCCACTCTGGGTGAACAACCCGGAGCCTAAGGCTGCAGTCACACTGGTTAAACATAAAACACCAAACACGAACATTCCCTCAAACATGTTTGACGAAAATGCCTGACAAACATCCCCCATACATGTATGGCTCAACAGCTGTGGTCACACTGCGAAAACGCCGTCAGAACATGTTCAAAGACAGGCGTGTATAACCAGTGTGACCGTGCCGTGATACAAAAGTGCGCTTCGGTTGTGTTTGAAAGCTTGTTTCCAAACACTTGAACGTGTATTTGGACACTGTCGAAAAACAGCTCATGGGATTTTGGAGAAATCAAATAAATTTCTTGATATTCATCAAAGAATATGTTGCTTTTTACGTGTTTGAGTGTCAACAACATTGGGCATCATTGAAAATGGCGAGTTCTTTTGGTGTGGAGCTTCGCCGACCTCCTAGGATCTGTCGACTTTGGTGGGCGATTAGCGTGAAATACATTTCGCAGAAGGTGAGTACCTGTTTACTATCAGTGCTTCAACTCATCGAGCTAAGTTTTGCGTCGAAAGAACAGCACGGCGCCGATATCGGCGTCGCCGGGTTATCGTGAAATCATGATCGGCGCAGTTTTGTGCGTCTTGTTTGTTTGTGCTGTTCTCGCGCCGCAAAACTTGTCTGCTATGTACGAACTGCCCAAATGTTAGTACAATGCAATGGTTGTTTTTTAGTCAAGTGGATAACGCTTGTGTTTGGCGTTTGCTTTGGAGGAGTGAAATGTCGACGCAAAAGGCCCGGAGACGGCAGCGATCAGTCTACGCTTCGTCCGACGCCCGTTTCATAAACATGGTGTTACTCGCAGCCGGAATCCCGAAAGCCACAAGAAACTCGAACCCGGACACGAATTTCACGCCAACGACAGTGGAATAGGTATGAGGAGAATGTGCACTCCAATATCAGTTTTAACATGTATGTGCGGTTCTGCTGCTAATGTAATGTGCGTCCAAAGAAGCAAATTAGCGGGCATGTCAGTTGCTGCTAGCACCATGACATCTAGATTTGTTTTTGTTTCTTTGAATTATTCCTTTGTGGTAATTTGTCAAGGTGCTCAGAGCGCTCTGCTGATTTCACCTCTGGGAGCTCATGTACAGTTTATAGTGAAATGTTTCTCAAGAGTTTCCCTGAAACCTTGCATAGTTAGCACCTGTCATACCCTGCACATTGACTGAGTTTTTAAATTCTTGGTAGCACCCTATATTGTCCGCTATATAAGCAAGTCGATATACATTACATAGGATACTTAGAAATTTGGATAAAGTATGGCTAATTATTGCTGTATGTGGATCACTTGCACATAGCGACATTGTTTGCACTACACATCATAGTGCACCCCGGAACGACACATGGGCATGTGTTTTACTAATTCCCAATGATGAGGAAGTAAAATGCAGGTACTTGCACTCAGCACATGCAGAATTATCACAATAACATAGCTACAGAACAGTCAAGTATGTCAATTTTCTGCTTTAAACGCACATTCGTTGAAAGGGGACTGCACTTTGTGCATATAATTTTTAACATGATCCGTTAAACCATTAGAAAGAATCCTGCAAGTTCAAAAGAATTAGCTAGTCACTATGTACAGTTCCCGAAAACCTATGGTGTAGACATGATTCTGAGGAATCTTTATCATTAGAGCTGCCCCCTTTATCGCTCCTGAGGCACTTGGCACCTTGCTGCTCATTCTGCGCACATGGAAACAAAGTGTAAAAAAGCCAGAGCAATTAAAAATGTATTTAAGCTATACTGCAGTATAGAAGCTTTTGCGTAGCTTCAAACTGCATGAATATGTAACTTTTCGATAAAAATTCTGCACATGAACATTCACATTCCCTATTGGTAGTTCGAATGCAAATTGGAAGTTGGCATGTGTGCACACTAAGGTATTCCTTATTCGTCATTGCAGCATGCCACAATAGCCAAACTCTGCTTTTCAAAACTGCACGTATGCACATATGCATTTCTACATGCGACAGTTGAAGAGCGTGGCACATCAGTTTCTTTTTCTTTTTTTTTAAGCTTGTGCTATATTATTACGCATGACATATGATCTGGTATGGGAAGGTTTCCATTATTGGGGGGTGGGGGGTGTGACACAAAGAGCCACATTGGGTGAAGCCACTGGCTGTCACTGTCCATTTTGTTCTGAACTGGCGTGCTAAATTTAAACTCTGTCAAAGTGCATTTGTGCTGTAGTGCTGTTACATTAGAGAATTGTAACCATTTAGCTGGTATTTTCATCATTTTATGTGCCCTCTTTATGCCCTTCTGTAGGCAACATAACGTATTGGCACAAGTGAGGAGCTGAATGAGTCACGACAATACACCAAGTAGCTGTTCTTCCAGCGACAAGACAACTGCAGCACGGCAGCAATCAATACTGAAAAGTGAAACAAGCTCCAGTGAAAACACAAAGCGCCGATCAAGAGCCTCGGTCAGAGTGTCAGTAAGGAGTGCTCGCATCATTGTCTCCTGTGTATTTCTCCCATTTCGTGATAAGCTACCAGTGCTTGTTTGTGTTGCATATGTTTAAGCCAGTGTAGTCACACAAGTATATCCAGTGTTTATTTATTACTATAGTGTACACAGTATTTATTAGTACTCATTCCTAATATACACAATATTTATCAAAGCGCATTGTTTTAAATTACGTAATGTAATGTAGGATGTCAGTTCGTTCTTACACTCTCGGACTGTTTATTGTCTGAACACAAGATTCATGCAAAACAATTTCAACGTTAATCTGGCTGTTATCAATTCTGAGCTTTGTCAACATCTTGCTGACTGTCACAGTTGTTGTGCTGACATTTACTCAGCCTTCGTGTTGAGGAAAGAAAGAAATTGGGGCAAAACCTTTCTTCTTGAACAAGTGGAAGTTGCAAGTAGGGATAATTGTGTTATGTGTTCTCATTTCCTTCGCTATTGAAGTTTCTTGCTTCAAAATGTATTGGTATTGATTAAAATATTTTTGTTTAAGAATCTGTCGTCGTGTGCATTGCGTTCATCGTGGGATAATCAATCAATCAAATGTTTATTGACCACATGTTTAAAAAACAGAATACAACATAAGACTGTGAAGGAGCTTGGTGAGGAGGAGGTGCAGCTTGCTGCTGTGCATGATGCACAAGCAGTTAATGTCCTAAGCAGCAGCTCCAGCGGTGCAGCTCGAAAAATGATAACGGTACACAAGAAGCTTCAAGCCTTATTTAGCAATGGATGGCTCTCTTATGGGGAGCTGTCTACAGACTGAGTCAATTCCGCTCCCCAAACAAAGTTGACAACTTATTGAAGAAGCAGGGGAATGTCATCCATTGCGGTCTCTCCAGAATAAACTGGGACACGTTACTGCATGCGATATGGACTAATGCTCTGAAGGCAAACAATGTGACAACCGAGCTTGTTTCTACAAACCAGTTCTACTCACTGGCATGGAATGTATTTCGTTAAATTAACAGGACTTAAAGGTGTGCTTAAAGGTGACGTAACAAGTATCCCACCGAAAATGATGCTCAGGTCATGACGTCAATCTGTGGCACGTGCAGCAAGGTAGGCAAGCCAACCATGTAAATCTGGACTGAGTTTACATTACATGGGTGACCATTTTCACATACAATGCACACTAGAGCTTGTATCGGCTAACTATATCATACAGTCACAGCGTTGCAACGAAATTATTGTGCGTTTGGGTCAGGTTTGTGCCATTCTAGTTTCTAGTTCTAGTTCTAGTTCTTCTATTTCTAGCTGGTTCGGCGTGTTGGATATGTGCCATAAAGCACAGCTACAATCTCAAATAGGAACAAAAATAGAAATTTGTGGTGTAAGAAAAATTAGGGACAGCAAGCACCTTTACTTTTCCATTTTTTTATAGTTTGGTGGTTATGTGTACCCAAATTTTGCAGTCTGGATATGGTGCTATTGCAATGCCTGGATTCCCATTCCATCATGTGTTATCTCTTTTCTTTCATCACTCGTGAACTGTATCATTCCTGTTTTTGTTGTTTGTCGTCCCCTGTATCTATCCTTTGGTGTTTCATTGTTTGCGACCTGTATGATATCCGTGTATGATATATGTACTGCAGGCAGCTCTCATTCAGCTCAAACGCTGAGCTTCAGACTGCTTCAGACGATCCCACCTGATGACAGAGACAAACTTGGGAGTAGATATGTTTCGGTGGTCTTTGGCGCATATTTCGAGTCCTACATTGCCGCACTTGTGCAACAACGTATTTATCTACAGTCTTACGCAATCAAGCTGCGTATGTGACACGTGTGACACGTGTGACGGGGAAGTAATAGTATTATGTATTATAATACTTGAAAATAAAATGTATTATGTATTAGTATTATAATACAATTTTTAGCAAGTATTATGTATTTGTATTATAATACAAATTTTGAGTATTCCTGCCCAGCCCTGCCCAGTGGTCATTTACGTTAAAGTAAATTAAATTGCTTTAAATCTCTGCAAAGCCACAACAAGCTCATTGAGCTTCGTGAACACGTACGTGGTGCAATGAATCTTCGGTATATTTCGAGCAGCGTGAGAAGTGTGCTACTCGTTTCTTCGTACAAATGTGAAGAGGCATTCGTCTTTTATTCATAATAACGTGGACAATAATCTTCCGACTTGTAACCAACGCAAAGAAGAAGTATGTCATGTAATCGTGGGCAAATTTGCACAACTGCGATTAAGGGTGCAGTTGCGACAGGAGCATGTCGGTAAAACAACGTCGTTTTCAAGCACAACGGCAGCTGGCGTTGCACTTGAATGAGATGTTATAATAAAATCTGCTTGCAATGGACATATTTCTGTTGTCTATACACATTCCCATGTTTACTATTCTAATTCGCTGGTCGAGACGCGACCGCGTGTCCAGGTGCAGTGGCGAGTTTAGACAAACGTTACCAAGCATTAGCAACATATTTTACAACCCATGACCAGCTCTACTAGCATATATGACAGTCTTGCTACGCTACTATCCTTCATTCTACTTTTACCCCCTTCCTGTCGCGAAAAATCGAGAAAAACGCAACCCCGCCGCTGACGCCAAATGCGATGTGGGAGTCAAGATGCCGGCGCTCGTAGCAGACGACGGAGTTGTCGCCTCCCTGAAAAGGGGACGCACATGAAGGCTCCCTAAGCGTCGAGCTGCCCCCTGGCGAAGTGCACGGAGCCTGATGGCCTGCCAGATGGCCTGAGTTCAGTTGAGTTTAGTTGAGAAGAAAAAAAAAAAAGGAGAAATAGGCACCCATTACGAGAGCCGGCTACCCCAGATCAATTAGAAAAACAAAAATGGCTAACTACAATAAGAACAATTGTCAGATGGCCTGGTAGTGTGCACGTGTGGTGAGTAGAAAATAGTATGTGAAATAGAAAATGCATGCAGAGTACCGAGTACTAACCAAACATTTGAAATCCAGCATTTTGTGTAGGGTAATCAAGGCAGGGACAAGCTTGGAGTCAGTGCTCATGTGCGGGACCCACTGTCCTGCACAACTTACGAGCGAGTAGTTTTCGGAAAACGCTCTTCTACTTTCAAGCCGAACTCTTTATATTGACCGTACTAAACCATACATCGATATCCCACTTCTGTGAGCATTCTTAGCGGCACTATCAGCCTGCTGTGCAATAATAATTGCACAAGATGGGTCGCGGGAAAGTATCGTGGCCTTCCCCAATAGTCCCTGCCACGGATAGCGGACATTCCCAGGATTTTCACATCGGGTGCGGGGGTGGGGTGTGACGAGCCCATAATTGCTGTTTTTATTCTGTTTTTGCCTTTCTGCCCGGTATATTTAGGAGGTGTTGCAAGGTGTTGGGGGGGGGGGGGGTCACGAATGTGATCGTGTTTGTCAAAAACCCCGAGGGGATGGCCTAGTGGGACAGACCAGTCCGCTCTTAGTTTAAGTTTCCCTGGCAGTGACGCCACATCATGCGAGTAATTTGGACCTCGTCGAGAAGGAAATTGGGAGGCTAGCAGAGAGTCTACATTTGCAACATTTTACTGAAAAATACAAGGAAAGCTAACAACGACATCAGCGCAACAGTACTGGAGTGGTACATATCTGTCGGACTCCTGCGAAGTCGGGTGCTGGGTGCGTTTAGTAGAATTGTCGACGATGACGGGTCACGACACTCTTGCGCTGGCGGTTTCGCTGGCGTCTGTCCACAGCCGCACGGCCCCAGTGCGATGTTCTCACTCAGTCCATCGCATCGCAGAGTTCTCACACACAAAGTCCGGAGTCAGCACGACGGCCTCAGCCGTCCTTACTTCGCGGCCACACCTTGCCGACTACTCTCTTAATCCCCCTACGCTCCCAGAGGTTTTTCTTTTCTTTCTCCCTCTTCGTTTTTGACACTTGTTCCACGTGTGGCGCCTTATCGTCTACAGCCTTCTTATTACGTTCCTCTGGTTTTTATTACGTTCCTCGGGGGCCGCACCTTATGTGGTGAATTTCCCCATTCATTATCATTAATTTATTTGTTGTTGTTGTTCTGGTTTTTATTACGTTGCCCTATTTTTGGAGTGAGATGGAAGACGATCATGACAACTTCCCCCATTTCAAAAAACGTTATGTTGAACGTTTACCATTATTTCTTTGATCGACTGACACCTGTCTTTCACTTTTCACTTATCGTAAGGTCAAATATGACTCTCATGATCACCCTAATGTGATACAAATGTTGAACAAAAACATGATACGGTGAACATATGTTGCCTTGAGTACAATTACAGGCCTCATACAAGGCCATAGCTGGGCGAACTCACTCATGAGGGCCCTCATGAGTGCCCCTCACCCTCACCTCACGCCTTTGAGGTGAGGGTGAGTGAGGGCAAGCCCGCGATCAGGCCATCCGTGAGTGCACTCATGAGGTTTTGCCCCTCATGAGACCTCCTGTGAGTGCACTCATGAGGTCTGAGGGGCGCCAGGTCTGTGTGAGTGAAGTCACTGGTGAGGCCTGAGGGGTGTGAGGTCAGTATGAGTGCATTCAGAAATGAGGTCAAATGACGCTTACGAGACGTGGGCAAATTATGAAGGCACTAGTGATATGGTTCCAGCGATCCAGCTAAAGGCTGAAGTTCCCGTTTTTAGCAATTTCGTCTACGTCGCGCTGGGAACACAGCCAAGCGTCCTGAGCTGACGGATTACTTGTTGATATGGTTCCAGCGACCCAACTACACGCAGCGTGCACTTTAAAGGGCTGGTGTGCCCGTTTTTAGCAATTTCGTCTACGTCGCGCTGCAACACAGCCAAGCGTCCTGAACTGACGGATTAGTTGGTGATATGGTTCCAGTGATCCATCTACCGGCAGGGTGCACTTTAAAGGGCTGGTGTGCCTGTTTTTAGCAATTTCGTCTGCGTCGCGCTGGGAACACAGCAAAGCGTCCTGAGCTGACTGATTACTTGGTGACATAGTTCCAGCGACACGACTACACGCAGTGTGCACTTTAAAGGGCTGGTGTGCCCGTTTTTAGCAATTTCGTCTATGTCGCGCTGGGAACAGAGCAAAGCGTCTTGGCTAACTGATTACTTGGTGGCATGGTTCCAGCCACCCAAGTACCGGCAGGGTGCACTTTAAAGGGCTGGTGTGCCCGCTTCTGGCAGTTTCGTCTACGTCGCGCTGGGAACACTGCCACGTGCCCTGAGCTGGCTGATTACTTGATGATATGGTTCCATCGACCCACCTACACGCAGTGTGCACTTTAAAGGGCTGGTGTGCCCGTTTTTAGCAATTTCGTCTATGTCGCGCTGGGAACAGAGCAAAGCGTCCTGAGCTGACTGATTACTTGGTGATATGGTTCCATCGACCCACCTACACGCAGTGTGCACTTTAAAGGGCTGGTGTGCCCGTTTTTAGCAATTTCGTCTATGTCGCGCTGGGAACAGAGCAAAGCGTCCTGAGCTGACTGATTACTTGGTGATATGGTTCCATCGACCCACCTACACGCAGTGTGCACTTTAAAGGGCTGGTGTGCCCGTTTTTAGCAATTTCGTCTAGGTCGCGCTGGGAACAGGGCAAAGCGTCCTGAGCTGGCTGATTACTTGGTGATATGATTCCAGCGATCCAACTACAGGCTTGGTGCACCTTAAAGGGCTTGTGTGCACGTTTTTAGCAATTTCATCTATGTCGCGCTGGGAACACAGCAAAGCGTCCTGATCTGACGGATGACTTGGTGACATGGGTCCAGTGACCCAACTACCGGCAGGGTGCACTTTAAATGGCTGGTGTGCCGATTTTCACGAATTTCGTCTATGTCGCGCTGGGAATACAACAAAGCCTCCTGAGCTGACTGATTACTTCATGATATGGTTCCAGCGACCCAACTACCGGCAGGGTGCACTTTAAAGGGCTCGTGTGCACGTTTTTAGCAATTTCGTCTATGTCGGGCTGGGAACACAGCCAAGTGTCCTGGGCTTCGCTGTGTTCCCAGCGCGACATAGACGAAAATTCTAAAAACGGGCACACTTGCCCTTTAAAGTACACCCTGACGGTAGTTGGGTCGCTAAAAACATATCACGAAGTAATCAGTCAGCTCAGGAGGCTTTGCTGTGTTCCCAGCGCGACGTAGACGAAATTGCTAAAAACGGGCACACCAGCCCTTTAAAGTGCACCCTGCCGGTAGTTGCGTCACTGGAACCATATCACCAATTAATCAGTAAGCTCAGGACGCTTTGCTGTGTTCCCAGCGAGACGTAGACAAAATTGCTAAAAACCGGCACACCAGCCCTTTAAAGTGCACCCTTCCTGTATATGGGTCGATGGAACCATATCGCCAAGTAATCAGTCAGCTCAGGACGCTTTGCTGTGTTCCCAGCGCGATATAGACTAAATGTAAAAACGTGCACACCAGACCTTTAAAGTGCACCCTTCCTGTATATGGGTCGATGGAACCATATCGCCAAGTAATCAGTCAGCTCAGGACGATTTGCTGTGTTCCCAGCGCGACATAGACGAAATTGCAAAAAACTGGCACACCTGCCCTTTAAAGTGCACACAGCCGGTAGTTGGGTCGCTGGAACCATATCACCAAGTAATCAGTCAGCTAAGGACGCTTTGCTGTGCTCCCAGCGAGACGTAGACGAAGTTGCTAAAAACGGCACACCAGCCGTTTAAAGTGCACCCTGCCGGTAGTTGGGTCACTGGAACCATATCACCAAGTAATCAGTCAGCTCAGGCCTCTTTGCTGTGTTCCCAGCGCGACGTAGACGAAATTGCTAAATGCGTGCACACCAGCCCTTTAAAGTGCACACAGCCGGTAGTTGTGTCGCTGGAACCATATCATCAATGCCTTCATAATTTAATTTGCGCACGTCAGGTATGCGTCATTTGACCTCATTTTTGAATGCCCTCATACTGACCTCACACACCACAGGCCTCACCAGTGACTTCACTCACAGAGACCTGGCGCCTCTCACACCTCATGAGTGCACTCACAGGAGGTCTCATGAGGGGCACAGCCTCATGAGTGTACTCACAGGAGACCGTATGAGGGGAAGACCCTCATGGGTGAGGGCTTTCGTTTGTGAGTGCCGTGAGGGTGAGGGCGAGTGAGGGCATGTGCCCGTCAGGGCCGTGAGGGTGAGGGCGAGTGAGGGCATGTGCCCATGAGGGCCGTGAGGGTGAGGGCGAGTGACCGCCTGTGCTCGTGAGGGCGGTGAGGGTGAGGGCGAGTGAGCGCTTGTGCTCGTGAGGGCGGTTAGGGTGAGGGCGAGTGAGGGCATGTGCCCGTGAGGGCCGTGAGGGTCAGGGCGAGTGAGGTTTCACCAAAATGCCCACCTATGTACAAGGCTACAACAAAGAAGAGTATCTTAACACACATCTTATAGGTGCATTATGGAGCCCATAAAAAATCAGTCATCAAACACAAAAATAGGATAACAATTCCGATTATACACGCACTCAGGTCGGATACAATGTAGTTGACATACAGTGTCGTTCCTACAGGTAAATGATACTGAGTTCTGAATCGCGTTCACAACAGTATTATATGACCTCAACCCTACTGAGGTAGTCTGTGCCAACGTTCTCACTACCCCTGATATATTCAACCCGGAACTCGTACTCTTGAAGTTACAAACTCCACGTGAGTATGCGGCTGTTCAAGTGCTTTGAACGATTGATGTATCTGAGTGGTTCATGGTCTGATTGCACCGTGAACTGTGTCCCGTACAAAATGGATATGAAATCTCTGTATTCCCCAAACGAGCGCGAGGCCGTCACGCTCTATAGCTGAATACGCTGCCTCGCGGGGAAGAAGTTTTCGGCTGGCGTAGGCAACGGGGTGGTAGACACCTTCGTGTTCTTGAAGTAATATGGCCCCTAGGCTCACCTCGGAAGCGTCAGTTCTCAGAGTGAACGGCCGACTGATGTCCGGCAACCGTAGAATAGGTGGCAGCCAACGTTCGCTTTAGTTCCCGAAATGCCGTTTCATGCTCAGCGGTCCAGACCACCTGATAACTTTTCTGCTCCTTGGTAAGTTCCGTAAGCGGTGCTGTTATTGCGGCGTAGTTTGGGATGAATTCAAGATAATAGCCGGTGAGGTCGAGGAACGATCGCACTTGTCTTTTCGTTTTGGGCTGGGGAGCATCTCGGATCCTCTCAAGTGTTTCTGGCATCGCAGACAAGGTGTCCCGACCCAAATTATGCCCAAGAAAATTTATCTCTGCGAACCCGATTTGGCTCTTTGCTGGTCTCACGGTCAATCCCGCCGTGGCGACACGTGTCGGCACCTCTCTCAACAATTCCAAGTGCTCCTCCCATGTGCCTGTCGCCAGCAGAATATCACCGAAGTAGTGATGGACACCGCTCATCCCGTGAAACAGCCTCTGCATCAGGCGAGAAAACACTGCTGGGGCTGTTTGAATACCAAAGGGCATAAACTTGAACTGAAAGTGCCCTGCAGACGTTGAGAAAGCCGTCTTCTCTCTCGATGCTTCTCTCAATGGTATCTGCCAGTATCCCTTGACGCAGACAAATTTCGAAAAATAACGTCTTTGCCCCACCCTCGCAAACACGATATCTGCTCGAGGGATGGGTTCTTGAATCCGGCACGAGCACGTCGTTCAGGCGTCGACAGTCGACGCACAGCCGGTTCGTCCTATCCGATTTCTTTACGATGACAACCGGCGAGTTGTACGCAGACACAGACCGTTCTATTATTCTCAACTGGAGCATTTTATCTACCTCATCGTCAACTATCTCTCTGGTTGCAAATGGCAGCGGGTACTGCTTTACGTTCACTGGGAAGTTCGTAATTCCCTTCAAATCGCATTCTACAAATGTCTTGCCCGGAATATCAGTTAAGCAGAATGCGAACTCCCATAAAATGTCAAGTACCTGCCCTTTCTGTTCCGCGGATAAGTCTCCACAACACGTGACGTCTTTATAGCTTTCCTTTGTTTTCAGGCTGGGCACGGGTAAATCAGTCTCATCGCCCGGATCTTGTAACGTTGCCATCCCACAAACCCATGTAGCTGATGCTTCTTTGCCGCCTCTTTCCGTCCCTCATACCGTTCTAGCATGTTGATGTGGAAAATCTTCTTCTTTGAACCTAGATCAACTTCATAATCTAAGTCGCTCTTTTTGCTTGTGACTGGAAATGGGCCTTTCCAGTGCATGACAAGCTTGTTGTTACTTGTGGGCAGCAATATAAGAACCTTGTCATTCACATATCAACTAGAAATGCTGGATCAGAGGCCATTCAACATCTGCAAAGTTCTCGGCCCATGGAGTAACCCTGGACATCAGTGCCGTGCACTTGGCGCTTTTCTTTCCTTTCTGAGGGCCACCGGCCTCCTTCACGAACTGTAGGGATTTCCTTCCCTCGTCATCCTTTCATGCGAACCTTTTTGGAATGGGGTAGGGTCCTGCACTCAACGCAGGGAAACATCCCACATCATCATCATCATCCATTCATCTATATTGTTGTTGTTGTTGTCATTCACGACCAGCTTGCGCTCTTTTGCCCTGCGGTTGTAGTACCTTTCGTACCTTTCTCCCGATTGAGCCAATGCTTCGTGTGCAACCTTGCACGTATCTTCCAATCGATTCCTAAGATCCAGCACATACTGGTACGTTGTTTTAGTTTCAGCGTCCAAATCGGCGTTGGTCCAAATGTCTTTCAACAAGGAAAGAGGGCCCAGAACATGCCTCCCGTATAAAAGCTCGAAGTGTGAAAAACCCAAGCTTGACTGAGGTACCTCCCTGTAGGCAAAAAGCAATGCTGCTACGTAGCGATACCCGTCTTTGGGCCTTTCTGCAGACATGCGCCTAAGCATCAGCTTAAACGTTACGTTGAACTTTTCCACGAGGCCGTTTGCGATTGGGTGGTACGGGGTTGTAGTTAAATGTTTTACCGATATTAGGCTGTCGACTTCCCGCATCATCTCCGATGTGAAATTGGACCCCCTGTCGCTTACAACATCCCTCTGGACACCAACACGAGTAAACATCTCCACAAGAGCCTCGGCTACCCTCTCTAACTCTATGCTTGGCAATGCCACAGCGTCCGGGTACCTAGAGGCATAGTCTACCAAAGTGAGCAGGTACCGATTCCCGCGATCAGAAAGGGGTGAGATTGGACCGACGATATTCACGGCGACTCTCTGGAATGGTGTGTCAATGATTGGGACACGGCCCAAGGGGGCTTTCGTAACCTGCCCTTTCGGAGTCGTCTTCTGGCAAACGTCGCAGGACTTCACATAGCGCTGTATGTCCTCCTGCATTCCCGGCCAGTACACTCTAAATCGTTTTACACCTTAAAAGGTGTAAATCAAAATGTTCATGGCGCACACCTTTTAAGGTGTACTTTAACACCCTCATGGCAATTGGGGTGTAAAGGGTGTAACGCCGAATAAAACTGTTGGGTTTGTGGAAATATGGTGTTAACTGTGTTTTCACAATTACCAGCATATTGCGTATAATCACATTGAGGTCCATATATGTATGCACATCAAGGTGACTAAATATGTATGTAAACATACACAGCCGACATACAGACAATCATGTATGGCGTGGCAGCTGTGCATGGCAATGAAGCATGGCAGCTGTATATAGCTTTCCGTGAAACTGTAGACCTTCTCATGAGAAGGCACCTCCCCCATATGCATGTTCATTACTTAGAACGCTGCATTTATTCGCTGCATATTTCTTCAAGGCTTTGCAGTGTTGTACCCAGAAATATCTAACCCCTGTAAAATGCATTATGTTGTTCATTATCCGCGACTCATCAGGATGTTTGGTCCTTTCCTATCTGTATGGTTGTACGCGTTTCAAAGGGAAACACCAGCATTTTAAAGATGTTGGTAGAAAAATCGACATTTTAAGAACATAACCCTTTCATTAGCAAGAATACATCAATTTTATCAAATGTATGTGTGGCCGCAGCCCTTCATGACAAATGCCACATCTACTGATGGTTCCAAGGAGATACTACTTCAACATGCCCCAGAAGCAATTCAGAGTTACATTCATGACCGTGATATTCACGCAGAATCTATAGTCTATGTGAAAAGTGCAGTTGATAATGATAACACATTTGCTATTGGCTTGCCAAAGAATCTTCCGAGGAGGACTTACCCGTGTTCATTGAGATTGCAGGCATACATGTTATTAACTCTGATACCATTTTTCTCATACAAACATTAACTACAGTTGAGTATGATGAGCACTATCATGTATTTGTTCTGTCTTGCAATGAGGAGCAACGTGTTTTAAGAATTAAAGCACTATCTCAACAGATCTTCTAAATCTGCATGCATTACCAGATGGTAGACGTGTGTAAATCCAGGGCATGCACTTTTGTAATGTAACTTCCTGCTCCCTGTTGTTGTATATATTTACTTTTGTTCATGTGAACGAAAACAAACGTACTCCCTTTCTACACCCAGGTGACACACTATCACCATATATTTCACCTGAGGGTGTAGTACACCATTGTTACACCCTCAGGAACTTCCAAAACAAAGTTGTAGGGTGTGAAAGGGGTGTGATCTTTGTTAATACACCTATTTTACACCTTTAAAGGTGTGAAACGATTTAGAGTGTAGAATTCTTGCGTGACACGATCAGTGGTTTTCTTTATTCCTTGGTGCCCCGACATGATACCATTATGAGCCGCGCGCATAGCATCTTGTCTCCGCCCCGTAGGTAGCACGAGCTGCTGAAGACAGCGCCCTGATGGCAGTGTAAATCTCCGGAAAAGTAAATAATTCTTCATGAAGAACTCCTGACTCCCTTTCGACCGCTTGCAATGGATAACTTTGCCGCTTTTGCTAAAACACGACTTTAGACTGGAATCCTCTCTCTGTTCCTTCGCGAGGTCTGCTCCGGATGCGGGAACCTTCAAAGCTTTAAGCTTGGACTCTTTTCTCGCCTGTGCCCTGGTTTGCATAGCGGCACTTTCATCCGGGCCGCAACTCGGCTTGCTGGGCTGCACTTCGGTTTCTTCGTCCTGGGGGCTAACTGGTGTTTGCACCGGAATCTCGTTCTCCAGTTCGGGTTCGGATCAGTAACATCTCGTACCCCGGCAATGTTTCCAAGGACGAAAATCATAAAGGGGGTCATCCATGCACTTGGTCATCACTTCTCCCTCGTAATATGGCGTGTTTACAGTCACCCTGGCCTCGGGCAGGTATCTAATGGTGCGGTGTACCAAGTACACAGCGCTTCGCTTTCCTGTAAAACTACCCCCCGCCACTAAGGATTTTCTAACCACGACGGTATTACTTCCCGTGTCCCGAGGAACCTTTACGTGCTGGCCTTCGACTTCTCCCGGTACAACTGGCAGTCCGTTCCCCTGAAACATTGTAGCCCTGGATGACAACGCGTTCACCACCGGCAGTTGAGTGCCATCCTTTACTTCCACGTAGGGAGCGTTTCCTGGCACCGCCTGTTCCGTTACGAAGTAAGAGCTCTGACTGCCTGCAGTCGGCTGGTTGGAACAGTCATTAGCGCGATGTCCATTCTTCCCGCACTTCCAGCAGGACGTGCTTTGTTGGTTTCTGGAGAAATTACTTGGGCAGTCAGCCGCACGATGTCCAATCTTATTGCCTATGAAACACTTTAGGAGGAGCCTGGAAACACCCTTGCCACCCACAGGGTTACCTGCATTGGCCCTGCCTTGGGTCTCAGGTCCCTTTGGGTCTGACGTTACTTGTCTCTCCAGTCTCGTTTGACGTTGTGCTTGCTGGAAACATCTCAGCTGTCGTCTTTGACTTCCTCTCCTTAAGATAAAACGCCAAATGCTGCCTACAGTCTTTCAAAAACTGTTCAGACAGCATCAAGCCTCGCAGGTCGCCGTACCCCTTCTTAATGCTTGCCAGTTCTATCCATCTGTCGAAGTAGTTTCCGAGACGCGAGTAATACTGCCATGCTGTTTCTCCGTCGGCCGGCTTGCTGTTTCAGAGCATCTCGAAAACCATCAGCGGTAAATCAGAATCGCTGCAACAAAGCCGTCTTGACCTTTGCGTACACCACCGAATCTGCTGGCGTTAGCCGACTAAATACGATCAGTGCCTCGCCGGTGAGACACATGCTTAGCGCAACGGCCCACTGGTCCTCGGGCCATTTTTGTCCCGCTGCGATTCTTTCAAAGCGGAGAGTGTACGAATCGTCCTTCGTTTCATCAAAGGGCGCGAGCAGCTTGTTAGGGCTCAGGTTCCACATTATTCCACTTTGGCTGCTTGTTGTGCTCTCAGATACGACAGCGCTCCTGTTTTGATCTTGCTCTTGAAGTCGGAGCTTCATTTCCAAAATCTTGACTTCCATGGCGGCTGCTTCCCTGGCTCTCGCTCTCTCTCTCTCTCTTTCGGTAGCCCTTGCTTCCCGTTCACGCTTTCTTTCTTCATCTATAGATGTATACCCACGCTCGGAGCTCTTCTCCTTCCAGACCGAACTCTCTCCCCAAGACTGTGATCTTTTCTATCTCCATGTTTTCTTGTTACTGGCCTTCTTCTTGGCCCTCAATCACAACACTTAACAACGCTTCTTTTTCTTTTTCTCTCACACACTACACTCTAAACAATTTTACACCTTAAAGGGTGTAAAAGAACATGTGCATGGCGCACACCTTTTAAGGTGTAACGGAACACCATCAAGAAATCAACGGTGTAATTGTATGGAAGGGTGTAATGTAACCTGCAAACCATAGAAGAGGCAGCTGGAAATTATTACAGCTTCACTGCGAAAATATAGTGTTTCTAGATTTTACAGAAGGCACATGCTTGGTACTTTGGAGTGTAATTGTGGCTATCTTGGCATCACTCTTCGATCACAGCCACGCCAAAATATTCTTTAAAAAGTCAAGAATATACTTTTCTCACACTGAACTTGTAATACTTTCCAGGTATACTACTCAGCTGTACCCTGTGTGAAGCAAAAATAGGACATTGCAGACACATGTTGCACAGCACACACATGTTATAGGTGATTGATGTGGGTATATGCGCGCATCATACATATCAGACACAATCACAGGAACTGAATAGTTATGCTTTTATTAGGTTGACATTATGCCATGCAGCATACATATCCTACATTACGTAGGCATGAAGGTATTCAAACGTATCACTTAATACAGCTTTATCACATAGTAGTAATTTTATATTTTCCAGTCATCTAACCTTGAGGGGTTAGATGACAGTGTGCCAAATGTTGAGTAACTGTGCATTTGGTCTTTATATCACAACTTGTATCACAAGCTTAAGTTCTGTGTACCACAAGCACTCCAACACTGCACAGGAACAGGAGTACATTTAGCCTGTGTAATGGAGCCTGTCCCACCTCCAAATACACCCTCTGTTGCACCCTCATCACACCCTCCTGACAATGTCTCATAAAAGGGTGTAATTCACCATAGTTACACCCTCGAAAATTTTCAAGCCAAGGTTTTAGGGTGTAAAATAGGTGTAATACATGAGAATACACCAATTTTACACCTTTAAAGGTGTGAAAATATTTAGAGTGTACAGTAAACTGAAAAACACCCTTTTGGGTGTATTTGGGGTGTAAATAGGGTGTAAACTTGTATGTACTCCTTTTTTATTCCCTTACTACACTTTCTCAAAAAAGGAACATCCTTTGAAGGGTGTTAAATGGGTGTTAGAGCTTTCGAACACCTTCTGTACAGCCCGTTTACACCTTTTTGGTGTGAAAAAGGTGTACGAGGTAACAATGATACACATCCGCACTATTGTTGGGGATAATTTTTTGTTCATTACTTTGAAGCCTTAGCCATCACAAACACTTTACTCTTTGTCAATCATAGTAAGGGAATTAATAGACTGAATAAAAACGTATTATAGTAAATGTGATTAGCAGACTGACGAATAATATCACTGCAAATGTCCAAAATATACAAGCAAAAATTCGGCAAAATACATGGTAAAACATGCACAAATATATGTAGCTGCAATACAGAAATCGACTCCGGTACGGCACCTTGCGTGAAAACCAGCGCATCAGTAATATGAATAAATGAATAAGAAACAGCCAGTAACAACCACACAATTGTCTACACTGCTGTAAATCAGTGACGTAACACTTAAACATCCACTACCTTTCTTTTCTTTTCTACCAACAAGCCCCTTCTGTTATGCTCGGGGATGGGATTTTTAGTTTGTCGAGTATGTGGTGCATGCCATATTGAGTCCAGCACCCATGCTGAGTTGCGTGCAGATCACAGGTAGCACGCTTAAGGCCCCTGCCTGTCACGAAATGTGCGAAAATTCGCGAAATTCAAAGTTTGGCACGGAATTTAGCAGAATCGCTCAATTTTCGGAAATTTCCGCAAGAAAGGGACCAATTTTCATCGGCTTTGCGTCATTTCCAGCCATGCACAAGCATAAAAAAACTTTCTATCGTCCATTCAGCTAGAGAACTGGGCGCAGTCTTTCTGAACTTCCAATATGTTTCAAACGTTCTTCGAATACATTCGCAATTTTTGTTCCTAAAGCGAGTTTCACCCCACGCACGCAAAAACTGCGGGAAGCCCACTTAGCAGAGCCGCTTGCAGCTGGCCAAGTCATATTTTTGTGTGCAATGGCCCAGCCGTTACTGGAATTGAAACGGCAACTGTTTTCCCATTTTCTCCATATCAAATGCAATTACTTCAGTTTTCTTTTTAAATTTTAGTGCATGAAACCTTGCTAGCAGGTATGAAGCATGAATCTCAACTGCTCAGTTAATGCGTGACGAGAACTAGCTCTGAGAGATGAGGTGAAAACTAATCAATGCTCATTCTAGCAACTACTTGTTCTTCGTCGGGCTGTGAATAAAGTATGCACTCTCATTCTTGTTGCAGGTGCACTTTTCCAAAGCTGTGGCCAGGGCCGGCATTCACTCTTTGCGCATGCACAAACAAGCAGAGGAATTTGCGCACCTCACGCAGTGTCCAAGCAAATGGCAATTTTGTGCCTCCCCCTTCAGGCCAGCTGCCCCTGTGGAGGTCGGCTCTGGCTGTGGCTGAATTATTGCATCCGTTGCATCTGGCAGATATCGGAAGTTTGTAAGCATGCATTCGTGCTTGTCATTCAGCTGTGGTCACATGTTTTCACACATGGACACTGCAAACAGCTTTTCTGAAAGGGTATAGAGCAAGCTGAAGGTGTAGCATTACACCTAAAAGGGAGTCAGTTACGGTACCATCCTATTACACCAATATTGGTGTAGAAATACTCCAATACACAAAGGGTGTATTTTCTTCAAAGGGTGCTGCTGTACACCTTAAAGGGAGTCAGTTAGGGTACCATGGAATTACACCCAAAAGGGAGTTTTTCAGTTTACAGTGATACGACCTAGACGGCCTCCCGCTACCTCTACAGTAGCCGTTGAACCTCTTCCGACGCAGCGCACGGATGGCTCACCACACGAGTTCCGTATTCTCCCAACTCAACCCTGAGTTATCCGGGTGCCCTTCCGGTACACTATCGTTACAGCTCTAACTGTCCCAGACCAAGTTGCGCGACACTGTTCGACACTGCGCAAACTCTCTGCAACACGATGCTCGACAGTTTCCCAAGTGGGTTCCAACTCGCATACAATCTCTCAGCAAAAGTCAACTCCGCCTCCTACAATGACCGAGGTCCTGTCGCGGACGCCAGATTTGTCACGAATGTAGTCGAGTTCGTCACCAACTCCGAGGGAATGGCCTAGGAACAGACCAGTCCGCTCTTAGTT
This sequence comes from Ornithodoros turicata, assembly GCF_037126465.1. Lineage (NCBI taxonomy): Eukaryota > Metazoa > Arthropoda > Arachnida > Ixodida > Argasidae > Ornithodoros > Ornithodoros turicata. Next base: position 40,509,689 of record NC_088202.1, on the reverse strand, counting down.
CCCGGGCAGTGACGCCACATTATGCAGGTAATTTGGACCTCGACAAGAAGGAAATTGGGGTGCCAGCAAAGAGTCGACATTTGCAACATTTTACTGGGAAATATAACAAAGTTTAACAAAGACATCACTGCAACAGTACTGGTAGTCTGGTATAGCACATATCTGTCGGACTCCTGCGAAGTCAGGTGCTGGATGCGTCCAGTGGAACGGTCGACGATGACGGGTCACGGCACTCTTGCGCTGGTGGTTCCCTTGATGACTGTAAAGTCCACAGCCGCACACGGCTCCCGTGCGATGTTCTCACTCAGTCTATCGCATCGCAGAGTTCTCACACACAAAGTCCGGAGTCGGCAACACGGCCATACCTTGCCAACTACTCTCTTAATCCCACTACGCTCCCAGAGGTTTTTCTTTTCTTCCTCCCTCTTCGTTTTTAACACTTGTTCCATGTGTGGCGCCCTAGCTTCTACAGGCTTCTTATTACGTTCCTTGGGGGGAGGAAGACGTCAGAAGGGCTTTGCGTTGTAGCCTTTGGTCCCGGGTTTGCAAGCGACAGATAGGAAATACCATCAGCTCCAGAGGGGACTTAGTTCTATAGCGGAGGAGTGCAGAAGACGCCATAGTGAATGCACAGTTCAGCGCGTTATCAGTGGACGAATCCTCCGTATGAATTGAAAACTCAAGAGAAAACGCCGACATCTTGCTGCTGCGATGCTGCAAGTAGCTGCATCAGTAGCTGCGAAGCTGCTACTGATGGCAGCATTAGGACCTTGGAGAAGTCATCCTGAATTGCGGTTTCGTCAACTCTGCGATGCAACGCAAGCGCCCGGAAAGGATATTGTTACGAGCAGCACAGCGTCATGATGGCAATGGTTTAATGAAAGAATATGAATGCGCGTGATATGCTTCTTGTCATCGTCGTCGCTATACTGCCCCTCCCCCTCCGAAGGCGTGATCCCCCGCAGGCACGATGGGTGACATGACAACGCAGATGACCAATGGTCAAGAGACATCGGTGACAATGGTGACGTCATGGACGTGGATGCTGACGGGTTGAAGGATGGTGGCGACGTGGACGATTTAGGACGACGTCGACGACGTGACGTGGATGATGTGACGAGTAATAGCGACGTGGACGGATAAGGAACAGGGCAATGAATGATGTTTGGCAACGATGTGGATGATGGGGCGCTGGGGGACGCTGTGCTGCTCGTGTTCCGAGGGCGGGAGCTGAGCCATCACGGGGTGCTGGTGTCACTGGCGTCGATTCTCATCGTGGCTGGGGACGGCTTCTGGTCAAGTCGGGTCATCTTCGGTCTGATATGTCTGTCGGCAAGTCGAGGCTGGGGTGTCGATGTCCACGGCAGCAGCAGTTCCGTAGGAGCGAGCCAGCACCTCCACCAAAACGTTACGAGCAGTACAGCGTCGTGATGGCAATGGTTTAATGAGAGAACGAGAATGCGCGTGACATTTATTTATTTATTTACTGGGATAATACTGCCGGTCATCAGTTGAGGGCCAAGGCAGAAGAGCACAATGAGCAACACAGGGACACAACATCAATTTGGCTCAGACAGAGCCTAACATAACGAAAATAGTACAAGAAAAACAAGTGATCGCCTAATTCAGCATGCTTAGTTGGTCAATAACTGCTTTAGAAAAAGCTGCGGAGCCAGGAATGCTCGTCAGGTGTGGTGGTAGCTTGTTCCATTCGCGAGTAGTGCGAGGAAAAAAAGAACAATTGAACAACTGCTTTCTGCAACGAAACTCACTGATGAGGTTAGCGTGTTTCTGCCTGGTGGTACGACCCTCGTTGAATTTAAGATAGTCGTCGAATTTAAGACCGCTTTTAGCATGTACAATACTATGAAAAAAAAAATGAAGACGCCTAATAAGGTGTCTTCATTTTTTTTCATTTTATTGTCTTCATTTTATTGTCTTCATTTTCTCCGCAGAGAAGTATACTTCTCTGTGGCAGGCTAAAGGTAACAGGTCTGATGCTTGATACAACGATGTGACCGAGGTATCTCTCCCGTATGAATTATATACAAAACGCAAGGCTTTTTTCTGGACAGATTCCAGACAATAAATTAGGACTTGGGTAAATGGGTCCCACAACATGTCGGCATATTCTAGAAGTGGACGCATTAAAGTTTTGTATGCTGTCAGTTTAGTCGCAGAAGTACAATGGCGCATATTTCTTTTCAGGAACCAGAGCTTGCGTGACGCTTTGGCAGCGATACGATCAATATGCGCTGTCCAACTAAGGTTTGACGAGAGGATGACGCCCAGATATTTATGTTTGGGAACCTTTGTGAGTGGAACGCTGTCTATAACATAGGAAGACAAAATTTGTGATTGTTTCGTAGACACAGTCATTTGTACACATTTTCCTACGTTTAAATTCATCTGCCACGAGTCGCACCATTTAGAAACAGAATCGAGTGCAGCTTGCATACAGTTCTGACCAGCACTATCAGACACTCTTGTGAATAAAACACAGTCATCGGCAAAAAATCAACAATGTACACCTGGATATTCTACGCATAAATCATTGATGAAGATGAGAAAGAGTAGTGGCCCTAGCACAGAACCCTGTGGCACTCCAGAAAGAACAGGCAAATGCGAGGATACCTCATGGCCAATACTTACAAACTGTTTGCGGTTAGTGAGGTAAGAATCAAGCCACCTGACTAGACGATCGTTATCTAATATATATCTCAGTTTAAACAGCAGTTTGCGATGAGACACTCTATCGAATGCTTTTGTAAAGTCCAAGAACACAACGTCAACTTGGCCGTCATTGTCTATTGCTGAGGCGAATTCATGAAAGGTATGAACCAGCTGCGTCACAGTGGAGTATCCCCTCCGGAAACCATGTTGAACACTAACCAAAAATGACACATTTTCCAGGGAAGTCACGATATGCTTAAAAACAAAGTGTTCCAGGACTTTACTGCACGAACTTAGCAGTGAGACAGGTCTGTAGTTACTCAAGCAGGTTTGGTCTCCTGACTTGAATATGGGCACAACCTTTGCAGGTTTCCAGTCGTTCGGGACAGTGATATGCCTCTTGTCATCGTCGTCGCTACGTATTGCTGCTCGAAAGCACGGAGTTCGAGAGTTCGAGGTAAACCTCATTACCCTCGGCACTAAATCGGGGGAGTGACCCCTGAACCTTGCACTGCTCGATGTTACGGGTGCACGGTTTGACAGCTGCGACCGTTGGCCGTAAATTTGGACAAGAGGGCGGGGGTTAAGAGGTGACGCTCCTGTCAAAGATTTTAAAACAACCCAATTGGGAGTTTCAACGCTTTGAACCCGGGACGTCCGATTGGTGGTCCTGGGTTGAGGTTGTGGTCCAGATTGTGACCCTTTTAAGGAGGTGTCGGAGCCCAAAGAGAGGAGGAGAAACTCTTGCCAAGGGTCTGGGACCCGTGTGAATTGAATTTTAGCTCCAGCCCGGAGAGTTTTGTAGCAGTATGTTGAACTTGTGTGTTGTACATAAGTGTAAATAAACCTAGTCGTTGTTGAGCCCCTTGTCCGTCAGACGTCTTTGTGGAAATCAGTTCCCAATCACCAGACGTCACATCAAACCGATCTTCCAGCAATAGAATCAAGTGGTGGAATAAATTTTACCGACAGCCAGCTCCGTCTTGAAAGGCGCTGTTGATGTCGGCGCACGATACGGCGAACGCGACAGAGCTCTACGTAGTCATCATGCTGACCTGATCTTCGGAAGCGGCGTTCCGCTCGACGCCTAATCTACGCAGTTTTTCAAAATCGATATCAACTGCACCGAACCTGGGAGGTGATTGAATCACTGTTGTTGCTGACGTCAGTTGCTTTGCAATTAATGTGTGCAACGAATCAAGGTCCAGAGCCTCGGACACGGCATGATCAAGGGACGAAGTAAGGAGCTTGCAGTCTATTAAACGTGTCTTATGCGTGCGAGGGTATGCGAAGTAGCAAGAGAGCACCACCGGAGCGTGGTCGCTTCCCCTTTCTTTACTTCCTATAGATCGTTTACAGCAGAGTTATCTGGGCGCCGCCATCTTAGCGCACGTGACCTTGCGCGCCACTGCTTGCCTTCTCTTTCGGCTGCCTGTTGGCACGGCGCACGTAGTACGGCGGTGCCATCCAGAGACGCTTTCCCCGATTTTAAACCTTTTGCAACGAATTCCGGATGGAAGGATGAAAATTTGCCGCAGCTTCAACGGTCAGGTGAGTGCATTTGCTTGATTTAGAGGGATATTTCTGTCCTCATGCGTCCCACATGATCGGCCCCACTATGCTCGACTTACTACATATTTCGGCGTGTTTTTTTTTCTCTCTTCTTTTGTTGCGCATACGTTACGTTGTTGGTACGCTCATAATGTAATATCGTAAGATCGTGATTTCTTGCTTTTTAATTCAAGAGTTGCCGTACAACTACCTGAGAAAGATATGCATGTAGGTTATGTTGTCGTTATGAAGTAGCATACTTTAATTGTTGATTTCAGATGTATACAACCACATGATCAAGGGGCTACAGGGAGAAGGAAAGCCTGCGCTGAACTAGAGAAAATTTTCAAAGAAAACGAAGCTGTTTGACAGTGGCCATGTCGGGGAAGTACTGTGGCAGTGCAACTATGGTGCATGAATTTTAAAGGCCGACATCAGGTCTACACAAACAGTGAGCCGATCGTGTAGTACAGAGACTCGCTTCGCGCCCACCTTGGCGGCAACATGCACATGTAAAGCTCTGCTCATCAAGGTTGTAGAGGCGACAAACAAGGGGCTCACGAGTGCTTCGTGCACTGACAAGACATGTACATGGAACCGTTCAACTGCAAGGAACGTGACCCCAGTTACTATGGGGGAAGTTTATTCTCACAAGCAGCAGGCAACGCCTACAGCAGAGCTTGGGGCTCAGACAGAAATGCTGCGCCACTTTGAGGGCTGCATTACTTTCCCTCACTTACTTTCCCGGTTTGAAATCATTCCTCTGATGATTAGATGCCTACCATTAATTCGAAATATAATAACATAATTCAAAAACAGCTTGTGCGACCTCCTTCACATATAATGTCATTGTATATTGTCGCGTTTATCTCACTAATATGTTCTTGGCAAAGTTGCTCGTTTATTGTCATTATGTTGCGTCAATTGTTATTGTGCTTTGACCTTGCATCGTGTCCTGCTCACTTCCCTCTTTAATGACCCCTGGGACTTGCGGTATATGAATAAGTAAATAAAATAAATACCGTTGTCGAATCAGCTTGTTTTTCTCTCTTTGTGGAAATCCGTGCATTGCAAAAGGCCTCGAACGCGGGCAGTCTTTGTATAGCGACGGCTCGTGAATTTAGCAAACAGCTTCGTCCCACACGATCAGATCTCTGTCACAGTTTCTACACTCAATCACGGAACAACCCTTCCCTCTGCTTTTCCAGATTTTGCATAGAACTGTAGCACAGCGGCAAAGAAGGTCGGAAGCACTCACACAGGCAAAGGCACACAGGCACTCGCAGAAGGCAAGCAATAGCGTGGCTACTGTGGCGCCATCTACTAGCGCCCGAAGCAACTGGCTGCTGTAAACGGTCTATATCAGTCTTCCACCTGATAGAGCTGGCAATCTCAGCGGAGCATAAAGTGATGTCGACAGCTGGTGTACCATACAAGAACCGTACTTATAGTAAAGTACAAAGTCTTTTGCAAAGTAACTAATCATCAAGTACATTACAAATTTAGATCATGTCGCTGGACATTTCAACACTTCGTAGTGATGAAGCGTGAGGCAATTATGTTCCGACTGCTATCTTTAGAAAGCTTTTAGCTAGCATTTTTGCCAAGTGCTAGTTAGAAAACATGGATAGTCTACAGCTACGCTGATTGATTAATATGAACGAAATAAATGATTTTGCGACCAACTTTTCCGTTTGTATTGCCAATACATTGTACTGTTAGCGGTGCACAATTATGCATATCATATGGTTCATAGCTCATCTTAAGTATTAAATGTATTTATGCACTGTGTACCTACCTGCACATAGTAGAGAGTATGGTGTACCTTGCAGTCCATCATTGCTCATATACCTGCATTTGTAATTGGCTTTTCGTTTTGATGCTTGTGTTTATTGAACCAGAGTGTTCTCGGAGAGAAAACGAAAAAGAAAACGGACCCGGCAGATGAGTTGCGAAGAAAGATCAGTTGATAGAGTGTCCTCCCACTGATCCCAACTTGGTTCGAACCTGGCCAATGACGGTGACAGACCTGGCAGGGTACAAGTTGCTTAGATACGCCGTCTTCCGCACGCCATGTCGCCGCACGTTAAAGGGGCCGTAAACAGGTATGCAAGGTGCGCATTTCTCTGCATCATATTATTGAAACTTGTACAGTGAAAGCTGCTTGTAATTACTACCGCTCAAATTCAAAAGGCGCTTACATACGGATGAAATATTCACTGCACTCTTTCGCTCCGCCCTGGGCCCTGCGCTCTCAATTCACGTCATTTTGACGTGGCACTTTTCTCACCAATAAACCTCTACCCCAGAAACGTCACCCTGACGCTGGTAGACAGTCTGAAACCGAAACAGATTGGACGGGGGAGAGCTGGGTTCCACGAATGGGCATTTGTTCGCTGCCTCTTATTGAAAGAAAACTAGGACCGAAGGTCGCGTCCTTTTCAGAGACCATCGTAATCCCCTCAAGACCATGGCTTTCCTTGCGCGACCTTGTTCGCCACTAGCTTTGAACGTAGTTCAACTCTACCAAATTCGTGGCGCTGTCGAACACCATGACGTCATTTCTTTACAAGCAAGTAGAGGTCTATTACAATCAAGAAATCAACGTATGATTTTATTTCGCTTGCGGAAATTGATTAGATGGTCGTGCGTCTTATTGCATTCTAAGTCTGACCAGTTACAGCCTCAAACGGGAAAAGAAATGCGTTCAATTTAGATATCACACGCGCACTACGTTTTCCGCGCAACAGAACGCAGTACAGCGCGAGCCGACGCCACAGTTGCGGAATCTCACGTGCGCGGTGTGGAGTTGTGAGTTTTGGTTTGCTTTCGCTTCATGCTCGTTCTGCTCTAAGTTCCTCTGGGGTGTCTTGTTTTGTTTGTTTTCGTGTAAATATATAAATTTCAAAGTTAACTCTAAGTAATACTTGTATATAGCTCTTTTTCTGTAGTTAGCATTTGCCAAATATGCCTCCTGTGTGCATAGTCGCAACGTGCACCCAATCGACGCGTAAAGAATCAACCACCTAAGTTGAGATTTCACAGTGCGCCAAATGACGAACCTCGTAGGTCGTCATGGTTAGAACTTATTGGACAGCAGAACGTGTCTGTGGAGAACCTACCAAAGACAATGTTTGTATGCGAGGACTACTTCAATGCGAAAGCATACCGCATGGCCATAATGGGACCTGTCAGCAAAAAGCTTCGCGATGATGCTGTCCCATCACTACAACTGCCCAAGGATGTCGACGACGGTCCATCGAAACACTGTGTTGTTTTGGTAAGTCCTGTTTATAGTGAGTACCGTTCAAACTAGAAATCAAGTGCTTCAGAAAATACCGCCTGCCTACAACTCAGTTTCGCGTGTCCCTGTCAAAACATGAGCTGTAATTCTACTGCACGGTTGCTGTACGCTATCTCAATGCTGGATTCCAGCTAGCTGTGGTTTTGGTGCACCCTGCAGGAAATAGCAGGGCAAATGAAGCAGCAGCATATCACTTTTCTAACATGACCGTGTGAGGGTGCGTTGAAATTACTGTTTCGTGATAACCATATGGTAATCTCGTTTCTTCCATTATCCAGGTCCCAAAACAAGTGCAACTCGCCCAACATTCACCACTGTTGCAGCATCCACTAGTGTGTTCTCTGCAAACAGTAAGACAGCTTCTTTCACTGAATTCCAGTCTCTATAATAAATCACATTATTCTTTGTCAGCCTCCTCAAATGCCAGCAAGTCCAGTGCCGCAAGAAAACGCCACCCATCATCATCACGCATGTTTGTGGTGGTCCCACGTAAATTGGTGAGCTTCGGCCTTGTCATTTGAATATGCTCACATATGCATCATAGACATTGGGAAATTATTGTAAACATGCTAATTTCATCTTCTAGTGACCAGCACTACAATTATAAACACTATCTGACAGCCGCTAGTGGGTGTAAGATTAAGTAGAAAAAAGGGTACCAGCATCCTATAATGCAATTATTGTGACACAGCTGAAAATAAAGTATTTCAAGATGTTGTGGCAGCACATGCCTGTGACAGAACACATTTGAAAGCTAAAAAAATGAGATACAGTGAACCCTCGTTATTATGACCATGGTCGTTCCCGAAAATTTTGGTCATAATGCGGAATTGTCATATTAAAGGGGGAGATTTGCAGAGGTTTCACTGCATTGTTCCCCAGGAGTATGGTCGTAAAGCGCGTATGTCAGATTATCGGGGATCATATTAACGAGGGTTCACTGTATATTGTTAAAGAAATAAAATGTCACCTCATGTGTTTTTACAGGAGTATCGTTCACCTACAAGCATGACAAAAACAAAACCAGTTGTGGTGCACCGATGACCATGTAAGTATAACTCAAGCATGTTACGTAGCTAACTCCAAAGTGGGAACTGTATAGGGAACAGGTCTTCTTTGGAGAAGCTTCAGTGAGCTTGGGATTCAGGCAGAAGCAATACACACGACAGAACAAGATTCATACGAGCGGAAAAGACCTATATTGCAAAAACAGGAGGTCAAAGGAAACGTGGAGGGAGAATTGAATACTGTGACATTGACAACATGGCCATAACATCTCACAATTTATGACGACATTGCCAATGGCTAGTGGCTGTTGCCAAGAGTATGTTCATTGCTCCCTTTGCGTTTTCCTTGATCCTTTGCTTTTGTATAATAAAGGATCTTTTGCTGATGTGAGCCTTGTTCTTGTTCTGTTGTGTGCACTTGAAATTGTTGTCATGTATTCCTCACGTTCCCGCATCTCAGACGTTTGTGATCACCAACTTGTCTGCTTCCACGTCATTCTTTCCAATATAATGACATGCAGCCATTTCACTAAACCTCCACCTGAAGTTGCAGATACACAGACAGACAGCTGCGAAAGCACTGCAGGACGGGGTTGTCAGACAGAGACACGGGAACTGGCAGTTGAAAGAAACGCCACTGTCAACACGAGCTGCACAACAGCCGCGACTCCCGCAAACTCATACACAGGAAGCCAGCCTGCCCAAACTGATGATGATGACGATGAAGGTGATGACGACTACAGTCCGTCACAGGAAGAGAGTAGTATAGTGGGTGAGTTTTAGTCTATAAGCCGAAGACACTTACGTATCTGACCGGAAATAGATGAAGTGTTTTCCAATTTTTCTAGCAATTTGAGAGACTGTGGAAACACATATTGGGAAAATTTGCATAATTGATTTATGTAAAAAAAGCAGATCTGTAAACATTTTGAAGGAAGCCTTTGATTTCTGGTTTCCAGGTGGTCCACAAAAATCCCGTACTGAGAACTTCCTCTTCAGTTTCCTCAGTTTTCTTACTGTTACCGTTAATCAGCTGAAGTCCATCACTTTAAAAAAGTATTGAAAAAAAGTGATGCATGCAATAAGCCTTCTCAGATATTCTAAATCTGAATATTAGGGGAGATCCTGCATTAAAAGAAAAGAGAATCGGAGTGCAAGTAACAACAACAACAACAACTTTATTTGTGACCTTGGAGAGTGGGGAGTTTCATCGCCACAGGCGATACTCTACCCCATTGCTGGTTGGAATGGGGGGAATAAAATAACGAGCCCCTTCACAATAACGATCGAAGTCCGATGGTGTCCAGAAATGTCAGAAGAGCTTTGAGCGCAGAGCGTTGCTGGGCTGGATTGAACCAGGGACCAAGCAATTTCGATAAGAGAAAGGGCGAGAGTCCAGCTGACGAAGAGACTCGAAGAGTGTGGTTCGGGAAGGTTGGTAGTGAGGGCAATGAAGAAGAATATGCTCCAGATCCTCAAGAGCACCACAGTGGCAGCAGGTGGGAGAGTCAACTTGTCTCAAGCGGTAACGCCACTGAGCTGTAAAGGCCACATCGAGGCGCATTCGGTGGATTAATGCAGCATCTTTACGAGAGGTGTTTCGTGGCATGCTGAAAGCGAGCGTTGGATCAACTCTGCTCAACATAGAGGGGGAAGAATGTCGGTTGTCCGTTGGCGGGAAGCCAGGGGTATCACTAGGCGTCGCAGAATTGAACGGCGGTCTCCTCTCAGCAGAACAATACAGGTCCGTTCCCGATACTAGAGTGCTGCTTCTGCGGCGCCCTCGGCCTGCTCGTTCCCCACGACACCACAATGGGCTGGAACCCACTGGAGAACTAGCCTGTGGCCTGCGGCGTAGATAGTGTGGTAAGCCATTAACACATCTGTGACGAGGGCTGCGGATGGGCCTCATATGCCGGAATTTTCAATTGCCTGAAGTGCAGACTTGGAGTCTGTAAAGATTCCCGGGGTAAAAAGATCCCCATTCCCGGGGTGTAAAATCAGCGATGTGTTGTAGAAAGAAAAGGATGGCATAAAGTTCCGCAGCTGTGGAGGCGGTTGGATGTGAAAGGCGTCTCCCGTGCACTACGCCTTCGGATGGTATGACGAATGCTGAGGCGGTATAGTGTCCTTAGTTATGAAGCCAGTGAGAGTCCTGCGTGTCCTCTGCGCTACTCGATAGAAGTCGCTTTCAGGGCGGTATCGAATTTTCCTGAGGAGCGGGTGGCGGGGAATGTGAGCACGCAAACGGAGGTAGTGCCGAGCCGTCTCCCGTTCACGGAGAACTTCAATCGGGAGCTCACCAGCTTCAGCCAGTACTTGCCGTGTTTCAGCCATTCTTGGAACTCCGAGGCATCGACGAAGGCTTCGAGCAAACAGGGACCGACGTGTATTTAATGAAGTTGTTGATATCCTGTGCAGAATAGGAAGGCTGTAAAGCAAGTGCAAGTGCAAGTGCAAGTGTAAAGCGAGTGCAAGTAAAAAAGTGTGACATTATGTATATTTTGTATCTTCATGTACTCCCTTGTTTGTTCCTAGTGTGCAAGATGTGCCCTCGCCGCTTACGCTTCAGAACGAAAGAATGTTTTTGGTGTTTGAGACGTGCCTCCTGGAGTTATTTCAAAACTGACGGAAATGCTTATCCCGTTACTCTGTCGAGGTGACAGCTACGGGCACCATGATAAGTGTGAAAACCCGGTGCCACGGTGGACATGAGCTGACATGGGAGAGTCAACCTGTGGTCAATGGAAGGCCAGCCGGAAACCTTCTGCTGTCAGGTTCCATATTCTTCTCTGGAGCAAATGCAGCACCAACTCTGCGAATGCTGAAGCACATAAACGTGCAAACGTTCAGCCTCACAAAAGTTTACAGATTCCAAAGCTGCTTTCTTGTTCCAGCCGTAGAGAAGGTTAGTAAGAAATCTTTATCACTTTTACGCCCATATTGCTGCGTCTTGGGGTCCGAGCGGTGATGTGACGGGGAGGTGGCCAGGCAGGGATCCGACTCAAACAACAAAACAGTGGTTTATTGCATTAAAAACAATTAAAAACCCCCAGTGCTGGGTAGGACAAGGACAGAGGATAAAAGGACAAGGTCCTTTTATCCTCTGTCCTTGTCCTACCCAGCACTGGGGGTTTTTAATTGTTTTTAATTCAATATGAACCAACCAGCCCAAACGCTTACTCTACTACATGTTTATTGCATCTTCGACGGGTTTCAGAGAACAGACAGAGCGAACGGGTGAGTCCGCTCCTTATAAAGCATTCGAGCGGCCGTGGCCGTTACATACAATAGAGCACTCACTTCGTTAACAATAAAAGCACTTTGGTTTAAACGTATTAGTTCTGTACATATCACTGTCGTCTGGGCTCCATGGTCGTCTCCAGTCTGGAGGTGGCCGCTTTGTCCGAGGGAAGAAACGCAGCTGATCCGACCGTGACCTGCTTTTGCGCCCACGTTGGAGACACGTTAATGGGTTTGACGGATTAACTGTACGTTGTGACTTTTGAGAAGCTTTTCAAGAACCAGGTCGTATGCGGGAAGAAAAGGTTGCTCGGCGTCCGCTGACCATTCTTGGAGGACGCAAAGAGGCTCTTGCATTAGTGAATGGCCCAGGGAAACTCGTGTCGCAACAATATGCACTGTAAATATGCTTTTTTACAGGTCTGGTCATTGGAGCAGAGGCAACTTCCAGACCAGCTGGATGACCAGGCAGTAGATGTATCGGCAGATGGGAGGTGTGACTCTCCTGGGTTCTGTGCAAAATACACGACATATAGTGTCCATGTGGATCAACTGAACAAAATAATTCACTCCGTCCAAGTTCAACTGGCAGAGGTACGCGTATAAATTGTCTTCCCAACTTATAAGACTCCAGCAGGTTGGAAGTATCGATATAACCATCGAGATCTTTGTTTGGGATGTATGCTTTGGTGAAGCATGAACATGGGCATCAAATTTTTTTCTTTTTCACCACTTTCACATGTAGAACGAGAGGGTGACAGCAAGTGTCAACATAGAAAAAGATAGGCTCATCAGGAGTATTCAGTTTCTAAAGGAGCGAAATGGATGCTTTGAATGTTCATTTGCATACATTGCGTGCAGTTTATGTTTTCCTTATGTGTTGATGTCGTATGAATGCAATAGTGTACAGGTCTCGTGGAAGCATGTATGACGATATCAACTCTGCCGGTCAATGAGCAGGTTAATTCTCAGGAGGTTACGAGCTCTCGCTCTATCTATATTTCCGTTCTGCATGGCTCTGTTGTAGTACGCAATGAGATCACGAGCATCACAGCCGAGAGGCAGCAAAAGAAAAGAAACCAATGTAATACTTGCGAGTAAATCCCCACGGTACCAGTGTTCCAAGAAGCTCATTCTGTCGCAAATACTGTGTCCGGTTGTCATTCACTGTGCACATAATCTGCAATTGCGCTCACATTTCACGTGCGCCAGAATGCTGAATTTGGCTAAACTTTATTTCCCATTCTTAAGTCATTTCTTACTGGCTTTTACCTGTCGACGCCTGCTAAAATGAATGCTTTTCGATATAGATGCTGCATATTTCCCTGCATGTTTCCGAGCTTTTGTTGCATAAACGCCTACATGTTTTATCAATTTTTAGTGCATTTAAATCTGTGGTGTAGTGATTACGCACAGTGTGCATTTTCTTGCTTATGCTTTGTATGTTTGAGCAGGCATAAAGCTGAACTCTATAACAACAGACCGTCACCCTGACATAAGAAAGTACCTTGACAAGGAAGAACCAGCGATAAGGCACTTTTTCGACATTTGGCATATCTCAAAAAGTTAGTTGAATCACGTTGTGCGATATGGTATCCTTCACAGTGCATTGTTTCAGGTGTAAAAAAGAAGCTGACCGCGATCAGCAAAAGCGCCAACTGTCACAGCCTAGAGAAGTGGATCCAGGCAACGTCTAACCACCTGTACTGGTGTGCAAAAGCCAGTGGAGGAGATGCTCAGCTGACGACGGATGCATGGCTAAGCATCCAGAATCATGTTGTGGATATTCACAGTCAGCAGAATAGATCCTACCCATGCTGCCTTCATGGTCCAATCACAGATGGGGACTGGCTTGACCCCGGTAAGAAAAAAAAAATGGCAATATTGCTTTTTATGTTTTGGTTTCTTGTTATACTGCAATGGCAGATGTTTAGTCATAATACAATATGTAATAATTGCTGCAGATTCTTTGGCTTACAAAAAATTCAAAGAAGTGACTGGGAACCTACGGCTTTTCAAAGATGTTGCCCAGATGTCCGCAAACACACAAACTTACGCCCTTGAAAGCTTCCACAGCCTCCTGATCAAGTTCGCGCCAAAATTTGTGGCGTTTTCTCCCGAGGGCATGCTTTGCAGGTGAGTCATTTGGCATCTATTATTTCATAGGAGAAGAAAGCAGTGTTGTACGTATCGTCGTTACAAGTAACGCCGTTACAGTAATCGATACTTTTTCGGTATCGGAGTGCGTATCGCGATACTTTCTTAAGTGGGTATCGGAAAAGTATTTCCGTTACAAATTTATGGTAACGCATCGTTACCGATACCGATACTTTTTAGTGCCCCACCCTTTCTTCACCGACCATATTTCTTACTCTTATTCATTGTTATTGCCCTCGACAAGAAGCTTGTGGACACGCCTACGTGCTCCGTAACCGGAATTATGAAATTATACCAAACACGTGTTCACCGTTTTTCTTTGAAACTGAAGGAAATAACCACGCTCTGTTCAACAAAAGAGTTGAGGTCAATGAACAGAGGTCAAGATTTTGACAGTGCCCTCTGGATTCCACTGCTAAGCTGCCGTGTCGCACTGAGTCACGCTCGCATATACTGTGGCATTGTTAACTTCGGAAGGATTCCTGTGTCATTGGACTCCATGGTATGTGTGGGCCTGACACTAACTTAATTGTCACACTGGCCTCTGTCAGCTGCCGGAGACACCACGGCTTGCAAGGATGGCAGGAGACGATTTCAAGAACCAGCTATTGATAAAAGTCAAGCATAACGTTTCCGAGCTACATATGAAATATGCTGTCTTTTCACTGCAAAACTGTTCACGTAAGCATATTTCCGTGTTGCGCCATATCCGTATTTCAAACAAAAGTATTGCCCAAAGTATCGCGTTACTTTTTTTAGTAACGGTAGCGGTACTTCGTTACTTTAAAAAAGAAGTATCGATATCGGTATTTCGATACTTTTTACTCAAGTAACGGGTATCGGTATCGCGATACCATATTTCGGTAACGGGTACAACACTGGAAGAAAGTGACCGGCATGAAATTCTAACAGGACTAGACTGGCAGCTCTGCATTATAATGAAAATGCACAACGCTGCCAAGCGGAGACACTACGTGGAGACCTACGTTGGAAGATAAAAAACTCCAAAGCTAAGCAGAGACACCAAGTGGCTTGTCCTGTCAAGACTGCCCCTACATTTGGTACACACATTGTTTTACATTGATGTTCAGATTCTATAATATGTCATTTGTCCTCTCCTTTTCCTTCAGCCTACATTGCGAAGCTGCTTGCTGAAGCAGAAGTGCAGTGCAGGTCACATGCGTCATTTCAGGAGGCAAACAAGCAAAAATAGACACGGAGCTTCCCAGCACCGATGAGCCACTCGAGGCAAAAACTGCCTAAAGAAGTCGTCGTGGCTGCCAGGATGTCAAGACTAGGCACCTGATATTATACCTGGTCGTGATCCCATTGCATATCTGCTGCTTTCAAGCTTGTTGTCTGTTTGAGGCTCAGATTTGTAGGTGAGTTATGCTTATGTAAAGCAATCGTTGTAATCTCTTTTCTGTAATTAGATCTATCTTGCTTTCTGTTGCAGCTGTAGTGCAGAGGATATGTCTTTTTTTGTTTCATTTTTGTTTCAGTGTTGTTACAACAACGAAGAATAGCTGAGGGTGGCTATAAAAGCAGACACAACCAATACACAGGCCTCAGAGACTTTGGGGGGTGAGGGGGGACTTGCTTTGAGGTGATGGCGCATTGCACAATGGTAAAATAGAAGAAAAAAGCGATAAAAACCGGGCTGTTTGGTGATACATCCTAATAGCGATAAAAACCCAGTGCAGGGGACACAGAGAGACGAAACTTGGGTGCTTCGTCTGTTTTGTCTCTCTGTGTCGACTGCACTGGGGTTTTATCCCTTTTAAAATAGAGGAAGTCGTGGTACAGGAGATGGCGGGAGGTGCAGTTCCCTTTGCTCTGTGGTACTGACTGGCGACCGCAGAAAACACATGATCATTCCTCAGCTAGCCTTCATTGGGGAGCTTACTGTACCGGTTTACCATCAGGGTACATGGTACCCAGGTGGTCAAAATTATCCAGTGTCCTACCCTGCGGCACGTGCAGCATGTCGCCACACTAGTTGGACAAACTTTACGTGTAACATCATGGCACCATTATTACGATTACACGGCGAAGTCACCCCAGCAACCTCCAATCCACAAGTGCCTCAGCGTGCCACAGTGTGACAAATTTGAAGTTTCAGAATCTGCACAAAATAGACCTCTACCCGAGAAACGTTATGACGTAGGCAGACAGACTGAAACCGAAACAGATTGCAGGAGGAGGGCTGGCTTCTACGAATGGGCATTTGCTCGCTGCCTCCTACAGTCCTACTGAAAGAAAGTAGGACTGAAGGTTGCGTCCCTTTCTGGGACAATCATAACACCCTCAAGACCATGGCTTTCAGGTGCGTCCTTGTTCGCCCCTAGCTCTGAGCGTAGCTGTAGCACTGTCGAACACTAGGATGTCATTTGTTTACAAGCAGGGAGATGTCTGTTGTTTTCTGTATGTTTCATGGTTATACAGATACCATAGTTCAGCATTCGAAATGCATGAAAATGCGTATCAGGTGCTTTAGTACATATATGTATTGATAAACAGTGCATGGTTTCGCATAAGTCTGCCATTTGACGATATTTGTTGGGAGCTACCATATACATCATCCTCAGTAGTGCCCTGAGACCATTGATCACGTACATATGGAATAAGCTGCAAACTGTTACGTAGAGGGCGCTTGCACAGTTATTGCCAACACGCTCCCATTACATGAGACCTCTTCCTCTTCTGCTGCATATTTGAATGCACATGCTACCAGATTTTCATTACACAAAAGGCATGTCACACATATCACTTGGGTTTTCTTCTCGGCATCAACAATGGTGGTGGTGCACATCTCATATACTGGCATCCAGAGTTTTGTTTCAAACACTGACTTGACTTGTGTGACAATTTGTTTTATTCATGTAATTTCCAAGACTATTGGCAGTACAATCAAATATATAAGGATGACATATGCTATTTGCAGATTCATCCGTTGTATTTTCCTAATCATGCACGCAACTTACACATTTGTATCAGTTATACAAGTAGTATTTGTTAGTTGCTGCAATCCATTTCTGCAAGCACTCTGCTTCAAATCACACACACAAAAAGAAAGAGAGGGAGAAAAATTTGCTGTAAATAACAGCAAACTGAAGAATTACAGCAAAATTGACAAATACACAGGCTGTCATACAGCTAAAATAATGTAAGAAATTGCTACTTACTGTTCATCACTGGAGGAATCCTATGTAAGGCTACATTATTATCACCGAATGTCAAAAGCAACTGATGAACGTACCACATTAGTGCAGTGTGTACTATGCAGTTTCATATGAGTATACTTGTCTTCGTGCTGTATAACGTCATTCTAAGAGTTCCTGCGCTTTTACTATGTATACTTACTCGTTCCTGGCTTTCCCCGTCTTTACTCCGCGTTGCCCAAGACCTCGGTTCGCCAAACAGAGCACAACCTCACTTAGACACGCGGCAGCGAATTCCTCGTGTTCCGTTATACATTTGAGTTCGTGTCCCTCGATCATTTCGCAGGTTGTCGGGTAATCGAAGCAGCACACGGATTCCGTGGTCGTTGGCATGATGATGCAGAGTCCGTATCGGCACCTATAAAATTAGGTTTCAAGTTACCGTACGTGTGCGGTGCGGTATCACATAGTAGTCAAGTAGAGAAATGTGGTGTCATAAGATTGGGAGAAGACGCGCCAGTATGCACGCTGGAGGTGCCAGGAATATTGAAGCCGGCAGAGCCTAAACTCCCTTTTGTTCATGCTACTACCGACCAGTTGCAACACAAGGCAAGCTTCGTCTTTGCACGTAAAACAACGAATTGCAGAGCTGTATTAGCTACATGCACTCACCAGTTTGTGTTTCCGATCCGTACAGCGTGGTCTTGCACATAATCTTCGAATGGTTCCGACGACTGGGCTGCCGACGTACTTTGGTGCGAGCCATGGGGCGTCGCGTCATATGATAACAGCCCGATTGTTGACGTTCGCATCAGCATTAGGCGCTCAGTATTGCTCAGTTCACTCGGAAATGCCATGGCGCTGGATCTCGGAACCACGGAGCGCAACATGTAGCTCCACACATACACACGGAGCACTCCGCCACACAGCTAATATTGAAGCCTGTTTACCGGCTGGTAAATCGGAAAGTCATATTCGGAGCTCGGCACACCGATTGGACGGCAAAAAGCGGCGTAGCCCATATGACGTATGCGCAGTGGAGAGAGGCGCGCTGGTTACTCATCTTTGAAAGCATTTATATGGGTCACTGATCTGGCACGAGCCGAACGAAATGTATATTTGGGTATTATGCCCTGCGTTCTTTCACGGGGTACCATTTTTTTTTAAAGTTAGTCGGCCTGTTTACGGCCCCTTTAAATATCAAGTGGGAATCCACACACCGGCTACAATCACGTTGCTCATTATGCTCGTTGCTCTCGTTGCTGACCATGTCCTGATCTGGGCTTTGGCCAACAGTTATCGCGAAAGTGGAGGTGGGGTGGGGGGTTCTCTTGTATTTTTTTTTCACCTTTGGGGGGGGGGGGGAGGATTTATCGTGT
The DNA here is from genome assembly GCF_037126465.1 of Ornithodoros turicata. Lineage (NCBI taxonomy): Eukaryota > Metazoa > Arthropoda > Arachnida > Ixodida > Argasidae > Ornithodoros > Ornithodoros turicata. The sequence goes on along the minus strand of NC_088202.1, from coordinate 40,491,214 downwards.
GACGAATTCAACCCCTCCTTAGTACTTTTCTTCATCAACATCGAATTTCTGCGTAATGGTTTCAATCACACCCATGATTGAAGCCCTTTAATATAGTAAAATAATTCATACATATGCACAAACATATAGAAGCATGGTGGGACTCACGTGGTAGTGAAATTTTATGTGGGTAATGTCGTTGGCGTTTCTCCTACGACCATCATCGCGACGTGAATCCATGAATCATCACAAACAATCTATCATTGCCACCGGCGTTTACCTTCCTAAGAGAGGGAATAGCAGAATTCGTTAGGTGACTGATTCATTTCGCCCCCCCCCCTTTTTTTTTACATTCAAACTCAACTTAACTCAACCTTTCTAAGATACTTTTCTAAAATAAATCGCTTTTTTTATGATAATTGGAATTTTACTGGCGCACTAGCAACAAGGGCCATAGTGCGCCAAAACAGAGGTTATGACTAATTTTTTTTCGCATGTTTTGAAATACTCAACTACATAATTATTGAGGAAGAGCAATATCGGCATCGATTCTAATGAAATAAAATAAAACACATATAGACCTACATCTGTCAGAGATACCGTTCTTTTTCCGTTTACGTTCACACGTTTCTGTATTAAAGCGGATTGTGCAAACGATGCCCCAGAAAACTGTATATTCGTGGTCAGCACTGAGAGTTCGTAGCGCTGTCTGAAGGTGCACTGCCGCCAACGTCGCCCACATTTTTGCAAGAATTTTTATGTATACTCGTATGAACGTGGCAGACACGACAGCCGATTCCAAACTTAAAGGTACTGTAAAGCAGCACCGATCAAATGTCATTTAGTGTGGCTATTCGATAGTCCAAGCCACCAGGAAAAAAACTGTGCAAGTTTCATTCCAATCGACGGTGCAGTTAATTAGAAAATTACAATTAAAGATTACAGGCAACACTGTACTAGGTATTCGAAATGAATCCGTACTTCTGACACATACGGCGGCAACCACATTGCATGCGTATAACACTGGGCCCGACATAACAATCCACCACAATCCACCATAAAATCCGCCCCTGCAATCCACACAACGATCCACATCTGAGGATAAACGGATAAGCGAACTGAAATGAAATGCTGAGCCGTTGAAAAAAAATGTGTCAGACGTTCAAGAAGCCAGACAGCGTCGGGACTTGTTTGTTCACAGAGGTTCACAGAGAGAGTTCGTTAGTTCGAAAGAGGCCGCGAACAAAAGGAGCGCGCAGGCGCAGCAGAGAAGTAGGGAGAGCCCCCATCGAACAGCGGCCAGCACTGGGTTACTTCGCAAAAACAGGGGTTAACAGGTTAAACTGTTAACAGGGGTTTCAGAATGCGTAGGTAAACAGGAAAACTAATAATATGGTTAGTAAAATAACAAAGTTCCGATGTCATAGTGTGTAATACCAATTTTCAGTGTTGCCCGCTGTACAGGGGGTTGTTTGACACCAGGCGTCGCACCGCTCCAATACGCCGCATCTTTCATGGCAAATTAAAAATATTTATAGCGCGTTGTCGGTCGTATGGTTCCGCATATGGTATTTAGAAGCAACAAAGTCTCTAGTCATATCACCGGCATATCATGCTTGTCTACTGCTTTACAGTACCTTTAAGTAAGTGAACCAAGTTCACGTTCAGGTGGATGGCTAATTTGCCTATATGCCCGAGGACTTCTTTACGGATGCCAGGAAAAGTGTTGACCAACGGAAGGATAAACAATTCAGCAAACTAATAATTCACGCGCGTAAAATAGACTTGTTCTCAAGTATAGTCCAAAGCGTGATCAGCGACTGTAGAAGGAGAAAAACAAAGGGTACATAGCGCGTTGTACGTGTGCAAAAGGCCTGACATTCTGTGCAGCCGATGGGGCAACCGAACATGAAAAGCATTATAGTTTAACTCAACGATGACGACTTCGCTCGTTAGTAGATTTGATTTGATCTGTAAAAGAAAAAAATGGAGATATTAGTCTCGAGCCACTCGGGACTGGCTACTCCATGAGGCGTCATGTGTTTCGTTAAATGAAAATTAGTACAGAGCACAGCTATGAAAAGCAATCGGGGGGGGGGGGGACATGTTTATTACGAAAGAAAAAGGCAGGTAAAAAGGAAAGGTCAGCCAGGCAGAAGCCGACTTGCTATTCCTTGTAAAAAAAAAAATAGAAACAGAAAAGGAGAAAGACGCAAGCGGCACATCGGTAGCAGGGGGGCATGACTACACGATCGCTCAGAGGCAGTCCAGGAGCCCAGAGTCACCCAGGAAGCATATTAGCGCTCTGGTAACAGCCCATTGCTTCTGCCCTACGGGGCCCAGTAGGGTGGCCAAAGAGAGGTCTCTGTGCCCCAGGGCAGATAGGCGGTGCGTGAGTGCGGTCCGAGGAGCGGCATATCTTGAGCAGGTCAAGAGTAAATGATGGGTGTCGGCGTCGGTGGAGCAGGAGGAGCACGCCGAAGAGGGACGCTGCTTGATCTTGAACAGGAACGATAGAGTACGGGCAACATTCAGGCGAAGACGATGGGGAGCTGACTCTTCCTTTCGAGACATCCGTAGCGACACACTGAAGGCCATCTTCGGGTCAATGCGGTGGAGGAAGGTGTTGGCTGCGACAGTGTTTTCCATGAAAAGGCGGGTGTCGAAGGAAAGGCGCCGGCGGATGCGTATGCGGCAGACGGATGGTGATAACGGGATGACAGTGTTGCACTCAGCTGCGCCATGAGCGAGCCTCGCTGCTGTGTCGGCACGTGTGTTTCCCGGCAAGCCAATGTGGCTTGGCACCCACTGAAACCACACGGAGTGGCCGGAGGTGACGAGGAGGTTTGTGCACAATCAGGATCAGTGAGCGGATGTCAGAAACAACTTACGAGCGAGGCGAAGACAGTGCCTCCAGCGCCGACTTGCTGTATGTGAGGACTGTCGAGCTTCCAGGTGGACGAGAGGATACAATAAGCTTCAGTGCTTCGTGGGTGGCTACAAGCTCCGCTTCGGTGGACGACGTTTCGTGGGGAAGCTTGAAAGCTTGTTCGATGTTTTCGGAAGGGAGGAACAGTGCTGCTGTGGAGACGCCCGCGGAGACCGAGCCGTCGATATATATTTGCAGTCGCTGGCTGTGTAGGGCGTCTCCAGGTGCTCCAGCACGAGGTACCGCAGGACAGGTGGGGGATGGTCGTTTTTGCTCGTGATGCCAGGGATATGTGTGTACACGGTGGGTGCGACCATCGACCACATTGGTGGGGTGTATGACGAAGTAGACGCAGTTGATGGGACCGACACCTTCAGTCGCCGGACAGCGGCACCGAATGCCGACGCGGGGCAGTCATGGTCGATGTCCCGCAAGTGGTGGGCGGGATGACGAGTAAGGTATCGTGAGTAGGCGCGGAGAGTTTCCAGGTCGCGCAGAATGTGTGCTGGAGACTCCTTGCCCTCTGCTAGGACCCGGTATGTCTCTGTCGTTTTGGGAACACCCAGGCAGACGCGCAGGCTGCGGGCCTGGATGTTGAGGAGGTCGCGTTTATTGGCTTTGCTTACGGAGTGGAGGACTGGGAGGCTGCACCTCAGGGTTCCGGTCACCAGGGAGGTGTGGACGAGCTTAAGGTCGGTGCAGGTAGGGCCCCATATGACGTTCCAGAGATCCGTCGCAGGACATTGATGAGGACAGACAGCTGGGAGGACAGAGCTTTGATATGTTTGGACAAGGAGAGGCCCCAGTCGATGGTGATGCCCAGATACTTGTGGTGTGGCACGAACTCCACCGGCAAGTCTGCAACCCGTAGCGGGAACTGGCGGAATGATCGGGGCGTAAACGCCATGGCGACCGTCTTGGATGATGAAACAGACAGTCCCCGGTCGGAAAGATACTGGACAACATCATCAAGGGCTCCTTGCAGGCGACGCTGAATCGCGTCACGGCGCGTGCCGGAGGTTCACAAGCATATGTCGTCGGCGTAGATGGTGATACTGACGTTGCCTCGGAGGTGAGCTGGTAGGGAGGCCATGACAACGTTGAACAGAAGAGGGCTGAGCACACTACCTTGTGGGACGCCGCGGCGAACAGGGAAGGATTGGGTGTCCCCTTCCGTAGTGCGCACAAACAAAGACCTGTCCGATAGGAAGCCGTCGGGTACCAAAGCTGGCTTATGTAATTTCTCTCGGAATTATGGATGCGGAACAACCCGACGAACAACGAGTAGACTATGAAAAAAAAGAGAGAAAAAAGGGTCTATTTCAACGCAGAATTCCGTAGTGCGCACAAACAAGACCTGTCCGATAGGAAGCCATCGGGTACCAAAGCTGGCTTATGTAATTTTTCTCGGAATTATGGATGCGGAACAACACGACGAACAACGAGTCGACTATGAAAAAAAAGAGAAAAAAAGGGTCTATTTCAACGCAAAATTCCGTAGTGCGCACAAACAAAGACCTGTCCGATAGGAAGCCATCGGGTATCAAAGCTGGCTTATGTAATTTCTCTCGGAATTATGGATGCGGAACAACCCGAAGAACAACGAGTAGACTATGAAAAAAAGAGAGAAAAAAAGGGTCTATTTCAACGCAAAATTCCGTAGTGCGCACAAACAAGACCTGTCCGATAGGAAGCCATCGGGTACCAAAGCTGGCTTATGTAATTTCTCTCGGAATTATGGATGCGGAACAACCCGACGAACAACGAGTCGACTAGGAAAAAAAAGGAGAAAAAAAAAAGGTCTATTTCAACGCAAAATATGTTTGAGGGGCTGTCTCCGTTCCAAGGTTTTGCACTTTGGTGACTTTTATGGTGTTAATGAGTTGATTACATTCTGTAATGATCTGGTGAGTTGCAGCACTATTGGACAGCTGTCAAACGGATGAAGAACGTCTCGCAGACGACGTTGACGTCAGTTGCTTAGTGATCGAGAGTGTTTGAGGGCCTTGGGACGAAATTGGTGAGAGAGACATAGATGTTGAAGGTCGCCCTGCGGATTTCCTAGGTCTATGTCTTCGAATACGCTATATGCTCCGTAACGCCAAAACGTTACATGAAAGTTCTCAAATGTCAGCCGCATAAACGATCCGGCTGACGTAAATTCCACGTCAAAAACGCGCTCATTGGACAATGTTCCTCTTGAATGTTAATCGAATCAATTAAGAAACAAAATGTAATTCAATGCATGAGCTATTCGGCACCCAAACGGGAAATTTGACGTGCTATTTCTGTGCTTCACCTCAATTGATTGCCCACTTCCAAACCGCCGTCCAGTCATTGGGAATATTCCGTACGTCATTGCTTCACACCCCTTCTTTTTCAGGTACCCACCTACTACAACATACAGGGAGTATACTAAGTCATCAGGAGTGCGACGAACTTTGCTTCGACTCACGGAAATGGTGTGCGCCACCTCTGAGCTCACGGGGACTATTAACCCATTTTGGGTATGCTGTTCACACAATGCGATCATTCTACCAGGTCCTCCGTTTCCAAAATATCTTATCCGTGCCGTAAAAGGAACCATTACGTTCCTATTGTGACATACAGGCGGGGCAAGTTTAAGGAAAGTGTTCTGGTGACGACTGTATTTACTCGTACCGCGTTTCCTCATTTACCGTTTCTATGGTAGCGAAAGAGTATAAAAGTACCAGAGAGAACGTTGGAGCACCACAGTTGACTTCAGTGGGTTTGACAAGATGAAGCTTGAGGTATGTGGGCCTATACGAGTATATCTTGTCTCAACAACGACGGGCATCGCTCGCTGGGCCTTTCTTCTTTTCTTATTTTCGTTTTCTTAGCCATCCGAAACTGCAGTTGATACGATCAAGTGTCAAAATTTAAAAAGGAGTGCAGTATAGTTCATGGAAGTTAGAAGCAAACAAGTTAGACGACTTGTTACAGAGCTTCATGGTTGGCCTCTGAGCCTTCCTCTCTTTCTAATAAGCAAGCTGCGTCTCTCTCCCCCTTTGTTTCTTTATTTATTTTATTATTTTCTTTGTATTTATTTATTTATTTATTTTTTCTGCCCGCTCCCAGGTCTCATGGCACAATCGCAAGAGTATTGTGGAATAGGGACTACTCGTGTCGGTCTTCACAAGTAACATATGTGCATTCCACCTTGCTTCGCCTTTAGTGTCGGAGCAACAAAATTCTCGCCGAGTGACGCCGTTCAATTCCTCCCCTTTTGGTCACGATTCAATTTCAATTGTTTTATCTTAAAGCGGTGCCTTTCTTTGCCATGGAGACGGTGCATAGTTTTCAGTGCAAATTGTATACAAGTTCTTGAACATTCATAACTGAATACAAAGCTCGAACCGAGCAAACTATCTATATGCGCATTCGAGGAGTATACGATAATGAACATGCTCCGGACGCCATTCAAGAAGTATGCGAAGGCAGGTGGACGGAGCCAGACTGGATATGCATTGCCAGAAACAAATATTGTTAGCAAGATTTACATTATTTTATATGGCTCAAATTCAGAACTGATTTCGAGCTCACTTTACGGTGAACCGCTGACTCACCTTACATGTAAATCTAGTCACAGTTATTATACGAATCGGTACATATTCAGTATCCGCCAGATGATGTGTTCAGACAACATCGAATGCCTTGGATATATTGAGTTTCTTGCCACAGTTGGATTATAGGATATGTCACAATATATGCACGCTTTCTACAAAATTAGTTGGCATTGCTAGTATGGATACTGAAGTTTGTCTTTCCGACAGGCGAACAGCTGAAACACGTACATATTAATTCAAACGTCAGCGGTACCGTGAACCATGTTCCGAGTACCAGTGTTAATATATCTGTGCGCGCGTGGATGGCTAAGTCGCGCAAAGGTTCCCTCCTAACATCGGCCAAGACGTTTGATAACGATTCCAGAAAAATAGAAAGATGTCATATAGGAATAACCAAACGACATGAAAGCCCCTATACACTAAGCGCTCTATATATATCGGAATGCAGTCATGGAATTAGTCCGGAAGGCGTGAACGAAAAATATGAAGACAAACTCCGAATTTCTTGTCGCCCACGTCGGTGTCCCTATACCCACGCATAACAGCCATGTGTTTCTTCTAGGTTGCCTGTACTGTAGCGCTGATGCTGTGTTTGTGCTTGACCATGGCCCGTGCAGGTGGCGGCCCCTGGAAGGGAGGAGGTGGAGGTATGTTAATTCCAATTTATTGTGCTATCAAGGTAGGATGAAGTTATATTTACGATAACAAAGATAACACTTGAATATGAAGCCGGACATCGAGTCCCCTTAAATCCCACACAACGCGAATTTCTTTGAGTATTTCCTCTCCAAGTCGCTTCGGATATCGCCTGTGGTAACTTCAGCTTGCTATTATGTCGGTGTCGCCGTAATTTTTTGCGTTCTATGAAACGCTGTCGTACGCGACTTGCTGAATCAATCCAGAAGAAATAGTTTCTAATGACATCGCTGCGGTTTAATTTTGCAATTACAACATCTTCTAGATGCAGTAAACAGGGGTCATGCCGACCCTTAGGCGTTGTGCACGCCTACTGTTGAGCCCTAGCAGACCAAAATTAACTCAATGATCTCATTACCTTTACTTGATAACGTGCCAGACGCTGAGGCGCGCCTTGAACCAGTATTGGCAACAGCAACACACTCTGCGACATTGGGCACAGCACGTTGCAGTAGAACGTCACAGAAAGGGTGACGCTTCTCATTTTAGATGAGAAGTGGGTATAGACACAGCTGTCATCGGCACCCTTTCTGTGACGTTCTAATGTATGTGTCTGTGCATAGATAAAACGAGAGACATCAGCTGGCACCGTGCATTTAAAATTCCGACACAGCCAAGAAAATTGTTGCTTCGAGAGACTGCATGTTCCTGAAATACATATTTGCTCAGGAGGCGGCGGCGGCGGTGGTGGTGGCGGCGGTGGTACCACGTACAAGACAGGATCCACGTACCTTGTCAAGTCCCTCCACCCTGTATCTGCTGGAGGAATGAGTCAGCAGGGATGGCCAGCGGGAGGAGGCGGTGGTGGTGGAGGATGGCCAGCGGGAGGAGGCGGTGGTGGTGGAGGATGGGACTAAAGCCACATCCATCCGACAGTACAAGAAAAACAGAATCATGGAACATTGGTCACACAAAAAAGGAAATGAATAAACGTCATCTTTCACTCTGCCATATATTCTTTTGAATGGCTTTTCAAAATCATCGAGTTCGCAAATGAAGAAAAGTCTGAGGGGGGATCTTGAGGAAACGAGGGCGGGAGGCCGAGCATTCACGTACGAATAGTTCCTGCTGTCATGTCCGATACGGGGGCACGGACACGGCGGTGCAAGACATTTCATTGCCTATTGTTTTCGCGAGCTATATGTCGTGTTTGGTGCCACAAATAATAGAAAAATGTTTGTCGTAGTAGGAGACCATACTGTGTTGTGGTTGTGGGGATGACTGGTGGGAAACATCAAATTTCTGCGTCATGTTTCTAACTACGCGCATGACTGAAGCTCCTTAATAGTAAAATAATTCATGTATGTGCACAAGCATAGACACATGGTAGGACTCACGTGGTAATGGGTTATGTCAGTAAAGGCGGAGCATGAGTGTATATAATCGAGGGCATTTATTGCTCGTTCATTTACTTCCAAAAATATATTTAGTAGTTGCGAAGCATACTGATTTAACTAGTGAAAATTTTGCCCGCCTGACAAGTGCAAAAGCATATTAAAATCTGTGTCAGTGCTGCTCTTCAGAATATTTAATATGACCAGGTAAACTTGTGGAGTACTACAAGTTCGATACAATTTCAATACAGATATACTATATATATATAGGTCGAGGGAGGTACAAAAGTCAAACGGCCACGAAGTTTTACAGTTGTGGAAGGAAAAAGACGCGGACAACAGATTTTAGGGAAGTTAGAAACACTAGTTCATTTAATGGGCAGAAATTAAAAGTTGAAAAGTTGTTCGCCGTGTTTGCGGCTCGTCAGCTCTGGGTAGCTGCGCCAATTCCGAACGATGCGCAGCTACCCAGAGCTGACGAGCCGCAATCACGGCGAAACACGTGTCCTCTGGTGCTGTCGCATCGTTCCATTAGTATCTGTTTCTCTGCGTGCAGCCATAGAAGCCATCTTAATCAGTAAGTTTGAATTTCAAACACTTCTAGCGTCCTTTACTTATTTTTTTCATGGCTTTTTCTCCCTCTTTATAATTCACTGGCTTGCACTGTGGCATTGAGGAGTGCTCAGTCACCCTCCCAGGTGTATATCGCTCGCTGAGTGACCCCTGGTTTGCCAATCCCGAACGATGCGCAGCTACCCAGGGCTGACGAGCCGCAAACACGGCGAAAGACTTGTCCTCTGGTGCTGTCGCATCGTTCCATGAGTATCTGTTTCTCTGCGTGCAGCCATAGAAGCCATCTTAACCTGTAAGTTTGAATTTCAAACACGTCTAGCGTCCTTTACTTATTTTTTTCATGGCTTTTCCCCCCTCTTTATAATTCACTGGATTACACTGTGACATTGAGGAGTGCTCAGTCACCCTCCCAGGTGTGTATCGCTCGCTGAGTGACCCCTGGTTTGCCAATCCCGAACGATGCGCAGCTACCCAGGGCTGACGAGCCGCAAACACGGCGAAACACGTGTCCTCTGGTGCTGTCGCATCGTTCCATGAGTATATATATATATATATATATATATCTTGAAAAGTTGGAGTTGGATCGGACGGCTACGTAATTATAGTTGAAATAAATGGGAGACAGAAGACGAAAGTAGGGGAAGTAACAAAAAAGGGGTTTATTAAAACTTAAAAATTATAAAAGTTAGGGAGGATGTCTACGTTACGGCGGAAGCTCCGCCTTCTTCGGGACGAAAGAGCTAAATGAGGCCACGAGGCTGATAAGGGGCTTGAGAATGACGTGTTCGGTTGGGGGAAATTCTGCTTTACTTTACTTTTAAACTTTTTACTCAGAAATTACTTTCTGATTTGTTTTGTCGATATTGTACTCGAGAAAAGACAAAACAAATCAGAAAGTAATGCTGTGAACTTAACTGTAACATTCGCCGGAAATATCCCAAACATTAACAACATACTTAGCCGCCACCGCAGTATCCTTCTCCAGTCAGAACGCACGAAAAACATATTTCCTAATCCACCACGTGTCGCTTACAGACGTACACGTAACTTACAAGATAGCTTGGTCCGCTCTAAAGTAGGCGAACCGACTAGCCCTCCGGTGGGCTGTCATCCATGTAATGGCAGGAGATGCCAGATTTGCAAGTTAATGCAGACCGCACAAACGGTCAGAAGTACGAATTCCAACTTTACCGTCAAGATCAAGGCAGACATAGACTGTAACTCATGCAACGTTATCTACGTAATCCAATGCAGCACATGCCGGGCCTAATACGTGGGTCAGACAAAAACTTCTTTCCGAATTAGATTCAACAATCATCGATTGGGTGTTACCAAGAAACCCAATCTTCCAGTCTCACGCCATTTCAAACAACCAGAACATTCAATCAACGAAGCCTCAGTTTTTATTCTCCAGTCGAACTTTATCTCCGACCGCTCCCGGGAACAACGGGAATCCTACCTAATTTACAAATTCCGATCGGCCATTAACGAGGACCCTGGCATGCTGTCAACAATAAGAAGTTTAACAACCTAGATAAGACCCTGTTGCCTTTTCTCGTTTCAGCCGGATCAAAATCCCCACTGACCCACAAGGACGATGACCCCACTCGTGGACCTGACACAAAAGCGCTCTGGAATTTTCCCAATTGACAACCGCAAGGTGGCGGGAATTTCCCCAGCCGAACACGTCATTCTCAAGCCCCTTATCAGCCTCGTGGCCACATTTAGCTCTTTCGTCCCGAAGAAGGCGGAGCTTCCGCCGTAACGTAGACATCCTCCCTAACATTTATAATTTTTAAGTTTTAATAAACCCATTTTTTGTTACTTCCCCTACTTTCATCTTCTGTCTCCCATTTATTTCAACTACATGTATATACAAGGAGAAAAATAGCCGGAGCTCTTTGGCTGCACGTATAGCATATGTTCGTAACTCAAACGTCGCCATGCCAGTACTGGACAGCTGTTTCGGCCTTATTGGGCCTCATCAACAGTACGCAGGCAGGCAACGTTTGAGTGGATGGCGTCAGAAGGTCACGTAACACGTGAGTCCTCCCGTCAGGGTGACAACTCACTCACTGAAAGCCCAGTGCAAAGCCAGTGAAGTATACAAGGAGAAAAATAGCCGGAGCTCTTTGGCTGCACGTATAGCATATGTTTGTAACTCAAAAATGGTTAAAAATTGGGCTGTTCGGTGCAGCATACTTTAAAAGCGATAAAACCCCCGTGCCGGGGAACAAGTCAAAGGACGACACAACACACAGGCACAGTGCCTGTGTGTTGTGTCGTCTTTTGACTTGTTCCCCGGCACCGGGGTTTTATCGCTTTTAAAGTTTGTAACTCAAACCTCGCCATGCCAGTAGTGGACAGCTGTTTCGGCCTTGTTGGGCCTCATCAACAGTACGCAGGCAGGCAACGTTTGAGTGGATGGCGTCAGAAGGTCACGTAACACGTGATTCCTCCCGTCAGGGTGAGATAACTCACTCACTGAAAGCCCAGGCCTCACTGAAAGCCCAGGCTTTCAGTGAGTGAGTTATCTCACCCTGATGGGAGGAATCACGTGTTACGTGACCTTCTGACGCCATCCACTCAAACGTTGCCTGCCTGCGTACTGTTGATGAGGCCCAACAAGGCCGAAACAGCTGTCCAGTACTGGCATGGCGACGTTTGAGTTACAAACATATATGCTACACGTGCAGCCAAAGAGCTCCTGCTATTTTTCTCCTTGTATACCTCACTGGCTTTGCACTGGGCTTTCAGTGAGTGAGTTATCTCACCCTGACGGGAGGAATCACGTGTTACGTGACCTTCTGACGCCATCCACTCAAACGTTGCCTGCCTGCGTACTGTTGATGAGGCCCAACAAGGCCGAAACAGCTGTCCAGTACTGGCATGGCGACGTTTGAGTTACAAACATATGCTATACGTGCAGCCAAAGAGCTCCGGCTATTTTTCTCCTTGTATACTTCACTGGCTTTGCACTGGGCTTTCAGTGAGTGAGTTATCTCACCCTGACGGGAGGAATCACGTGTTACGTGACCTTCTGACGCCATCCACTCAAACGTTGCCTGCCTGCGTACTGTTGATGAGGCCCAACAAGGCCGAAACAGCTGTCCAGTACTGGCATGGCGACGTTTGAGTTACAAACATATATATATATACAGGGTGTCCACGCTAAGTGTGAACAGATTTTTTAAAAATATATATAACACTTTTTCCAAGATGAAATCAATTGCAATATAGCATATGCTGAAGGGCACTCCCTAGCAGGGCATTAGCAAAGTATAAAGGCAATGTCTTAATTAACTTTCATTAATTAACTTTTTTATTATAAAAGCTACAAAGTTGTCCCAATGAGAACATCTGTTCCTTTCGGTCACCTGATATCGTAGCCGTTTTCAGAACAAAAATCCGTTCGATAGATCGCCCGCAAAAAATTCGTGAAGGAATGCCATTTTTTTCTTTATTTTGTTCATTGCGCTTCCTAGAAGACGCGTATTTCCTTCATCCCCAACGGGAGAGGGGGAAGGAGCACAGTGCCGCCTCATGCGTCGAAGATGAGCTTTAACTTGCGTAAACAAAACAAAAACAAATGTATCGGGTGACTCTATCGGAACTGGCCTTATCTTGGGTTGCATTTTCTGTTTCCTTTTAATCTTTTTTCTGGAAGCGAGAGGCGATAGTGTGGTCTTTCTCCCTCTCACATTGGGGGTGAAAGAAAGACGCGTCTTCTAAAAAGCGCAATGAACAAAAAAAAGAAAAAAATGGCGTTCCTTCACGAATTTTTTGCGGGCGATCTATCGAACGGATTTTTGTTCTGAAAACGGCTACGATATCAGGTGACCGAAAGGAACAGATGTTCCCATTGGGACAACTTTCCCAAGCAGCACAATGTACTGAAAGTCGGGTGCAATAGGGGTGGACGGGTTGGTGGAAGACCTTGAACAGACTCGTGAAACTAAAGATCATTGATAAGACAAATACCGGCCACCCCTATTGCACTCGACTTTCAGTACATTGTGCCGCCTGGGTTGTAGCTTTTATAATTACAAAGTTAATTAATCAAAGTTAATTAAGACATTGCCTTTGGACTTTGCTAATGCCCTGCTAGGGAGTGCAACTTAGCATACGCTATATTGCAATTTATTTCATCTTGGAAAAAGTGTTATATATATTTTTAAAAAATCTGTTCACACTTAGCGTGGACACCCTGTATGTATATATATATATATATATATATAAGTGAAATAATAAGACTTGGACTACAGATTACAGGAACGCTAACAAAAACTAATTTCTTTAATGGGTAATTTAACAAATAGATTAAAAAAAGAATGGTCGACGTTTCGACAGTGGCACTGTCCTCGTCAGGACAAAAGAGGTACAAGGGTTGCATATTGCTTAAATAGGTTTCCTGGGTGACGTTACAATAGGTGCAAGTATGCCACGTGGCAGTTGTCTGAGTCATATTCTGGAACATTCCGCAAGGTCAAGTCCGGGTGGTGATGTCATCTTTCTTGGGGAGCCAGCTCAGGGTGAGCTGTACTGAGGCCATAGCTGAAAAGAAAGAAAAAAAGGAAAATAAAAGAAAAAAAATGAAAGTATGTCCCATCTAGACGACCAGATTCCTTACTGTTGAAAGTATACCGAGATCTTCGTAAATGATTGATTGGAATTTGTAAATGAGGTAAGACTCGCGTTGTTCCCTGCCTCTATCGGAGCTAAAGTTTGATTGAAGAATAAAAAGGGCGACGTCATTTATTGAATGACCAGGCTGGTTGAAATGACGAGAAACAGGAAGATTTGGCTTTTTATTAACGTCCGACCGGTGGTTGTTGAACCTGATCCGAAAAGATGTTTTGGTGTGACCTACGTATTGTGCTTGACACGCGTTGCACTGAATGGCATAAATGACGTTGGATGAATTGCAGTCAAAGTCTCCATGAATTTTGACGAAGAAATTAGAATTTGTGCTGTTAAGCACGTGGGCACTTCGCATTAGTTTGCATATTTGACATCTGCGGCCATTGCACGGGTGGCAGCCTGCCGTCGGACTTGTTGGTCGGTTGACTTTGGAGCTGACTAGATTATCGTGGAGGTTTTGCGTGCGCCTGTAGTGGCCTACCGCCACGTGTGGCCTACAGGCGCACGCAAAACCTCCACGATAATCTAGTCAGCTCCATAGCCAGGGTTCATAGCCAGGGCAAGATCCACAGATCGCCAACAATTGCTCCAAAGATCTCCTCGAACCAATGGAAACTCTGCAGTAAATCTCACTGTCACATTCAATGGCAGCGTTCCTAACATTAGCCGGATACTCAACCGCCACTACACAATTCTTTCACAATCTGATCGCATGAAGGAAATATTCTCACAGCCACCGCGCGTAAGTTATCGCCGGGCGCGGAACATCCAAGACAGACTAGTAAGTGCCAAAATTAACAAGCTTCCAGAAAATAACATTGGCTGCCACCCTTGTAATGCAAGTAGATGCCAAATTTGTAAATCAATGCAAGCCGCTAACTCTGCAGAAAGTACCAATTCTAATTATCGGGTCAACATTAATGGCGACTTTAACTGTAATTCTTCTAATGTTGTCTATCTTCTTCAATGCAATGAATGCAACGCCCAATATATCGGACAGACAGCGACGTCATTTAGAACGCGATTCAATAACCACAAATCTGACGTCGCGAAGAAACCTAATCTGCCAGTGTCGCGCCATTTCAGTAAATCAGGACACTCAATCACCAATATATCTATTTTCATCCTGCAGTCAGGCTTTCCTTCCCGACGGCTCAGGGAACAGCGCGAATCTTATCTCATTCATAAATTCCAGTGTCAGATAAACGAAGATCCAGGAATCCTTTCTACTATTCGCAACCTGCATTCCTAATCCAGCACAATACATACACTCTTTTGTCTCTTTTTCAGGCTCACTGGTATTTCCTCAAGGTCCTGCTGCACAGACCCGCCCAAGCAGCACAATGTACTGAAAGTCGAGTGCGATAGGGGTGGACGGGTAGGTGGAAGACCTTGAACAGACTCTTGAAACTAAGGAACATTGATAAGACACATACTGTCCACCCCTATTGCACTCGACTTTCAGTACATTGTGCTGCTTGGGCGGCCATTCCCCTTTCACTGAGTCACCAACCTGTGTTAGTCATGACAAAAGCGCATGCGCTGCTCTCTTTCCCTTGTACATAACCCTCTCCCATATATAAAGCTCGTTCTTGTCACCAAACCCCAGTCCCGTCGAAGGCAGCGCTGACTGCCGAAACGTCGTCCAAGGTATATCTAAACTGGTAGCGAAAAGAAGCGAAAATACCAAATCAGACCCATCGGCAAGGCCACCAGCAAGAGGCGCGAGCGATCCTGGGTGTTGACAGTAGAGGTACGGTTGTAAACAGAAAAACTTTACAACATGGGCGTGGCTTGTGTGTGTACTAATAGGTTATTCATAATTTCAATGTAGAAAAAGCTTTCTGTTGCCCCGCTTGTGCACATATACGAGATCATCTACCACTCCAGTACATTTCCGTATCCTGCTCCTTTGCGCATGTGTCACAGTTTGGTCTGTTTGGTCCGTGCGTCTCTGTATCCGTACCGTGTGCCCGTGCATTGTAATACGGAGTTCGTACACTCTTTGGATTAAGCAGGAAGCGACGTTCACATCTCCGTGCTGTAAACCAAGATTAACACGAGTGAACAGATGAATACAATGATCCCATGTTGCTGGGCCCGCGAAAGAAAGATTTCGTCATGGGACGAGCGGCCATTATGGTGTGAGTGTTAGCAGGAACCAACTGTGTACCAACGATGTCGTGTTTTGTTGCAATGGACCTATAACGGCCACTTATTGAATAAATGCAAACGTCTAATCACTAGGTATACGTATAGCTCTAGGTGAGAAATGGGCCTTATGTGAGCCTTCCTAATTTCTCTATGGTCATCACGATGCGTTTCTGTTTGGAGTTGTCAAAATCTGTGATAACTATGTATTTGGAATTGATATGACTCATTAAATCTGATATGCTTTATTTTTCTGTGTTCCCGTCTGGTATTGTTCACTGGGCGCGGAAAAGGGAATACAAGGCAAGCGAAGTGGGCCGGGCCAATGTAAACGTGCATGAATAATTATGCACTACTTATTATTCATACTAGTGACGTCGTCTCTGACGTCATTTATTTACAATCGTAGTAGTCCGCGCAACGGATGGATGGCGCTGACCGTCTCTATCATGGCGTCATTCTGAAGACACAGGGGCCTATGGGAGTTACGCTACCTGTTTAAATATACCTTGCGTCGTCCCCTATCCCCATATGTGTTAATAAACTCCCCTTTGTGTTTTCCTGTAAGCTCTTTGTCGTCTTCTGATTTTTCCTGCTTATTTCATTCTCGTGGTCAACCGCCCTCCTAAGCTTCTAATCTATATATATATATATATATATATATATATATATATAATGCAGGAAAAAAAGCCACCAAAGGAACAAATAAATGATACTAGACGTGTTTGTAATTCAAACTTACAGATTAACATGGCTTCTATGGCTGCACGCAGAGAAACAGATACTCATGGAACGATGCGGCAGCACCAGAGGACACGTGTTTCGCCGTGTTTGCGGCTCGTCGGCCCTGGGTAGCTGCGCCAGTGGAGTGCAGCTGTAGCTTCCACAGTTTCGCCACGAAAACCACCGCCCCCCCCTTGACCACGTGATCGCCAGTAATGAATCACGACAAAGTAGCCGGAAAACGGCGCCAAAAAGCGCGCGCTGGCTGATTGAACTGCGCATGTGCGCTGCGTGCCCTCTCCACACCCTCTCACTCGAATTATCTCCCCCCCCCCCCTGTTCCGAGCGCTTCGCCAGGCCATCTGCTAATATTATCGGGAAGCAGAAAATGAAAATCCAGAAGACGAAGGAATTCACATGTACAAATTTATTGACACGGTAAACATATAAACAAGAAGCAACATTTGAATGCAAGTAAATCTACACGATTATTACAGAATACTGCAGAATAAATAAATAATAAATAGCGCCGAGCAACAGAAAGCGTGACTATCATATTATACAATCCTTAAAGGTCAGATATGCCGATTTTGAAGTGCCGCAGAACTGAGCGATACTCGCGCTGTGTGTTCATTACCGAACACTGAATATGTGTGCGAAATATCTTGCTCTAACTGTTAGTAGTTTTTTAGAAAACAGTTTTTTTAGTTCCCACGCCCGGCCGTCAGACTGTCGGCAAACCCTGCGCACGGGCGCACCGACGTCTCTGCTCTCGGTTTATCTCTCTTTGGCTTGGCATGGACTCTTGGCTTGGCCGCTTGGCTTCTTTCGTTTCGTCTTCTGTGCATCGTACATAAGCGAACAGCTGTTATGTTGTTGCTAAGCCGGAAACAAAGCATGTGAATATTTTATTTTTGGCACGGCGTCGTTTGGAAAGTGCACTTCCTTGTTCTGACCTTGCCTTTTATGGGCTGGAGCGATGTGATACGTGATATGCCACGGCCAAGTTGTCGAAGATGCGACGGTGCTACGCTGTTAGAACAATTCATCGGAGCATTCAAGTGTTACCTATTATAAGCTGCCAAAAGACCAAGCAGTGCGAAGCTCTTGGCTGACAGTGGTGCCTGCTAATTTCCACTGCATGGATTTCGTCCACGAATGTTATCATAGGTTACGTGCGGCTCCAGAGGCAATTTGGAATCACGGCACGAAATCGTCTTATGAAAATCTGAGGTGCCCGACGCACAACATTTTGAACGTGCCACGGAGGATCAAGGCAAACAACGAGAGCAAAAAAAGGTAAGTCGAGGTTCAGATATAAAAAATAGCAAGCTTAATCAATCGATTGTGCAGCTGTCCTACTGCGCTTACTCTGATATAACCACGATTAACAACACAATAGTATTGATAATCTAACTTCTGAATTATCACAGGTGCACGCTGAAGGCGGAAATGAAGCACGATCTGGCTTGCATCTGGTGCATGAAGAAATTGCTGACACGTTAGGTGCAGTCTACCTCCACCAACAGGTATGACAATGTGATGTTATAAATTATATATAATTTGAGTATTCACCTATGTTCAACTTTTCATGTGCACTCGCATGCAGACATCTTGACACCACTTTTAAATCTGCCCTCAAAGTTACAACCTGTGCTTTCAGGATGGAAAACAAAGGTCGCCATTCCGATTACCTGCTATCTCCCAGTTCAAGCACTTTTGCTGTCTGGACACTGGTTCCTGTGGATGGGGTGTTACAAGCTTCACTGTCTGATATAGAAGGTACATTACATTAGTTCAGTTAATTTGTCTTTTGCACATTTTTGTTACTGTTAGCTGGATTACTGTTGGACATACAATCCTTTGACACACCGAAGCTGATGTCGCCTCTGATAACGTTTTAGAATTTTCGGTGTCATCAACGTCCATTGAGGAAGGTGCCTTTACTATCTGTGAATCTTTAGTTGAAGAATAGCCCAGAATTCATGTTAGCATTGTCTACTCTTATTAATTCACTGTCTGTGTTCTGAGAGCTAAGAAAAATGGAAACTATTTATTTGTCACAACTTCACACTGGATGTGGTACTGGCATGACATGTAAGCTAAAATACCTGGATTCTACAATAATTGTGCTCGACTTGGTGCATTACCGTGGGCAATGCCACATTCACTACATTTTTAGTGGGTCCGGTGTACAAATACTGTGTGCATACTGCATACGTACATACTGTTCGATAGACAAAAATACCTGAGCAGTGCTGTGTAGTCTTTTTACCCAAAGCCCATACTCTTACTGCAAAGTCACGGTACGTAGAACAGCAATGTGCAGGTATGCTGCGATAGAGATTCACAACAGAAAGAAGACTGTTAAGAGCATCTAAATTTTAAGAGACGAGGCTTTCGTGCACAAGGCTGCTCTTGTTAATGTCTAACATGAAGTTACAAAATCCCAGAATATATAAAACATGTAATGTAGAGAGCGAGGGTTGGTACAGACATAAAAATAATTATACAATCATATATAATAAAATAAAAAGGGGGTACAACTCCCCCCTCAACTCAACTCGACAACTCAATAACTCTTATTCTGTACCTTACAACATGTATATTGTGGAATTTTGTAACTTGATGTTAGAGCTCAAGAAGTACAGCCTTCTGTGCGAAAGTCTTCTTTCTGTTGTGCACAATCATTATACAGTAAATACGACTATCCATTTCTTGTCATTAAATGCTTTTTCTTTTTTTCTGCAGTGATGAGCATCCATAAGGACACATGCCAGAAAGGGAGTCTCTTTGGGATGACAAACCCTCATCACCTCATGAGGATGCAATGGCTGACGAATGGTTCTCAAGCACATCGAAACTTCAACAAATAATTCATGAAAAAGCCAGTCAGTGCTAGCACCAGGAATTGAACGTGGGCAGTCCTGCTACCAGTCAGAGATGTTACATTTCAGGCGCTCATTGACTTTTGGTGAATTACTTGTTGACTTTGTCCCAAGGTGGAGCTCGCCACAGCTCATTTGCCTATCTGTTAATGTTGCGGCGTGTGTTGCGTTTTTCTCTTTGTGTGTTCCAGACTCAGAACGGTTAATTTGGATCAGGTCAGGTACGTTTCATTTAGACATGGCAAACATAAAGTGGTGTTTCTCAACACAACTTAGCAGTAGCCTGACCTTCTCTATCATATATATATATATATATATATATATGATAGTATCATATATATATATATATATATATAGTATATATATATATATATACATGATAGTATCATGGCGTCATTCTGAAGACACAGGGGCCTATGGGAGTTACGCTACCTGTTTAAATATACCTTGCGTCGTCCCCTATCCCCATATGTGTTAATAAACTCCCCTTTGTGTTTTCCTGTAAGCTCTTTGTCGTCTTCTGATTTTTCCTGCTTATTTCATTCTCGTGGTCAACCGCCCTCCTAAGCTTCTAATCTATATATATATATATATATATATATATATATATATATATATATAATGCAGGAAAAAAAGCCACCAAAGGAACAAATAAATGATACTTAGACATGTTTGTAATTCAAACTTACATATTAACATGGCTTCTATGGCTGCACGCAGAGAAACAGATACTCATGGAACGATGCGGCAGCACCAGAGGACACGTGTTTCGCCGTGTTTGCGGCTCGTCGGCCCTGGGTAGTTGTAGGTATAGAACAGCCGAGGCCTCCTTCCACAAAAAGTCAAAGACTTCGCGTGGGAAATTATGAGGCCCGATATCGCTCCACGATATAGACCTAGCTTTCCCAAATTATCCGCGCGGGGTTCATCGAAGGTGCATATCAGACGAAATGCTGTGAGCGAGGTGGTGGTGGTTGTGGTGGTGGTGGAGGGTAATATCGGCCATAGTGATAAGTAGACTAATCCATTCACATATTTTGACCCTGACTTCGCGAAATGCAGTGGGAAGTGGGCCTTGTGGTCGTTTCGTAAAAATTTTGGGCCGCCAATTTTTTGTTTCGTTTTTGTTTGCCATGGCATGTAGTACAGATGGGACGCTGGGAAAATTATCGGTACATTCTGTCGGATGTCTCCTGCCACGGGTTCCCGGGTTCTGATGCGCAGCACCCAAGATCCATGAGCAATATGAAGATTCGGACTCGGCGAATAGCACGAAGGGTGGCGGTTGACGAAACGGTGAACGAGAACACTTGTTTCAACAAACAAGAAATCAAAAATTTACTCTTACAAGGCAACTCAATCAGGTACAAAACAAACTACACGCGTCGCAGGCTGCTGTACTTTTCGCTCAACAGTACATCCGAAATATATCACACAGGCGACCAAAGACAAAATGATGCGATAATGCCCCTTAATACAAAACAGTGAAATTCCTTAAAGGTCAGCTACGCCGATTTCCCGATGTGTTAAAAGTTAAAACCGCTGTGATATTCAAAACGAGAACGTCCAACTGCTCCCGAAACGCACCTTCGTTTCTCAATTTTGCCTTCCTATTACGAAAATGAATTAATCAACGAAACCAAAATAAGCCAAGGGCGCAGCCATTTTCGTGACGTAGATGGGAAAAACCTGCTCCATATACGTAGATAGAGAATCGTGTTCTGAGAAGATGAAAGCTGAGGCTTTCTCCGACTTCCCTGGCGGCTTCTCCCGTTTGCGAGGAAATCCAGTTATGGTGGCCGGCTACGATGAGCGTTTCGTCCGAGGTAATCCCGAGAACTACTGAACGATGGAAACAACGACTGTGCGAACTCACCTCAACAACATTTTCGACGTGAAATTGTGATTATGTGCTCGAGAACTTCGCAGTTCAACAGTTCAGCTGCTGCGATTCACGTCGGCCCGTTTGCTGCTTTTACTCCAAGTGCAGGAATGGGAGCGATTGAGCAACAGCGTGAGACTTGGTGGTCGTTTGAGCATATACCTGCAGAGGACTGATCTTCAAAGAAAGAAGACCGTATTTCTGCCCGTGTGCACATCGTGCGATCAGTGTTGCCAAACTGTACAGCGGAAAAATAGCTGAAACGCCACTAAAAAGTAGCTGAAAAGTAGTTAAAACACAGGGGAAAGTGCTAAAAGTAGCTGAAATTTTCTAACGTTTATGGTGCTCTGAGACAATTAATCTGTTTGATATGCAGTTTTAGAACCGAAGTTAGGCCATGCCTGTGCACAAAAACAAGCATCAGAGTATCAGTGCCAGAGGTGGGCACCCTCGCGAGGGCTTGTGAGGGTGAGGGCTCCCTCACCCTCACCTCACCCTCACCTCACGGAATTTGAGGTGAGGTGAGGTGAGGAGCATCTTTTGGAGCAATGGTTGAGGTGAGGTGAGGTGAGGTGAGGAAAAATCTTCCTAGAAGACGCTGAGGTGAGGTGAGGGACATTTTCCTTGGGAAAGACTGAGGTGAGGTGAGGTGAGGAAACTTTTCTGAAATAATTTTGAGGTGAGGTGAGGAAATTTTTCTGAAAAACTTTTTGAGGTGAGGTGAGGTGAGGAAATTTTTTCTCCAGAAAGCCTGAGGTGAGGTGGGATGAGATACATTTTCTGAAAAACTTTTGTGGTGAGGTGAGGTGAGGGAAATTTTGTTGAAATTTTCTGAGGTGAGGATTCCTTTTTCATGTGAGGTGAGAACTTTTTTTCGTGTGTCGAGAGAAGAAAAGGGAAAATTTGTCCGAAAATTTTTAGGCGATATGAGGCAAGTTGGCAAAAGGTAGTTGTTAGGGCTGTCTTCTTTACCTTATTTGTTTTTTCAGTGACTGTTGTAAACCAAACGACGCGAGCCGTTGCACTTCACTATCAATAATCGCTGCTTATTGGCTGGTCCTGAGTCCTGACGATGGGTCTAGAGACTCTGGCTGCACATCTCACAAAAAGTAGGGGGCACGACATTGGGTGCACTGATGACGTGACACTCATACGATTATGATTCACAAAGCTGCGCTTCGATTCGACCACCACTGTAGCGCTCAACCTATCGGATGCCATGCGAAGGCGGTGAACGAGACAATTAGCAATGCACCTGCCATCCCACTAGCTGATGGCGAGCGGCCATGATATAATGCGTAGGACATGATCCGTAAATAATTTTAGCTATCATCGCCATTCATCAGGTACTCACCGCAGTCGTGGCGCTTTCTGGCCTTTGTTGCGCTTGCGCCACAAACACCTACAGTCACAATCTACCGCTGAAGCAGAGAGTCGGGACCTGATGCTTTAGTCTCGATACTTGCTTTACGCTGCGTACTTTCGTCATTTAAAAAAGTGAGAAGCGTCGACCTTGAGCAGGGAGGGGCACCCTCCTAACTGCAAGTGAGGTGAGGGCGCCTTGAACCCCCTCACCTCACGGAATTTGAGGTGAGGTGAGGTGAGGTGAGGGAAAATTTTTTATGCAAGGCTGAGGTGAAGTGAGGTGAGGGAAATTCTCTGAAAAGGTTTTGAGGTGAGGTGAGGTGAGGAAAGCTTTTTTCAGGAAAGGCTGAGGTGAGGTGAGGTGAGGAAATTTTTCGGATAATGTTTTGAGGTGAGGTGAGGCGAGGAAAATTTTCTGAAAAATTATTTGAGGTGAGGGCAGGCGAGGAAAAATCTGAATTTTTTTTTAGGTAAGGTGAGGTGAGGGAACTTCTCCGAAAAGTAGTTGAGGTGAGGTGAGGACAAAGCTCCGTCCAGGAAAATTGAGGTGAGGGCAAAGACCGTGAGGAGTTTTGCCCACCTCTGATCAGTGAATGTTTGGAGTTCGCCCCCGAAAAGTCAACACTCCCATTTAATTGTGACCCTCAAGTCTCGCTGTTGTCTTGACGATAACCACAGCCTCGAGGCCGCTGTGCCACTGCAATCATGAAATGAATAAGAATGGTATGCTACAGGTATGCGTCGAACGTACTTCATCCTCACCATCATAATTTAAAGTAGTTGTTCTCCTCTCCAGGTGTTTAGTATACTTCACGTACATGCACAAGATGGCGCTACATATGTGAAAACCCCTAGGTGACGGAGCAGCCCTAGACCTAAGGTGCAGAACCCCTAGAACCACCTGCCACTAAGCCCGAAACAACATAGAACTAATAGAGCAAGTCTGTGCATTCGTACATGAGCCCTTCTGTGAGAGGATGTTGCCTATTGATCAACCTTCCAAAAAATATGCCAGATAAAAGCTAAAACCCAGAAAAGAGCTAAATCTGGAGCTAGGTACTGAACAATTAACCAGGTTAGCTACTCGTAGCTGAACGAAAATTTTGGTAGCTAGTTGCCGCAAAAAGTAGCTAAATCTAGCTACAAAATCGCTAAATAGGCAACACTGCGTGCGATTGCCAGGCTTCTTACACGAGATACATATATTGTGCAGCATCATAGCGCGAGGGCAATGAACGGCATAGGAATGTATCGTGACCATTCGAACTGCATTCATTCAACCATTCGTTGGTTATATGAAAGTGGTCATTAGAGTTGCCCTGCACAAAAAGTGTTAGATGTAGTTTTGTAGTGTGTTGTTTTTCTCGTAGAGCGCATCGCGGCATGTAGATCGAGAGCCCTATACGTATTTTTGTATGTTTACTTGAGTGCGCGCATTGCTCTATACCACACATGCCATATTTTATGCATAACAGTTTCGCAAATAAATACGTGCGGTTCGATCCCATACTGCTTTTGAGTTAGGCATAGTGTCTTTAAATCAGGGTATATGTATCCTGTTTGCTGGACCCAACAGATGTTATTAACTGTTGAACAAGAGAGAAACTGATGTTCTGAGGCTGAAACAACATAGAAGGGACAGATACAAACAAAGCCTCAAATTGCCTAAGAAATCAACGTTCGTTGATTCAACAGGTGCCGCTTGCGTCGATTTCCGTTGTATGAATGTGTGTATGAGTGAGCAAAAATGTAAGAGCGAAAGGAGGATGAGTGAGAGACAGTGGCTGGTTTGTCCCTTCAGATGACGCACCCTGGAAGTCGCTGAGAAGGCGTGTTAGCTTAGCTCAATTGGTAGAGCCCTGGACCGGCAATCCAGAAGATGTGGGTTCGATCCCTACAGCCGGCTAACCTTTTCAGTGACTTTCATCTTTCATCGTTATTAACTGTGTCACGACTTCAACCTTAATGCAAGTGGTACCTTTTCCTACAAGAGTTTCAACCAGCTGTTCAAGCACACTCGATCTAGTTTTATCCACACGTCCTGACATTATAGAAGCTATCTCGGACATCGGGAAACTTATCGACCACAATGTGATACACTATCAACTACATGTATCCGCCTATTCAAAAATACTACTAATGTATACTAAATCTGCCTAGGCGCCCTCGTTCCAAGAAAGTTATTCGTCTCTACGACAGAGCCGATTTCGAAGCTATCAACGAAGAGCTTCAGTCTGACTTCTCCACATTCTGCCGGGACAGCGCCAATAGGTCGGTTGAGGTCAACTGGCTTTTCTTTAAAAACAAACTGTGCAACCTTGCTGAGATTCATATTCCCAAGATCACTATCCCATGCTCGCAGTCGGCTCCATGGTTTAATCACTCGCTCAAGTCTATGGCTAGTAAAAAGAAAAGAATATTTCGCCGTGCCAAACGCTCCGGCTCCCGGCATGCCTGGGAGAGACATCGTTCGGCCCTTTCGCTGTATAGGAAGTCTCTCAGAACGGCCAAACTTCAAACAAAACGGGTCAGTTCTGAGCTCAAACCCCCGGAAGTTTTCGAATTTAATTAACCCGCGCTCGGTCCCAGATATCCAGCTTGTAGACGGCGAGGGCACGCTACTGCATGCGTCTAGGTCTGCTGAAATCCTCAGCCGCACCTTTGCCAACAACTTCCCTGTGAAAGCCCCCATCTGTGACCAGCTGCGCAGTCCATGGCATATTCCTCCGCCAATGGCACATTTCGTAATCCCGGCTCATGGTATAACGAAGTTAATTGATTCGTTAAAAATGTCATCATCTGCTGGGATTGATAACATTAATGCTAAGGTCTTGAAAGGCACCAGGACAACCTCTGCAGCTTACTTAGCACTCATCTTTAATCTGTCACTAAGCGAATGTCAAGTCCCCTCTGACTGGCGTATAGGTATAGCGATCCCTATCCGTAAAAAGGGTGATCGATGTTCCCCTGCCAATTACCGCCCCATTTCACAAACTAGTGTTCCCTCAAAGCTTCTCGAGCACATCATTCACTCTAATATTATCAGCCACCTAGATAATCATAATCTTCTTTTCCATCGACAACACGGCTTTCGAAAGGGTTACTCATGCGAAACCCAACTAGCCCAGTTCGTTCATGACCTCCACGATAACCTCGACAGTCGCTATCAAACTGATACCATCTTCTTAGATTTTTCAATGGCCTTCGACTGTGTCCCCCACAACCGTTTGTTACTAAAACTTCGCCGTTTTAACATCGATGACCTCACCCTATCGTGGATCGGCCAATTCCTTACTTCACGTTCTCAGTTTGTCCAGGTCAGTGACTGTTGTCCCGCACTCACCCCCGTAGTCTCTGGCATCCCGCAAGGTTCCGTATTCGGACCTCTCCTATTTATTATATACATCAACGATCTCCGTGACCGCCTTTCCTCCAACATAAGGCTGTTCGCCGACGACTGCGTCTTGTAGAGAAAAATTACAACCGCGGCAGACACAATAACACTCCAATATGATCTCAACCTGGTGGACCAGTGGTGCAAGGAATGGCTCATGCTTCTTAACATCGACAAGTGTTGTCACATCACGTTTTGTCGTCGCATTCCTAAGTTTTCACGTTCGTACAGCATCAATAATACTAGCACCCCGTCAAGCTCTTCATACAAATATCTTGGTGTCGTACTTCAATCCAATCTTTCTTGGAACCGTGTATTCAAACGAGCGCCTTTTCTGACTGCGCAGCGACTGAAGGAGGAGAAGGAGGTATCATCGTAATCACCCAATCATCCAACCATTCGGTCGCAGGCGGGGCTTATCGTACAGCAGATTCTATAGGAAGCGCGCACGTTCTTATCCTATTTTTGGCGAGATATGGAAGAGCCTTGTGCAACATCCACTCCGCTCCTACACTCTTAAAACTGAACTTCACCGCATAGCACGCTCCTAGCCAACCATAATCTCGAATGATATCGTTGTCTGTCCTGATTTGTTGGAAACGGGAGGCGTACGCCTTTTTTGTGACAATTAGGATCCGCATAAGTGTCACAAAAAAGGCGAACGCCTCCCGTTTTCAACAAATCAGGGCAGTTAACGATATCATTCGAGATCATGCACTGTTAAAACAGATGGTGGTGGGTGGTGAAAGGGCTTGCCGTTGTCGGCCTCACGTAGGTGGGCAACGTCACGACTGACGCCCTGGGGGAATGTGCGTCCTGGGCCGACTTAGCCACATAGCACGCTCCCAGCCAACCATCATTCCGAATGATCTCATTCTGTGTATTTATTTGTTGAAAATGGGAGGAGGCGCCTACCTGGGACACATTATCTTGTCCCAGATAGGCGCCTCCTCCCTGTTTTGAACAAATCAGGACACAGAATGATATTATTCGGAATGATGGTTGGCTAGGAGCGTGCTATGTGGTGAAGTTCTGTTTTAACAGTGTGGTTGGCTAGGAGCGTGCTATGCGGTGAAGTTCATTTTTAAGAGTGTCGAGTGGAAAACCTCCCCACTTCATCATCACAATATATATGTTGTTGTTGTTGTGCAACATCACTACGCTCAGCAGCTCCGTCCATTAGAAAGAACCACGCGGATAGTTTGTTCGCGGGGCACAGAATCTGACGACTGACGCGTAGAGCCTTCCGGGAGAACGAAAAAAAAAGAAAGAAAAGAAAGCCACCTTCTGTTGCCAATGTGACAAGCTCTTTTTATCTAATACACCTGGTAGAGCAACACTCGATTTTGTGGAAACTTGTCGATGAGCAATACCGAAACATACCATGGAAACACGCCATGTGAGAACAGATCATTTTTGAAATGAAAAAGGGGACACCTGGATGTCGAAGCAACGGTATGTATGTACACCAAAGCACTTTTTGGGTCCTCATATTCACGGCGTAGTCGTTGTATCAGTTAAGAACGCGTTAATTATTAATAACGAGTTGGCTGCATGCTCGCATTGCAAACCAAAAGGTATCGGCTCAGGATGCTGGTAGTTTCGTTTAAAAACGAGAAAATGTGTGAGCAGTCACGCCAGGTAAGCCAAAGGGGCTCAAAATTTAATCCACGAGCCGGCAACTGCGGAGGTCGCGCATATTCATAGTTGTCTTGCATCATAAATTAACCGTGTAATGCTATAATATTTTAGGGATGTAATATTACACAAGCTGACAGGTAGCACCGTGTTCACCATCACGTCTTGCAGCGCGCTCGCGGAAGGCCACTGTGTGCATACATTTTGTCCTTACAAGCATCAACGACGACGAACAGTTGTAATAAACGGAGCCAGTTTTCCTCGGTTTCACTATTTCTGCGTGTTTGCCATCCATCGCGGCCACAGAGTTTGGGAACTGCCACAGCGCTTCAAAGTAACCTATTTTAAATCTGGATAAAGCTAGTGCTAAAAATGCAACATATTGACGAACTTACGTATAGCGTCTCGCTTTGCCATAGCATTACTTCGTAATGATTCACTGGGGGAGCTTCTTATACAACGCTATATGCAAAAAGTGCGAATTCGTAAATTTCGTTTTCTTCCATAATTTTATATGTATGGATGGGACGGTAACGTACCCCCCCCCCCCATACACACACACAAAAAAAAAAAAAAAAGAAAGGAAAAGATCAGGAAAGGTCATAGGGGTTGCTTGAGTGGGAGAGGATCATTTCCAAGAGAGGTCCTTCTCCTGTTCTAATTGCACTACCAACGGTGCGGGGTTCATGGTGGTGAACTCTACGTCGCTATGCCACCGGTATATGCGATCAACGTTTTACTGCAATGAGTAGTGTACGAAGACAGTAGACACAAAAACATGGCCTGTCCAACGCCTAAAGCAATGGGTCCAATGAAACGCAGGAATTGGAAGCTCCCAGAGGAGGGGATCGTACCTGAACCATCCCATTTCTGCACTCTAAAAACTGAACTTCAGTGCATAGCAGGCTAGGCTCCAAACACGGCCAAGAGCGATAGGGTCGTCGCTTCTGATTCGAAGAGAGAGGAGGGCGAAAGGTTTTTTGTATCACTTATCATATATCCAAACACAACGGATGGGGGGTTATGGCAGGATCGGCTCGCCGTTATTTTCCACACAGAAGTGGGCGTCGTCACGACTTTAGCAAAAAGAAGAAAAGAAGCAAGCCGGATGGAGGATAGAGGTGCGTACACTGATCTCTATAGTATAGGCTGGACCGGGCATAGGGTGCTCGACAGCGTGGTCACCGGCCGCCATATTGGTGGGCCCAACGCGTCCTGTCGTCTGCATTTAGCTCTAGCGGGGCTGCCCGTATTTTTTAAAATTTCCTTTAAATTAAAGGGCATGTCATGCCAGTTTGTTGCCGCATTGAGTAGACTTCACATGGAGAGAGAAAGAGGGTAATTTTTCACAGGTAAGCTCTTTATTTTGAGGCAAAATATGTTTATTCGTATCGCATGCGTCTGACAACTCGGAATTGCTTGCATTGCAACTTCGCTGGTGCCATTACGTACTAATAAAGTATGTGCAGAGGTGGGCGTTTGTCCTCACTAGCCTCGCCCTCACCTCAATTTTCTGAGAGAAAAATTTTCCTCCCCTCACCTCACCTCAAAAATGTTTTGAAGAATTTTCCTCACCTCACCTCGAAAATGTTTTGAAAAATTTTCCTCATCTCACCTCACCTCAAAGGAATTTTTGAGACTTTTCCTCACCTCACCCCACCTCAATTTTTTTTCTAAATTTTCCTCACATCACCTCACCTCAATTTTTTAAAGCTATTTGTGTATTCGATGTGAAGATTGTGTATTCGATGCGCGTTGGCTTTGAGTGACCGCCAATGTAAATGCATATATCTCAAGCGTGAGTGCATACAGGGTGCGGCACGAAACGTGTCATTTGATCATTACAAGAAAACTGCTTAACGGAAAAATTTGGGGTAGACAAATTTCTTCTGGACATTTAGTTCGTCACCAAATACAAATAGTTTCATCAATTTGCCATTGAAATACATTTTCGAAATTGAACTCATGAAATTGCGTAGTCAATCTAGCGTTGTTCTTTCTTTTTTTTTTCCTTGCTGGAGGATTTGGCCTAGTCAATCATAGAAAACGCTTAGTGGAACGATTGTTATACCCGTAAAAGTTGCGCGGAAATTGAGGTTCAGTTGCGGGTAGGCGAATGACGCGCAGTCGGGCGTCAGATCCGCGGCGAGAGGGGAGGGCAGTCCCCGCCCAGATGAGAGACAGAAGCTGCGGAAAGAAGGAAAGATATCCCGTGTACGCGCGGAAAAAGTTTTCATAAAGTGCGCGTTCATAAATTTTGCCTCGCCTCACCTCAAAAAATTTTTTCATGGTTTTCCTCACCTCACCTCAAAAAATTTTTAAAAGATTTTCCTCACCTCACCTCACCTCAAAAACTTTTTGAAAATTTTCCTCACCTCACCTCAATTTTTTAAAAGATTTTTCTCACCTCAAACATCACCAGAAAAATTGGCCCACCTCACCTCAAATATCGTGAGGTGAGGGTGAGGTGAGGGTGAGGAAACCCTCACCCTTGCACGCCCTCGTGAGGGTGCCCACCTCTGAGTATGTGTGGCTGCTCCTATCAATCTCAAAACTATGTATTTTCTATAAACAATGTGCTTTTGCTATAGAGGTTCCCCTCACAGTCGCTCAGCTGTGCCGAAGAAGCGGATGCAGAACCTGCGCCAATATGCCAATTTGTTCCACTGTTCTTGTAATTTGTGAGGTACGGTGGTAATAAATAAACTGCTGTGTTAAGCTCGTATGTGCGGTCGCTCCTACAGCGTGTGTAATAAGTCATGCGTGTGCATGCTCTTCGTGCACAGCGCCTCGAATTGCTGTAATGAAATACGCTGACAGTTGAACAACTGCAACGCACTCGTGACAATAACGTTATTTTCAGATGAGGAATGGGGAGTTTCGCCAAGGGCTATACTCCACCGCATAGCTGGTGGTGGTGAATAAAATAATGAGCACATTCACATATCGATCGAGGATCAAAATAAGGATCGAGGTCTTATTGTAGAACACACAGATACACTCGTAGAACATAATACGATAATGGAAAAAGTCAAACGAGAACCATACAACACCAAACCACACAATAACGAACGAGAACCGCGCGGAACACCACACGAAATGTGTGATGTGTCCTGCCCCCGGCGATTCCGCCACTTCACTCTCACTTGGGCACCGCCCTTGAACTTTTGACCTATACGTTGAACTCCATTATCATCTCTGTTCGTCTCTGGACATCATCCCTTTGTGTTTTCATCATCTCATCATCGGTTTGAACTTTCTCTATTAAGTGTACTGGGGTAGCCTGTTTGACTTCGTCGAAACTCACATCCCCATTTTTTCTTTATTCACAGCACATCACAACGCATCACCACGCGAAAACCGAACAACAAACGAAAACAACCGGAAGGACCTTACAATAACAAACAGTGTGAAACCTTTCTGAGCAAAAGTAATTAATTTTATAGGTTGACATTCACTGAATTCACCTTCATGCGTATGCTCCCTGTGCAGACCCCCTATTCGGAGTACAGGCAGCGGAGAAGAAAAAGAAGGCAATTACCATTAAAATACGAGGGGGGACCCAAAAGAAACCGGAATTATTTTCTAAAAAATTGTGTTTTTATTGTTGCATGCTCTAACTTCAAACACCTTCAAAGTGATCTCCCTTTGATGCAATGCACCTGTCCAGACGTTTTTTCCACTGCTCAAAACAGTTTTGGAACTCGTCGACGTTGATGCTTGTTAGTGCTTGTGCCGTTTTCTGTTTCACTTCTTCGACATCGGCAAAATGTTTCCCTTTGAAGACTTTCTTCATCCAGCGGAACAGAAAAAGGTCACAGGGGGCGAGATCAGATGAGTAGGCTGGGTCGTGCACAGGGGTCATTCCATTTCTGGTCAAAAACTGCTGAACACTCAGCGTGGTGTGGGCAGGTGCGTTGTCATGGTGAAAGAACCAGTCACCTGAATGCCACAGCTGGGGACGTTTCTTCCGTAGATCTTGGCGCAACCTTCTTAAAACTTCCAAATAAGAGCTTTGGTTGACCGTTCCACCCGGCGGAACAAATTCCAAGTGCAGAAGCCCCTCACATCAAAGAAACAGATCACCATTGTCCTGACGTGCGACTTGACTGGTCGTGCTTTCTTGGGACGTGGTGAACTGGCTGTTTTCCATTGACTAGAATGCTGTTTCGTTTCGGGTTCGTAACTGTAGCACCAAGATTCGTTTCCTGTTATGATTTTAGAAAGAAAGTCGGAGTCCGTCTCCAACTGGTCCTTTAACGCACGGCACGCAGCCATGTTCAGCTCTCTCTGTTCGGACGTGAGCAGTCGAGGCCAAATTTCGCTGCAGCTCGTTTCACGTGCAAATCGTTTGATAAAATTCGCTGACATGAGCTCTACAACATCCCTGCCAACTCCACAAGCTCATCAATGGTCCGACTGCGGTCTTGCAAGAGGGCTTGACGAATTCTGTCGACATTTAATTCAGTGTGGCTGGTCGAAGTCCGTCTGGAACGAGGTTGATCGTCAATCGACATTTCGCTTCGTTTAAATCGAGAAATCAATTTCTACACTTGTGTTTTGCTCAAAGCAGCCTCCTTGTAAGCCGTCTGTCGCATAACTGCCGTTTCTGATGCGTTTTTGCCCACCAGGAAACAAAATTTCACTGCCGCACGTTGTTCGTGCAAATCAGCCATCGCGAAATAGGCAAACGCATTGAAGGGGTCTACCAATAGAATTCGCTGAAGCCGAACGCAGCGTTGCACAACAACGCCATCTTGTGCAATGATGCAAAACAGTTCGTAAAACTCTCACCTAGTGGTGGAAGCCTGTATTACAAGGGATCCGCCCTCACGAGGACAATTCCGGTTTCTTTTGGGTCCCCCCTCGTATACAGGAACACGGCTGAAGCACGTTTGGAATACATCAGCAAACTGATTCCTAAGAAAGATGCGTGCTAATCAGCAATGAGGAGCGTTCAAAGCACAATAAATACTCCAAGTCAAATTGCTTCCCATTGTTTCCTATGGGAGCAGCCGGCGCCAGTGGGCCCTCCAACGTGGCGGCCGGTTGCCCCACCTCTCTCTCACGAGCCCCTCTCCTATGCGCGACCCAGCCTTTATGCATAGAGATCAGTGGGTGCGTAGACGGTACATGAGTTCGTCGGGGGGAGCAAACTGTTACATGGGTCTTGGAGCAAGACCTGCCTTCTGCAGAAAGAGGACAAGGTTTCTTTCTTTAGCAGAACGTGCGGCAGACCTACCACACACACACACGCACCATTGAGACAAAAAGGTGTACGCTCCACTGTGTCTTCCAATCAGAAGTGAGCCAGGGCTATTATTGGCGGCAATGGTTGGCGCAGAGTGTGCTATGCGATGAAGCTGTTTTTACTGTGTTCTAAAGGTGCGACCTTTACGCCACGGCCATCTCTGCTTTACATCACACTCATCCCCGTCACACTGCTGCGGCGTCACGGCAGAAAACGAAGACACACAGCCTTCATAGCACTCTCTCCCGCTCAGTCTTATTTACGAACGTTTTATGCACCTGTTGCAGATGGGTTACGGAAAAACGATCACTGGCTAGTATAATGTCCCGCATATTCGTCTCTATATACTCTCCTTATGCGCTTTGGTATGCGGAGCAGAATGTATTCAAAAGCGGCCGCAACCATTCTCAAAACCTTGCGGTAGGCACATGGGTCCTCGTCTCGTAGCTCCCGTAGAAGGCTATTTTGCAGACCGTGCTCTTTCCTCAACACCCATTCTTTCGTCCATATCTTCCTTAACCACTTCTTTTCATGGCAGCATTCACTAACGTCAATGAGAACAGCAAAAGCCACCAGGGGGGGGGTATGTTTATTAAGAAAAAGAAAGGAAAGGTCAGCCAGACGAAGGTCGGCTTGCTATTCCAAACAAAAAGGGAAGGGGAAGGAAAGAAAAATAGGAAAAGAAAAGGGGAAGAAAGAAGGAGAAAAGGGGAAGAAAGGAAAAATAAGAAAAGAAACGGGAAGAAAAGGAGAAGAAGAAAGCAAAGGAAAGGGAAAGGAGAAGAAATGAAAAGAAAAGGAAAAGAAGAAAGAGAAAGAAGAGAAGAAAAGGAAAAGAAGAAAGAAAAAGAAGAGAAGAAAAGGAAAAGAAGAAAGAAAAAGAAGAAAAGAAAAGGAAAAGAAAAACTGAACTAAAACACAAAACTAAAACTGAAAAGTCACACACACAGTCACACAATCACAAGGCGTTGACAAGGTTCGAAGGAGGAGCGCTGTGGTGACTGCCCGCTGGGCCGAGAGAGAAACACAGGGCTCACAGGGAGCCCAGGAGACCCGTGTTACGCAGAAAGCGGAGCACCGCTTTTGTGACTCTCCACTGGTTAGCTCGCTGCACAGGGCCAAGGAGTGTTGCGAGAGAAACGGCTGTCCGTCCGTCCGTGCACCCAAGCTCTGAGAGATGTTGCCAGAGCACGGCCCGATGATGGTGGTGACGCTGACAGTGGAGGAGCTGATGAGAAATATCGTCTTCTACACCGCAGCAGGGGCAAGTGGGAGATGAGACGCGGCCCATTTTGAACAGGAGTGAACGGGTGAGGGCAACGTTCAGCCGGAGAAGATGTAGAAGGGTCTCCTCCTGGCGGGTACAGCGGCAGCCGATGACAAACTCCAGTGAGGGGTCGATGGACTGCAGGAACGCATTAGGTCGGATAGCGTCTACAAGAAACGGCGGGTGCCGTCGCCGCAGAGACGCCGTATAAGCAGGCGGCACGCAGACAACGGGAGCGGTAGTAGGGGCACCGGCGATGGCCGCATCAAGCGCGGCGCGTCTCGCAGCCGCGTCAGCACATGTGTTTCCGTGTAGCCCTGTATGCCCGGGTACCCACTGAAGGCAGATACGGTGGCCGACCGATGAGAGTTGGGCGTACTCCTGAAGTACCATGGTACGCAGATCGCTCACGACACTCGGGTGGTATGTGGACAGGAGCGCCAAAGACGCCTTGCTGTCTGTGAGGACGACACACGCATCAGGCACAGATTCAGCGATATACCGCAGAGCAGCCAGCAGTCCGAGCAGCTCCGCATCCGTGGAGGACACTGTGTAGGGAAGTCGGAGGGCGAGGTCACGGTTTTCCTGCGAGACGTAGTAGGCCGCTGCAGATGACTCATTCGCTACCGATCCATCAGTATAGATGGCGCGGCTCAGAGGATAGGCCGAACTGAGATGCTCGAGCGCGAGCTGGCGGGCTACTGTCACAGGCACATCGTTCTTCCTCTGGAGGCCGGGAATAGTGGAACAGGTCTCGGGTCTTGCAAGCGTCCACATCGCAGGGGCGTGCAAGGGCAGGGAGAACTGAGCAGGGACGGACCCTTTGAGGCGACCGAGAGCACGACCGAAGTCAGAGGCTGGGCAGTCTTCGTCGACGTGGCGAAGGTAGTGGAGAGGGTGCCGAGTAAGGTACCGTGCGAGAACACTGAGGGTTGCCCCGTCCCGCAGGACATCGATCGACGGTTCACGTGCCTCGGCTAGGACAGAGTATGTCTCGGTGGTCGAAGGGACTCCCAAGCAGACGCGGAGGCTCCTGGCTTGGCTAAAGAGGAGATGTCGATTTCTGCTTCGGCTGATACCGTGCAGGATGGGAAGGCTATACCGGAGAGAACCCAGCACGAGGGATTGGTGGACACAGCGGAGGTCAGAGAAGGATGGGCCCCATCGCAAACCAGCGAGGCAACGAAAAACCGCCACGTAACTGTTGATCTTGGTTGTAAGAGCCTTAATGTGGCGAGACCAGGAAAGGTCACGGTCGAGTACCACGCCCAGGTACTTGCAGTACGGGACAAATGGCAGTGGTGAACCTTCAATGACGAGCGGGAACCTCGTGAATGATCGACGAGTGAACACCATGGCCACAGTCTTGCTGGGTGAAACGGTGAGACCGCGGTCGGCGAGAAACGCGACGATAATATCTAAGCCTCCCTGCAGTCGATGCTGAATGGTGTCGCGGCGAGCGGCAGATGTCCATAAGCAGATGTCGTCGGCATATAGCGTGAGGCGCGTGTGGTGGGGCAGCAGGGCAGGAAGAGAGGCCATGATGACATTGAAGAGCAGGGGGCTGAGCACACTTCCTTGAGGAACGCCTCGGCTCACAGGGTGGGGGTCAGTGTCCCCCTCAGTGGTCCGAACAAACAAAAAGCGGTCGCTCAGGAAGTCCTGGATCCAAAGAAGGGGAGCGCCTCCGATACCACTTTCTTGCAGTGTCGCGATGGTGGCGCTATGAAAAACGCTATCGTACGCTTTCGTTACGTCCAGGAAGACGGCACCAGTCATGCGATCTTCAGCTCTTGCCTGCTGCGTCTCAGTCACTGGGTCGATAACATTATCTATCGCCGACCGACCCTGCCGAAAGCCTTGCATTACTTCGGGGAAGAATCGCACGGTCTCGAGGTACCAACTCAGGCGGCGGAACACCATGCGTTCCAACGTCTTGCCCACGTAGCTAGTAAGGGCAATCGGACGGAAGGAGTCAATGTTGCGGGGTGATTGGCCAGGCTTGAGAAGGGGAACGACGATAGCGGTCTTCCAGACTTGAGGGACGTGGCCCCTTTGCCAGCTGGCGTTGAGCATCCGCAGGAGGCAAGCACGACCTGAATCCGGAAGGTTCCGAAGCGCTTTATAGGTAACTCGGTCCGGCCCGCGGGATGTGTGCTGAGGGGAGTCCCGCAGCGCAGAGTCCATCTCCAGAAACGAGAACGGAAGATCCAGAGCCGGCTCCGCGGACGACGCCAAAGCAACTGGAATGCCGCGGGCCGATAGTTGGTCGGCTGAGGGATCGGCTGCGAGGCGAGCGCAATATTCCGTAGCAATATCCAGCTCCGTGCGTGCGGTGGCTAGGGACAGGGCACGGAATGGGTGCAGGAGCGTGACACGAGAAGATAGTCCCTTCATTACGTTCCAGATCCGGGTCATGGGGGTGCGGGGGGAGAGAGAGGACGCAAAACTTCGCCAGCGGTCCCGCGCAAGCTTGCGTAAATGGCGCTGGACGGCCTTCTGGATTCGACGCGCGTCTTGCTGGTGTGCAGGGAGTTGGGTTCGACGGGCTCGTCTCTCAGCACGGCGACGTAGGGCACGGAGTCTAGCGTATTCGCTGTCCACCGCAGAGAACTGCGCAGGTATACGGAAAGCCGTCGTAGCCGCCTGTACAGCGTTGGTCACGGTGTCCCGGAAAATGCGCTCGTCTTCCAGCGTGCCGTTCAGAGGGACCGAGTCGATGGCCGCCTTGTACTTCTGCCAGTCCGTTCGCCTGACAGGATGGGACGTGGCGAGTTGACGAATGCCCCTGACGCCGATCAAAACGGGGAGATGGTCGCTACCGAGTGTGTCAGCATCCACGCACCAGACCAGCCGCCGCGCTAAGCACGCTGAGGTGACAGTGAGGTCCAGGCACGACGAGAGGAACGCACCGTAGAGAAACGTGGGTGAGCCGTCGTTGAGGACACAGAGACTGTGGTCTGCAAAGAAGCTTGCGAGCCCCTCTCCTCTTGCATCGGTGTGGGTACTACCCCAGATGGCATTATGCGCGTTGAAATCGCCGCATAGCACGTAAGGCGGGGGAAGGCTGGCGAGGAGCGCAGCCAGATCATCGACATTGTAGTTGACTGCCGGCGGGAGGTATAGAGATATTAATGTGACATCCAGGGAGCCCAGGCGGACTGAACAGCAGACGTACTCGCCGAAACCTTGCGCCTGCACGTCGCGCTGAATGGCCGGAGTGTCAGAACGAACGAAAATGGCAGCGCGGCTTCGTGCACCATGGGGCTCCGAAAGGTGAGTAACATAGTTAGACAGTCGAAAGTCAGGCGAGAGTCCACATTCTGCGATACACATGACAGGGAGTTTATGACGCCATGCAAACTGGCGGAAGTCCGATATCTTCGACCGTAGCCCTCTGGAATTCCACTGGAAGATGGCCGTGGTTTCATAGCGCACTGACGTCGAGTGGTGCATCCAATTATCCATTATGGGTGGCAGGGGCACGAAGGCAACTGTTGAGCAAAGGCTCTAGAGCAAGCAGCACTTGGACTGCTGACAGACCAGCAGACGCAGGAAACTGGTGAACGATGGCGCGCAGCGCAGCGAAGAGCATGGGGAGGATAGCGTCAAAGTGGGTGTCCTGTCCCTTGGGCAGCTGGGAGGAGCCTGCTACAGAAGGCCCAGATACTTGGGGTCGGTCGGCATCGGACGTGCGAGGGCCAGGTACTGTAGGAGGTGGAGGCGCTGTTGACTTGACAACTGGAGCGTAGGCCTTGTGAGACCGGGGTGCTTGGTTTGTTTCTCGTAAGGGTTGTTCACTCCTCAGAACGCTTGAGAAGACTCGGGAAGGCTCGGGAAGTGGTCCGCAGAACCAGAGGACGGTCGCTTGTCTGGCGGCGCAGAGCTGGCCTTCCCATTCAGGACCCGTCGACGATGGGCAGCAGCAGCCTTGACAACTTTACACGCCCGAAAGGTCGCAGTATGTGGTCCGGCACAATTGGCACACTTCGGCTCGCGCCGAGCAGTGCACTCTTTATAGTCATGTGGACCAGAGCACACTTTACATCTTTGTGGCCCACGACAGGCCTTTGCATAGTGACCGTGCTTTTGACAGTTGAAGCACTGAACAGGAGGGTCAATGTACTCCGAAACGCGGTAATACGTGAACCCAAGGGGAATCTCTGCAGGGAGCATAAGACCCGGCTGGAAAGTCAAGAGGACGCTGGACTTCGTGATTGCGGTGGCAGATCCGTCGCTTTCACGGGAGAAGGCCATTTCTCTTTTAACGGCGGTGACTCCACGGGGTTTGAAGAACTCCAATAGCTGGTCCTCGCTGTAATGGCGGGGAACACCCGATATTCTGCCCGTGGTACGAGTGTATGAAGCTAGAATACGGGGTTCGACAGGTACATTCGCGAGCGACTTCAGGCTGAGCAGTCTGCGCGCCGAATGCTCGGAGGAGACATGAAGGATGAGAGTGCCCTGCTTATTGATTCGGTGATTGAGCACTTTCTCCTGAGTTGCTGTTAGGATGTCATGGGCGATAAGATCAGGGTTCACATTCCAGAAGGAATCCGAGTCGCTCTTGCACCTGAAGACTACCGGGATGCCCCCTGGGCGATTCTTTTTGTGGGTGACGACTTGAAATGGCGGCTCACCCTGTTGGTGACCTTGTAGGTCGCCGACGAGCATGCCTTCCGTGCGTAAGGCGCTGTCTGGGCCCTGCAGGTCAGGAGCGCCGTCGAGGCCGAGCATAAGCTCCGTTGTCGATGACCGCGGCCTGTTATCGCTCCCAAGAGCGCTGCTCTGGCACCTGGCAACCGGTGACCGGCTCCGGGCGCCAAGCGGCTGAGCAGACCTCCGGGAGTCGCCGCTGGCGCTTGATGCGCGGCGTCTCCCTCTGCCCACGTCCATCCAACGGGACTGGAATGAGCAGTAGACCAGCAGATTCAGTAATAACAAATCAGAGAGAATCAAATCAGAGAAGAGAGCAGAAAAGGAACACGTCCGTCGGGTTCGAACTTCTTCTTCGCACCAAGTCACCAATTTTCGCTTTCTGTCGTCCATTGCGTACCAAGCGCCGTGCACATAAAATTAATGCTGCAACCTCCAACCGCAGCGCGAACGTTATCCCCGGCATCTGAGCTGACAGCACATTGGAACACTATCTGTGTAGGCATTCCAGAGGGGTGTAGCCTCAGCGCCTTATCATTTACCCTCTCGCTCCTTCAGTCGCTGCGCCGTCAGAAAACACGCTCGTGTGAATACACGGGAACACGCACGTCTCCCCCATTGCCGCAAAGGCGAACCGTACGCTTGGCTATCTACGTCGGAATCTTCGCCTTGCCTCCCCCCAAGTAAAACGCCTTTCCTATCTTACCCTCGTTCGACCACAGTTAGAACCCAAGCAGCACAATGTACTGAAAGTCGAGTGCAATAGGGGTGGACGGTATGTGTCTTATCAATGTTCTTTAGTTTTACGAGTGTGTTCAAGGCCTTCCACCTACCCGTCCACCCCTATTGCACTCGACTTTCAGTACATTGTGCTGCTTGGGAATATGCTGCTGCTATCTGGGACCCCCCTCCGTCACGTACTTATCTAACGAATAGGAAAAGGTCCAAAACCGTGCCGCGCGGTTTATCACTAACAACTACTCTACTACCGCTAGCATTTCCCAGCTAAAGCTTCGCCTTGACCTACCACCTTTATCAACCAGTCGTTACATTTCGAGGCTTCGCCTTTTCCACAAGCTCTATCATTCTGACATTCCTTCGTCTCCCTACACTCTTAAAAATGAACTTCACCGCATAGCACGCTCCTAGCCAACCATTATCTCGAATGATATCGTTATCTGCCCTGATTTGTTGAAAACACGGGGCGTACGCCTTTTCTGTGACAATTATGAACAGCATAAGTGTCACAGAAATGGCGTACGCCCCCGGTTTTCAACAAATCAGGGCAGATAACGATATCATTCGAGATAATGGTTGGCTAGGAGCGTGCTATGAGGTGAAGTTCATTTTGAAGAGTGTACATCACACCAGCTCACTCCATCTCTCCACGCATTGACCACCATCTCAACGTATCACGTTTCCGCTGCAGAACGACGGCGTTTTCTAACTCATTCTTTCCCAAGACATGCGTTGATTGGAATAACATCCCCATCGATGTCATCTCTCACCTTCCCCCCGACCGCTTCCGCAGCTCACTGTCCACATTTGTTTCGTAATAATGTTCATTCTTTACGTCACATATCGGTTACTGCA
This sequence comes from Ornithodoros turicata, assembly GCF_037126465.1. NCBI lineage: Eukaryota > Metazoa > Arthropoda > Arachnida > Ixodida > Argasidae > Ornithodoros > Ornithodoros turicata. The sequence continues at coordinate 40,450,667 of NC_088202.1, read as the reverse complement.
TTAATTCGCACATTTTTCGTTCGTTTGTTCTGATATGTATGTTCGCTTGTTCAGCTATGTTCTGATATGTTGCAGACTATGTACTTTTTATTGCCTAGAGAGACAGAGAGAGAGATACATGATGACGATGATATGGGGATGACTTCCGCTCATTGAGCAGAATGCTACCCCATTGCTATTGGGGGAAAATGAGAGGATGGTGATGCGTATTTGCTATTGTATGCATGCTTTTTCCGTTGCCACCTTTGCCACCTCCAAACGCTCAATGCACCGAAAAAAAGTTGGTGGTTTTGAGCGTTTGGTGGAAATGAGCAGGAGGGGAGAAGCTGCTCATAAGCACCAAACGTACAGAACATCCGAATGCTCATATGCTCCGAAAGGCGGGCGATCACAAAGGCCGGGTCTTCCTCTCCTGCATTTGGAACAAGGTCATAGGGTGAGAAAGGTGGAATGAATGGCAACTACCAAGGCCACTTAATGTGTCAGTTTGAAGTTTTATGTAACAGCTTGGTCCTGCTTGTATGTAGCCAGAACGAATAACGCCTTCTCGTTTGTGGATTTCAATTTGAGCTTTATTTTCATAGATATGGAGGCAGCCTTGGACAACAGACTTGATTCTAGCTCCAAAGGCACTTGACTCCCAGGGCTGTAGAAACAAAGAGCGTTGTCCCCCCCGAACATATGTCCGGGCTCACTTACAATGCAGAAGCTGGAATACGATATTTATATAGGGTTTATATTATGCACAGTACATAGGCCTGCAGTGAACATTTGCGCAAAACCCTTCTTTCGAGCCTTGTTCTTCGCAAGTTGGTTAGTCAATGCGTCATAGTCTAGAGATATGATAATCATGTTTTCGGTTGACTATAACGAACTCAGAAAGCATGACATCTCTTATGGTTGAGCGCAGGATATTCTTGATCGGTCAGTTTCATTGTGCTGAGGCTTCTTTCAGCATGAGCGACAGTAGCTGGTGTCAGAAAATAGAATCCTGACGCATATGCAATGATTCAGATATATCTCCTGGAGGCTTTCTTATATGTGTACGTTAAAAATTGTGTGGCGCTTCTTTGTTTGGCGTCCTCTCTTTTTCTCAATGACACAAAACGATATTCCATTATAAGTTCTCTGGCATCGATGTCTACCATTTTTACTTCAAAATTTTTGCTGCGATTCTCCAGTTCAAGTTCCCATTGACACCGCCACAAGTTGGTAGCGTTTTACAGGAATCCAAACAACTTTTACCACTCCACGAGTTGGTCGACAAAACAGAGGATATGGCCTGATCAGTGAGAATAAAAAAGAACTGAGATTTGAATTTTGGTTCTGCAGAAAGACGACTCTTACTTTATTTTTAATTTCTTTCACTTTTAGGGGAAGGTAGCAGACATTGCAGAACTGCTTCCTAATCTTGTCGCGTTTGTACTCTGCAAAATAAAGAGAGGGACAGAAAGAACAGACGCAATTTGTACAATACAAGCAGTGCAGCAAATGGAACCGCTTTTATGTTCCTCATTAAATGGTGTGCAGCATTTACTGTTCATTAAGATTAATGTTAATTAAAAAAAGCATGTCTTCCAATTTCGAACAAATGAGAAGTGCGAATGATAGCACTTGATTGGCTATGATCCGGTTTATCAGATGTCCACAACGACGCTCCTGTATTTTTGGGCGCACGGAATCGCGCGGGACCATCTCTTCCGCCACGCAACCAGGGACCAATTTTTCCGGGACGAACTTTTCCGGGACTATTTTTTTCCGGAACTTCACCCAAAATGATATACACATTCTCGCTCCTATCTATTACACATTCTCGCTCCTATCTATTCTATCTTCGGTCTGGAAGATGACTGACTTGGTTCTTTGGATGATTGGTTTTCAACTCATTTCTGTTTGCCCACCGTTGTAGGCATTCAAGAACAACATTACTTCCTCTTAGAAGTAGAACTCGGAAATTTACGTGCCAAAACCATGAAAATAAACAGGTATTTAGACCCGAAAAAAACACCTAAACAGGCAAGAACATACAAAAACAGACACTGATGAAAGATGAAAGTCACTGAAAAGGTTAGCTAGCTGGAAGCCTTATGGAAGCTTATTTTTATCTTTATAAACGAAGTTTATGAAGTTCGAATTTGACTGAATGTGTGGGTTTGAATGGGATTATCGTGAGTCAATGGGTGCTTGAACGTGACAAACACGTCCGCCGTAGTGTCCGCCCATTTTGTCGAACGCCGTTTGGTCGAATGACGTTTGATCGAATGCCGCTTGGTCGAAAACCGTTTGATCGAAAGCCGGTTGATCGACGCCGTTTGTTCGAAAGACATTTGTTCGAAGGGGTCAAAACTGCATGCACTGTGTCATCCGCACCTCTTTTTCTGTAACTTTTGACTCGAGCATACGGAGCGGCAATCAGTGTACTCTGCTTTTTTTCACCTTTATTATTATTATTTTCTTCTTCTTTTTTTTTTTTACAGGGAGACCACTGGTTACTTGCAGACGTTTGTAATTTACTAACCAGTTGGACACATGTTGAAGAAAGTTGCCCCAGGTTGGGAGCTTTATAAACGAAGTTTATGAAGTTCGAATTTGACTGAATGTGTGGGTTTGAATGGGGTGGGGTGGGGGATATACGTTTATTTCGGAAAGGTCAGCCTGAACGAAGGTAGGCTTGCTATTCCTAAATCAAAATATATCACAAAGATGAAGTAAAAACAAATATAAGATAATGAGGGTGGCGTGATGTGTAGATGACATGAAAGGTCAACTCATAATTTTGTTCATGAGGTCTGTCGTATGGAGAAAGTCGAGGAAACCTCGAGTGACGCACCACTGATGGGAGTGTCGGACAGGGCCAAGTAATAAAGGAAGGTCTATGTGTGTGTGTCCCAGAGCAGTCAGGAGTGCTTTGAGGGTGTTGCGTGCAGTGTCGTAACGTCTGCAGTGCAGTAGTAGATGCGCTGTGCCTGCTTCCACCCTGCACGTTGCGCATGCTGAAGAGTTCAGTTGGCCCATCTTGTATAGCAGTGACGGTGTTCGGGCTACGTTTAACCGTAAACGGTGTACGATAGTTTCTTCCCTTCGGGTGAGCCGCAGAGTGGTCGTGTATTCCATCTTCGGGTCGATGGAGTGTAGGAGCGTGTTTTCAGGCACAGCATTTTCTATGAAGTGTAGTGTGTTGCGGGCGCAGAGCCGCCTCACCTGAATTCTGCTGGCGGACGACGACATCGGTACTGATGCAATTAGCTCACCTTCATCATGAGCGCGACGCGCAGCGTCATCAGCATATGCGTTCCCGTGCAGGCCAATATGGCCTGGCACCAGAGGTGGGGAAATTACTTTTATTTTGTAATGAATTACCATTACCCATTACTTGTATATAAAACTAATGCATTACATTACTCATTACTTTTTATATTAGTAATGCATTAGTAATTCCATTACTTTAACGAAGTAATTGCATTACTCTGGCATTACATTTACGTTTTAGGGCATAAGCCTCAAAGGTGCTATGCATAAGTTTTTTCCTAGCCACTAGCCACTCGAGTGTCCCCAAATCGGTGCCACTAAATCCCCGCAGAAGCGAGTTTGATAGGCAAAAGCTATAGATAAGATTTATGGCAGATGATGCCTTTTCTAGCATTATGGAGCTGGCGGATGAGGCCCAGCTATATACAGTTCTGTCCTGGCAGAAAAACTACCTCTGACAGCACAAGAGAAGTTAACACGGAACCACACCAAAACAGTGAATCCCTACGGCAATTGTTACGTATTACCCTCATAGAGGCTATGTTTCTATTTCATTGATTTTCCTTTACTCCAAATGCGCACAAGAGAAAATCATGTAGGCACTTGTGACACACACCGCCGACTGTTGAACTCTTGCAGAATTCCCTAGGCTGCGCCTTTCTCTTTCCTTGTTGCCTTGTGCTCATTGTTAAAGGGGGGTTGAAGAAAACCTGGATGTTCCCAATTTTCATGTGGCGCAATGAACATTCGACAAAAGTAATGAGTAATGCCACCCTGCATTACTCAGTCGAAATGTAATGCATTGCCATTACTCATTACTAGCTGGCAAAACGTAATTCATTACCATTACTCATTACTCAAAAGTAATGCATTACCGGTAATGCATTACTCCCCACCTCTGCCTGGCACCCACTGGAACCAGACACTGTGGCCTGAGGCGAGTAATTCATTGTAGCGCTTTGCGATCCTTGTGCAGATGTCGTTAATCGTATTAGCACAGTATGAGGCTATCATCTGTAATGCTGACCTGCTGTCAGTGAGAATGGTCCAATTGTCCGCTGATGACCGCGATATGTATGACAATGCTGCGTAGATGGCGTAGAGGTCTGCCTCTGTGGAAGATGTTCGAGCGATTCCGAAACTTAGCTGAAATTATATTCAAGAGTGCTACAGAAACACAGTCGCGAAGTTTCAACCAGAACAACGAAGTGGTTTTCGAGAAATTTGAAGGAATATGCCGTGACAGCAGACGACGGAAGTCGCAGCTGGATTCAACTCCCTCTCATGCAACGTCACATGCGACGTGGTTATGGTATTTATGGTGGCAGGTCGCCCATTGGGCGACCGAAGCGCAATGCACAATACAGTCGGAGGTGTATGCGCTTTGCGCTTGGAAGTTGTCACGCGCGACGTCGTAATGTCTGGTAGCAAATTTAGCGATAGTGACGGGTCCCTGTCACTAAGCGGTGAAGATGAGCTCATCGGCGCCGATCGATTGAAGAACCGGGGACGTCGACGAACCTTTAGCTACTGACCCTTTGCCACAACAACGTGGTTAGCCAGTGAAAGTAGTGGATGATCCGGAATCGAATGACGGGTAAGACTCATCCATAAAAGCGCACTTTTAGCGTATATATGTTCCGCCTGATCGTGACACCATTTTAAATTGTACAAACATTGCAGGTGTGTGTGTAGCCACTGCTCGCCAATACCAGCATGTGTTGTGAGCACAATCCGGAACCTGTTTCGATCCGTCACGTACACATGGTGTTGTATTCTCCTGAAAGGTGTTGTAAGGTTTGTTTTTGTTGCGCAGCTTTTTATTTGCATATAAAAATGTGTGTTTCATGGTACGTTATGCAAAATTTCAGATTTGGGCATTTCGTCATATGTATCAGAACTTGGATAGACTGCTGAAGAAAGCTGCTCTCTCTATCCATTCCCGCAAGCGGCAGGAGGTTGTCAACGTGATAAGTGAAGGCTTTCCATTCATGTCATTACACCTGGAGCAAATGACAAAATCAAGGATAAGCTGATCTACGTCAACGTCTTCAATTACCCCTGGCCTATGAAAAAAAGAGCCCTTTTCAGGACCATCCAACATATCGGCATCAAAGACTGCATCGAATAAGCCCTTATCATCATTGATGATTATAATATTTCATATCAAAAATGCCTAGACGTGAATTACGAATGTGCAAGATGGAACAGCCGTATTTTTGCTAATGTTATGGCGGTGTGTTCATGAGCCCATACTGGCTCACATTTTGATTGTGTCAGGGGTTGCACACTAAGACCTCCAGCACGTTGAATATAAAAGATTTGGAAATGTTTAAAAACTTTCAAAAATATCAAAAATACCTAGACGCCCATGACAAATCTGTAAGATGGAACAGCGGTTTGCAACCTGTTTACATGTCGTCAGTCTTATTTTTGCTCATCCTACACCGGTGTGTTCATGAGCCCATACTGGCTCAGATTTTGATTGTGTCAGGGGTTGCACACTAAGATGTCCAGCACGTTGAATATAAAAGATGTGGAAATGTTTAAAAACTTTCAAAAATATCAAAAATACCTAGACGTCCATGACAAATTTGTAAGATGGAACAGCGGTTTGCAACATGTTTACATGTCGTCTGGTTTATTGTTGCTCATGTTACACTGGTGTGTTCATGAGCCCATACTGGCTCAGATTTTGATTGTGTCAGGGGTTGCACACTAAGAGGTCCAGCACGTTGAATATAAAAGATGTGGAAATGTTTAAAAAGTGTGAAAAATACCTAGACGTGCATGACAAATTTGTAAGATGGAACAGCGGTTTGCAACTTGTCGACATGTCGTCAGTCTTATTTTTGCTCATGCTACACCGGTGTGTTCATGAGCCCATACTGGCTCAGATTTTGATTGTGTCAGGGGTTGCACACTAAGATGTCCAGCACGTTGAATATAAAAGATGTGGAAATGTTTAAAAACTTTCAAAAATATCAAAAATACCTAGACGTCCATGACAAATTTGTAAGATGGAACAGCGGTTTGCAACATGTTTACATGTCGTCTAGCTTATTGTTGCTCATGTTACACCGGTGTGTTCATGAGCCCATACTGGCTCAGATTTTGATTGTGTCAGGGGTTGCACACTAAGATGTCCAGCACGTTGAATATAAAAGATGTGGAAATGTTTAAAAACTTTCAAAAATATCAAAAATACCTAGACGTCCATGACAAATTTGTAAGATGGAACAGCGGTTTGCAACATATTTACATGTCGTCTGGTTTATTGTTGCTCATGTTACACCGGTGTGTTCATGAGCCCATACTGGCTCAGATTTTGATTGTGTCAGGGGTTGCACACTAAGAGGTCCAGCACGTTGAATATAAAAGATGTGGAAATGTTTAAAAAGTATGAAAAATACCTAGACATGCATGACAATTTTGTAAGATGGAACAGCGGTTTGCAACTTGTCGACATGTCGTCAGTCTTATTTTTGCTCATGCTACACCGGTGTGTTCATGAGCCCATACTGGCTCAGATTTTGATTGTGTCAGGGGTTGCACACTAAGATGTCCAGCACGTTGAATATAAAAGATGTGGAAATGTTTAAAAACTTTCAAAAATATCAAAAATACCTAGACGTCCATGACAAATTTGTAAGATGGAACAGCGGTTTGCAACATGTTTACATGTCGTCAGTCTTAGTTTTGCTCATGCTACACCAGTGTGTTCATGAGCCCATAATGGCTCAGATTTTGATTGTGTCAGGGGTTGCACACTAAGATGTCCAGCACGTTGAATATAAAAGATGTGGAAATGTTTACAAACTTTCAAAAATATCAAAAATACCTAGACATCCATGACAAATTTGTAAGATGGAACAGCGGTTTGCAACATGTTTACATGTCGTCTAGCTTATTGTTGCTCATGTTACACCGGTGTGTTCATGAGCCCATACTGGCTCAGATTTTGATTGTGTCAGGGGTTGCACACTAAGATGTCCAGCACGTTGAATATAAAAGATTTGGAAATGTTTAAAAACTTTCAAAAATACCTAGATGTCCATGACAAATTTGTAAGATGGAACAGCGGTTTGCAACATGTTTACATGTCGTCTGGCTTATTGTGGCTGATGTTACACCGGTGTGTTCATGAGCCCATACTGGTTCAGATTTTGATTGTGTCAGGGGTTGCACACTAGGATGTCCAGCACGTTGAATATGAAAGATGTGTAAATGTTTAAAAAATATGAAAAATACCTAGACGTGCATGACAAATTTGTAAGATAGAACAGCGGTTTGCAACTTGTCGACATGTCGTCAGTCTTATTTTTGCTCATGTTGCACCGGTGTGTTCATGAGCCCATACTGGCTCACATTTTGATTCGATATCAGGGGTTGCAGACTAACATGTCCAGCACGTCGAATATAAAGGTTGCGGAAGTTGAGTGTTTATGTAGTCATCTTTTATTGTCCCTTATTATAATGTACGTCCACAGCACTGACCAATTGTGTTAAAATTGGGTTGTTGGTATCGGGTAGTCATAATGATGTTCAAGCAGCAAGCTCTGAGCAACCTGTCGTCCTGTCCTGTCAACAAGGTTGTCTTGTCTTTTGCTGCTTGAACATCATATAATCACAACACTGACTTGTGGATATAACTTACATATTTATATTATGCAATACTTTTCTCACATCAGCAATGTGCTGGGAAAAATTAAATAGAGCTGTGAAGCCTGCGAATTGGAGTTGCTATATTTGTGACCCATTAATAGGTGTTGATTCTGGAACAGGAAGGAGTGCCACTCTCATCAGTTAATGTCAGCTACTGAAGGGATACAAGACGACATTATTGAGCATAGTTTGGCGGTATACTGCTCCGGTAGGGATAATACCTTAGAGAGGCTATATGCAAAACAAACTGATGTAGCCTGCTGGATCAAGCACTTCCTTCTCGCAATACTACCGAGGTACGCGGGACTGCCGTTTCGTGCGGTGCCGACAATTTCTGTACACATCACTTTTGGCCATTAGCAACAAAGTAATACCTACATTTCAATACTGCGCGTATCCAGTTCTTTGGACACCATTGCCGCTAACAGTTGACTGCGTGACGGTCGACATCTTTTAGTTTGAGCTGCGTCCGGCGCCGTCCCGTACATATCGTGCTCGCAGAACGTCTCTTACCTCATATGCATCGTGAACGAAACGTGCGGAGTACGCGCACGCGTGTGACAATCAGACCTTTTGTTGAAGATGCTTCGAGTATGTGACTCCCAACAGATGCTTTTCTATATCCACTTTCGTCACATTGTCGTCGACAAAAGAGTTGTTATACACCCGGGTTACGTTTCCACCACTTCCATACGGAATATTCTTTTCGCAGGTAAGACGACCTAGAAGTGCTCAAAATACCGAACGATACGAGACAAGTTAGTAAATAAGCGTCAACTGCCTTTATTAGGTGGAGTCATCCACGTAAACTCCCGCTTGAAATGAAGATGCGAGACGTATTGACATTGTTGTTCGGCCACATTTTACAATACGCGTCTTTCGTTTGACCAGACCACACGCAGCAAATTTATTGCCACTCGCCGTGATCCTCGAACACCTTTTGGAAGTCGTCTGCTCTCACCGCTGCAAAAAGGCGCGAGAGCAGACGATTTGTTCATCCGATAAGCGGTCTGCCATCGTAGCGGATATCGCTGTTGCCAACAGAAATCGCAATGTGCTGGCGCTGTTCTTATCAACTTAATTCGTTTATTTAATAACCGTGACGATTCTGGACGAGCGAATTCACAGTATTACGTTTTCAGCAATGAGGAATCGAATGGTACGCTTTGTGGATGGGCAAGGGTGTACGAGACCGTCCCTTTAAGTCCTTGCTGGATGTTACAACTCGGCACGTAGAATGCGGCCGTTGAACTGCCTGGTACCACAGATCCGTCAGTGTACACTTCCCTTCGTTGGTGGTGCGCAGTGTCTAAATGTTCCAGCGCAAGTTGGCGCGCGGTGATAGGGGGCACGTTACTCTTCTTTGCTAGGCCAGGGATGCCCGTGTGGACTCTAGGAGTACAAAGGGTCCACATAGGTGGAGCATATGAGAAATATGCAGTGGACGATGGTACGCAACTTTTTAGACGAGAGACTGCAGCTCCGAACGTACACGAGGGGCAGTTCGACTCGATAGACTGGAGGTAATGTGATTGGTGTCGGGTGAGAAATCGCGTGTAGGTACGGAGTGTCTCTCTGTCTCGCAGGACATGCGCCGGTGGTTCCTTCGCCTCAGCTAAGACGGAGTATGTCTCAGTGGTCCTAGGAACTCCTAGGCATACTCGGAGACTACGTGCTTGGATCCGTAGGAGTTCCATCTCTCCGTTTCTACTGAGGCCGTGTAGTGCCGGCAAGCTGTACCTTAGGGTTCCTATTATGAGGGAGCAGTGTAGCTGACGCAGGTCAGCACACGCCAACCCCCAGGATGCTCCAGCGACGCGTCGTAGCACGTTGGTATAGTTGTTGGTTTTGGTCAAAATTGACTTGAGGTGTTTCGACCATGTCAACCCTCTGTCTATGATGATGCCCAAGTATTTATAATGCAGGACAAACTTCAGCGGTAGACCCCCAACATGTAAAGGGTACTTGCTAAAAGAGCGGCGCATAAAAGTCATGGCTACCGTTTTGCTTGGTGAGATCGAGAGTCCGCGGTCGGCGAGGTAGGATACAATAGTGTCTAGAGCGGTCTGTAGACGTTGTTGGATCGTATCGCGGCGGAAAGCTGAGGACCAGATGCATACGTCGCATATATGCGTCAGCATATATTGTTATGTGGATGTGTTCACGTAGCTGTAAGGGGAGTGAAGCCATAATGATGTTGAAGAGCAGTGGACTGAGTACGCTTCCTTGTGGAACGCCATGGTGAACGGGATATGTGGTCGTATCTCCCTCTGAAGTGCGCACAAATAGGAACCTATCAGAGAGGAAATCTTGGATCCATGATAGCGGCTGGCCCCCTATCCCAGCCTCTTGGAGTGTGGCGACGATGACGCTGTGCAGCACGCTGTCGTACGCCTTCATCACGTCGAGGAAGACACCAGCTGTTAGCTGTCCTTCAGTCCGAACTTGCTGGACGCTGGAGACAATGTCTATGACATTATCTATCGCCGATCTTCCTTGGCGAAATCCTGCCATGACTTCTGGGAAATAGGCCCTGTTTTCAAAATACCAGTTTAAGCGTGAGTGGATCATGCGCTCCATGATTTTGCCTATGCAGCTGGTAAGGGCTACTAGGCGAAACGAGTCGAGGTTTTGCGGCGACGTTCCTGGTTTTAAGATGGGAATTACCATGGCGGTTTTCCATGGACTCGGAACAGTTTTCGTGCACCAAGATTGGTTGATTATATTGAGGAGTGTTTGTCGTCCACTTATTGGAAGGTTTTGAATGGCTTTATATGTGACCTGATCAGCGCCAGGGGAGGTGTGCATTCCGGAGTGTTGTACTGCAGAGTCAAGCTCTTTGATCGAGAAGGGAATGTCTACAGACGGTTCATCCGATGACTCTAGTACGATGGGAATGTCTTTTGCAGCTGTCAGTATGTGATTAGGAGTTGCAGTTAGGCGAGCACAGTACGCCTCTGCGATCTGTAGCTCTGTGCGTCCCGCAGCTAACGATAGCGATCGGAATGGCTGCCTCTGAATCACAGGTGCAGAGAGGCCTTTGAGCACGGACCAAATCCGAGAGAGGGGTGCGCGGGAAGAGAGGGACGATGCAAAGTTCCTCCAATGGTCGCGTGCAAGCTTGCATAAATGTCTATGGACTACCTTTTGTATTCGTTTGGCTTCTGTCCAGTGAATTGGAAGGCCGGAGCGGCGGGCTCGGCGCTCGGAGCGGCGGTGGATGGCACGAAGCTTCTCGTATTCTGCGTCTACAGCTGTGAACTTCTCCAGGACGCGGAAAACCTTCGTACCGCTTTGGGTAGCTCTGGCTACAGTATGGGAGAACGCCTCCTCGCTTGCGAGTGTAGATGCCGCAACAGCGTTCTCGACCGCGTCACAAAATACATGCCAGTCCGTCCTTTTGGCGTAATGAACGGAACGATGCCGATGCGCTCCACAAATGCTGATCAGTACAGGTAGATGGTCACTTCCTAGTGAGTCTACATCAACATGCCACCGGAAGCGGCGTGCAATTGATGCGCGTGAAGCGGCAATGTAAGGTCCAAGCAAGACGAGAGGAGGCTGGTCCTGATAAACGTTGGCGAGTCATCGTTAAGAAGATGAAGCCATATGAGATAGATGAAGGAATATGTCGCCCAATTGCTGTCCCCTCGCATCGCATCTTCTACTGCCCCAGATGGTGTTGTGGGCGTTGGATTTTTTTTTATTGCGTGTTAGCGCCGCGAAGCAACTGTGGCTATGAGCGGCGTACAGATGTGGACAGACGGAGAGAGGACAGCAGGAAGGAGTGGGGGACAGGGGGATTCGTATGCGTCCTGGACCGACTTCAGGGGAACTGTGCCGACATTCGTCTGGAAAGTCTTCGGAAAACCCAGGGAAAACCTCAGACAGCACAGCGGTAGGATTCGAACCCACCACCTCCCAGTCTACAGCACGACCTTGGTTACCACCAACGAGCGGACGCCTTAGCCCACTCGGCCATGCCGCTGGTGTGTGGGCGTTGAAGTCACCACATAATAAATAGGGTGATGGAATTGTGTCTATATATATTGAGATTGAGACAATTGTGAACACGAGATCCCCTATGCGTACCGTGGCACAGACGTATTCTCCCTCTCCTGAGGCTCGAACATCTCTCTTTATAGCCGGTATGTCAGACCGGAATTCCACACTCTGATACACACATTATGGGAAACTTGTGTCGCCACACGAACTGACGAAAGTCCGATACTTTGGATTGGATGCTTCTAGCATTCCACTGGAAGATCGTTGTGTCTTGGTATCGCACAGTGGTCGAAGTAATGCTTGTGGCCATGATGAGTACGATGAGGCCACCATGGACGTCTAATCCCTGTGGGGATCAGCTATGACCATGGATGTGACAATATTTTCTAGTTTTATGATCGATTGAACTTCCTCGAGGGCGGTACATTCAGGGCACGCATTTACGATGACTTTGAGGGCTGCAAAAAGGAGACGTATAAAGATTACGGTCATGTCTGTATTGCGCGGTCGCTCCAGTGCCTTCCTCTGACCCCCAGAGCGTGGCTGTGATGAGCCACTGCGTCCCTTGTTGCTGTTCTCAGATACAGCATTACTTTGCTTGTTTTGGTGACCTTGCGGTTCCAGCAGAGGAAAGTCACGCTCGGTGAATGGTGGTGGTTGTTCTTTTTCGCTACCAATCATACCCGACGGCTGGATTCCAGTTTTCTCTGGGTTCTTTTGTATATTCCTTTGCCTAGGTTTTCTTTGGCGCTGCTTCGTTCTGACCTTGACTTTTGCCTCTTTGTAGCTGGTGTTGGACCTGGACCTTTCCCTGGTAATGCTGCCTTGCTCCCGGAATTTCGGGCAGTCTCTTGAGGTGGCCAGATGCTTCCCTTTGCAGGTGATGCACAGGGGCTAGGAAGTGAGACAATCAGGAGCCTCGTGATGCGTACCGCAAATTTAACATATTTTCTTACGGGTGCAACATACCGTATCTCATGCAGTTACTGCACTGTGTCGCTCGTGGCAAGTAATTCCTGACTTGCATTGTCAGGAGGTGTAGACTTAGCTGCTTGGGAGGAGTCTGGCTGAGGAAAGTGAGCCTGGCCGCCCCGGCGGCCTTTCGTATTCTTCGCGCTGGGAGAGTGGGCGGATCAGACTTAATTGCTTCCAGTATTTGGTCATCAGACAGTGATGTGTCTACACTCTTAAACCTGTACCTTTTATTGTAAGTTTTAGAAACATGTAACTTCTATATAGACGTAGATTTCGAGATTTCTTATAGGTTACACCACTGTAACGTATATTTAGAGGTTAAAAGCGACAAAAGTCATGTCTTTACAACACGAATAGAAGTTACACCTCGGAAAAAACAAGAACAGCTTGTTGTAACTTATAAATGTACCCTCTACTCTGACACTGTAACTTCGAAGCGAAATCTCCAACGATAATTTCTTCTCGTTTGTTTTCCTTCTGTTTTTTAGCATAATGCCGCGTTTCAGCCTCACATTCGAGGCGACAGTTGCGAATCTACGCTGTTATTTTTTATCTGTTTCAACGTCATTTATACGTCGACTACATGTTATCAATGCTGTATGAACACAGATTATAAGTTCGCAGTCTGGAATACTGATAGTATGTTTCTTTCTAAAGGGTGGAAAACCATTGTCAATGCCGCAACCACCAAGATTTCCGATTTCGCTGCGTAGCCGAGCCTGGTCTAGGTCTATCCATCCGCCGGAAGCTGCCGTTTACGCAATGGTCCAGGGAAAATGGCGGGCGCCCAAACCACGTGATCCCCAGGAGCCACTCACAGCGTCTCCGCTGGCCAGCGCGGGAAAAAAGCTGGGGCCCAGTGCGCATGCGCAGACCGACCTCCTTTCCCAACCTCCTTCCCCTCTCTCCTCGGGTTTTTCGTCTCTCCTCTCGTCCCCCTTATCCCCCCAGCCTCGTCCGTTTGTCTTCGGCGCTTGCTGTCTTGCTGTAGAGCAACGATCATGCTGTCCCAAAGCAGACAATCAAAAAGCGATGCTGTATGACAAATCAACTTTATTTGTCCTCGGAAACTGCCTCGAAAAAGCTACAGTACATATCTTTTTACGTCTTGTAACAGGCTTCACTGGAGCTTTAGGTACTTCGGCATCGAAGGGTAGTTCAAAAGCCAATGCTGGGCTATGTGCGTCGTTGTTGCCGATGGCTGCGGGAGAACTAAAACAAAACAAAAAATATACTGATGATCCGTAACTCTGCACGGAAATCACTGCTATGAAGGCAATCGATCTTGATTTCGTATTTGAACACCAAGGCATTTGTCACGAATGTTCGTAGATCACAGTGAAGGAACGGCGCATGAGGGGCAACTAGCATAACCACACATAATTTGATTAACAGCATATCAGAAACGTACAAGTTACGGCAATGCACTGCACAATGAAACGCCGCTAACGTACCGAGTGACTCGTAAATGTTGTACGTAATGCACTTAACGTGATAAACCTGCATTACTTCCTTCAGTCACAAAAAAGTAATCAAACTTGTCTTACCGTTCACCTGCAGTACGTCGGAAAGAGTGCAGACTTCCTCTCTGACGATTTCTGCGTCCTTTGGAGGTGCAGGGATTCCATCACATGTTCGTCTTCCCGCTGTTGTGATGATGAGGCGGATGTGCCATTCCGTTCTCACATTAGCAGTTCGCCACAATCTAAATCTAAAGCATTCAAAACCCTCAAACTACCCCCTAGCGTCTGCGTGCACAACGGTTGCAGTCCGAGAGAACACGCGTGGCCGAACAGACGTGATTCGTGATTCTCCTCCGTTCGCCTGCTTCGGTCTTCCGTTGAGCGGTTCGCGCGTTCGGATGCTCGCTCCTCAGTCAAATGACTCTCGCCCAATCAGCGCAAAGGAACCTGACGCCAGTTTTTTAGACCAATGAGCATCCAAATATTTATATATATATTGCGCAGCCAATCAGAGATCGTTAGCGTACGGGCGCCGGTGGCGACATTATTTTGGAGGCGGTGCGCGGTGCGTTTCGCTTTAGAGCCGGCGGCTGGTCTATCCACACTGAGAGCGGTTTCCTTGAAACGCTTAACGCTCGTCGTCCGTCCGTTAACAAGTGTAATCTGTTTTAATCAGTGGTTTTCGTCGCGTTTATCATAGTGTAGTCAGGAACAACGGAAAAGCTAGATGTCGCTAGCAAACAAGGATACTTTCGTTGTTCTCAGGGGAAAGTGTAGTGAGTGCGAAGATTGCAAAGAATATATAACCGAAAACGAACGTCACCACCGCAGCCCTAATTCACACACTTCATACACTGGGTAAGTGTACGTTTTGTGCTAGGTACGTGCGTTATTTTGATAGCAAGAGCTCTTAGCGCATGTTTGTTGTGATTACGGCAAGCGTTTTGCGGTCCTGCATATGAACGCCACTTACGCTTGCTACTTTTCTGCTCTTACTTGGTCGCCAAGTCAATACACCGGCGTGCATTTTGCGAGCTGCGGATATATGCATAGAGATATATAATTCGCAGCTTCCTACCTGTTGTATTCTTACGATATTCTAAGACTCAATCGCGGAGTGAACGCCTTCCCGCATTTATGCTGCTTTGTACCTTGTGCTTTGTACGGATTTGAATGGTTCCGTAAATGTTACTCTCATTGCCCAAACTTTTGTTCCCAGGATCCCACATGCAGGTTCACATACCGTCACCAGCGCAATGCAGTACCTCACAAACTCGTCCCAGAGCGCCTCCAACGCTGATAACGCAGTAATGTAGTGTCTCCTGCGTTACTGTACACTCATATTCCTCAAGGTTGTGTGCGTTTTATGTAATACTGTATTGCCATTTGCGCTCGCCTCTGCAACACGAATGTGGAATAATTTTTTTTCTGCTGCAATTCTCCATTTCGTTGGGTCTGTTCAGCTTAGCAAACATAGGTGAGTTGTTTTGACTCGCTGGCTTCCTCGCACTTTTATGCATTGCTTCTCACTTAGAAGATAGTTCTTTTTTCCACATACATGGTAGAGCGACCATGGTTTCTCCTCACATCAGAATCGCACTTGTGCACAATGTGTCACCTCTCGACAGACTTCTGTTTTTGTAATATATATATGTTCAAGATCTCCTTTTCTGCTGGTTCATTTTGGTACCTTGGTGTGTTCTGTAAATGTCTGTCCATATCCCACGCACAGGGTGTTTGTTTTTATTCGCATCACACCAGCGCTCATTTGACAGGTGGGTTATGTTAATTTTCGCAAATTAACCCACCCGTAGTTACAAACATTTCCGACATTTCCTGACGCATGTGTTTGTAACTACGGATCGATTAATTAGCAAAAATTCACATAACCCACCTGCCAAATGAGCGCTACTCTGTCGCGAATAAAAATGAACATCCTGTATAAAAAGCCGCACGTTGGCGTAACCTTTACGGGCAGGTGCTGGGGGGGGGGGGGGGGGGGGGGGAATATAGGTTTATTGTAAAACAAGACAAAAAACACGAAAGAGGGGAAAGGTTAGCCTGGCTCCAGCAGCCGACTTGCTATTCCCGCTTACAAAAAGGAAAAGGGAGAAAAGGAAAAATAAAGAGAAAGAAGAACAAAGAAAGACAAATCGGAAAGAGCGAAAGAAGAGGCGCAGTCACAGGCTCAGCGCGAGCCCTGTGTCGGTAAGGAAGCGTACGAGTTCCCTTCCGACGCGCCACTGAATGGGGCGTTGCAGAGGGCCCAGTAGCGTTGCCAGCGTGACCTCCCTGAGCCCTAGGGCAGCTAGCCGCTCCATCAGAGTGGCACGGGGAGCGGCGAACAGGCGACAGTGGAGGAGTAGGTGGGAAGTGGTGCCCTCGGTAGAGCAGGCTGCACATGTAGGGGTGTCAAGCGTGTTGAGTTGGAAGAGCCGTGTTGGCGTTCGAGCCACGCTTAACCGAAGACGATGGATAACGGACGCCTCCCTCCTCGTGATGTTTGGGGGAGGGACGTATTGCATTTTTGGGTCGACGGAGTGCAGAAATGTATTGGGCGAGATGGCACGTTCTGTGAAATCTTGGACACAGCGAGAGCGCAAGCGACGTATTTGGAGCAGGTAGGCAGACATTGAAAGCGGGATGCTGAGACTCAAGGCAGCCGTGGTATGGGCACGTTTCGCAGCAATGTCGGCACGGGTATTTCCGGGCAACCCGACGTGACTGGGTACCCACTGGAGCCGTACGCTGTGGCCGGAAGCCAAGAGCTCGTTGTATCTGGCGATTACAAGCGTGCGGAGATCGCAAATAGCACTGCAACGGTACGACGCCAAGGTCTCCAATGCTGACTTGCTGTCCGTGAAGATGGACCACGAGTCGGCCTGTGAACCGGATATGGCGTTGAGCGCTTCATAGATGGCTGTCAGTTCCGCTTCGGTGGATGAAGTTTCATGCGGCAGCTTGAAAGCCTGCGTAGTATCGCTGTGAGGTATGTAGAAAGCTGCAGACGACGCGCCGTACACAACCGAGCCATCTGTGAAAATTCCTTTACGCTGACCGTGGACAGAGTTCAAATGGTCAAGAGCAAACTGGCGCGCAGCGAGGACAGGAGTGTCGTTTTTGCGGGACATGTCGGGAATATGCAGGTCCGTCGGAGGCAGCTCGAGGGTCCACAAAGGTGGAGCGTATAGCAGGCGCGATGGAGGGGGCGGAAGAGACTGTGCCAGCCTGCAAACAGCAGCCCCGAAACCTGAGCTTTCATACAGTATGTGAATGTCCCGTAGGTAGTGGGCAGCATGTCGTGTGCGGTACCGCGCACATGCGCGCAGGGTCTCCATGTCGCGTAGGACGTGGGCTGGCGTCTCCTTCGCCTCAGCCAAGACCAGGAAGGTGTCGGTCGTTTTGGGGACACCAAGGCACACTCGAAGGCTTCGCGCCTGGATGTTCAAAAGTTCGCGCTCTGTCGTTGAACTTAGACCGTGCAATACCGGTAAGCTGTAACGCAGGAGCCCTAGGACGAGTGAGGTATGCACCTGGCGAAGGTCAGGGTATGATGGGCCCCAGGACGAACCAGAGATGCGGCGGATGACGTTCACGATGGTAGTCGCCGCGGTAGACAGGGCCTTGACGTGCTTGGACCAGGTCAGCTCCCTATCAATGGTTATGCCCAGGTATTTGTGATGACGTACGAAGGCGAGCTGTTGGCCGTCAACGCGGAGGAGGAATTTGCGGAAGGATCGGCGGGTGAATGCCATGGCAACAGTCTTGCTAGGTGAGATAGAAAGACCACGGTCGGAGAGGTAAGATACGATAGTGTCCAAAGCACCTTGCAAGCGACGCTGGATTACATCCCGACGGGTGGAGGAGGCCCAGATGCAGAGGTCGTCGGCGTATATTGTGATGTTGACATGTTCACTTAGTTGAGCAGATAAAGCGGCCATGATGACGTTGAACAGCAGTGGGCTCAACACACTCCCTTGTGGGACACCTCGCAGAACTCTGTAGTGTGCAGTGTCCCTTTGAGAGGTGCGCACAAACAAGGTGCGATCAACGAGGAAGTCCCGAATCCATGCGAGCGGGCGGCCCCCAATACCAGCCTCTTGGAGCGTCGCAATGACAGTGCTGTGCACCACGCTTTTGTATGCTTTTTTGACGTCAAGGAAGACCGCTGCTGTGAGCTTCCCTTCCGATCGCGCTTGTTGTACACTAGAGACAATGTCGATTACGTTGTCTATCGCCGACCTGCCTTGACGGAAGCCGGCCATGACTTCAGGGAAGAAGTTCCAGGCTTCGAAGAACCAGTTCAAGTGAGAGTGGACCATCCGCTCCATGACTTTCCCTGCGCAGCTTGTAAGTGCGATTGGCCGAAAAGAGTCGATGTTGTGAGGGGACTGGCCAGGTTTAAGGATAGGCACGATCATCGCGGACTTCCACTGCGGCGGGATGGAGCTGGCCTGCCAAGTTTCGTTGAAGAAGCCCAGAAGGAGCTGGCGGCCACAAAGCGGGAGATACCGCAATGCTTTGTAGGTGACTCCGTCAGGACCCGGCGACGTGTGCGCAGGCGAGAGCCCTATAGCAGATTCGAGCTCGGTAAGCGAAAATGGGGCATCCAATGACGGATCTGCGGAGGACTCAAGGGCTACAGGGATGTCAAAGGAAGACGCGAGAGGAGCGGCAGGTGTCGACGTCAGGCGGGCACAGTACTGCTCTGCAACCTCGACTTCAGGGCACCCAGTGGCAAGCGATAGTGAGCGGAAAGGATGCCTTTGGAAAACGGGCGTGGCGAGCCCTTTGAGCACCGACCAAATTCGAGACATGGGTGTTCTTGGAGACAGTGATGTCGCGAAGCTTCTCCAACGGTCGCGTGTCAGCTTGTACAGATGCCTATGAATCACCTTCTGTAGCCGCCTCGCTTCACTTTTGTCGACTGGGAGATGTGTGCGGCGGGCGCGTCGCTCGGCGCGGCGGCGGATAGCGCGCAGCCTCTCATACTCCGCGTCGACGGACGTGAACTTGGCAGGTATGCGGTGGACCTGGGTCGCCTCTGCAACACGAATGTGGAATAATTTTTTTTCTGCTGCAGTTCTCCATTTCGTTGGGTGTGTTCAGCTTAGCAAACATAGGTCAGTTGTTTTGACTCGCTAGCTTCCTCGCACTTTTATGCATTGCTTCTCACTTAGAAGATAGTTCTTTTTTCCACATACATGGTAAAGCGACCATGGTTTCTCCTCACACCAGAATCGCACTTGTGCACAATGTGTCACCTCTCGACAGACTTCTGTTTTTGTAATATACATATGTTCAAGATCTCATTTTCTGGTGGTTCATTGTGGTACCTTGGTGTGTTCTGTAAATGTCTGTCCATATCCCACGCACAGGGTGTTTGTTTTTATTCGCATCACACCAGCGCTCATTTGACAGGTGGGTTATGTTAATTTTCGCAAATTAACCCATCCGTAGTTACAAACATTTCCGACATTTCCTGACGCATGTGTTTGTAACTACGGATCGACTAATTAGCAAAGATTCACATAACCCACCTGCCAAATGAGCGCTACTCTGTTGCGAATAAAAATGAACATCCTGTATAAAAAGCCGCACGTTGGCGTAACCTTTACGGGCAGGTGCTGGATTGAAGGCCGTAACCTCTAATTAGTGGGTTTCCTTGTAACTTTTATAAAAGGTGTCACTCAGAGGGTACCTGGTAGCTTCTGAAATAGAGGGTAAAATATTGCGATTTTTTACCCTTTACTAAAGGGTACGGAGTTAAGAGTGTAAGGACAAGGTCGGCCATGCGCACGATGCAACATACGTATTCGCCCTGTCCGCCCGTAATAATATCCTTCTTGATGGCTGGAATGTCGGACCGAACAAACAACGCGGATCGGCATCCCCCGCCACGGGGACTGGAGGTGAATGTCAGGTAGTTCGATAAACGAAACTCTACCGGAATTCCGCATTCCGATATACACATAATAGGAAACTTGTGTCGCCAGGTGAATTGACGGAAGTCGGACACTTTGGACAAGAGGCTTCTCGCATTCCATTGGAAGACCGTTGTCTCTTGAAAGTGCGTTGTCATTCCGATGTTATGTTCTGGTCGGTGAGGTCGAGGCTGGATGAGTTCAGTTCCTACTCTGATCCGCCAGGAGAATGGGGGCGATGAGGTTTTCAAGGCCTAGGATCGATTGAACATCTGGGAGAACGGTACAGTTAGGGCACGCAGTAACTATGGCCTTAAGTGCCGCGAACAGCAGTTTTAATATGACCGATGCGACGTCACCGCCGCGTGTGCGGTCTAGGGCGGCACGGGATGAAGGGGACGGAGATTGGGTGTTGCTTGGCATGGCTGGTGCAGGATGCTTAGCCGCTGTGCGCTTTGAAGCGGCCGCTCGAGGTTCGCACGGCGGGAGCGGAGGGTAGTCGCTGTCCGCCCACGAGGGATGCTTCTCGGGGGCAGGGCTGTTGGTAGGCGGATGGTGTGAACCCGTTATAGTTGGCGGGGCAGGTGCACGCTTCTTTTTTTGCTTCCTCTTGCGTAAAGCCTTCCTGACTACTTCCAGGGCTTCTTTGTAGCTGCTCGTAGAGCGGGATCGCACCCGGGCTACGCGTCTTTGTTCCCTAAGTTTCGGACAATCTGCCGACGTGGCAACATGACTCCCCTTGCAGTTTATGCAGAGCGGTTCTTCATTGGGGCACTCAGCGTTGTCGTGAGACGTCCCGCACGTTGCGCACGTCCTCTTTCGGGTGCAGCACGCAGCCACATGGCCATATCTAAGGCAGTTGTTGCACTGTACTGCATGGGGTAGGTAGCTTTGAACATGCATCGTGAGGAGGTGAAGGCTGATTTGGTTTGGCGGCTTAGAACCAGGGAAAGTGAGCCGCACAGCTCCCCCATCCTTTCTGATTCGTCGAGCCGCGAGGACCGGAGGTTCAGATTTGATGGCGCCCAGTATTTGCTCGTCCGTAAGCGAGGGGTCAATCCCTGGGAGCACACCGTAGCACGAGTTCGATGGCCGTGGTTCATAGGCGCGCACAGGGACGGAGCAGATTCGCCCCAGTTGTAGCAGTGATGGCTTTGCGGAGGGTGAAACAGCGTCCACTGCGATTATGTTCTTCGAGTAATTGGGGCGGATCTCCCTTATTCGCCCTGGAAACTCGGAGGTGAGGAACTCGGAGATCTTTAGGTGGTTAAGTCGAGCGAGGTTGGAGTTGCGGTCAGTAGGAGTAAACAGTACCGTTGTGCCCTCTAGAGCGGAAGCTCGTGCGGTGTTGCGGCGGGCAGCTTTGCGGGGACGCTTTGTGACCTCCTGGAAGGGCGGCTCATCGTCCGAAGATGGGAGACCGGGACCATCGCACGAGGAGGAAGGAGGAAGACTTCTCTTCCCAAGGAGCACGGTTCCGCAGCTTGCGGATGAGTCGCTGTCAATGTTACTTCCCTCCTCTGTGGAGGATTTGTAGCTGGGGTGCTCAACCCCCTCCATGCTCGGAAGGGGGGAACCGCGTCGCGAATCCCAGTTCGCAGGATTCAGCGAGGCGCCAAGGCGCTGGTGGAAGTGATAACGTCTGGCTTGAGGCTTAAAATTTTCAGCGGGTACCAGCGAAACAGAAGCGGAGCAGAAGAGCCGTGCGTGCGCACAGTTCAGTGTCGTCGTCTTCAACCGGTGCAGGTGCTGGATTGAAGGCCGTAACCTCTAATTAGTGGGTTTCCTTGTAACTTTTATAAAAGGTACTCCTCAGAGGGTACCTGGTAGCTTCTGAAATAGAGGGTAAAATATTACGATCTTTTACCCTTTACTAAAGGGTACCGAGTTAAGAGTGTACTCCCATGATGACCCCATAGCACGAGTTCAATGGACGTGGTA
The DNA here is from genome assembly GCF_037126465.1 of Ornithodoros turicata. Classification (NCBI taxonomy): domain Eukaryota; kingdom Metazoa; phylum Arthropoda; class Arachnida; order Ixodida; family Argasidae; genus Ornithodoros; species Ornithodoros turicata. The sequence goes on along the minus strand of NC_088202.1, from coordinate 40,428,445 downwards.
CGTATGCGCGTACGGCGATTGAGCATATGCGGTGCCCTTGCAGAAGGGGCAACAACTTCGACCGCAATTATGTTCTTGGAGTAGTTTGGTCGTATCTCCTTGATCCTCCCAGGAAGTTCTGAGGTGAGGAACTGGGAAAGCTTAAGGTGGTTTACCTTGGGCAGGTTGGAATTCCGGTCCACAGGGGCGAATATCACCGTATTTCCTTCTAAAGAATTGGTTCGAGAGGAGCCGCGGTTGCGTCCCTTCCGGGCACGTTTCGGAACGTCTTGAAACGGTTGTTCCTCCTCCGAAGACGAAATCATATGGTCACCCGTTCTCACAGGTAATGTCATCCCCGACCTTACTGTGCGAATGCTTGCAGAGGAATCAGTGTCAATTCCACTTGCCTCTTCCGTGGAGGACGAAACGACCTCCATGGCCGGTGGGATGAACCTGCCTTATGGTGCCGCCTTCCGTGTGCAGCACCACGCAGTCTCCCAAGAGCAAAGATGTGTGTGAAACGCAATTACTTAAATGGAAGTAATATGTAGCAGGAGCAGAAGAATCGTGCGAGCGTACGGGGGGTAACTACTTCTTCCCCGGTTTCAATGGGGTTATCGTGAGTCAATGGGTGTTTGAACGTGACAAACACGTCCGCCGTAGTGTCCGCCCATTTGCTCGAACGCCGTTTGGCCGAATGCCGTTTGATCGAACGCTGCTTGGTCGAAAACCGTTTGATCGAAAGCCGGTTGATCGACGCCGTTTGTTCGAAGGGAGTTCAAAACTGCATGCACTGTGCCATCCGCACCTCTTTTTCTGTAACTTTTGACTCGAGCATACGGAGCGGGCAACCAGTGTACTCTGCTTTTATTATTATTATTATTATTATTATTATTATAATTATTATTATTTTTTCTTTTTGCAGGGAGACCTCTGGTTTCTTGCAGACGTTTGTAATTTACGAACCAGTCGGACACATGTTAAGAAAGTTGCCCCAGGTTGGGAGCAGCCGATAGTCTGTGCTTCTTCGGAGCACCCTTCTCATTGCTGGTGACATATTTACAGGTACGGTCTGAAACGGGATAGCCAAATGTACGCGAAAGCCACTCGAAGTCTGTGGATGCTAAGAAGGAAATTTCGCCATGGCACAATGAAAGATATTAAATTAACAGCATATAAAACCTTAGTTCTACCTCGTTTAGTGTATGCATCTGCAATCTGGTATGCACGCTATCCGAAAAAATAGAGAAAGTGCAAAGATCTGCTGAGCGAGAATGTGTAGATCATGTTGGGTGAAGTTCTGGAAAAAGATAGTCCCGGAAAAGTTCGTCCCGGAAAAATTGGTCCCTGGTTGCGTGGCGGAAGAGATGGTCCCGCGCGGTTCCGTGCGCCCAAAAGTACAGGAGCGTCGTTGTAGACATCTGATAAACCGGATCATAGCCAATCAAGTGCTATCATTCGCACTCCTCATTTGTTCGAAATTGGAAGACATGCTTTTTTTAATTAACATTAATCTTAATGAACAATAAATGCTGCACGACATTTAATGAGGAACATAAAAATGGTTCCATTTGCTGCACTGCTTGAATTGTACAAATTGCGTCTGTTCTTTCTGTTCCTCTCTTTATTTTGCAGAGTACAACGCGACAAGATCAGGAAGCAGTTCTGCAATGTCTGCTACCTTCCCCTAAAAGTGAAAAAAAAGAATAAAAAAAGTAAGTCTTCTTTCTGCAGAACGAAAATTCAAATCTCAGTTCTTTCTTATTCTTACTGATCAGGCCATATCTTCTGTTTCGTCGACCAACTCGTGGAGTGGTAAAAATTGTTTGGATTTCTGTAAAACGCTAAAAACTTGGGGCAGTGTCAATGGGAACTTGAACTGGAGAATCCCAGCAAAAATTTTGAAGTAAAAATGGTACACATCAATGGAATATCGTTTTGTGTCATTGAGAAAAAGAGAGTACGCCAAACAAAGAGACGACAAACAATTTTTAACGTACACATACAAGAAAGCCTCCAGGAGATGTATCTGAATCCTTGCATTTGCGTCAGGATTCTATTTTCTGACCACACCAGCTACTGTCGCTGATGCTGAAAGAAGCCTCAGCACAATGAAACTGACCAATCAAGAATATTCTGCGCTCAACCATAAGAGATGTCAGGCTTTCTGAGTTCGTAGTCAACCGAAAACATGATTATCATATCTCTAGACTATGACGCATTGATTAACCAACTTGCGAAGAACAAGGCTCGAAAGAAGGGTTTTGCGCAACTGTTCACTGCAGGCCTATGTGTGCATAATATAAACCCTATATAAATGTCGTAGTCCAGCTTCTGCATTGTAAGTAAACCTGGACATATGTTCGGAGGGGACCACGCTCTTTGTTGCTACAGCCCTGGGAGCTGAGTGCCTTTCGAGCTAGAATCAAGTCTTTTGTCCTAGGCTGCCTCCATGTCTATGAAAATAAAGCTCAAATTGAAATTCATAAACGAGAAGGCGCTATTCGTTCTGGCTACATACAAGCAGGACCAAGTTGTTACATAAACTTCAAACTGACACATTAAGCGGCCTTGGTAGTCGCCATTCATTCCACCTTTCTCACCCAATGACCTTGTTCCAAATGCGGGAGAGGAAGACCCGGCCTTTGTGGTCGCCCGCCTTGCCTTGCGGTGCATATGAGCGTTCGGATGTTCTGGACGTTTGGTGCTGATGAGCAGCTTCTCCCCTCCTGCTCATTTCCACCAAACGCTCAAAACTACCAACTTTTTTTCGGTGCATATGAGCGTTTGGAGGTTATGAGCATTTGGTGCATATGAGGCACAACCGAGTCGCGATACTTCCAAAAGAGGCTGTTTCTTTTTTCCCCTGGACATCAAGAGGAACTATGCGCCAAACAATAAAAGGACATAGAGCAAAAAAAAAAGTAATAACGGTCGCTTGACAACATAATATGTTGTGTCAGTGTAAAAAGCAATGCAGTTCGACCTCCTTATATTTTTATGTGAAAAAATGAATATGCTTTTTTCTTTTTTCTGGGGAACTCTGAAGCGTAAATTAAATAACACATTGTTAAAATATGTCCACGTTCATATCATTCGAAAATATCATTTATTTATTTGTCAAAAATGTTGATTATTTGACAATTGACATCAATTATTATTTGACAAAGTGTTGGGGCTAGGGGTGAAAGGCATGTATGCCATGTTTAGTCACTATCTGTTAGAGAGAAAAACCTATCAAGTTGTCGAATCGCCTTCTGGATGCGAAAAAGTGGATAAGGATGAGGAATGTGTTTTTGGGCAAGCGGATTATACAGAGTGAAATATTCCCTAGGATAACAGCATTTAGAACTGAAGCTGTCTTTTATTGTTTTTTTTTTCTTCTGGGTTGTTTCATTTATAATCGAATAATGCCCGCCGGTCACATTTTTTATTTCTCTCGAAAAGAATATATGTTCTCCCTCCCACAAAGAGATGCAAAAGGTGCCTGACCGCAGGTCTCTGCGATATTTTCTTCTCCGCCCACGGCGCTTCGAAGCAACCGGCGCGATTTCGCGGCTTAAATTTTTTCCAACTTTGTGACCTTGTATCTCTTGAACGAGATGTCCCATTTGGACGATTTTTTTTTCTGAGAGAGTGGACGGTGCATGTCCCACCGTGGGCTATTCACAACAGAACTGTATGATACAATTGGTAATCTTAACAGCTCACCTCTTCATCCAAGACTCCCTGGGCGGCAACATCCTGTTAGCCATGTTGTTTTTTTTTTTTTTTTTTTCGGAATCCTTCGCGTACCCACATAATATGACTGAAATGTAAAATAGCTATAAATAACAATGTACTTAAATGACTTCCTCTTGAAATATTTATTGTAATCAGATATGCTTTTGCGCTTAGTACAGTGCAAAAGCCTGCGCAACATTTGCAGATGTTCGCGGTAAGTAATTCGAGGAGATCAAGTATGCCGACTTGTGCGCACATTTTTGAACAAATATGACGACAAATTTTAACAAATGAAATATGGCTCACAATGATAAATGCTGCTGTACGGTGCGGCATTATCGGTGTCTTAACTTCGAACGAATTTGTTGTTCCTAAACGCGCAACGAACCACAAACGGTGCAAATCTACAAACTCATACCCACCTACATGTATTACAGGCACTTCGGCTGTTTTGATTCAGTCAAATTACTCGTATGAGAATGCAACTATGTGTGGATAACACACTGCTAAGCCAGACAGTCTACGAAAGTATAACTCACCTGAATTCTTTGTTCTCGGTCTTGGTCAACACAGCGCGATATACTTTGGGACTATGACGATTCATTCAACTCAATTTTCACCGGAACAATACGCGCTGCTCGAAAGACAACGACGGAAAATAAAGTGCCGCTTAAGTCCGCTAATTTGCACGTTACAGCAGTACAAATCGATAGATAATATTATTGCGTCGTAAACTACAACTGGTCGCTAACACATGGATGGATGGAGCTTAACACAACAAACGAGATACCCAACGTTGCTAGACATCATCCGAACTTCCGAAGTGAGAGTATATAAAATAAGATATCAAGACACGAAAGGAAGAGTATTGATCGCCCCTCCTTCTATAGCATGCAAAACGTGATTAGCGCTGAGATGAACATGCATGTCCATGACGCGAGTTATTTTCACTGATCAAAAATCAGAGTGGGGACGGCAGCCACAAAAGGATGTGCCTAACCAGAAATATCTTCATTTTGATACAGATCGCAGCCGCGCTTGGGCATAGCAACCCGGAATTTTGTGCTACCAGCCGCAACATGGAGCTACACATTCGGAACAACAGCTCGGAATCTGGAATTTGCAATGCTGACACGTGTTCTAGGCAGGATGTTTCTACGCACGTACTCGACGATACTAAGCTTATCTTATCCTGTACAACGACCGAAAAGTATATAAAGACGCCATCACAGCGAGATCACTTCAGTGGGGACGGCAGCGACAGAAGGATGTGCCTAACCAGAAATATCTTCATTTTGATACAGATCGCAGCCGCGCTTGGGCATAGCAAAACGGAATTTTGTGCTACCAGCCGCAATATGGAGCTACACATTCGGAACAACAGCTCGGAATCTGGAATTTGCAATGCTGACACGTGTTCTAGGCAGGATGTTTCTACGCACGTACTCGACGATACTAAGCTTATCTTATCCTGTACAACGACCGAAAAGTATATAAAGACGCCACCACAGCGAGATCAGTTCAGTGGGGACGGCAGCCACAGAAGGATGTGCCTAACCAGAAATATCTTCATTTTGATACAGATCGCAGCCGCGCTTGGGCATAGCAACCCGGAATTTTGTGCTACCAGCCGCAACATGGAGCTACACATTCGGAACAACAGCTCGGAATCTGGAATTTGCAATGCTGACACGTGTTCTAGGCAGGATGTTTCTACGCACGTACTCGACGATACTAAGCTTATCTTATCCTGTACAACGACCGAAAAGTATATAAAGACGCCATCACAGCGAGATCACTTCAGTGGGGACGGCAGCGACAGAAGGATGTGCCTAACCAGAAATATCTTCATTTTGATACAGATCGCAGCCGCGCTTGGGCATAGCAAAACGGAATTTTGTGCTACCAGCCGCAATATGGAGCTACACATTCGGAACAACAGCTCGGAATCTGGAATTTGCAATGCTGACACGTGTTCTAGGCAGGATGTTTCTACGCACGTACTCGACGATACTAAGCTTATCTTATCCTGTACAACGACCGAAAAGTATATAAAGACGCCACCACAGCGAGATCACTTCAGTGGGGACGGCAGCCACAGAAGGATGTGCCTAACCAGAAATATCTTCATTTTGATACAGATCGCAGCCGCGCTTGGGCATAGCAACCCGGAATTTTGTGCTACCAGCCGCAACATGGAGCTACACATTGGGAACAACAGCTCGGAATCTGGAATTTGCAATGCTGACACGTGTTCTAGGCAGGATGTTTCTACGCACGTACTCGACGATACTAAGCTTATCTTATCCTGTACAACGACCGAAAAGTATATAAAGACGCCACCACAGCGAGATCACTTCAGTGGGGACGGCAGCCACAGAAGGATGTGCCTAACCAGAAATATCTTCATTTTAATACAGATCGCAGCCGCGCTTGGGCATAGCAACCCGGAATTTTGTGCTACAAGCCGCAACATGGAGCTACACATTCGGAACAACAGCTCGGAATCTGGAATTTGCAATGCTGACACGTGTTCTAGGCAGGATGTTTCTACGCACGTACTCGACGATACTAAGCTTATCTTATCCTGTACAACGACCGAAAAGTATATAAAGACGCCACCACAGCGAGATCACTTCAGTGGGGACGGCAGCCACAGAAGGATGTGCCTAACCAGAAATATCTTCATTTTAATACAGATCGCAGCCGCGCTTGGGCATAGCAACCCGGAATTTTGTGCTACCAGCCGCAACATGGAGCTACACATTCGGAACAACAGCTCGGAATCTGGAATTTGCAATGCTGACACGTGTTCTAGGCAGGATGTTTCTACGCACGTACTCGACGATACTAAGCTTATCTTATCCTGTACAACGACCGAAAAGTATATAAAGACGCCACCACAGCGAGATCACTTCAGTGGGGACGGCAGCCACAGAAGGATGTGCCTAACCAGAAATATCTTCATTTTAATACAGATCGCAGCCGCGCTTGGGCATAGCAACCCGGAATTTTGTGCTACCAGCCGCAACATGGAGCTACACATTCGGAACAACAGCTCGGAATCTGGAATTTGCAATGCTGACACGTGTTCTAGGCAGGATGTTTCTACGCACGTACTCGACGATACTAAGCTTATCTTATCCTGTACAACGACCGAAAAGTATATAAAGACGCCACCACAGCGAGATCACTTCAGTGGGGACGGCAGCCACAGAAGGATGTGCCTAACCAGAAATATCTTCATTTTAATACAGATCGCAGCCGCGCTTGGGCATAGCAACCCGGAATTTTGTGCTACCAGCCGCAACATGGAGCTACACATTCGGAACAACAGCTCGGAATCTGGAATTTGCAATGCTGACACGTGTTCTAGGCAGGATGTTTCTACGCACGTACTCGACGATACTAAGCTTATCTTATCCTGTACAACGACCGAAAAGTATATAAAGACGCCACCACAGCGAGATCACTTCAGTGGGGACGGCAGCCACAGAAGGATGTGCCTAACCAGAAATATCTTCATTTTAATACAGATCGCAGCCGCGCTTGGGCATAGCAACCCGGAATTTTGTGCTACCAGCCGCAACATGGAGCTACACATTCGGAACAACAGCTCGGAATCTGGAATTTGCAATGCTGACACGTGTTCTAGGCAGGATGTTTCTACGCACGTACTCGACGATACTAAGCTTATCTTATCCTGTACAACGACCGAAAAGTATATAAAGACGCCACCACAGCGAGATCACTTCAGCGGGGACGGCAGCCACAGAAGGATGTGCCTAACCAGAAATATCTTCATTTTGATACAGATCGCAGCCGCGCTTGGGCATAGCAACCCGGAATTTTGTGCTACCAGCCGCAACATGGAGCTACACATTCGGAACAACAGCTCGGAATCTGGAATTTGCAATGCTGACACGTGTTCTAGGCAGGATGTTTCTACGCACGTACTCGACGATACTAAGCTTATCTTATCCTGTACAACGACCGAAAAGTATATAAAGACGCCACCACAGCGAGATCACTTCAGTGGGGACGGCAGCCACAGAAGGATGTGCCTAACCAGAAATATCTTCATTTTGATACAGATCGCAGCCGCGCTTGGGCATAGCAACCCGGAATTTTGTGCTACCAGCCGCAACATGGAGCTACACATTCGGAACAACAGCTCGGAATCTGGAATTTGCAATGCTGACACGTGTTCTAGGCAGGATGTTTCTACGCACGTACTCGACGATACTAAGCTTATCTTATCCTGTACAACGACCGAAAAGTATATAAAGACGCCACTACAGCGAGATCACTTCAGTGGGGACGGCAGCCACAGAAGGATGTGCCTAACCAGAAATATCTTCATTTTGATACAGATCGCAGCCGCGCTTGGGCATAGCAACCCGGAATTTTGTGCTACCAGCCGCAACATGGAGCTACACATTCGGAACAACAGCTCGGAATCTGGAATTTGCAATGCTGACACGTGTTCTAGGCAGGATGTTTCTACGCACGTACTCGACGATACTAAGCTTATCTTATCCTGTACAACGACCGAAAAGTATATAAAGACGCCACCACAGCGAGATCACTTCAGTGGGGACGGCAGCCACAGAAGGATGTGCCTAACCAGAAATATCTTCATTTTGATACAGATCGCAGCCGCGCTTGGGCATAGCAACCCGGAATTTTGTGCTACCAGCCGCAACATGGAGCTACACATTCGGAACAACAGCTCGGAATCTGGAATTTGCAATGCTGAGACGTGTTCTAGGCAATATGTTACTACGCACGTACTCGACGATACTAAGCTTATCTTATCCTGTACAACGACCGAAAAGTATATAAAGACGCCACCACAGCGAGATCACTTCAGTGGGGACGGCAGCCACAGAAGGATGTGCCTAACCAGAAATATCTTCATTTTGATACAGATCGCAGCCGCGCTTGGGCATAGCAACCCGGAATTTTGTGCTACCAGCCGCAACATGGAGCTACACATTCGGAACAACAGCTCGGAATCTAGAATTTGCAATGCTGACACGTGTTCTAGGCAGGATGTTACTACGCACGTACTCGACGATACTAAGCTTATCTTATCCTGTACAACGACCGAAAAGTATATAAAGACGCCACCACAGCGAGATCACTTCAGTGGGGACGGCAGCCACAGAAGGATGTGCCTAACCAGAAATATCTTCATTTTGATACAGATCGCAGCCGCGCTTGGGCATAGCAACCCGGAATTTTGTGCTACCAGCCGCAACATGGAGCTACACATTCGGAACAACAGCTCGGAATCTAGAATTTGCAATGCTGACACGTGTTCTAGGCAGGATGTTACTACGCACGTACTCGACGATACTAAGCTTATTTTATCCTGTATAACGACCGAAAAGTATATAAAGACGCCACCACAGCGAGATCACTTCAGTGGGGACGGCAGCCACAGAAGGATGTGCCTAACCAGAAATATCTTCATTTTGATACAGATCGCAGCCGCGCTTGGGCATAGCAACCCGGAATTTTGTGCTACCAGCCGCAACATGGAGCTACACATTCGGAACAACAGCTCGGAATCTAGAATTTGCAATGCTGACACGTGTTCTAGGCAGGATGTTACTACGCACGTACTCGACGATACTAAGCTTATTTTATCCTGTACAACGACCGAAAAGTATATAAAGACGCCACCACAGCGAGATCACTTCAGTGGGGACGGCAGCCACAGAAGGATGTGCCTAACCAGAAATATCTTCATTTTGATACAGATCGCAGCCGCGCTTGGGCATAGCAACCCGGAATTTTGTGCTACCAGCCGCAACATGGAGCTACACATTCGGAACAACAGCTCGGAATCTAGAATTTGCAATGCTGACACGTGTTCTAGGCAGGATGTTTCTACGCACGTACTCGACGATACTAAGCTTATCTTATCCTGTACAACGACCAAAAAGTATATAAAGACGCCACCACAGCGAGATCACTTGAGTGGGGACGGCAGCCACAGAAGGATGTGCCTAACCAGAAATATCTTCATTTTGATACAGATCGCAGCCGCGCTTGGGCATAGCAACCCGGAATTTTGTGCTACCAGCCGCAACATGGAGCTACACATTCGGAACAACAGCTCTGAATCTAGAATTTGCAATGCTGACACGTGTTCTAGGCAGGATGTTATTACGCACGTACTCGACGATACTAAGCTTATCTTATCCTGTACAACGACCGAAAAGTATATAAAGACGCCACCACAGCGAGATCACTTCAGTGGGGACGGCAGCCACAGAAGGATGTGCCTAACCAGAAATATCTTCATTTTGATACAGATCGCAGCCGCGCTTGGGCATAGCAACCCGGAATTTTGTGCTACCAGCCGCAACATGGAGCTACACATTCGGAACAACAGCTCGGGATCTAGAATTTGCAATGCTGACACGTGTTCTAGGCAGGATGTTTCTACGCACGTACTCGACGATACTAAGCTTATCTCATCCTGTACAACGACCGAAAAGTATATAAAGACGCCACCACAGCGAGATCACTTCAGTGGGGACGGCAGCCACAGAAGGATGTGCCTAACCAGAAATATCTTCATTTTGATACAGATCGCAGCCGCGCTTGGGCATAGCAACCCGGAATTTTGTGCTACCAGCCGCAACATGGAGCTACACATTCGGAACAACAGCTCTGAATCTAGAATTTGCAATGCTGACACGTGTTCTAGGCAGGATGTTACTACGCACGTACTCGACGATACTAAGCTTATCTTATCCTGTACAACGACCGAAAAGTATATAAAGACGCCACCACAGCGAGATCACTTCAGTGGGGACGGCAGCCACAGAAGGATGTGCCTAACCAGAAATATCTTCATTTTGATACAGATCGCAGCCGCGCTTGGGCATAGCAACCCGGAATTTTGTGCTACCAGCCGCAACATGGAGCTACACATTCGGAACAACAGCTCGGAATCTAGAATTTGCAATGCTGACTCGTGTTCTAGGCAGGATGTTTCTACGCACGTACTCGACGATACTAAGCTTATCTTATCCTGTACAACGACCGAAAAGTATATAAAGACGCCACCACAGCGAGATCACTTCAGTGGGGACGGCAGCCACAGAAGGATGTGCCTAACCAGAAATATCTTCATTTTGATACAGATCGCAGCCGCGCTTGGGCATAGCAACCCGGAATTTCGTGCTACCAGCCGCAACATGGAGCTACACATTCGGAACAACAGCTCTGAATCTAGAATTTGCAATGCTGACACGTGTTCTAGGCAGGATGTTACTACGCACGTACTCGACGATACTAAGCTTATCTTATCCTGTACAACGACCGAAAAGTATATAAAGACGCCACCACAGCGAGATCACTTCAGTGGGGACGGCAGCCACAGAAGGATGTGCCTAACCAGAAATATCTTCATTTTGATACAGATCGCAGCCGCGCTTGGGCATAGCAACCCGGAATTTTGTGCTACCAGCCGCAACATGGAGCTACACATTCGGAACAACAGCTCTGAATCTAGAATTTGCAATGCTGACACGTGTTCTAGGCAGGATGTTACTACGCACGTACTCGACGATACTAAGCTTATCTTATCCTGTACAACGACCGAAAAGTATATAAAGACGCCACCACAGCGAGATCACTTCAGTGGGGACGGCAGCCACAGAAGGATGTGCCTAACCAGAAATATCTTCATTTTGATACAGATCGCAGCCGCGCTTGGGCATAGCAACCCGGAATTTTGTGCTACCAGCCGCAACATGGAGCTACACATTCGGAACAACAGCTCTGAATCTAGAATTTGCAATGCTGACACGTGTTCTAGGCAGGATGTTTCTACGCACGTACTCGACGATACTAAGCTTATCTTATCCTGTACAACGACCGAAAAGTATATAAAGACGCCACCACAGCGAGATCACTTCAGTGGGGACGGCAGCCACAGAAGGATGTGCCTAACCAGAAATATCTTCATTTTGATACAGATCGCAGCCGCGCTTGGGCATAGCAACCCGGAATTTTGTGCTACCAGCCGCAACATGGAGCTACACATTCGCAACAACAGCTCGGAATCTGGAATTTGCAATGCTGACACGGTGTTCTAGGCAGGATGTTTCTACGCACGTACTCGACGATACTAAGCTTATCTTATACTGTACAACGACATAAAAGTATATAAAGACGCCACCACAGCGAGATCACTTCAGTGGGGACGGCAGCCACAGAAGGATGTGCTTAACCAGAAATATCTTCATTTTGATACAGATCGCAGCCGCGCTTGGGCATAGCAACCCGGAATTTTGTGCTACCAGCCGCAACATGGAGCTACACATTCGGAACAACAGCTCGGAATCTGGAATTTGCAATGCTGACACGGTGTTCTAGGCAGGATGTTTCTACGCACGTACTCGACGATACTAAGCTTATCTTATACTGTACAACGACATAAAAGTATATAAAGACGCCACCACAGCGAGATCACTTCAGTGGGGACGGCAGCCACAGAAGGATGTGCTTAACCAGAAATATCTTCATTTTGATACAGATCGCAGCCGCGCTTGGGCATAGCAACCCGGAATTTTGTGCTACCAGCCGCAACATGGAGCTACACATTCGGAACAACAGCTCGGAATCTGGAATTTGCAATGCTGACACGTGTTCTAGGCAGGATGTTTCTACGCACGTACTCGACGATACTAAGCTTATCTTATCCTGTACAACGACCGAAAAGTATATAAAGACGCCACCACAGCGAGATCACTTCAGTGGGGACGGCAGCCACAGAAGGATGTGCTTAACCAGAAATATCTTCATTTTGATACAGATCGCAGCCGCGCTTGGGCATAGCAACCCGGAATTTTGTGCTACCAGCCGCAACATGGAGCTACACATTCGCAACAACAGCTCGGAATCTAGAATTTGCAATGCTGACACGGTGTTCTAGGCAGAATGTTTCTACGCACGTACTCGACGATACTAAGCTTATCTTATACTGTACAACGACCGAAAAGTATATAAAGACGCCACCACAGCGAGATCACTTCAGTGGGGACGGCAGCCACAGAAGGATGTGCCTAACCAGAAATATCTTCATTTTGATACAGATCGCAGCCGCGCTTGGGCATAGCAACCCGGAATTTTGTGCTACCAGCCGCAACATGGAGCTACACATTCGGAACAACAGCTCTGAATCTAGAATTTGCAATGCTGACACGTGTTCTAGGCAGGATGTTACTACGCACGTACTCGACGATACTAAGCTTATCTTATCCTGTACAACGACCGAAAAGTATATAAAGACGCCACCACAGCGAGATCACTTCAGTGGGGACGGCAGCCACAGAAGGATGTGCCTAACCAGAAATATCTTCATTTTGATACAGATCGCAGCCGCGCTTGGGCATAGCAACCCGGAATTTTGTGCTACCAGCCGCAACATGGAGCTACACATTCGGAACAACAGCTCGGAATCTAGAATTTGCAATGCTGACACGTGTTCTAGGCAGGATGTTACTACGCACGTACTCGACGATACTAAGCTTATCTTATCCTGTACAACGACCGAAAAGTATATAAAAACGCCACCACAGCGAGATCACTTCAGTGGGGACGGCAGCCACAGAAGGATGTGTCTAACCAGAAATATCTTCATTTTGATACAGGTTAGTTATCCATATTCTGTTCGTAGCGACGATAGGTTTCTGGTCGTGCTGCCGTCCCCTACGTACTATTTTTTGATTGCAAGAGATTGCTTTTTGACTTGTAAACTTTTGCTATGTGGCGATGTCGAGGTTAACCCAGGCCCTGGGACAGATGAGATGTTCCAGAGGCTTCTTGAGGGTCAGATGGAAATTAAAAACGATATACAAAAGATTAATGAGAACATTGAAGGGCTAAATGCAAAAATCACCAGCATTGAAGCTACAGTTGTGTCACTGAAGGAAATGACGGATAAAATACCGGATGTTGAAGAAAAAATACGGAAGTTTGAAGCGCTTACTGTAAGCCAGAAGCAGACCATTGTAAAGTTAGAGGACAGGAGCAGAAGGAACAATCTCGTAATCTTCGGGATTCCGGAGAGTGTAGCTGAAACACCACAAGAACTTAAGACGAAAATTGTACAAGAGCTGTTTTTAGACAAGATGCAAGTGCCCGTGTCGTCAATTGCACGTCTATACATTGTCTGGGCAAACAGCGTCCAAACAGACCGGTTATTTTGTACTTGCAAGATTACAACGAGAAACAGTGCATCCTCAGTAGTACCAGGAAGCTGAAAGGTACCGATATATCTATACAGAATGATTACTCAAAGGACACGCTACGTAAACGTAAACTACTTTGGGAGAGTGCTAGAGGTGACAAGCAAAACGGAGCTAAGGTTACTCTCAGTAACGATAAACTGTGGATCAATAATGATGTCTACGTATGGAACGATTGCAAAAACCAAAGAATCAGATTACGTTCTTCTGAACCAAGGGCCCAATGACAACCCAGCTTGAAAGCATTAGGGAATAGCAAGCCCACACCGTGGCTAACCTTTCCCTTTCCTTCTTCTTACTTTGCATTAAACATATCCCCCCCAGCTGCCCTTTTTTTTTCGGAATAGCAAGCCGGCTCTTTGCCTGGCTAACCTTTCCTTTCTTTTTTTCTTAATAAACATATCCCCCCCCCCCCCCCAGCTGCCAGCAGTTACGAATAACAAATGTAAATGCAAGAAGCATTGTGAATAAAGTTTGCCAGCTTGAGGAATTATTGCTAGAATATGACCCTCATGCAACAGTCATTACCGAAACATGGTTAAATGATAACATAAGCGATGACGAAATAATACCCAGGACACACAAAATAATACACAGGGATCGCCCCCAGAGAGGGGGAGGAGTAGCTGTGGTAATTAAGGCAAATATTGAATGTGGCCAGCTTGAACAAATTGAACATTATGAAAGTGTCTGGTGTACGTTAAATCTGTGGGGTAATGATGTTATTTTGGGTGCCATCTACCGTGCTCCAGATGAAAAAGACGAGTTTTTAGAACGTGTCAATGACCACTTGTGCAAATTACACAAACCTGGATCAAAAATAATTGTTGCGGGAGACTTTAATTTGCCTTCGATAAACTTGGAATATCTAACATGTGGTACTTCGAATATGAAGAGCTGTATTGCTTTATTTAATACCATGTTTGCATTTGACCTAACTCAGGTTGTGAAGAGTAGCACACGCTATGACATGTCATCTAGCTCAATATTGGATCTAATACTTGTTAGTGATTTTTTTTCGGATTGTTACACTACAGTAGGTGACGGAATCTCCGATCACATGCTTGTGTACTTTACCTGCAATGTTCGTAAGCTGAAAGAAGGACAAAAGAAGTTTGTATTGGTGAAGGATTACGCGAAAGCGGACAGTACGAGCATAGTAGCGTATTTAAATTCTCATCTCGATAATTTTAGAGGAAGTAATGTTGAGGCGCTTTGGCAGGAGTTCAAACGAATATGCCGACTTTGCATTGATCAATACGTCCCGAATAAGAATAAGCGACTTAACAACCCTAACCCATGGATCACTCGCTCTATAATACATTTGAAGAGAAGAATAAGACGACTGCGAAGGAACCGTGGAGCTGAAAGAGAGGAAATAAACAGACTACAATCGGTGCTCCGTGTAAAGATAAATGAGTCCAGGGTGGAGTATTACACGCATGTGCTTCGGGATTTCATGATGAATGAGCCATCCAGGTTTTGGCGCTTCTTGTCTGACAAAAAACATGGTATTGCAGCCTTGAGGGTTGATTCCCGTGTAGTTACTGATAGCAAGGAAATAGCGCAACATTGTAACAAGTACTTTCAGTCTGTTTTCAATTTCGATGTACAGGATCAAGTATTTGAGCATATGTTAATGTTATTCCACCAAGTGATAACATTGTATCTTACCAGGGTGTGCTTAATATGTTGTTGCGACTAAAGGAAAAAAGGCAGTGGGGCCGGATGGCATAGCCAATTTTTTCCTTAAAAGGTATGCGAATGTCATTGCAAAGTACTTGCAAGTAATTTTTGAGGCGTCTTTGTTCACATCATCCGTGCCCCAGGACTGGGTAATGGCACGCGTAATCCCTGTGCACAAAAAAGGTGACCCTCAATATGTCTCAAACTATAGGCCAATTTCTTTGACCTGCTGTAGTTGTAAACTCATTGAACATATAATTGCAAGTGTTATCCGTGAATTCTTAGAAACGAATGACTTACTTTCACAAGAGCAACATGGCTTTCGAAAAGGAGTTTCAACAGTAACACAACTTGTGACCACAGTTCATTATTGTTTGGAAGTGCTAGATAACGGCGGCCAGGTTGACATGGTGTTTCTCGACTTTACGAAGGCGTTTGACAAGGTGGTCCATTCTAAACTACTGCGGAAGTTAACAAGCTTGGGTATCCCGTCATACTTGGTGGCATGGGTTAGGGCATATCTGACAGACAGGAAGCAGTTCGTACATGTAAGAAGTTCGGTGTCAGATAATTTAGAAGTAAGCTCCGGTGTACCCCAAGGCTCTGTCCTGGGACCACTACTTTTTTTAGTGTACATTAATGATATTGTTGAGAGTGTCGAACCCGGCGTGAGTATTAAGCTCTTCGCGGATGACTGTGTCATGTTTACAACTGTGAACGATAGAAGAGATCAGGAAAGGCTAAATAAGGGATTGGACCAAATCTTGCTGTGGTGTAGTACGGAACCAATCCTACCACCGGCTGTGCTGTCTGAGGTTTTCCCTGGGTTTTCCGAAGACTTTCCAGACGAATGTCGGCACAGTTCCCCCTGAAGTCGGCCCAGGACGCATACTAACCCTCCTGTCCCCCACTCCTTCCTGCCGTCCTCTCTCCGTCTGTCCACATCTGTACGCCGCTCATAGCCACAGTTGCTTCGCGGCGCTAACACGGAATCAAAAAAAAAGTTAACGGAACCTACCCCAAACTGCAAGCAGCAGAAGGCACAATGTCTTCATGGCGGTGGCACGATATGGTTCCCAGGGGAAGAGCCTATGGTATTTATGGAGTGGCTTCGGCGTGCGCGTTTCGGGGGGGGGGGGGGGGGGGATTTCTCGGTTCAGAAACGAAAGAGACATACCGTGGCAATTCGTATCAGATAACGGTGGTGATTGACACTTTGTTTCGCCTAGACGTCGCTCTGAAGCATGTAAGAACCGCTACGTGACGTTGAAGTCTGTGTTGGCGTAGCTAGAAACGCGCTGGACGTACATGTTGCAGCGTAACTGGGTTCTTTGAGAAACATTGTGGCACGTTTGCTCAGGAGAATGTTTCCCAGTTTTACTGACATATTAGCAACGGCGGTGGCCGTGTTGAACGCGTGTGTTCATACAGCATGCTTTACAGCATGCTTTTTTTTTAGTTTTACGCAGCATAGAGACAAGGACAGAGAACCTGACGGGAAGGCTGCGTACTCACAACTGAAGAAATTTTTTTATTGTTGACACACTTAAATAGCAAAATTCCATGGCGTAGGCATATCGCAAACCAGTGAACACTAGAAATTAGTATCGATAAACATTATCTCAGCTTGGTTGAGATCGGTGGATGGTGTGGTTCCACCATATGTATGTGTGCTTACACCATGTGCAAGCACTTAATGTGCTTACACCATATCTGGTACATTATATGTTTCTCGATAATGATTTCTAGTGTTCACGTGTTTGTGATATGCCTATACGCCATGGAATTCAGCTATTTAAGTGTGTCAACAATAAAAATTTCCTTTAGTTGTGAGTACGCAGCCTTCCCGTCTTGTTCTCTGTCCTTGCCTCTCTGCTGCGTAAAAACCAAACTAAAAACTAAAAAAGTATGACTTACCAACTACCCCGTTTCTCTATACATTAGTCATACAGCATGCGTCCAAAGGTCATGCTGAAGTCTGAGAGGTATTGGGTTCGAATCCCATCGGCGGCTGCCTTGCTTGAGGTTTTCTATCATATATTTTTCGACAGACTGTTTGTCAGCGGAGCTTTCCCTGAAATCGTCGTAGTATACAACGTTGACACCACCCCTGTCTTCCAACTCTGCCTGTTGTCCTCCATCGGTAAACATCCGTACACCCGCTGTGGTAACGCGGGAACCGGAACAATAATTACTGATGGCGAGTTCCCACGGTCGTTTTTGTGCAGCGCAGTGCATATCAGTGAGTTAAGTGTAGAAATGAACGAGCAGCACTATACATGCCCACTCAAATCATGAGTAAGATTTTCTGCCCTACAAACGACCAGTGGACTCCGCCATGAGAAAGTATGGGGGATATCCCTGAATACGTAACCTCGTTTCTGAACTTTGTCACTCTACGGGGTCACAAGTTTTGTTGAACATCCCTCTGCATTCCAACAAGGGACGAAGAACTGGTAGCCCCAACAGCATGTAAAGTACAACCAACGCCATCTATAATTTTATAAATAATATATATAAAGTTATTAAATTCTTGGGCAGGGGTCGAACGCCGCACAGCAGTGATTTACCCAGACCCCAAACGAAGAAACATAGAAACAAACACAAAACAAACAAAAACAAAGAAACACGAAACAAAAACAAAGAAAATACGGAGAACACAACACACACCTGAAGAAGAGCATTCGCTCGAAACGTCATCCTTTATCCTTTCCTCCCCACTTTTGTACACCAGTCTTTCTATTTTCTGTATTATCCCATCCTCCAGTCTTCGATGAAAGAACCGGACACGAATCTGAAATGGAGAGGAAGATGGTGTTCACTTTTATGAAATGACAGGAAGACTTAATTTTTTGGTCTCTCTACAGTTTTCAGTAGAAAGGAAGACTTGGCCTAAAAGTTTCACCGTGCATTTGCTTCATGATGATCTCTTAAAGGGGCACTCAAGAACAAAATATATAAATAAATATATAAGTATAAATAAATAAATATTCTTGTCGAATAAAAGACGCCGCTGCCTTGACAGGAATGGGATGTTGCGTCATCCGTGACCTGTGAGCGAAAGGAACCGCATTGTAGGCGTTCCTGCTCCTGCAATGCGGAGAGGCTTCGGATTGGTCTCCTCAAACGACCTACGGCGATGATTGGACGAATTGTTTGCGGCGGACCAATGAGAGGGCGCTTCGCACTGTCGGCCTTCATGAGAATGAGAGGGAAAGCGTGCTTCGCGTTTTTTCTATTGATCCTAAATCACAAACGACGCAACGGATGTCTCCCGTTCCTCTGTGTTGATGTCAAGGTAAAGGCACCGTTCATTCCGCGAAGAGATTTTTGTTTATTTTTTTTGCCGTCAATATTGCTCGTGTGTTCTCAAAACGTTTACTTGTCTGAAATACAGCTGATACTTTCTATAAAGAGATCACGGTAAGACCGCATTAGGTGCCTGTCATATCGCTGCAGAAGCTTGGGAAAAGAGATTTACGTAGCATACGCTATTTCTTTGCGTCAGACTTCATGTGTTGTTTTTCCCACTTTATTCATCAACTGATGACGACATGGCTGACGTATATGATGTCACAAATTGACCTACAAGTGGAAGTGCGGGAGTTAGTGAGTAAAAAAAAGGAAAACATGGAGAAATTGCCGGCTACTCCATACCACGTGAACAACTCTGAGCACATGAAGGTACATAGACACTTGGAGTGCACACACTCAGGTACGAAGAGTCACAGAGTCACGGCAGTCACACACGCACAAAAAAAAAGGAAAAAGAAATTAGAAGAAGTCAAAGAAAGAAACACGGAGAACATGTTTAATGCATATTCCCATATGAAAGAAACAAGGAAACAGCAGAAACAGAGGCACAAAAGTCAAAACTTGTCGTCATCACCAATTTCACGCAGGAACGAGACCAAAAACTGGCTTTGATGCGGGGGTCGCGTACCCAAAACCGTAGGTAAGCAATAAAGGCGACTGTCTAGCGCCGCGAGCGAGCGCTGAAGTTTAGAAGATGATGCCACAAATTGTCCTACAAGTGGAAGTGCAGTCTCAATTATTTGAACGTCTTCAACCCCTTCACGTTCTTGCTATAGTGGAAAGTACGCGGTCTTGCATCAAACAAGCTAAGGATTACACTAAGGCACCATAGGAGCCGGATGGTACATGACTATGCAGAACTCAGCGACGAGGTATACAGACGAACAAGGGACAGGTGAACGTCGAACGTTCACCCGTCTCCTGTTTGTCTGCGTACCTCGTCGTATTTGTTGTTGTTGTTATAACATGCGACTGCGTGATGCAGGCGGGTTGTCGATAATTTACATTCTCATTAATTGAAGTGATAGTGGTGACGATTCCTGCTTGCTGGTTTATTGGGGTATACGAATGCGTTCAACAACCGCATAACCCCATAGCGCGGGCTCCGTGATTTCGGTCTTTTTCTGAATATTTGCCCATTAGCTCTCCTGACCTCGAATTTGTGGAATTGCCACACGTAGGTTGTAACTTTTCATTTATTGGTGGCTCGCCTGGTTGCTAATTCGGCCTTTCGATAGTTCGGTTTTCCGACTTTTCGGTCTTTTGATTTTCTTCCTTCTGTGTGGTACACTTTCAAACCGAGTCACTGAAGCTGAAAATTTTTAATTTACTGACAATGAAATTCGAACGTGACCGAGGCCGGCCAACAAGACGAAACTTTCTCTAGCTGAAGCAACATTTCGTACTCAGCAAGGAAACAGTTTGGCTGCAGTTTTCAATGACGGATCCACCAGTCATGAATGTTCATCGTCTGCGTTTGTTATCCCAACGGACGATGTGTCGCATGGACAGAGTCTCTCACACCGCACATCATCAACTTCGGCTGAGCTACTATGCTATCCTGTTGTTTCAGCGTAAGACATCGTGTGACGATTCGCGGACCTGAGTCGTTTACTCAGATAAAAAGGCTGCTCTTCAATGTATAATCAACATGGGGATACGTGGACAGCTCGCAAGTTCAGCGTCTATGCGATCACGGTCATCATATATACCTGCAGTGGGTCCCGTGTCACTGCTGTTTGAGCGAAAACGAAGAGGCCGACAGAGCGGCAACGGCTGCCCAACAGTCTCGGACGGCTGTACCAATAGTGTTATCAACAGGAGACAGGAGATCACTTTTGATTGAGGTTATCCAGCCACTAGCTCGCCAGCAGTGGAGTCGGGACATCACTGACAGGCCTCTCATGTATTCGGTGGATCCAACTTTGTCTTTCTCAGGCCCAGACCGTTTACCACGCTATTTTACGTCCCCCCTGCACAGGCTTCGTCTCAACGTAGCCTTCGCTCCGCAATTCAAGTACCGGATCGGATACTGTAACAGCAGCCTATGCTCCAAATGTGGCGTCGTAGCGAACATAGAGCAAGCCGTTACAGAATGTGAGCCCTGACAGACGGGCGGCAACTCTGTGCTCAGCTGAATACTGCTAGCCGACAGACGTTCAACCTGGCTGCAATTCTTGGCCCATGTCAGAGCCATGTGAAACACCGTCCATGTCTTCTGATGTTCTTGGAGTTCCTCGTTTCTACACTTTTGCTCCGGATTCTGTAGAGTGTACTCCTCTGCATCTCAATGACCATTGGTGCTTCTTTCATGTGTGTGTGTGTGTTTTTTTTAATTATTATTCCTTTCTTTTTGTGGCGTAGCGCGGCTCAGCCAGTGGAGGAGAGCTCATGTACTTGCACATAACTATAACTTCATTCCCATATCTCACATCTAATGTTTCGCGTGTAATGGGGTAGTGTACTGCTCTGTAGTGGCGACTCACCCCATCAGGTCATAGTCACGATTTATTTGTTGTTGTTGTTTATGATATATATTTTATTTTATTTATTCATATTATTCATATATGTTTTTATATATTTGTTGCTTTGTATATATATATATGATCTCAGTTGTCTCGCGACGTAAACACCTAATTATTTTGTTATTTATTTATTGTTTTATATATATATATTTATGTCGAATACGCCATCATGGTATCTTATTCATATTGCATAGGTGTTCAGTTTGGTGTTCCAAATTCAGTGTTCAAGGGGCTTGGTGGAAGAGAACAAGAGCAGCATTTGAGCCATAAGCTCAAGCAGCGTATATGCTGCAAATATGCGTTTCGTTGTTCTCTTTACCCACCAAGAAATAGGAATAGGGAATTGGCATATGCATAGTCGTCTTGAACCTAAGAACGGCATCTCGGGTGCTAAAGGAGGTATTTATATATAGCACTTCAAAACCTATGTTTATACTGTTAGTGAAATATGGGGAGAATAGGATGCACTGACAATGCCGTTCTTAGACTCAACATGCCTGTAGTACTACATTGCAGTATCCTATAGTATCAGACAAGAGTCTGTCGTGATAATTACTATCACAGAGGATATGTTAGCATATTATCATAATTATTATCATATTATATAGTCGTATATCCTATAGTATCAGACATTATTCTATAATATATAGCATAGTAGAAAATATATAGCAATATATATCATATAGTAATAATATAGCATATAGTATTATATATCATTATTATGGTAGAATTAGTAGTATGGTAGTATCAGTAGTATTATGCAGTAATACTTGACATTAGTCTATCGTGATGCTAGTGCTAGCGTTAGAAGACTCCCATCCACTAGGTGGATACGCTGACGCACTGTGATCTACAGTTAGCTGCGGGATAAGATCCTCGGAGAGCTCGTTATCTCTACAACAGTAGTCCAATATGGCTAGTAGCACTAGAGCGATAGCGCAAGTACACCATACTACGAGGTATACGACGTTAGTTTCGTATATAGCACAGATGATAATGAACGTAGCTAGCGTTAAGCATACGATCCGGTAGACACGGCCTAGGAAGGCGTCCATTGCTAAAGAGCAAAGTACAATCAAGCACAAGTATCAACTACGAGCGAGAGAGCAAGAGAGCTGACAAGCACAGTAAGCTGGCAAGACAGCAAGGCAAGACAGTTGCAAAGCAACGCTTGTTTGGCAATCCCGTTTTCCATTTCGTGTCGTCACCTTCATTGTCCATGGTGATTCAGTAGTTGGCTGTTTCGACGCACGGAGGCATTGTTATCGCTTCACCCAGTGCTGTATATTAATAATCGCTTCACCAGGACGGTGGTGCCCCTATCGGTTCATATCTACTTTTCGAGTATGAAGATAGAATTGCGTCTGACAAAATGCGATTCTGCTATAGAGTGCTACATTATCATTATTAGTACATATAAGTGGTACACGACAACGCCTTTACACGGGATTTGAAGCTGCAGACGAATCGTGGAAATCAAACCTTGCGTATCAAGATAAACATCGCCACGCAAATTGGGCTTCCGTACACCAGGATGGTGTACACAGGTGTCAACATGGCGGAGTCCGGGGAGTTGCCTGCAGGTACCGTCATAAGGACGCCATCGTACGTCGAAATAGCCAACTACCGAATCAACATAGACGACAACGGTTATGACACAAAATCAGTGTTGCCAACTCTAGGAAAATTTCCCTAGATCTACGGAATTTGAAGTTTGCCAGAAAAAAAAAAAAAAATGAAAGGAATTCCTATGAGATCTAGTATGCGTAACAACAAAAATATAAATTACTGAAGCTGTTCTTTAATTTTAGGAGCTTGTATCAATTAAAGGAAGGATTCAGTGTTATATATTTTTGTTGTTACTTTTGCAAAGTGAATCTTGACTCAACCCACTACGTTCTTCTAGATCTAGGTACGCTGTAAGAAAAACAGTGCCACATTGAAACACCGAAAAAAAAAGAGGGTGGGGGTGGGGGTACTGATGTACCGAAGAGGGGAGCAATGAGTGTCGTTTCGAGAGTGTCGTTTCGAGCGAAGGCTCTTCTTCAGACTAGAGGAACGGAAGGATTTTAGGATTTTAGAACCGCATTAAGCCCTCGTTCGTATGCGTTTCGGCTCGTTAATTCGTGAGAGCACTTAATTTGTCTCGAAATAAGGTTTTCAAAACGAAGTGGAACAACAATCGAAGCTCCGTTACTTTTTTTTTTGCTATGGAAACACTGGGGGCTGGCTTGTTAATAGAGCAAACATTTGTTCTGAACCGTTTCGCGAGCCAGTAGCAAGCAGTTTAGTAAGGCTAACTTCTATACGCCTCGTAACAAACAAACAACCGCGTTAGATTTATTTCGGTCCTGTTCCGGTTCGGTTTAGCAGTAGAAAAAAAAAAGAAAGATGGTATGGGTTCAATGCAGTTCAGTTTCGGTTCAGGTTCAACTCTGGTTTCGGTCCTTAGTTGCTCGTCGTGCTTCCTGCTATTGCCCGGTCTGTTTGTTTCTCATTTCTTAGCTCTGAAGAATGTGCACGTTTCAAGAAAACAGAAACCTTCAAACAAAGCTTTGCCTCGAACAAACACTGTTGATTTTTCATTGATATTAGCCAATCATGACGTATTCGTGCGTTCTGGGCTACAGCACTGCTAGTCACGAATATGTTCAAGTCATTCTGCCTTTAGCTGAGAATCGTGGAGTCCGTAGTACATGAAAGAACTGATGTTCTGAGGCTGGAACAACATAGAAGGGACAAATACATACGTAGTACACGTGGTATGTTTCACGTGCTGCTCTTTTTCAGTAACAGAGACTACGACGGACATTTATGGCGTGCATAATACTTTATTCGTGTTCTACGGACAAACTCAAATTTTTCAGTCACATCGCACGAACAGGGCAATGTGCGAAAATGTTTGGGACATATAACGAGTTATTTTACATAAAATTGTCTCACTTAACATAACAATCAGTACGATATGTGCTGAAATTATAATTTTATTATTATGACGACTTTTACTAGTTCGTGGCTTTGGTTCTTGTTTGGGGCTTTACTTGAACGCAGTTTGATGACAAAATGTTATATTATTTGGCTGTTTATGCGTATTTGTGTAAATTGTACCTGTGCAACACAGTCCAAGGTATGAGCTGTTGGTGAGCATAAATAATGATTACGGATTACGGATAACTATACTAGTGGTGGCTAGTACCGTGTTCTGAAGTCAACAGCGCCAGTGTTCTTTATGTTATACACGACACCCAAATCTACGTCTCCAACATGGACGTCTTGGACCAGGCCTTATGACGAAGCCAGGCGGGCGTCTTGGCGGATACCACAGTCTCCTGTAGGTTGACTCATCGTGACCCAGTCCGATCGCGTGGTCTTCGGCAGTGTCTTCTGGACTTAGCGACAAGGGTGGAGGTCTTGGCACTGCTGTCACGGGCACAACAGCTGCATCGACATCCTTTCTGTCGATGCCATTTTCTTGGGGTACGGTCTTTGCGGAGGCTATGCCTGAGAAATAAAACAGCAAATTCAGATTTTGACAGAACCACTGACCACGATATGAAGTGGTGCGAGACTCAAAACATGTAGGACTGTGGTTTCTCATGCGTTCTCCACGGTAGCTGTTAGGGAAGCGTCAGCATTCATTCCCTGAGGAGGATGCACGAAGGCCACATGCAGCCGTCCAACAAGCAGACAGCCTTGTAAGTACAGTGGCGGATGCGAGGAGGGGGGGGGATGGAGGATTTCCCTCCAAAACGCCAGTTTACACCTTGGATTTTCCTTTCTTCCCTCGCCCGCTACGCGCTGCGACAAAGAAACCGCCGCTCCGAAACCGAGGGTCTACATTCGCCCCTGTGTATAAGTATATGTACAGAAGCAAACTGAGACTGACATACATGTGTGACTAAGCACTCCGCCTCTACAAACAAGGGAAATCGGGTGTTGAATACAGCAGAGGCGACGCCATTGTCTTGGTCAGCGCGATAGGAATTTCATGCATGTCTCAGGTTCACAGGAGACAGTTATACTTTCTACGTGACTTTCCAGCGCTACCAGATCAAACGTTGGCCGGATAAAGCCTGTTAACAAATCAGAATAAAGCTCTTGTGGTGACAGTTGGTAACAGAAACGAAGATGTCACTGTTTTTACACCGGTTCACCAAGTTCCAAAGGGTGCATGTGAAACCCACGCTTGAAACCGCTGTCGGAGAAAGCCGCTGCGTCATGAGACTGGACTCTATCTGATTCAGATCGTCTTTCTTGATACTTAAGCTCATTGCTATTAATATCCGCTAAGCTATTAATGTCCGTGAAAGACATCCTCCTGGAACCTAACCAATAGAGCTGTCTCTTTGTAACCTACTCTTCTGTTCAAGAAATGAGTACCTGCTTGATGGTCGTGATTTTAGAAAATAGAATATAGCGACAACGCAAATACGACTATGGACTGTGGTTTTGTATGGTTATTGGTTGATTCCCCTAGAGATCGGGACTGCAATAATTCGTTAAGCGACTTTCAGTTTTGGGTTGCAAAAGCGTGAATTTTCAATTCTTGATGGGTACGACTTGGAAAAGGGCACATGGCCTCTATTATCTTAACGAATTAACGCTATAACAGTTGAGAGAGTCAGGCCATTAACCAGTGCGAATTCGCAGTATCAACTTCAACGATGTCAACTGGAACAACGTTAACGGAACCAGAGCTGTACACGTTACCCCAAAAAAGGAACTAAATACGTTACTCGTTCCGTCGAAAAAATAGTAACTAAATACGTTACATTTGCATACCAGACAGCAGAAATACGAAAGCATCGCCTATCTATATCGCCTACATATGTTGTCTTGTACGTTGTATTGTCTCATGTATACTGTCGACTCGGGCTTGCATCAAATAAGCCCAAGGCTAAATGTACACCATACGGAGAACAGAGTTGGAGGCGATGATACGTAAGAGGGATTTTCAGGAGAAAAAAACGGAGTTCATTCACAAGGAGGCCTTCACATGATCATTGACATGAGTTCCCGAGGACGGGACAGAGAGACAAAGCACTAGACGCCCTGAGCTCAGTGAATACTTGAAAGAAGGAACACATTGAGTGTGCTGAAACACTGTGGACACTATAGAGCAATGAGAAGGGCGTTGCTTTCTGGTATCCTTTTCTCTTCGCTGGAGATTTTTCCGCATGCTTGAGACTCGTGGAATACCGCCATGAGCGCGGGAAAAAGTGGTTGGTGACAGTGAGCAAAAAGGAAAAGAAAAGGAACGAGTAACTTGCAGTAACGCGTTACTAATTTTTGTAACTAAGTACGTTCCTAGTTATATTTTTTAGCAAGTAACTCAGTCGTTACTTAGTTACAAAAACAGTAACGCGTTACCGAGTAACGCGTTCCTTGTAACGTGTTACGTACAGCTCTGTGGTGTACCGAGTGGGGCATGACGTTGAACTCTGAGAAAACTGTATGTATGCCTATAACTCGTAAAAGGACTCCAGAAAGGTTTGTGTACACATTGGGGGGTGTGCCGATTACTGAGGTTTCTGAGTATGAGTACTTGGGAGTAACTCTGACTAGTACGTTAAAGTGGACGAGCCATATTGAAAAGATATGTTCAAAGGCATTAAGAAAGCTGTACTTTATGCGCCGGAAACTTAAGAAAGCACCGACTGATGTAAAGCTAAATGCATATAAAACACTCAGCAGACCAAAACTAGAATATGCGTCAATAGTTTGGGATCCATATACTAAAGTTGATATTGCAAAGCTCGAAAGGGTTCAGCGCCTTGCCATTCGCTTCGTGCACAGTTCTTATGATCGGAGACGCTCAGTTTCTGAACTTCTTGCTAGATCCGGGCTTTCGACGTTAGCGGAAAGAAGGAAAGAACATAGGCTGAGATTCTTGCACATGCTCTATAACCGCAAACTTCTTTTAAATCCTGATGATTACATTTCACAAAGGCAAAGCCGACCACTGCGATTTACACACATACATAAACTTGAACCGTTTTTCTGCAGAACTCAATCCTTCAAGCATTCATATTTTCCTAAAACTGTTGACGAATGGAACGCCTTGTCAAGAGAATAATTCTTAACGTAGTTGGTGGTTATCGTGTGTGGCTGGTATCCTATGGCTATGGCTGCTCTTGTGGCGGCATTGCCAGCGCCATCACATCAAGGCGCGAATAATAAATAGCCTTGCCTCGCTCAGCCCGAGCTCTCGCTCTGACCTGGCAATTCCACCGCCATGTTGTTGTCTGGTCTCGTTAGTCTTCAGTAGCACTACAGTGGTGACCCGAACAATACCTTGGACAATACCTGACGGACCTGGACATGGCAGTCGTCAATTCCTCCGGCTTCTCGGAACTGCCCGCTCCGCCTCTGTCCCAGGTCAGCTTCGAAAGCTCCGCCCACGCCTTGTCTCAGCAGGTTCGTCACCTTACCCAGTTGGTCGCAAACCTTTTATGCCGACCAAGATCATCAACTTCCTGCCGCGCTGACCATCGCGCAGACTCCCCATCGGTTCCTGCGCGTTCCTGCTCCCGAACCTCCAGCAGACTTTGTCACTACCACCACCGTTTCGGCGCCGATGCACGACGCTGCCTCCTACCTTGCTCGTGGTCGCGACAGCCGAAAACCCTTTCCCCAGTCCACCAGCAGCCGCCTTTTCCACATCGTTGACCGTACCACCGGGATGCGCTTCCTCGTTGATACGGGCGCGGAAGTAAGCGTCATACCCGCCGACAAATTTTCACGCCGACCCCGACAGCAGTGCTTCAGCCTAAGAGCCGCCAACGCCTCTACCATACCCGTTTACGGCCAACGGTCTCTAACCCTCAACATCGGGCTCCGAAGAGATTTTAGGTGGCTTTTTCTTGTCGCCGACGTCACCCAAGCAATCCTCGGAGCAGACTTTCTCAACAGTTTTAAGCTGCTCGTCGACGTCAACGGCAGGCGCCTCATTGATCGCTCAACGTCCCTGTCAGTCTGCGGCCTTAACCTCCCTGCACCACCATCCCGCGTACTATCTTGCACTGCGCCGGACGTCCCCTTCGCCTCTATCCTGAAGGACTTCCCTGCGTTGACTCAACCACCCGACTGGACGAAACCCGTACAACACGACGTTGTTCACCACGTTTCCACCCGTGGCCCACCAGTTCACTTCCGCCCGCGGCGCCTCGCACCCGAAAAGTTCCGCGTGGCAAAGGCAGAATTTGACCACATGCTTGAACTTGGTATCATCAGGCCATCATCCAGTACGTGGGCTTCGCCGCTGCACATGGTGCCAAAGAAGACCGGGGACTGGCGCCCGTGCGGCGACTATCGCGCATTGAACAAAGCAACCATCCCCGACCGCTATCCCATCCCGCCATCTTGGACTTCTCAGCTCATCTGGAAGGCGCCACCACGTTCTCGAAAATAGATCTCGTCCGCGCTTACCATCAGATTCCTATGGCAGAGGAGGATGTACCAAAAACCGCCATCACGACCCCATTTGGCCTGTTTGAGTTCCTTCGAATGCCCTTTGGCTTGCGGAACGCTGCCCAGACTTTTCAGAGGTTCATCGACAACATCATTCGCGGATTACCATTTGTCTACGCGTACATGGATGACCTCCTCGTCGCAAGCCGCTCCCCAACAGAGCACGAACATCATCTTCGGGCACTCTTTACCCGCTTACAACAGAGCGGCATCATTATCAACGCCGCTAAGAGCGAATTCGGAGTCGGAGAACTCGACTTCCTTGGCCACCATGTCAACAGCCAGGGCATCATGCCTTTACCATCCCGAGTCGCTGCCATTCAAGACTTCCCGCAGCCCGTTTCCGTGACCAAACTACGACAATTCTTGGGGCTGGTGAATTTTTATAGGCGCTTTGTGCCATCATGCGCAACCAAACTAAGTCCCCTCGAGGCTCTGCTCTGCACCAAGCGCTCGAAACACTCTGTGCTGGTTTGGACCCCTGAAGCGGCAGCTGCCTTCCAGGCAATCAAACAGGCTATCGCTTCGTCGTCCCTTCTATTCCATCCTCAACACGACGCCCCAACGTCCATCATGGTCGATGCATCCAGCACAGCTGTCGGCGCCGTCCTCCAACAACGTATCTCTGGCGCTTGGCGCCCTCTAGCATTCTTTTCACGCAAGATGAAGCCCCAGGAGACTCGCTACAGTGCCTTCGGTCGCGAGCTCCTGGCCATATATCTCACCGTCAAGCACTTTCGCCATTTCTTGGAGGGCCGACAATTCACTGTATTCACCGATCATAAGCCCCTCGTCTACGCATTTTCTTCATGCAGCACAAGCTACACCCCTCGTGAGACCCGCCACCTCGCATTCATCTCGGAGTTCACCACAGACGTTCAGCACATCAGTGGTGCAGATAATGTGGTGGCGGACGCTCTCAGTCGCGTCAACTTCATTGGGACAACCTGTCAGTCTTCGCTCCTCGACGCACTGGCTCAGGCCCAATCATCCGATCAAGAACTCGCATCTTTCAGAAGTGACCCTTCGTCTTCCTTAACCATAGACGATGTCGACCTGCCAGGCGCTACACAGCCTGTCGCGTGCGACACGTCACAAGGTCGACCCCGCCCATTTGTTCCGGCGGCACTTCGACGAGAAGTCTTCTCGACCCTTCTCGACATTCATTGTCCCATCCTGGCATACGCGCAACTCAAGAACTCATTTCTCGGCGCTACGTCTGGCCCTTCATGAACAAGGACATCAAGCGCTGGGTTCAAGCCTGCATTCCGTGTCAGCGGACTAAGGTTCACAGGCACACCCGCCTCCATCCTTCTCAGTTTCCCGCGCCAGACAGCCGCTTCGCTCACTACTCCAACTACTCTTCCCCCACCGTCGCCTCCTCGGCTGTCTACCCGACTCAGACCGCCCCGACAAGTCACTTGGGCTCCCAAGCTCGTTTCTATTCGCCAGCTTCCAGCGCTTGGCTAGGGGGGGGGGGGGGGGCCCTGTGGCGGCATTGCCAGCGCCATCACATCAAGGCGCGAATAATAAATAGCCTTGCCTCGCTCAGCCCGAGCTCTCGCTCTGACCTGGCAATTCCACCGCCATGTTGTTGTCTGGTCTCGTTAGTCTTCAGTAGCACTACACTCTGCTTGCTCTGCATATATTATACGGACTCTGTGTTGTTTGTTTAATATCTGTGCTGTCTCGACATATTATTATTACAAATGCAATGTATTTTTCTTTAGTTTTTCCACTCCTGCTTGGGCCAGGAGCCTGCAGTATTCATAAATAAATAAAAATAAAAAAGAGGTCACGTGGGATTGCGTGACGCTTGCGAAATGTGCTGCGGTGAGCATCATGGCAAAACGAAACTTTTAAATCGTGCATTGCACTTCATGGTAGGTGCAGGAAACGAAGCAAACTTATGAGACACTGGATTACAGGTATGTTGGCATCTTTTTCATTCCTGCATATCATTTCACATTACACTATACGTGAATACATGGTGTCATGTCATGGGTGTCATGTCTCACGATGCTGGGGAAGTAGTTGCATGGGGAAGTGTGCATGGTTCTAGACTTTTAATTTTTGATTGCGTAATCGAAATATCGGCACCTCTCGCATTGTGGCTTGCATGTGACCAACCAAGTGCTGTTCCCTTACTAGCGCTTCCTACAAACGACAAAACGAAACATGTGGGAATGTATATTTTTGATTACTCATATATAACAAGAAAATGTATCGTTTTCAGGTTGCTGCCACTACTCCATGTGCCCGCAATTGTCTTGCGTGTATGATTACACTAACGACATCGCCCACCACGGCGGAAGTGTTTTGCGTACACGCGTTTCAGCATGAAGCCTGCAGGTAACATCTGACGCTTACCCTTCGGATATTCTGAATTTACATATTGTAGCTTAGAGGAATTCCGAATGCCCAGAGTGACCTTCACTTATAACATTGTGACATCAGTGCAGTGGCATAAGCTCTAATGTAGTGCCCCACGAAAATGCACAAGGTGCAGTGGTTTATCCAGAATCCCAAGCACGATAGGGGTGTTGGAAAAAAATGTGTGGGGAGGTCATCATTATAGTTACGTCATTACAGCCTAACACATCATTACAGACGTGTCCGAAGCTGAAATCGCAAGGGCACCCTCTGTAGGGGGTGCACAGGCAAAAAAGTTAGGGGGGTGTAGGGGGTCTGGATACAGAACTGACGAGGGGGACTTCTCCACCCCATGTAAAGCCTCATAAAACACCTCCTGAAATATTTTCCTGGCTATGCAGCCGCATCATTATGACGTAATTGTCATTGTTGTCCATAATTCTTGAATATGTTTTGAATATATGAAAAAAAAGTCTGCTTGACAGCATATGTCTTGTGGTCATCATCAAACAAGAGCATATGTCATTTTGTTCAGCGCCTTATGTACTTTTTAAATTTCAGGTGGACGTAAATTGTAGAGGGCAGCTAGTGGGAGAAAAGATCATGGTCATAGGCCATGTGGCTCCTGGAGCTCCCAGTGGGCTCGCTTGTGGAGTAACTTTTCAGAACACACACAACCACACAGAACTCTGAAACTTGGCTCACAGAACCAATGAGTAGGATGTTGCTCGAATAGTGTGAGAAAATGGCGTAACACATACAAATATCATATGACACAGTATGAGAATACAAACATTTTTCACGAGGGATGCACGAAACACTGTCGCAGTATTGTGTGCATGAACCATTGTGTGTGACACAAGCCGTGGGGGCACACCGCCTCGGACACACTTTGGGAAGCATAAAACACAGCGATTGCTAATATGGTGGGTGCTTCTTTTTCCTTTTTGGCCGTGATGAAACATCTTAGGCTGAAATGAGACTACCTTCGGCCGTAATGAGACCTTGGCGATAACGAGACACTTGGGAACTGTTGTTTTCAATAAAATTTCCGTAGTTGCTACTGAGCGCCTGTGTGGTGTCGTTCTTTCTCGGCCCCTCTCCGTGCTGCGCTCGTTTCATCGTGATCTTGTACTGACTAGCCACACCAATGTTGTGGCATGTTTCCTGTCTTCAGATATTTCAATTTTTCGGCGTTTTTTACACCGGCGTCGATTGAATGCCCCTTATGGCCGTTAGTTTCTTCATAAATTTGGAAAAGCCGACTCATCGATGCGTGATAAAGAAAAAAATCGGGATGTGAGTTTCGACGAAGTCGAACTGGCTACCCCAGTACACTTATACACAGAAAGTACAAACAGGTGATGAGATGATGAAAAAGAGATGATGTCCAGAGAAGAACAGAGATGATAATGGAGTTCAGCATTTCGACTCATCGAATTGTTCGGTTTGTACAACGGTGGAGGATAGTGAGCATGTCATAATGCACTGCAGTAGGTATACGTCTCAAAGAGCTACGCTGAAAGCAAGCTACACTTGCTCGACTAGACAGCAGTGTCTTCAATATAGTGAAGGTGTTGGGACTTTGGGCACCGAACACGAGGGATGCTGCCCTGGCGGCACTTGTGAAATTTGCTCAAAGCTGTGGGATGGACACAACCTTTTAGGATTATCAGTACATGACCTTGGGATAATTTTGAATAGTGGACTTCCGGTGAACATGTTGATAGTGGATAATTGTGAATAGTGGACTGCTAGTGAACATGTGAATAGTGGAGTGGACTTCTGAATAGCGAACATGTGCATAGTGAATAGCGAACTTGCGAGTAGTGCACATGAGAAGTATTTTTGGGGAGTAGTGGGGGGGGGGGGGGTGAGAATTTATGTTAGGAGTAGCAGAACAAGTCGGGAGAAGAGTTCAATTTCTCCTCTCTCTTTTTTTTTTCTTACAAACAAACAAACAGACATTTCAATTTTAAGAGCCATATTAGTCACATCATTTTTAACTTCTCACGACAAAGGCCTGCAAACTTTTGCGAACTTCTGCGAACACGACTGGAGTTCGAAGGTTCATCGAACCCTTGACCCTTGCGAACCACCAGGTTTGACAACGAACCTCAGGTTCGCAAAAAGTTCGTGACATCTCTAGTGCTAATCAGTGTGCCATGCACATGTGAGATGTAACATCAGGTTCCGGCGATGGCTTGCTCCACCTTCCTTCCTCTTGCACCCTCGCTCCTACGCTTCATAGGTACAAAGAACCATGCAGTTCACAGCAGATCATCCTTTACCGCACCGAAAAGTGCTGGGAAATGGCGTGCAGCACAGCTTGCTCCATGCTCTGGAGCACACGCCAAACTCTTTCCCGTGGTTGCTAGTTG
Source organism: Ornithodoros turicata (assembly GCF_037126465.1). NCBI lineage: Eukaryota > Metazoa > Arthropoda > Arachnida > Ixodida > Argasidae > Ornithodoros > Ornithodoros turicata. Next base: position 40,394,716 of record NC_088202.1, on the reverse strand, counting down.
TCCGTGTTGCTTGTGGAAGGGGGGTGATATATTTATTAGACCAAAGGAAAAAAAACGGGGGAAAGGTCAGCCAAACGGGACGTCGGCTTGCTATTCCGCAAAGGCGAGCGTCTCTCTCTCTCTCTCTCACACACACACACAAACACAAACAAACAAACAAACAAAGGCACGCACCTCACTGTTGGGCGGCTCATGTGACGTCGCAGACTGGCGACAGAGGAAAAAAAAGCAAAAAAAGAAAAGCTCACGTGACTCAGTGGTTAGTGCGCTGGTCATGTCACGTCGGGATTGGGAGGTACCCGGGTTCGGTTCACGGTGCCAGCTGTGCTGTTTAGGGCTTTTCCTGGGTTTTCCTCAGACGCTGTCAGGCATATGTCGGCACAGTTCCCTTAGTAGTCGGCCCAAGACGCACATTCCCCCAAGAGCGTCAGTTGTGACGTTGCCCGCCTCTGCGAGGCCGACTGCGAGGCGAGCTCCTTCAGCACTACCACCACCAGAGGGAAGCAGCTTTTTTGACCCGTGAGAACGAAAGCTCTCTTGCGCATCCGGATTGCGCGCTGCACTCTTATACTTCATATTTGTTTGTACGTGTAGTCGTTTGGTTGTGCATTTTGTTCGTACGGTTGTTGTTTTGTATTTCTCGTTCGGTTGTGTGTCGCAGGTCTTGTACTCCTAATTTCTACTCTTCCGAACTTCTTTTTATATTTTTTAAGCCCTTCCTTGCTTCTTCAAGGCACCATGCGTTCACTGGTCGGCGCGGCCCACTAAAAGCTAAACCTCGAATTCTCGTCGAACAACAACAACAGATATATTCTGATGATGAAGTGGGGAGGTTTTCCACTCTAGGAGTGGAACGCTACCCCATAGCTAGGTGGTCTAATATGAGTGGTGACAATGATGTGTGATGACGATGATGAGCGATGATGATGAGAGATGACGGGAATGATCGGAGCGATGGCGATCCTGATCGTGATCGTAATGGTGGGAATGTCCGAGAGCGCTGTTGGGGTCACAATGGGGTTACGTAGTCGAAACATGGAATTGGAACTTTCTATGGTCCCGCATTTCAAGTAACATGCGGAGCTTCGTAGGTTAGAGCCTGTAAGTCAGGAACATAGAACTAGGTGAGGTGTGCGTCACCCTCTATTAGCGCAGCGACGAGAACATTGACGTTCTCCCCCATGACAAGCGACGCCTTCGAGGAAATTAGATAGCACACTCACTCCCATTCCCTGTGCCACTTCGCCATCGTACGATCCCTCACCGGGAATACCTGTCAGGAAGAGGAAAGAAAAGCCGTCATTTATTAACGATTTCTGTACAACTGTTACATAAAGTGAGGAAACGCCTACTCAGCAGAAGGAGGAGCCATACCACACGTTTTTTAACTTTTCCAGGGTAGAGCGAATACAGGTGTAAACATTTTTATGCTAATTTTCCTTAAATCTATTTGTGACAGATGACTCACGTGACATGTGAGCTGACATAGAGGAAATGACGGAAGTGCCAATGCAGTTATCATTCTCACTCTCCAGAATGATTTTCTAGCTATGAAGCTATTTACTCTCGTACTGCATAAGCACGCCTTGGTACAGATAGTAGGCAACTCGCTGGGGAAAAAACAAAGGAAGTGTGAATAGATATTTTTTAGGGAGTAGGCAGTACAGAAACGGAAATGGCAATGGGTACAAACCTGATATGAGAAAATGCTCGGCATGTACACGTCTTAACGCTTGTGAAAATAAATAAATAAATAAAATAAAATAACAAGGTGGAGATGGAGCAGTGTTTTACTCTCGATCACTGCACCACACGCAAAATATATAGCGAGCGTTTTAATGCAGAACCGTATAGTAATGTATTAATGTAGCTTTACACGTGGCTCTACAATCGCATAGCTGTTTCGAATAATAAGTGGAATGGCTCATTGTAGGAATATATACGACTAACAGGTGCGAGCTGGAAGCTTAAAAACAGCAGGATACAGCGTATGCAGTTAGATAAAGAAAAGGCAAGCCGAGACCAGGTCTGCAAGAGGCGTGCTCCCACGTTATATCACTCTGGTCTACATAAAACGATGCACCGGCGTCAGTTCCATTTGCCGAGCGGGGGCCAGGCCAACTCCAGTGGATATTCCCGGGCCCTCGCGACTCGCATCTCTCCGCTAGCCTTTTCGCTAGTCCAGCACAGACTGTACTGTATAGGTGAGAGGTCTTCCTTTGCTTCTGTATATAAAGTGTGCTTTGGATAGATTTTTACTGCATGAAATGCAGAGAGTGACCTATCTGACGCCAGCGGAAGTTCGAAGTGGAGTTAAATACTATTCACGTATGACTGGAACAGGATGTTGAAGGATTATGTATGAAACGTAAGTCAGTGTCGTTCACCCCAAAACGGATTTGGCAGACAGGATGAAACTAGGCGTTTCGAGCGGTACCTCGAACCTGAGGGTGCGCACTGCTTTCTGGTGCTTCTTGGCGATTTCGTGACGATCCGGAGCTTGGCTACGCGTCACTATACCGTTGCATTTTTTTCGTTCGAGCCCCCCCCCCCCCCCCCCCCCCCCAATTGTGTATCACGTTATATTGACGTCATGTTATGGCGTTCTCCCTCAGACGATTACAAGGACGTGATTTTCGTGATTCTTACACCGTTCCCTTTGGCTAAAATAATGAGGCGGACACGCAGAAAAAAGAAGCATGGGAACTTTATCTCACATGGCAGTGCTGTATCCTCATTTTCCTTACCATTTCTTTGTCGTGGCTGATCCCACCACTCCCACTAGTGATGCATCAGCTGTGCCCTCGCCGTGCAATGTGATAAGGTAGCCAATTGGACGTGTAGTACACTCTTAGAAATGAACTTCACCGCATAGCACGCTCCTAGCCAGCCATCATCTCGAACGATATCGTTATCTGCCCTGATTTGTTGAAAACGGGAGGCGTACGCCTTTTTCGTGACACTTATGCTGTTCATAATTGTCACAAAAAAAGGCGTACGCCTCCCGTTTTCAACAAATCAGGGCAGATAACGATATCGTTCGAGATGATGGTTGGCAAGGAGCGTGCTATGCGGTGAAGTTCATTTTTAAGAGTGTACTGCTATCGCTAGAGCAGCACAATGTCAAACGTATTGGTCACGGAGATTCAAGTACTAGAGCAAGAAGAAATGAGAAAATACGCACATAGGTCTTCCCTAACCCTTGTTGCTGTCATCCGTACGCTAGTTATCCCACAATCTTTGTCATTCGTTATTTACCAATCCATCCCAGTATGTTTCGCTTCCAATGAGTCTACGTTCGTGTTCAACCTGAGAAAGACATTGTAGGCAAAAACTTTTGCGTCGGAAATTGCGATTGGCAAGCAGAAATAGTGGAAAGATAAAGCATGAACAACGGCCGCAACGGCTTGCACGAACGGAGTTAAGAAGTTCCTATTGTTATTCCTTACTCAACGGCCTAATGTATCTGCAGAGCCGTGCTCATTATCTTCTCCAACGGAGATAGACGTTCTTACTTGTATACGTTGATGTCACCCTTGGCCCGTCAGCAATGGCGCCATGACATGAGTTAAAGGAGGTATGAACTCCTATCTGCAGATATTTAGTTACGAGTGTAATAGGTGTAATATTGTTCTTCTACGCTTCGAAATTCTATTTACAATGTATTTCCCGATACTTCTCCTTCATAACGGGCAGAGCGTTACTAGAAAAACGCAATTTCTTTTGGATACGAGCGAGTAGACGTACCGCCATCCAGATACCTCTATCCATTGTTACATCATTTGAAGAATCGTAGCACCCAATCAGACGCCAACGCGGAGGTACACATAGCGTTCTGCTCTACACTCCTAAAAATGAACTTCACCACATAGCACGCTCCTAGCAAACCATCATCCCTAGTGACAACGTTCTCGACCCTGATTTGTTGAAAATGGGAGGCGGAGCCTATTTTATAGCCATAATGCAGCAGATAATGAATACATAATAGGCTCCGCCTCTCGTTATCAACAAATCAGGAGCGAGAACGTTGTCATTGGGGATGATGGTTGGCTAGCAGCGTGCTATATGTGGTGAAGACACGGACCTATCAGATTCGTCCATACAAAAGGTGTCACAGCGAACGTGTCCAAATCGCCGTTTGGAGCCGACACAGTCGGCGGACTAGCTTGGTAGAGTTCATATCCCCTTTAGTGGTCACCCCTTCATGCAGTGGACCTGCCATTATCATTTAAGATGCCAGGTGGCTTTCCTTGCAGCTGTACGTCACTTCTGCGACACCTACGACTCAACGTCGCCCTCACCCCTCTGTTCCGAGTTAAGCTGGGTTACAGTAACACGGCGCTGTGCTCAGCTTGCCCAGCTACGATCCTCCATATCATCGAGGACTGTGACCGGTACACGTGTGAACGCCGGGTGTTTCGACGCCAACTTGAGCTCCTCGATCATAGACCATTCAGCTTGTCCAAAGTACTTTGCCCATAGAGCTCCCCTGCGCATAAGTTCCTGGCTCTTCGCTCCCGTTTTGCTTTCATGCAAGCCACTGAACTTCTCGAAGAGCTCTAAACAGAACTTCGACCTGTCGTCGCCTTCGCGCTCACCATTAATTCATCCTCTCATGTTAACCTCTATGAAGTGGGGGGGGGGGATATATTTATTAGACGAAAATAACAAAAACGGGGGAAAGGTCAGCCAAACGGGACGTTGGCTTGCTATGAAGTGGGGTAGGGTCCTGTCGCTACCACGGGGAAACATCCCAAGTCGTCATCACTTCTTCTTCATTTATTGTTGTTGTTTCTTATTCAATTTCATCCTGAATGCTAAAGTGGCTTGCATTCTTCTTGAGCGGAAGTCGTAAGTTCTATGATGGGCGTCCCATAAGTTCTCAGACTGAATATAAGTGCGCGCACAGATGCCAGACTATATCACGGGTAGGGTGCCGAGCTTCCGGGCTTATCAAAAAAAAAAAAAAAAACCGCAAAATATACGCCGGTAATTTTTAAGCAATTCGGACTTAACCGAAAAAAATCGCTTCACGGGGTTCCAGTTTCTCGGAGGCTAGGAAAAAAGGCCATGCCCCGATGCCTGGTTAACAAGGCTCGTACGCTTGTGACGACATTTGCTCGCATCGGCGGTACCGGCCCCCGCGAGAAGGTAGAGTGGCTCTCTTCAGCCAAATCCACTGTGCAGCAGTCTTTCACTTAGCAGTGAAGCATCCGTGCAGTGCACAGAACTCCATCCTGGCTTAGGGGCACCACATTGGAGTCGCTGAACAGTGTACCCTATTCAGTGGCTACTCGAGCTGAGAGCATTTTGAGGTCACGTCAGCCATTTCTCTGGTGTGCAGGGAAGACGTCCAGCGCCAAGGGTTTTTATTGACCTTTCTGTGAGGATCATGCTTCTCATCCTTCTCAAAGTGCACAAGGGAGCGCAGATGACTTGGAAATTGTCTTCCTGAAAAGGCCGTCGCAATGCAGACAGTAAGATGGGACGCAAGCGAAAGCTGCCTTCGGACTATCCCAACGAATATTCAGATTTCGAGGTGGGTGTTTACGTCGCAAGGTGATCGCGGTACAGATGTTGTTGTCTGCAAGTTCTGCCACATAGCTGTGGGCGTCTTCACAAGGCGGCTTCTCATTCTTTTTGCAAATATGTCTCTCCAGAGTTGTCGAAAACCTTCGAATTCTCGGAAAATAATAAACCCTGATACATAACAAAGCTGACATGTATAAGGTCTCTGCCCCCTCTGGGTCTCGGGATTGCTCACACTTGGTCAAAAACGCACTCTCTAGAACATCCAGGGAGACTCTCAAGTCGCTCAGGCAGATCCTTAGCTGACTGTGACTGTAAATGAAACTTGGGTCGACTACCTGCAACACGAGAGCAAGGTCGAGCCCAAACAGTGGGAACACTTCTCACCACCGTCGAAGAAGGCTCGGTCAGTCTCATAAGCAAGCAAGGCGACGGCCACGTTTTTCTGGGGTGCGGAGGGCGTGCTGTTCATCATGCAAAGGGTAGGTCATCATCGGGGATTACTATATACGCAACCCTGATTAACCGTTTGCGGGACACCATGAAGTCCAAACGACGCAGTATGCTCCGGAATGGAATCTTGGAACTTATGGGACACCCTAACAATTTTGCAAAAGTACGTGGCAGTTCCTGAAGGACTGAACACGTCCCGTATAGTAGCAACAGAATTACGGATTACTAGAAGGCGCCTTTACAGCACGCAGCGTGCTGCTCATAAGTTGCACCGTGCTCGCATACTCACATCACATGTGATGAGGATGGACCCGACACCTCCAGACGTTCTTTTGTAATGCCAGTACATGCCCTCGCGCCGCGACACAATCATGGTCATGAGCTACACCGCAGTGATCGGTCCGTGGATTAATTTCGTCCACATGGTGGTCATTTAACGTGTGCTGGAAATCTCAGCGCACGGCACCCCATGTTTCACGCCCCTCACGGAGGACGACGTGACAACAATTTGTACCATATGGCACCAAACAACTCTCGTCGTCAGCCATGTTCGAAATTCAACGTTGGAACTATAGCAGGCAGACATCACCACAGAGGCCAGTGCTGAGATTTTGCCTTTCCTCTACCACAAGCATTTCAAACTTTCGAACGCCATCAATCCAGCTTCACAGTATATTTTGCACGACGTGCAACACCTTCGAAGTTGTTAACTTTATGCTGAACGGTTGTATTTAGGGTACTTGGCGAACGGTTTGTTCACTGTTTTTCACTTGTTACGTGCGGTCAAATCTTCAGGTCGTCTTGATCCGCTTGTAAGTCTGGGCGAGCACCAATGTCTCTTAACTTTCCACGCCATCTCTCGTCGCATTCTTTTTTGCTCTAGTATCTTACTTAGACCTCTACGGTGTCGGTGAATGACACAAGGTCGAGGAACGTAAAGCATATTCTACTCCAATAGAGGTGAGGAGGTAGCAAGGAGGTAACGAGGTAGGCCTATGTAGCAAAATTTGACTGATGTGACAAGCTTTCCCGTATTGTGTTTCCGTGACTATGAGTGCTTTCAGTATTTCAGTGTCTTTATGTTCATCCTCCCCAGGCCTGGCAGAACATTCACGGAGCAAGGTATCGACGAATACCTAATAATAAAATACAGAAACTGTATTGGAATTAGCCGCTCAATTAACCTTGTGCTTGACGTCTCAATGAACGAGGAAGGTATGAAGAGCCCGACAAAGGAGATCATGCGGCGTTATGCACACATCTTCCGGAAGAAAACCTTCCTGGAATTAGTCATCCTAAGTGGAGCCGTATGCGGGATTGAGTTCTGCTACGCCGCAGAAACAGCATACATCGGCCCGATCCTCCTCAGCTTGGGTGTGCCCATTTGGTGCCTCACTCTGACCATGTGCCTGAGTCCAGCCATTGGATTCTTCGTGACTCCATTGTTAGGATCTTTAAGCGACACGTGTGAATCTACACTGGGAAGACGACGACCCTTCATAATCCTGTTGTCCTTCGGGATGCTCGTCGGCTTGGTGTTGATTCCCAACGGAAAAGACATTGGCGTCGTGATGGGGGATTCAGCCTTTGTCAACCACAGCATGACGAACGTTACGCCTAGAATCCTCGTCCCGCGTTATGTCTCTGCATCTGAAGAGAAGCCAACATGGGGTATCTTTTTTACGATAATTGGTTTCGTCTTTCTCGACATGTGCTCGGACTCCTGCCAATCGCCTTCGAGGACATATGTGCTCGAAGTTACCACCAGCGATGACCAAACGAGAGCTCTCACTACGTTTACGGTTATGTCCGGTCTCGGAGGTACCTTGGGGTACATCATGGGCGGCATCAAATGGGAAAGTACGTCTCTTGGGAATTTGCTCGGAGGACATATCCGAACTGTCTTTGCGATAGTAACTGTGCTGTTCATTATCTGCACTGCTGCAACGTTGACGAGCTTCGAGGAGATGCCGCTAGAGGCTTCTAGATTGGCGCTCCCCTTCATAAGCCCCGATGCGAAAGTCGGGAAGTATACGAGGTTCGTAGATGACGAAGAGGAGGGACAACTAATAGAAATGCAGAAGTACGGCACGGTCGACATGATGCGTCGCGGTGTTTTACAAGAAGTTGCCAAAGAGATAACAGAAGCTCACCAAAGTCCTAGTCGAACAGAAATGACGGCCGTCGGTGTTAGCCTCATGAACGAAAGCGTCGCCGCGGGAGATACAAAAGGACTGACGGATTACTTGAAATCGATACTATATATGCCGCATTCCTTACGCATTCTGTGCTTGACCAACTACTTCTGCTGGATGTCCTTGGTAAGTTACTCCCTGTACTTCACGGAGTTCGTCGGGGCAGCTGTCTTTAATGGAGACCCAGTGGCACCAAAAGGGTCGGACGCGTTCCAGAGGTACCAAGATGGCGTTCGCTTCGGTTGTTTCGGGCTGTCCACGGATACCCTTGCCTGCTCGGTGTATTCCCTCGTCATTGAAAAGCTAGTTGGAAGGTTCGGTAAGTCTCTGTTCATCCCCTCGTAACCGACTGTTCTTGTACTTTGCTAGCACTAGTCTTCCAGAGCAGGTAACCGAGAGCCCAGTCAGAAGTGCACTGTTAAAACAGAACTTCACCACATAGCACGCTCATAGCCAACCATCATTCCGAATGATACTCTGTGTATTGATTTGTTGAAAATGGAAGGAGGCGCCTATCTGGGACACATAATCTTGTCCCAGGTAGGCGCCTCCCCCCTGTTTTGAAGAAATCAGGACACAGAATGATATTATTCGGAATGATGGTTGGCAAGGAGCGTGCTATGCGGTGAAGTTCTGTTTTAACAGTGTGCGTCATCGTAGCTATAGGTATTGAAAGCTGCTATCTGTAGGTCAGAGATGGTCCCAGCACTCCCCCCCCCCCCCCGGCAAAACAAAATGAAAAAAGAAAAGCTACGAAAAAGGCAAAAAGAAAGAAAGAAAGAAAGAAAGCAGACACTGGTGTCCCTTCCGGACGTGCAAGCACCGGACGGACTTGTGCAATCAGAGTACAGCCAGGTGGGAATGTTTCATGCAGCACATCAGTATCACCTTATAGATAACTATCGCGGGCAGCCAAAAAAATTCATCCTACCAACAGATAAAATAACGATGATGAATGGGGAAATTCGCCACATGAGGTGCGACCCGCTACTCCAAGGCACAATGGACAGGGTGAGATATGTCCTGATGATGAGACGATGAACGACACAGAAAAGGGGTCGACAGGCAGTGGAGTCAGTGAGACAACATCAACAGAACGCTAAGCAATCATAGGGTAGAGCGAGGCACATCATAGGGTAGAGCGAGGAGACCGTTGTCACGGAGAAAAATCAGAAAATACTCCAGAGCTTGACGATGTTCGATCTGGGTAGACCAAGGGCACAGGATGGTTGCCAATGTGAGTGGTGCGGCCTCGATCGACTGCAGGCGACACTACACGGCTGGTTTTTGGGAGTTACAAAGATGGCAGTCGAGAAGCACACGCTTGGTACCCGCCAAAACAGCACATCAAAAGCAGAGCATGGAGTTGAAGCGGCCGATCAGATGCTTGAAATGGGTGGTGAACGCAACCCCGAGACGACGGCTATACGTATCAGCGATGCAAAATGGCGAGGCACACGGCGGGGGTGGGGGTGGGGGGCAATTCAAAACATTCATCACGACCAAACGGATTTAGGATTACATGACCGCCTCTTCGATTATCGGCGAAACGTCTCGAGGTCGATCGTGTGAGATAAGTCCTTCTTCCTAAAATTGTGCCGCCCCCTTGAATCCACATTACTGCCCCATACGTTTCTGCTAGCAGAACTGGCACAATGATGCGCACCTGCCGGTTACTTGTTCTGGAAGAATATAGTTAGGGCCATGCCTTAAGTGACTCTGATAATTCAGAAATAACGTGCTTTGCATTTGCAGGGGCAAAGCCCGTGTACATTGCCGGACAGCTGGTGTATAGCGTTGGCATGATCCTGATGGCAATGTTGCGCAGCAAGGCTGCAGTGCTGTTGCTTTCTCCGACTACGGGAGTTATGTACGCGACCCTCTTCACCATGCCTTACATCCTCGTCGCCCACTATCACAGCAGTCAAATGGTAGGTAATGCAGTGATGAGTTGAAAATGGTGTTTCGTTTCGAGTGTGGCAATGACCGTTATTCCATCCGACCCGCGTTCCATTTCAAAATGAAACCCGCATCCACCCACAACCAGCACATTTTTTTTCTTCAAAATTCCGTTAGCACCAAACACATCACCGACGACGAGAAGAAACACAAGCACGAGCTATGCGTCTGCAAGGTTTTGTTGTACCCATTGACGACTGCATTAGTACGTAACGAATCAAGAACGCAACTTGGACTACCCATTAGATCTTTTCAACTCCTCCTTTTCGAAGACGTTTTATCCGCATCCAATCCGCACCGGTGCCAAAAATGATACTCGCACTTGACCCATACAATGGGGAGTTTTAGTGTACCGTACGCCATCGCCTTTGCGAACGTAAGGGATAGCATATGTGGTTCTGCGCACGCGCAAACCATAAAAACAGCTTCCCGCAGTGTGCAGAACCACCACGCTATCCCTTACGTATATACGCAAAGGCGATAGCGTACGATGCACTAAAACTCACTAATATCTCAAATCGGGACCTGCACCCGTATTACCGTGCATGCTGTACACAATACCCCGATAGGGAAATAATATAACGCACGCGCTTGCATGGTACTCTTCCGGACGGCTATGCGCTTCATACGCGAAATATAGGACCGTAAAAATTGGTACAAACGCAACATTGTACTGCCTGTAATTGCATGCTACCCAATGTTTTGTAGCCACTAAGAATGCTGTTACTGGAAAGCAAGTACGGCTTGCGACACACTTGTCTGCAATCTTCATTCAAAGGTACGGCTGCCCGTATTGGTTCGGCCACCCCTGAAGCAGCTGTACCGTTATTCTGTCCGAGCGTAGACAGTGTGCCGTACGAGTCTATGAGTCGGAAGAAATAATCTTTCAACACCAGGAGATCTCAGACAGGATATAGCCGCGAGGCTGTCGATTTCAGACAAGTATACGTCGCAAGCAGTACATCCATAAGGTTGAGCTGAGAAAAGATGGGGTCACATGCGAGTTGGAAAAGGTGACATTGTTTCGCGTCCCAGTCGTGAGGATCCTCACACATAGTCGTTTTCGTCGCTACTTCCGGACAGGTTTAGGTACCTACGGTTGTGGAGTGCCGTACATTCAAAATACCGTATTTGAGATATTTTTATTAGTCTTTTCGTCTCTCCCTCGTTCTTTGTCCGAAAGGGATTTTTACTTTATTCTGAATAGTTTCTGTTTCGGAATTTTCTACTCAATACTCTAATTACTTTTTGTCTGTTTGTCCTTGTACCATGTCTAGTTTCACAACTGTTTTCCACGTCCTTTCCATTCCACTTCACCTTCCCTGTGGAAACTGTCTGGTGGTACTGTGTGATGAAGTCAAACTTGACATTCTTTCCCGGGAGTTTTGTCTTTTCGATCAACAACTTATGGGTCCAGTCAACATCTAGATAGCCTCAGGCTTGCGCCCCACGTGACACAGCTTCACACACGAAGGCCTGCTGTGAATGCTGTTATGACGTCAATGAACAGCGAACATGAGAAAAAGCAGCTCGCAAATCTCACGCAGGCCTCCGTGAGTTAGGCAGTGCGCAGGCCCTCTACTATCTACACTGTTAAAACAGAACTTCACCACATAGCACGCTCATAGCCAACCATCATTCGGAATGATATCATTCTGTGTATTGATTTGTTGAAAATGGGAGGAGGCGCCTATCTGGGACAGATTATCTTGTCCAAGATAGGCGCCTCCCCCATGTTTTGAACAAATCAGGACACAAAATGATATTATTCAACCCTGTGAGGCTAAGTTCGTTCAGTGCAGAGATAACTTGATGCGTCGAGATAAGTAATCGGAACGCGCTTATTTGACGGCGTTGCGCATGTTGCTCCTCGCTGTCCAATAGACGCGTTCTGATTGTTTTTCTCGCCGCATCAAGTTATCTCTGCACTGGACGAACTTATAGCCTTCCTGTTTGCCCAAGTTGAGTATCTTGCAAATGAAGAGAGGAACGCCAAGTGGCGAGCATTGCGAAATACAACTATAACATTTCCTTGAGTTTGACGGAAAAGAGAAACACAAGCCAGCACATGAGGTACACGGGACCAGGGATTCTCCCAGCACCCCCTCCCACATCCCCAAAAAGTTTGCAACATCCCCAAAATAACAGCCAGAACGACAAAAAACGCCACAAAAGCAGTAGATAAGGGCATCAGCGCATCACCCACATAGAGACCAGTGTTGTACATATCGCCGTTACAAGTAACGCCGTTACTGTAATCGATACTTTTTCGGTATCGGAGTGCGTATCGCGATACTTTTTAAAATTGGTATCGGAAGAGTATTTCCGTTACAAATTTATGGTAACGCGATCTCCGTATCGTTACCGATACCGATACTCTTTAGTGCCCCACCCTTTCTTCACTGACGACATTTCTCACTCTTGTTCATTGTCAATGGTCCGCCTAGCCCTCGACAAGAAGCCTGTGGACATGTCCAGGTGCTCCGTAACCGGAATTATAGAATTACTATACCAAACACATGTTCACTGCTTTTCTTAGAAACTGGAGAAAATAACCACAACAAAAGAGTTGAGGTCAACGAACAGAGGTCAAGTCATTGACAGTACGCTCTGGATTCCACTGCCTAGCTGCCGTGTCGCACTGAGTCACGCTCACATATACTGTGGTATTGTTAACTTCGGATAGGATTCCTTGGTAATCGGACTCCAGGGTGTGTGGGCCTGACACTAACGTAATTGTCATACTGGTCTCTGCCAACTGCCGGAGAGACCACGGCCTGAAAGGATGGCAGAAGACGAGTTCCGGAACGAGCTATGGATAAAAGTCTGCTGTCTTTTTACTGCAAAACTGTTTACGTAAGCGATACAGTATTTCTATGTTGCATCATCTTCGTGTTTCAAACAAAAGTATCGGGCAAAGTATCGCGTTACTTTTTTTTAGTAACGGTAGCGGTATTCGTTACTTTAAAAAAGAAGTATCGTTATCGGTATTTCGATACTTTTTACTCAAGTAACGAGTATCGGTATCGCGATACCATATTTCGGTAACGGGTACAACACTGATAGAGACCCCCCTCCCCGAAATGAAAATCCTGGGGATAAACCTGCACGGGACAACCTTATTCGCATCAGTGACGGGCATAAATACATATTTTGAGTATTTAAATATAAATACGAAATACTTTGTTGAAAGGGGTATTTAAACACTCTTCATAAATAATTTTCAATATGAGTATTTAAATACAAAATATCAATACAGTATTTAAATACCGTAACTACTACCATAAATACTATGAGGAAAATGGCATGTGGAATTACAGAAATAACGATGATCATAACAACAAATGAGCAAGGAACAATAACATGTATTTCTTAGATTATCGTGGCGATTTTAATATTAGAAGTTTCTCGAACTCTGCATCTTTTAGGCATCTTCTGTTCGGCCGGACAATCAGATTCTCAAAGGAGAACAGCATCTCCACAGGTGCCGATGAACAAAGGCTTGTACTAAATTTGACGAAGCTGCTTCGTACAACAAGGTAATCGGGTAGAGTCGCGAGTGTTGTCCGCAACAACAGTGAAAACTCATCTAAAATGGTTGTCGCATGCGCATGCTGACATTAACACGGTATAACTACGCCCCAAACTCGCCCTTCTTTCCGGAAAGGTCAAATGCAGGGCAGTTTTAGGATATGACTCAGTATATTCCGTATTTAGTAGTAGTTATAAAGTATTTACAAGAATAAATACCCGAAAGTTGGTATTTAAATATAATTATAAATACATTTTTAGTATGTATTTAAATACAAAATATAAATACATGTATTTATATTTTAAATAGTATTTTAATTACAATGTATTTAAATACTGCCCATCCCTGATTCGCATCTACAACGGCTTGCTTGCATTCTGCCTTCATTCATGTTGAACGGGCCAGTAACGCGCGTCTCTGCTTAGATTAAAAGACAGAGACAACAGAAAACAGCAATCTCTTTGATGATCAACGATACTCAAGTGCATCTCAAATACTTTTTAGAGTGTTTGCTGCTCTACTCCGATTAGTTTGGTTTTCCAAGTAGCTGGGACGCTAGGTTCGCTGATTGTCGAGATACTTGATGCGTTGAGATAAGTAATCGGAAGGCGCCTATTGGACAGCGCTGCGCACGGAGCTGCTTGCTGTCCAATAGAAGCGTTCTGATTCTTTTTCTCGACGCATCAAGTTGTCTCTACACTGAACGAACTTGGCCCCCTGTACTGTGTCTTCATTACTTTTCTTCCTTTATAGTATAGTAGTATAGTTTCTACCTTTTTATAGTATCTTGTAAACGTCTACTTCAGAACCGTACCGCTTTTTCTTCTACTACTGTTCATAGTTATACTCCAAAGCAGTTCTGCACGAATCAACATTCCCGTTGAAACGACGGACAAGGCGCAGTATAATAGAGACGCCCAGAAGGGAATGGCAACCTACAGACGGCCAACACACAGTGTCGCCGTCTGTAGGCTGATAAACTGCTGATAGACTGATAAACTCACGACACACGTACTTCATCATCTGTGTAATCATTGGCCACCCAGGGAAGGAAAGTGACAGCAGCTAAATCGAATTGTACTTGGAAACGCACGTGTCCAAATCCCGTCGTGCGTGGAAAGAAGTTGAGCTTCGTATCGCACGGCGCTTGGGGGCACTGCAGCGTAACAACAACTTTATTGTTGCTGCAACGCAATCCGAGGTATAAGAAATACAATGCAGAAATGCAAATAAGAAATGCAGACCCTACGCTACAGCGTCGTGCGATAGGAAGCACAACTTCGTCATTCAAGATGTGCAGCGTTCATGGCCTAGACAAAAAAACAAATTCTGAAGAAAAAAAATTGTTGTTGTTATTGAACCTGCTTATTTTGACAGGTGGAGCATGCAGGTCACGGTGGTGACTGGTCGCAACGGGGCCTCGGAACGGACATCGCCATAGTGAGCAGCATGATGTTCCCAGCCCAACTAAGCCTATCGTTGGGCATGGGACCTTTAGTCCAGTGGGCGGGCTCTCCCGTGGCCATTGTAGCAGCAGCGGCGGTCCTCAGCACCTTCGGCGCCGTTTGCGCTACCAGGGTCACGTACTTACGCCTGTGACAAGCAGTGTTCTTTCGAAGTTACTGTAAAACGTCATCACATTTGGGCAAAGATGCCGGTTGAGCATCTCCACCAGCGCCACTTCTCGTGTCGCACGGCTAGTCCCGATCGACTTCTCAAGCCTGTGTCTCAAGCTACAACGAGGAAATATTCCGTATTGCGCGGAAACTGCGTAGCATCCACATGATACACAACCGGTGTCTGTGGAGCGGCTAATGGCAACGCGTGTTTTCGTGTGACTGCTATCAGAACGACATCTCACACGCGTTCGACTCAGAGAGGTCCCTCTTCGCAGCCAGTCCTTCAAAAGTAAGACCCCACTTCCGTTGTGATCCAAGGGAATTATTTATGTCATAGCAATGGTAACGTACAGGTATTGCGGAATTTCCCAACTGACGTCTGATTATCTAAACAACCTCGCGAAGGATATCGACTGCGCCTGCTGTTTATTCCCTCAAGTTCGAGAAGTGATGGAATGTGGAAGGACACTCTGGGCTTCACCCCCTACAAGCAACGAGCGTGTTTTAAAGCTGGGAGGCTAGAGTGAAATGCCATGCAAATGTGAGAGACCCTTTAGCGCCCGTTTATTCGTTATATTTACTGGTCTTAACTCCATTTATGCAACAGTGCTGTGTGCATTTGTATCACGATGATGTAATATGAAATACATATTAGTCTGATGTGTCAGCGCTATTACATACTTACACCATAATGGAACTCAGGTATGGCTTATATTTTCACCAAGTTACCGGGAGCAGTGGGGTAGAGTATCGGACCAACTTCTGGAAACGGGATAGATTGTATTAGTTAATGTGGTAAACGCAGTATAAACAGGCGCAGGCCATAGGCGACGGCACAACTGCGAAACTGGGTAGAGCATCGCCTGCGCGACCATGAAATCATCATCATCCTGAATTCAGGAGGAACCCAGATCCCAACAGGCGCCCTCTTCCATCCCCCACCACCTCCACCAATTCATGCCCGGGTCCCAAAAATTCGAGACAGTCTGAATGAAAAAAAAAAAGTGGATATGCTTTATTGTTTTCGTCTTGTATGGATTCAATGTATATTGCATTATTTTCATATGAGTGTTTCAGTATACAGAATAATAACAGAAACACACCACACAAGCCCTATCTCTGACTGTATCGCGGAGTGCTGCGGGCCCAGGGCAGCGTACATGGTGGAAGCCCTCCTGCCTGGTCAGTACTTTCTATGGCGACAAATTACGGCCACGTCCCTAGAGATGCCGGACCTCCGTGCGACTATTCCGTGCGGTATGTACATGAAAAAGTTCAGTGTACACTAGCTAGTTCGTTTATTTCCACCCTGTTTCCAAGAACAGTACTTCATCAAAGCTTTTTGAGTTTACATCTTCTAATATCTTGAACCAACTATCTTGAAAGCTATTCAAGATTACATTAAGCTGCGAGTGTAAATGGGAACCTTCCGTGACATATTTACTGGAAAGTGAGTTCTGTAAAATCAAGCTGTTTAAGAATGTCCCTTTCTTTCAGTTTCGAAAATGATTTTTTTTTTATATTGCGCCGCGAAGCAACTGTCAGGGTGTCCCAACCTGGAAAACGTGCAAAACAGGGAATTGTCAGGGAATTTTCATGCGACTGCAAAAGTTAGGGGATTGTCAGGGAATTTAGCCAAAAAGCAGCCTAAGTCAGTGAAAATCAGAGACAAGTGCCATCAGGATGCGCAGCGAATCGCGAGTGCCGATCAGTGGTTGAGCGGCCACGCCACTGCATCGTTGCCGTGAGTAGCAGTTCTCCAATACGACAAGGCCTGAGGCAGAAAAATAGACCACCCTCACTAATAGTCAATAAATGACACGCTTTATGACGGATTTGTATGAAAAAGTGGGGGACGGTGGGATTAGTATGCGTCCTGGGCCGACTTCAAGGGGAACTGTACCGACATTCGCCTGGAAGGTCTGCCGGAAAACTTCGGAAAAACCTCAGACAGCGTAGCCTGTGGTAGGATTCCAACCCACCGTCTCCCAGTCTTCAGCACGACCTTGGCTACCACCAGCGAGCGGATGCTTATCCCCATTGGGCGATGCCACTGGTAGGTTTCAAAAATGACCGCTCACGGGAACTTTTGCTAACCATCATAGTGATCGAGATATACAGGGTGTCCACGCTAAATGTGAACAGATTTTTTAAAAATATATCAATCACTTTTTCCGAGATGAAATCAATTGCAATATAGCATATGCTGAAGGGCACTCCCTAGGGGGGCATTAACAGACTCCTAAGACAATGTCTTAATTAACTTTCAATAATTAACTTTTTAATTATAAAAGCTACGAAGTTGCTCCAATGAGAACATCTGATCTCTTCGGTCACCAGATACCAAAACCGTTTTCAGAACAAAAATCCGTTCGGTAGATCGTCCGCAAAAAATTCGTGAAGGAACGCCATTTTTTCTTTATTTGGTTTATTGCGCATCTTCAAAGAAGCGGCTTTCCTTTACCCCCAGTGTGAGAGAGTGAAAGAGCACAGTGCCGCCTCATGCGTCGAAGATTAGCTTTAACTTGCGGAAACAAAACAAAAAGACAAATCTATCGGGTGACTCTATCGCGACTGCCCTTACCTTAGGCTGCATTTTCTGTTTTCTTTTAATCTTTTTCCAGGACGCAAGAGGCGATAGTGTGCTCTTTCATCCTCTCGTATTGGGGGCGAAGGAAAGACGCGTCTCTAGAGATGCGCAATGAATAAAATAAAGAAAAAATGGCGTTCCCTCACGAATTTTTTGCGGACGATCTATCGAACGGATTTTTGTTCTGAAAACGGCTTTGGTATCTGGTGACCGAAGAGATGAGATGTTCTCATTGGAGCAACTTCGTAGCTTTTATAATTAAAAAGTTAATTATTGAAAGTTAATTAAGACATTGCCTTAGGAGTCTGTTAATGCGCCCCTAGGGAGTGCCCTTCAGCATATGCTATATTGCAATTGATTTCATCTCGGAAAAAGTGATTGATATATTTTTAAAAAATCTGTTCACACTTAGCGTGGACACCCTGTATACGAGGGCAGAGCTATCTCTAGAGCAGTAGCAAACTCTACATGACGGAAAGCTCCGTTCGCTTCCTTCCGAAGGGAGTGAAGGAAGCTTTCCGTTAGCTTTCCGTAATAGCGTGTAGAAGAACTGCTCTCGTCTTGCAAGAAATGCCTTGGTAAACTAACTGAAGTGCACTACTTCGTCAGGAAAACGTTTGTCCAAATCTTTTTTGTGAACTTCTGGAAGACATCTTGCCTTCTTCCGCTTGTCTTCGGTGCCGAGTATGTCAGAGACGAAACTTGGACGACAGTTCTTCATACGTGGCCAGCCGTTGGTCATGAGAAGCTAAAAACTGATCTACTGCCGAAAGAAAATTCTTCATGCGGAACTCATCTGAAGGGCAACAAAACCGTGCTATCAGGGGTTCCGTAGCCTAGTGGCGTCAGCCGTACAGTGGATCGTTGATTGCGCTTTCTTACTGCAGTAAATTCTCTCTTTACAGTTATATCTTCCACAACCATGCGGATCGCGGATCGCAATGATCCAACTACTTCGATCTTTGCGGCAATACAGCTTTTGAGTGATCTCAATAAGGAAACCTCGCTGTTCAGGTCGATCTTTGGACTTATTTGCAACGTTTTCTGGGTCCTGTCCGCTCGCAGCAACGAGAGCGCCGGATTTAAAGCGTACGTACTTCAACCATTTCATCTCCATCATTACAAATGACTTCCAGCGCTTTGAATATAAAACAATAGCCCATGGCAAAGGCTCTCACAGCATCCGCTCTGCAGGACCATCGTGTGCCGGTTACTCTTTTCGGCACTGGGACGGGCTGCTTTTCTGAGCAGTCACCGAAAACCGTTGTGTTGAGGTCGCTCAGCGCCTTATGTATATGCGTGGATACTGCAAAGAACTTGTATTCCTGCTCGAGGAAATTGGAAAAGGCAACAGCAGCGGGGCAGTGCTCGGCAACTTATTTTGCCACCATATTCAAAGAGTGCGCTGAACAAGGAACCTACGTGGCCAGAGGATTTCTCTGCCGTACTATAGTGCTTGAAGATCTTTGTACTCTCCACTCATGGACGGAGGATTTTCGTAAGACTGTCCGCAACAGTCCTTGATGTTCAGGCGAAGTGCGTCGAGGAAGCTCTGAACATGTCATCAGCCTTATGCTCCTGGTCAGGCATGAACCGTACGAATCTTTCGAGTGGTGTAGTATTTTCCAAGTGGATGAGAGTTCTTGTTGCATACATGATTTTGGCGAGAACCTAAAGACGTATAGTTTACAGAAGAAACAGTGACACTTGCATTGCAAGGGTCCCCTTTTGGTGGGGGCCCAGGGGCATACGCACCGTTTGCCCCCCCCCCCTTAAATTCGGCACTGGTATAACGGCATCTCAAAGACTCCTGCTCTAAAACTCTTCCGCGAGAAATTCCTTTATTATAGCGTTGTATAAGGCTGGTTGTACCAGACACTTCAGCAACGGCCGAGAGATCGTTCTCGTTATTGCGGAGAGTGAAGACTTCCATGGGGCAGAGGTGGCTAAACTATCTGTGCATCCTGCACACCTACCTGGAGAAACTCTGCATGCTCGACAACAACGCTATAATAAAGGAATTCGTCAAATGCTGTTGTTGTTGGTACAACCAACAAGACAAGACGCATACGACACACCCAACCAGCCGACAAAGCAGTGACTATGCTGGCAATCTGATCGATTCATGAAAAGGTTTTGTGGCATTTTACTTGCGTGCGGCACCTGAGATAACACTTTGGTGCCTACCTCCATGGGTATTTTGCGCCCTCTTCACAAATTCAGGGGGTCTACAATAACCTCTGTAACCCCCTTTCCGCCGACCAACTAAATCTGTTGTTATGGTACAGTATCTCAATAAAGGTTATAAATTCGTGTAATTAGTAACGGCAAACATAACATAAGTTTCAGTGTGATCAGTAATTAATTGTTCACGAAGGCTGCCTTCTGCTTGTGGTTTAATACCTAACTGTGCATCATGGCACCATCAGAGGAATGGTCACAAATGCTACATATGGCAGCTCCGCCGCGCAATAAAAAATATGAACGCGCCTCCGTGGGTCGCACCTAAATGCGCTTTATTACTGGAGCATGGAACTCACAACGAGTCTACATTTTTAACGCACATCTGAAGTTTTCGCTGTAAATACTTGACTTTCTTCAGAACAGGTTCCTTGTCGTCGTATTCTGTGTGATGGACCTGCGAAAGATTTTTATGCTGTCACGTTATCATAAAACAGGAGACACAGTAAAAGTAAACGGAGGCGAAATGTACGAGCGCTATCACAAGACGCATTCCACAGATCATCGTAGTGTCACTCGCATAGTAGCATAAAGTGACGCAAAGGCGTCTCCATACTGCTTCAACATGCGATGAATATCCGCATGCTTTTCGCCTTCTACACCCCAAAACCGCATCACCGAACGCTACTCCTCCCTAGTGCATGCTAACCACAGGGGTGACACAAACCCGTCATTGTTGTAACTACTCTCAAGCGGGTGCTTTTGGCAAAACTGCCATCTTGTCCTGGTCGCATGTAATAGAAAATGTCATTCTGAGGTCACGTGACTTTGTTTACATGTCGTTTTGCCGCTTACTGACATATTTTCGTCGTCATAAAGCCAAGAGATGAACGTATTTTGCAGCGTAAACTATGCGGTGCTTCTTCCGCAACATGGTAGCCCATTCCTCCTTAGTTTAAGTACATCGCATCGGCTCAGTGGATCTTAACGCTCGGTCGTCATAACGTCTTTGAAAGTCGTCAACAGTACGAGGCCTTATGTGCAAAACTGCTCGTTTTACCGCGAGATTATCGGATAAAAATAATTATCGTGATGGAAAGACATCCAACAGGTCGCGCAGAAACTATAACCGCATTGTTTAGAAACGGTTTGGCCACCGATGATGGGCGCCGCCATCTTTAAGGTCACGTGTGCCTTGACGTTGCTGTGACGTACGACCAGGACCTGTCCAGGATGCATTGCGTTCGCCCGGCACGCTTTCGTCTACGGAGCAATACATTGGATGCCACCCCTGTGATGCTAACAACGGGGCGGCCATATTGAAAGCGCTGTGGTCACGTGTAGAGGTGTGCGCCGTGGGCATTTTTACCGGCGGCGGCGTAGAGCACGTTGAAGAACCGGCGGCGGCAGCGGCGTCACGCCGATGCTGTCTTATCGGCGTGAGCCCCGTGGGCTGTCAATATGTGTTCTCTTCTCTAACGGGAACGTACCGACACCTCAGTGCGGGGGTATTTTCTCCATCATAAATACCGAGACGGTAGCAGTATTTATTGTACCTTGCGCCAAACAAGTACATCAGCACTGGATAAGCGTGTATTATGAAAGAAAACCAGAACACACAACGGAATATTAGGAGAAGTAAAGCACTTCAAGGAGGTCGTCGCCCAAGAACTTCGACAGGGCCCGTTAATCGCTGGAGAAAACAACACCCCAAAACATTCGTCATTCGATTCGGCTCGTCATTCGATAGCTAGACAATCAGAATGACGAGCCATCCCTTTAATGGTAACCACACGTAACAGTTATAGCGAGTGCCGAACATTCACAGGACGACGACGCGTAAAAGCTCTATCCATTGATCCAGTGACTCTTTTTGACAATCTATAGTAAATATATGTAAATATGCAAACGTAAGAAAACGATATGACATAAGGCGCACCCACCACGTCATTGAATAGTATTTTTGCATGAGGCTTTCCATGACGCTGTAGTTATCATGAATAAATACTGTAAAACCCTTTAATTTCGCAGCCCTAAATTTTCGCGAACCGAGTAGGGATGTATTCGCAAACACTAAATTTCGCGCGCTCCTCGAGTTCCTCGGGATCTTCCTTCTCTGCTATGAAATTTTACCGTGCCCTTAAAGTTCGCGAATTTTCTCGATTCGCGAAAATTAAGGGCTCGCGAAATAAATGAGTTTTACAGTATAAGCTTGTCCAGAGCGAGTGGGTTCGCGCGCAGCCCCGCAATCCCGCGATTGAAAACACCCTCTCTGACGGGGTGCTTTTCGCCGGCACACACAAAACGCACTATTTGCTACGCACCTTTCGAGCGCAGAAAGAGCGACAGGCAATCCACGTGAGAGGAGCACGTGCTTTGGAGCGATCGAGCTGATTGGTGTAGGCTCTAATCTGTTGGCCAGATAGATCGCTTTTCAACCCAGATAGGGCGAAGCTCGCGTCATTTCTGCGCTCGGAAATTGCGTATTTCTTGTTTCGGCTCATTTGCATAGCGACATTCAGCGTCGGATATTTCAATACATGTGCGCATTTAAGGATTTCTTAAACATGGAGTGGCTTTCAACAAGGAATATCTTCCGTTCTGCTATCTCGTTTTTGCGCGAAATCCCCTAATTAAAGAATTAACGAATTTTAGGTAATTGATGATCTTGTAGTTGCATACTTCCTTCGAGATAATATTCGCCTGACCAACTAAAAAACGGCATCTATTTTGTTCCGCTAGTTTTTTTTAACAAAAATTCTGTAATGAGTAAAAAACAAAACACCCCGTATATGGAAAATGACCAGTGCTATGGTGTTGGTGGATGACTGGCAAACAACCTGCAGGAATTGAATGACAAGTATGCCTGGAGTTGTGCCTCCAGGGTCGACTGTGAAACGAAACTGTAAAGCATAAACAGCATATTAGTGATGAAATTCTTACTGCTAAAAACACCACAAATGGAGCCTGGGACCTAAGATGCAAAAAACAAAAAAAGACTAGGTATGGGAGAGCTTTTTTATAGAAATGGATAAAAATGGGCACATTATACAGCGCCGCCGATTTTTCAACATCGGCGGCGGCGGCACGCCGACAGTTTTGGCACGGCGGCGGCGGCGAGGTTCAGACCTCCGGCGGCGGCGCTGCGGCGCACACCTCTAGTCACGTGACATTCCCATCAACCCGCCGGCCCAGCGTGCACAGCTCCACTGGCGGGCCAAAAACATTTGCAGCGCAGCAGTTTATCACGAGATTACATTTTTGTTGCAGCTAAAGTGCAGTTACATTTTAATACCAAAGACACACGGCACGCTCTAAGGTGTGCTGAAAATCGCACGTGGCTTCAGTTATCGTTTGATAAGCGAACCATGAAAACAGCATTCCATTTTGCCGTTATCAGAAGGTTCGCTTGCCAGACGATAACGGGTGCAACGAGCGATTTTCGGCACTCCTTTTGTGAAAAGGCCTTTGGAGCGGCCGTGTGTCTTAGGTATTACACTGCCTCACACAATGATCGCCTAGAAATTAGTATTTAGTAGACCATCCGGCTATTGACTTTCTCAGTCAGTTGCCCAGGTCACACACTACGGTCGCCAGCTTATGAAGACTTGTCCTTTCTACAATGTAAAACAAAATTTCAAACAGTTTTAAGAGAGGTCTTTATATCCTCCAACGAGTTATAAAGTAGCGGCACTGAGCAATGCATTTAACAGGAATATTCCTAAAATGAACATGACAAAAGAAGGCAAAAGCTCAGTACGCTCGTGCTCTGACATTTTCTTCTCATTTTTTTTTTTTTTTGTTCCGGGACAAAAAAAAAAGCGCCAACAGTATCATGTTTACCTCTAGTACAGCGTAGCCCATCGTCTTCAGCAGTCGGAGCCGGAGTGCGTTGCACCCTGTTGGAACTGAGCTGTACAGAGTGACGTCCTTGAAGTCTAGAACAACCACCGCAACTCTGTAAACAGAGTGAAGGGGTGAAGGTACGCTAGAAATTAATGAGACAGTCTTTTATATCCTAACTTTAACTACGGACGTCATATAAGCCTTACGTCCCGTTAGCTATTGCTGCGAAAATCAAATACATTTTTTTCGTGACGATTTATCGTAGTCCAAACGTTCGCGTTGGCTGCAGCGTTATTTGCGTCTCCTGTTGTACGATTATTGAGTGCGACAAAACGTAGACACGCGCCAATTAGTACTTTGGGCAGTACCATGCATTGTTGTCGGCTTTGAAAGGTAAGGGTCACCTTGTTCAGATAATCAAATAACATACCTCTTATGCTCTGGCTGCATGGGTGATTCCAGTGGCACAGGATGAAGATTCTCGTCCACAACTATCTCTGCGTCTAAATGAAAATGATATTTCTTGTGTGTATATAGCTGCAGGAACAACTATCCAAGATGTCTTTTTTGCCAATTGCGAACTGCCTTTGCGGACGGACTGCGCTTTCGCGCTCCTCTACATGTTATTTCTTACATGTTTGGCATACAATTTGGGTTATTCCTCTTTTCTCCTTCTCAGGAAGCGCGACAATGCGGGAAGGTTTCCCATTGGTCTCCGCAAACGATTTCCCGCGATGATTGCACACCCCATTACATTCAGCCCATTTACAGTCTTCGCCCAGATTGCACCCCATTACTCGAGATTTTGCATCGTCGTGTCGCGCGCCTCCTAAGAAGGTGAGAAGAAGAGTAACTGGCGTTTCCCTTCGCGCTCAAATCAGAAATGACCAATCCCGTTCCTTTTGTATTGCTTTCAGGGTAACTGTATTTTTAACTCTGCGAGGAGAAAGTTTTTCAGTTTAGATCTCCTTTAACAGTGCAAAGCATGGTGCTGCATATACTCTCCACCGAATAATAGAAGATAAAAGCGCGGATAATAACGCGTTCTCAATAGACCTTTACCCGAGAAACGTCATCATGACGTTGGTAGACAGACTCAAACTCAAACATATCAGAAGGGGAGGGCTGAGTTCCACGAATGGGCAGTGGTTCGCTGCCTCCAATAGACCTCTACCTGTTTGTAAACAAATGACGTCATAATACTCGACAGCGCCACGAGTTTGGTAGAGTTGAACTACGTTCAAAGCTAGTGGCGAACAAGGTCGCGCCCGAAAGCCACGGTCTTGAGGGGATTACGATGGTCTCTGAAAAGGAGGCGACCTTCGGTCCTACATTTCTTTCAATAGGAGGCAGCGAACGATTGCCCATTCGTGGAACCCAGCTCTCCCCTTCCGATCTGTTTTGGTTTCGGTGTGTCTACCAACGTCATGATGACGTTTCTCTGTTAGAGGTTTATTGAAAGAAAAGTAGGACCGAAGGTCGCGTCCCTTTCAGAGATAATCGTAAAAACCTCAAGACCGTGGCTTTCCGGCGTGACATTGTTCGCCCCTAGCTTACAGCGCAGTTCAACTCTACCAAATTGGTGGCGCTGTCGAACACTATGACGTCATTTGTTTATAAACAGCGAGAGGTCTATTCCACCCATATGACAGACACATATCCCTCAAAAATCGGTAACGATAACATGAATCACTAACCTGCGGGAATCCTGTACGGAAGTTCTGGACTAGGAAGAAGGTACTTCCCAGACGGAGCGAAGTTCGCTAATGCCTCTTTCACTGACCGCTGCAGCGGACCTTCCTCAAATGACATGCAGCTCTGGGAAATCAAAACCACAACATAACCAGGTTGAAGAACTTAAAATGCGGGTAGCAGTTCAAACTAACGGTACGCGGGAAAGACGCGCACAAAACTCGAAATCGAAAGCACCATTGATTTTCTTTAAATTCCGTCCCAGCGACGCGAAGCAACTGTCGCTACGAGCGGTGTACAGGTGTGGACAGTCGGAAGGAGTAGGGGAGTTAGTATGAGCCCTAGGCCGAAATTCAGGGAGAACTGTGCGCGACATCCGTCTGCAGGGACCGCCGGAAAACCCGATGAAAACCTGAGACAGCACAGCCGGTGGTAGGGTTCGTGTCCACCACCTCCCAGTCTACGGCACGACCCTGGAGTTACCACCAACGAGCGGGTACTTTTATCCACTCAGCCATGCCGATGGTGAAAGTTTCTGTAGCGAGTGGGTATCAAGTTAATTGGCTGCATGTCGCAGGACAATACGTTGTGTACCACTAGCTTATTTTGTAACGTATTTATTATTGACGTTTAACATAACATTTTTTTATCCTGCCTCGAAGATTTACTTCGGCCGTGCATCGATCATGCAGCATGACGCGACATTGGTCAGTTCTGTGTTTGCGTGCGCTGCAAACATCCACGTACTCTTTCTGTCATGCAAGATCGAATAAAGTGCATGTTAACGTGGAAGTCTGGGAGAAATCACACAGAGTAGTGGAACAGCCGTACTCGTTCAAAGTACGGCGAAATCACTCTAAACGGAACTCTAAGGAAATGTAAACGCCTATTTAATAAGTACGCTGTTTTCGTAAGGAAAACTTGGCCAAGTAGACTGTGAAACCATGCCGAACGTTATCGTGTTTTGTCTCATACACACCTTTGCGATATTTTGGATGCGATAGTCCCTTTAAGCGACATCCATTTAGCGAGATTCTCCTGCACTTCATCGGACTTCGGCAAAGCGTTTCTTAATATGCAACTTCCACACAGGGTTAACGTGTGCTTTGACGGTCATTTAGACGCTTGACAGATTATTCAAGATCTTCCAATATGTGAGGCCAAAATTCGCGCAATTCGAACAATTAAAGTGCCACTTCGTACTAAATCTCGTGTCTTCAGAATCCCACAAAAGTAATGTTACTGAAATCTTCCTGTCTCACTTTACATTCCTGCAAAATATTTTGGCTCTACGTGACACGAAAGCTAGACAAATATAATTTTTATTTTTGAGAACTGTGACGGCATGTTATGCACCGACAGAGCGCCCGGCTCTCACCTGGCAACGTTGTTGCCCTTCGAGTCTTCCGGGGGGCTCACTTTTTGCACTCCGGTAGCGGAGCCCCACGTGACATACCGTCCAACTGCTCCGACCATGGAGAAAACACAAAGGAGGGAGAAGACATGTCCCATTTTCTCCACTTTCGATCAGCCTCATATGACTTCTAAACCACGTGACCCTCCCCGGACGCCGGTGTCGCTGCTAGGAGAAGAATGCCCTCTCCAGAACATGACATCATTGCAGTTTGTGGGCTTATGATTACGTCACTCGCTCGTTGCGTCATTGAAACTTGTGGAGGCTCAGCAGATCTTCAAAAATTGACAGAAATGCACAGCGTTCGTAAACAGGATTGAAATTTCGCGTATAGAATCCTTGAGACGCCTTCTTTTCACGGACTAAATAAAATAAACGCTGTTTTCCTAGTCCGGAGTGGCACTTTAAGTTGCAACAATATGCAACCCATCAACACAGCAGCGTTGGCGTAAAACGGGAGTATGTGCAGTGGGCGACCTGTTGTGGACCCTTCTCCAACCAGTGTGAAAGGAAAGGCAAGTACGGCCGAGAGGTGGTTAGATTCACATGGCTAACACAATCCTATGTACGTCTTGGCTCGGCATGTGACACGATCCCTTGAAATCGGATATGAAGGAACGTACCTCCATTAAAGTGTCCAGGACAGCTTTTGGGAAACGAGGCCTATTCGGAAATTCCATATCGTTCACTGCAGCCAGGTTAAGGAGCTTTTGTCGTGCTGTGCATCCAGCGAAACTCTTGTCGTCTGTCATTGAGAGAACAGGCTATCAATTGCTTAGATGTGACTATGCAAGCACACACCATCAAACACACAAGTGCACAGTCTTTGAACGTAACAGTTAAACTAACCAAACACTTCGAAAGGGAAACTACATGATTACATCCAAGCTGTTCCAGTCCACCTCATTGATCTACTAGTCTCACCTCGCGTAACCCTGGCCATTATACGCTCTTACAGTGGCTGAACATGCTCTTACCCAACAAGGGTTTGTAGAACTCCGGCTTGAACACAGAGTCAAGATGGTGACTTTCTATCCTCCCGAGTGTGGCTAAAGACCAAACAACGTCTAACCACACGAGTGGTGCGCTCGAAGCAAGGCTTCTTTCACATAGGTGTTCAGTGAAGAGCGTGAACAGCCGATGGCTGTCTTCAGGCATGTACTGCACCCGGGCCAGAGCAAGCAGACAAGCTGCAACATCCTGTTGCCTGCAGTCTGATGCATTCGATAAGATCCAGGATGCACAGGACTCCAAGAGATCTGAAAGAAGGAGTAACAGTGCGAGGCGAAGAACACTCCAAGTACAATCGCGGATATTGTGGTGGAACTCCTTTCAGTATTGAGTGCAACATCAACTACATCAACATACATGAATGACGATGGGGTGGGATGGGATGAGTATTGAGCGCCACGTGTACTCTTTGGTTCGTTTTATGAGAAAACTGTGTGGTATGAGCTGACTTACTATTTTTGTCGAAAATGTGACAACCAGTATATTTTAAAGTAGATTTAACATTTTGAGTATTTGCGTTTCTCCAAGGCGGAACCCGTGGCAACCAGCACGTGTTTCGTTTATGGCTCACAGTAACATGCGCACTTCATAGAATAGTATTATGCAACCACCATGTAAACTATGAAAGAATGAAAAGAGAGAGAGAGAAAGTAACACGCACACGCAATAGGGTAGAATAACCGAAACCTGAGCCACCACAGAGCGATTTCGTTCTGTTGCTCTTGTGCATGACGTCAGCAACAGAGCCTGCAATCCACTCCGTGGTCGACATATAGTACTACTTAGTGATACCGCTGACGTCACCGGTATGGCCGAAGGAAAAGCGTGGTGTTGCGGGTCAAGCTTCGATTTCAGTGTTGCGTTTCTTCCGCGCGTTTTGCAAACCAACTTTGCCTTTCTAAGCCAATATAATTCGCCGAAGATAACTCCCATAGTAAAAACAATTTCGCTGAAAACAAGATCGGCTGTATGTTACCACCGCGGAAACAACACGGCCCTGCTGTTGAAACTTCACGACGAAAGTTTCTGAAGAGGCAGGCACGCCGTTCGTCACGCTGCTGTACGGACACAAAACGTTCACAATTTCAATAAACTGTTGTCAATGGCTGCGATATTACAAACTGAATTTTGTCCACGAGAACGCAGGGAGCACTGGCCTTCTCGTTTTCTTGTAAGACATTTTAAATGGCCAGAGATATTGGTGATTACGCAACGAGAATTGAGCAAGGACAGCTGGGTCTTACCTGGATGCCTCCACCTGAGCTGTCCAACAGAAGTAAGACATGCAGCTACCAATGACGGCTTTTCCGCGGTTCCTAGACCGCTTACAACAGCCTCAGACACCCATCTCAGGACAGCCAAGTCAGGAAAGCTCAAAGTTTTGAAGGCGTTAAGGAGAGACACTGCATCCTTCAAAGAAAGCTCCCCTCCTTTCTTTCCCAAATAAAACGCAGCAGCTTGCAAAAGAGGAGTAGGACGTAGACCGAGTTTTGCGAGGGATTCTACCAAGAAACAAATCTCATGCTGATTGAAAGAATTCATAAGGTGCAGAGCCCGGTCTTGCACTGTGAGCATGAACTTGGCTCCTCCCAGATGATCAGATAGTTCCAAGAGCCGAACAACGTCATTGACGGACTCGATGGATGACACACGCGTTTGGATTTCCTCGCACAATGTTTCCACTACCTTCTTTTGAAGAGGCGTTTCCTGCAAGAGGGGGATATTGCTAAGCACGGCGCAAATTTCGCGAAGCTACATGAACTCAAGTGCATGTTGTTTACCTGGTGTGAAACATGGTACGAGAGGCAGTAACAGAGATTATGGAGGCGCATCTTTCGGCACCTCCATAGTACCCGTTGCTCGAAACAGTGTAGCACATAGGACTCGGGATTGGTGTTGCTCTTGAGAAGGCGATGCAATCCACGTATCACCAAGCGGTCATCGAGAAGGCCTTGGTCACCCTTTACCACAGCTTTACAGAGAGCTTCAAACTTGGTGTCCCAGTTGCCACCGTAAGGTTTGTCGGCTTCCTCTTTGGCGACACTGCCTGAAAAATGAAAGTCTGTTCACCGATATAGCTCGGCTGATCTCAATCTCACAACCGATTCAGCCATTATGCAGGAATATGCGGGAAAATTTCTGCGGCTGGTCAACACACGCAGTTGCAACATTGACCAATTCTTGGTCAATGGTTGGACTCTCTCGCAAAAGACAGGTCCGTGTCCCGTAACCGTGAAGGGACTGGGCAGCTATACTAAGCCGGTTTGCTGTAATTCTAATGTCATAACACTCGTGCACAAGAGCAGCATTCCTGGACACCTCCTCTGAAACCCGGCTTGACCTGATAGCAGAGGACGACGCAAGGAAGCCAAGTCTACAGGGTGGTGCGTGAGTGCGTGAGGAGGAACATATTTGGGCAGGGAGAAGAGGACCCCAAGCAGCACAATGTACTGAAAGTCGAGTGCAATAGGGGTGGACGGGTAGATGGAAGGCCTTG
Source organism: Ornithodoros turicata (assembly GCF_037126465.1). NCBI lineage: Eukaryota > Metazoa > Arthropoda > Arachnida > Ixodida > Argasidae > Ornithodoros > Ornithodoros turicata. The sequence goes on along the minus strand of NC_088202.1, from coordinate 40,364,198 downwards.
AACAGACTTGTGAGACTGAAGAACATTGATAAAACACATACTGGCCACCCCTATTGCACTCGACTTTCAGTACATTATGTTGGTTGGGACATATCTGAGGCGAACAATTCCCTTCTCGCGCCCCGACCTGATAACAACACCGATAACGCGCCGTAAAGGCTGGTTAATTTCGCGTAAAGGCTGGTTAAAGCATGGTTCACACTAGTGCGTTCTGCTGCGTTCGGGCGCCTGCGTGCGTTGTAAGCAATCCGTTCCGCTGTTCACATACCTGCGTCCGAATGCGTGCGTCACCAAACCGTAAGCCAATGAGCGCCGAGCGGGATTTCCACTCCGGTGGCCGCCATGTTGAAAACACTCTCGCAGAGAGAAACCTACTGCGCACGCTCGGAAGGCGGCCTCGCGATTCGTTCTCCGCTTGCGGGCTGCTGCGTGCGTCGGAAAAAGTTGAGCTCGGGCGAAATCCTGGCGTTCTGCTGCGGGAGGTCACGCACGTATCTGTTGCCACGGTAACCAGCGCCCGCACGGATCCGCACGCAGCAGAACGCACTACTGTGAACCATGCTTTAGAGTCCGGCGGAGCGGGGCGTAACGACGCGCAGCGCACGGCCGCGCGTCGCAAGCCACTGTCGGTGAAGCACGGCGTGGCGGCAACGCGCGTTACGTCAGCCGCTGTCGGGGCAGTAGAGCAATGCTCTACATCTAGAGGTGGCCAGCGAGCTGTGCACGGCGTGGGCTCCGGTGGACTCACATTTCCAAGCATGGCGTCGCCCATTGAGCTTTTGATTGAAGCTGTTAAGAAACATCCGTGCCTATATAATACACGACGGATGGATTATAGAGACAAGCAAAAGAAGGAGAACAACTGGGAAAACGTGCGACTTTCTTCTTCAATTCAATGTCCATTTTTGGGGATACCAACCGTATTACTGTAGTACAAACATACATGGGAAAACGGATTAGCTTTAGTCGGATTCCAACATTCGTGTACAGTTGCCAGATATGACTACTTTCTCACTACGAAATGTGAAAATCTTAAAAAGATGTTTTCGTTGCGCTGCGCCGAATCGCGTCAGACTATAGTGAGTTTTAGTATACCGTTGATAAGGTTATTGTGCCTATCGGAACCAATCGCAGTGGTGCGTGACTCAGAATCTTATCCACTGATTGGTTCCGGTTGATACGGTTCGACGCAAGCCACGTTATCAACGGTATGCTAAAACTCTCCGGTTGGTATGAATCCGGTAGGATGAGGAAGCGTGGCGTAGCGAACACTAGCTGTCGGCACGGAACGCGGGCGGCGATGGGCGAAGACTACGTCGTACTCTAAACCAGTGGTTCCCAAAGTGTGGTCCGCGGACCCCCGGGGGTCCGCGACGATCGAAGACGGCCAGAAGACCGTCTTGGCGAGTGCTGGTCACGTCATCTCTGAGGGCAACGATATTGATATATGACGATATATGATACTAAAGAAGGCAGATATATACCAAATTCTCATTTCCTGCATGGCGGTGCCTTGTTTGTTTGTTTTTCCTTTTCTTTCTTCACATCCCTTATTTATGTCGATATGAATCGTACTTAGCGGGGGTCCTCGAATGGATTCTCAGTGGGTTTGGGGGTCCGAGACAAGGAGAAGTTTGGGAAACGCTGCTCTAAACCAGCCTTAAGAGAAAGAATAAGACATGATGTATAACTGTGGGAACGCCCCAAGCAGCACAATGTACTAAAAGTCGAGTGCATTAGGGGTGGACGGGTAGATGGAAGGCCTTGAACAGACTCGTGAAGCTAAAGAACATTGATAAGACACATACCGTCCACCCCTATTGCACCCGACTTTCAGTACGTTGTGCTGCTTGGGGTGCATATGAGACTTTCCAGATATCGGGAGATTGCCGGATGAAATTGGCAGATTGCAGCCTGTGATAGCCTTCTGGACGACAAATTGACTAAATGCGAGTCCTAAAGGTGCAGCAAGGACAACAGCTGCGGTACGCATACGATATACAGACTACGTAATCTTATGATGACACTGTCAATATCAAGTTGCTATGAAGAGTTATTACGAGCTAAATTAGAGGAAATTGACAATTTAGCACCAATGAGTGCCACTTGTACGGCGATTTGACAGAATGTCTGAAATATATAGATTGGGCTGGTTGGTGTAAATCCACAAGTGACCAAAGAACAAACACGAAACAACAACAGAGCGACTTGTGTGTGATCTTGTCTGCTCTTTGTTCTTTGGTCACTTGAAAATGAACGATTCGACCAAACGCTACTTCGCAGGCTGTAGCAAGGGAAATAGGTTTGGGCCGCGGACTCATATCTAGTAAGCATGGATATACAGACTACGTAATTAAATGACGTCATCTTCGATATCACGTTTATATAAAGAGTTATTACGAAATGGAATGGAAGATATGGACAATTTGGCGTCTGCGAGTGCTGTCTTGCCAATGATTTGATCAAACGCGACTTCGTTGGACCAGAAATTTTGATGCAGAACTAAATACATTCAGAATCGAAGGCGTGTACATTCCCAAATCCCTGCAGTGGCTAATAGTACAGAAGGGCACCGACACACGATGCGGTAAAGAAGTATAGAACACTGAGTGAAATTTATTTTAGTGTATTTACAAAACTGTTTACCCATACGTGTAGTACAGTCGCAGGTGGATAGGTCACAGGGCATTTACAACAGCAAAAGAACAGACAATTACAAGAGATGTTGCAGTTTCTAACTTGAAGCCCCATGTCAGATTTTGTTTTCCAGAGGTAGGAAAATGATTGGCTGAAGTGTGGGCAAGCAAAATCAGTGACGAAACCAAAATAACATGAGTTCAGTAGGGAGGTTTAGAAGGATTACAAGAGATTTAGAAGATTGGAACGTCTTTACAATAACAGTTCCGTAGACAGGGTACGACAAGCACCTGATTCCTTTGCAGTGGCTGACAGCACGTTGCTGGTCTTCGGTTTGGAAGCTTTTGTTTTTTTACAGCGAAGGTTCCAGGAGATCGCCGTGTCTGTTTGCCAAAATCCTCCTCGACTCCCCGATCCAGAGAGGAGGAAAACAGAGTGACAGGTGCGCACGCAGGTGTGGAAAGGGCAATCGTAGCTAGAGAGCGATATCTGCTTGCGAGGCAGGGGGATAAAAAGGAATTCCGTTTGATCCCCCTGCCCCTCAGGCAGGTATGGATATGCAGATATGGTTCTCCTAAATCTGTACCATCAACGGTAGGTATAATATACGCAGTTTTGTTACACGTACTTGTCTGTTTATACTTCTGATTATATTCAGTACCCTGTACGCAAACAACGAACAGCCTGTTAACAGCTGGGACGCCTTTCCAGTAGAAACAAACCTTCGATATATTGTTGTATGACTGGTTAGATGAGTCATAAACCTTTGTACCCAAGCAGCTTTTAGTAACGAAATTACGAGCAGAGCGTGTTGGTTGAATGTTGCACAGTCATGTATGCCTAATCATGTGTGCATGTTGTACGCATGTTGCCAGCGGACGGTTGTACACCCCATGATACCATGCGTTCTTGAAGAAGAACAATGGTCCTAGCTGACCTGTAGCGCCCGTGTGGGGTCTTTGGCCTGCACGCCATCGAAAATTTCCCGCACTTCTTCCGGGGTCACACAGCAGAACAAGCTAGGTTAACATCGCCGCAGCAGGACCCGGGGGAAGTGTTGGTACAGGAGCTCGCTCGTGCTGCTGCTACGTAACGCTGGGCTCACTACGTCACGGCAACTAGAGCCACTAAACTATTCTCTAAGGTATTCTCTAGCACAGAAACGACACGACCTTGGTCTTATCTCGTCCGGAGAGCGGTCTATCTGGCTAACATATTTACTTATTTATTTGTTTACCCTCAGGGCAGAATCATTTCAGAAGGGAGTGGAACTGTACAAAAAGTGGAGAGACAAAAATGTGGTAAAGAGAACTTACATATATGCTAAACAGTGACTACATAGTAACAATAAAACAGAAAAGATACAGTATTATTCATCTACACCACGGTCCCTCAGTGCTCTTTCTGGTCAGGAAACCCTGCCGAAAAATTCGCCTAGGGCGCCCCGACGACGCGTGGCGGCACGTCGCTCGTTTGGGGGGAGATTTTCGTGTCCGCCGGTGCCTGCGCGTGTGGCTTGTATAGTGTTTCTGCTGATGTTTGGAAGTGTGCACTTTTTCCTTTTTATTTATCGGTTCTTGCGTTTTGCGAGCGTAAACAGAGGTTCTTTTTTAAATATCCTTGAAGTTTATTGCAATCTTTGCACTCTGTTCGTATGTAAGAATGATCTAGCACAGATCAAGGAGACTGATTCGAGCGCACAGCATTTCGTGATGACTATATCCTTCATGGAAGGGGAGCCGTAACTTGACGAGAAGTGAATGAAAGTATTTTTTCTTTGTTTACAAAACAGCGATGACTTTGCATACGAGAATAAACACAAAACATTCGCTCTTTGCCTTATTGGAGATGTAGTGCGACGAGCGTGATTTGGTGAGCTCCTTCAAGTTGATCGCTGTGCGACATGCGTTGCATCAAATATTAAGAACCGTAAAATTTTCGAAGGATAGATCGTTCAACATGATGTCAATAGAATAGTTTTTCTTAGAGTATAACTTGCGGGGAAAGATGTAATGCCAAGTCGGCTTAGTAAACGCAGTTCGCTAATACCCGTTTACTCGTTGACATTAATACCTGCAATGTACAAACCAATGAAGCCAGGCTATCAGATTAGTATCAATTTTAAGCTTGCTGAGTTTATATAACAGAAGGTTACGAGTAGAGCGCACATTTCCATGCAAAGGCATGTTTCTTGCTCGATATGGTTTCGTATCTGGACGGTGAAACAACACTTTTGGCCTTGGTTTGGGACCGATCAGAAGGGTTCTATGGCGCATATAAATGCATGTTTTGCACGTTGAGGCATATTTCGCAAGAAAAGTGCATATTTTGCCATATTTTTAGGTGCGGGAGCTTCCTTCTTTTCTTCATAGATGGTGCTGCTGATGGTTTCAAGATGGCGTTGGGTCGTCTTTCGCGAAAATTCTGGAGGGAATCGAATATTTTCCATGCTTCTGTGGGGTGAGGTGCGGTGTTCAGCCCCTGTTCTGGCTGCTCCATCCTCCACTGAGTGCATGGCCGATGGTCTGTCCCTCTTTCTGCGCTCGGCTAGTGCGTAGTTCTGGTTTTGGGTCATTTGTATGGCAAAGTTCGGGAATTTATATCTCAAGGTGCGTTCGTTTCTCAGTGTGTTTAATAAGAACGATGGATTTGAGTAATGACTGGCTCCAATTCTGCTGTCTCGCATTTCCCAGAAAATATCTAATAAATAAATAAATAAATAAATTTTAGCTAATTAGTCGTCCCGTAGTTGCATACGCGGTTTACAGAGTGTCCGCTTGGCCGTATAACTGACCTGCGAAAACGAAATTTATGTAGCTCTGATTACTTTTTATAAAAAATCGGTGTCGACTAAAAAAAAGAGAGAGCACCCTGTATATTATCGACTATGCTCATGACAAAGTTTATTTCGACGGGGGAACTCAGAGACGCGTTGTTGCGGTATAATTTGCTCTTGTCCAGTACATGCAAAGTGGAATGTTTACCTGCTACTGTAGCAAACGTTAATGGCAACTGCTCTTGAAGATGAGGAACCTGAACAAACTCCCGGAATCCTGTTTTGGGAGATCGGTGGCGTGAGACTCTGAGCACCAGGGACACCGCCTTGTTCCAGGACGAGCGAGATACAGCAAACATCGTGCCGCCTCGCTACCTTCACTTCGTATTCAGAGCCTGGAGGGATATAACAGAAAAGGATCCACTGTGATGAAGTTGCAACTATCTCATCTACAGCAAAGAGCGGCAGCGGCGTTCCAGATCAAGTTATAGCTTAGCAGGTCAGCGAGTACGTAAGAAGAGACACTCTAAGAACTCCACAGTGTGTCCCAGAAAACGTGTCACTGGATCATAATTAACAAAAAAAAAGAAAAAAAAGAACTCCGCCAACTAGAATCACGCGGTCAATTCTTACGAACTGAACTCGAAAATTTCAAAAGTAAAGGTAGCTTTTTTATCCCACCAATGTGAAGCGCGTGCCAAATTTACTCCAGTTCATGATAACTCAGAGGGATATTGAACATCTATCCCATCGGGAAAAAATAGCCAAACGTCATCCTCTTGGGAGCACCAACTCGACGAATTTTTTGCGCGCCCTCATTGTCAGTCCGACGAAAGGAGGTTTCTAAACCCAGCCCACAGAGGGATAGTAGAAATAGTGACAGTTCTTGAAACTGGGAGAGGGAAGGCATGATCCCAGCAGAAGCCGAACACGATAAGCCATGCCTATCTTATCTCCTTCTACTATCACCACGTGGGCTGAGTTTAGCAACCTCCTTTCGTCGGACTGACAATGAGGGCGCGCAAAAATGTCGTCGACGGGTAGGCTGTTTACGCTCGAGAACGCATGATGTCCGGCTACTTTTTCCGATGGGATAGTTCCTCAATATCCATGTCAATTATCATGAACTTCAATAAATTGGGCGCGCGCTTCACATTGGCGGTGTAAAAAAGCGACCTTTGCTTGGTAAATTTCCGAGTTCAGTTCGTAAAAATTGAGAGAGGTTGCAAAAACCTAATAAGAACAAATGCTGTTGTCCGCATGTTTCTAGATGGCGTAGTTTTATTATTGTTATTATTATTATTATTCAGTGACACGTTTTCTGGGACACCTTGTGTTCAACGTAAGCCTGAAATAATGTTACCTCGGTTGACACCTTGTTGGTCTCAGCCTCACCTGGCTTGTTGGTGAGCTTGAGGACCTCACGGTGTAGCACAAGTTACAAAGAAACATTAACATTAACATTATTCATTAACACTCTGCCCTACACTCAATTCTGTTAACGAATACGAAATCCACAAAGACATATCAGACTTTGCGAGACGGCTACGCCTTAGAGAATTCTTCGCTCATACAACACAAGAAAACAACAACGACCTCCGACTACCATCAACCTGGACACCAACAGAACGTCACGGCCGAGAACCCGCACTAGACCTGTACATTAAACAAGTAAGCAACGACATCCTTCGCGGTATTTCCCAAAGCTCGCGTGGTCACAACCTCACTAAAACACAACGTGACATCATCAATTCGCTAGCTGACAGAGATGATATCATTATCAAGCCCGCAGATAAGGGTGGGAATATCGTCATCTGGCCCACAGATAAATATATCTCTGAAGCACATAGGCAACTCAACAATACACAACACTACCTCAAACTGGACCATGACCCAACAAAGGAGTACACGGCGCTAATAACCAGTACCATACAGGACCTCCACGAACGAAAGCTCATCACACGTGATGACCTCAGATATCTCACCCCATCAAACACAGACGCAGGTCGTTTCTATTTACTGCCAAAAATCCACAAGGTACACGCCAACGAGCTCTATACGGCTGACATCCCCGGCAGGCCAATTGTATCTAATAACAACACACCAACAGAAAGACTCTCGAAATTCCTGGACCACTATTTAAACCATATTCCGACAACACTGCCATCGCATGTACAAGACACACCCCACCTCCTCAGAATAATCAGAGATATAAACAACACTCGTACATTTGGTAGGGACACAATACTAGCCACGCTGGATGTGACATCACTGTATACTAACATCCCACACAACGACGGAATCACAGCCCTCTGCAATACCCTTTCTACTACAAACACCAGAAAAGACACGGAAACCATACTCGCTCTAATGGACTTGGTTCTTAAACTGAATTACTTCGAGTTCAATGGTGAATACTACCTACAAGTACACGGTACAAGTATGGGCACACCTGTTGCACCCACATACGCAAATATCTTCATGGGGTTCCTAGAAAACAAAGTTCTCAGCGCCCTCTCATTAAAACCCACGGTGTACCTTCGATACATCGATGATATACTGATAATATGGGAACACGGGGAACATGAATTCCAAAAGTTCGTAGATCTACTGAACACCGCGCATAGCAACATAAAGTTCACATCACAACAGTCAACTCACTTAATTAACTTCCTCGACACCACGATATCACTAGACAACGGCAACCTCGTCACAACCCTGTACAAAAAGCCAACTGACAAACAACAATACCTTCACTTCAAGAGTCACCACCCGCGTCACTGTAAGGTTGGAATTCCTAATGGGCAGAGTGTAAGACTACGCAGAATTTGTTCAAACGACACAGATTACGCTGCTTGACGAACTCTGCAGTACACTTGCCCAAAGGGACTATCCAGACTCCCTCCTAACCGAATTCCGTCGCAAGGCACCCACACTCGATCGAAACGAGGTCCTGGAAAACCGAAAAAATCCCGACGCGTGCCAAATCAGCTTCATCACAAGATATTCCAACGCACTTCCAAACATCAAAGCCATTCTACAGAAGCACGAGCCCCTCCTCCAAAGCAGTGACCGGCTTAACAACATATTCACAAATCCCATACAGGTGACATACCGACGCGCAAGAAACCTGGCAGACTCCTTGGTCAATGCCAAAATCAGCAAAACGAGCGCCCCGTACACGGGAACACGACCCTGCAACCTCCCGCGCTGCAAAACATGCAAGCACGTTCAACACGCTAACTCCATCAAAAGCACTGCGAGCAATTACACCCACCCCGTTAACCACGCATTCACATGCACAAGCTCCAATGTTATATACTGTAGAAGTGGTTTTTTTCGCGCGGAATTATTTTTCGCGTTTTTCGCGCACTCCTCTAAAATCGCGAATTTAAGTTCCCGCGAATAACTCTGGCCACATGAGGGCGAAAATCGTTCGGCGTTCGACGCTGTACCGTGACTACCTTGACCCTTTCTGCTCCCTGCAGTGTAGGCAGTTTAAGCAAGCCGCAAAAGATTGTTTTATCCCATCAGGCTAGATGTAAGGAAATGAAAATGAATCACCCTACAAACCCTTGCTCCTACAAACCCGTTGCACTGTACATACTTCTCGCATTCTCAAAATCAGCTTGTATGATACTACCACACCTCAACCGAACTGTTCAGTGCCCTGAGTGATAATAAATGAGAACTGCTAAAATCAAGTGGCTGACCTGCATACGGCCAGTACTATGGCCTCCTGCAGGGGCCCTAAAGGCCATCAGGGCATTTCCTCCCATGTCTGTGAGGAGAAGAAAGGAATTGACCTAGAATGCCGCCATCCACGTGAACAACGGATGTCTTAGTACTTGCCGAAACATGCCGTAGTGTTGACGGCGGCACGATATGCAAGAGAAAAGCACCCCCGGAAACCTGTGTCGCGAATTTAAGTTCTCGCGAATAACTCCGCAAACCAGCTCTGTTCGGAAACGCGAAAATATTTTCCACGCGGAAAAAATGACTTCTACAGTACTGCATTGAATGCGGCGACTGCTCTATGCAATACATTGGTGAAACCGGCCAACAAATGAACAACCGCCTTACCGGACACAGAACCGACACGTCCAACAAACTCCCCAAAGCAGTCGCCGAACACTTTAACGTTCCTGGTCACAATTTTGACAATATTAAACTATATATTCTAGAAACCGGGTTTAGATCCACACGTGACAGACGTGATAGGGAGTCTTATCTCATATACAAGTTCAACGCTCTTCACCCGTCCGGTATCAACAAATCACAAGGCACCCTAGAAACACTTCACAAATAAAATATGCTTTTCCCATCTACCTCCATTATCATCTGTTATGTTCTGCATGGCCACTGCTTTCTGCTCTCTTTATTGCATGCCACAACTTTGTATTACAAATATATATTAAAAAAAAAAATTTTGCTCGTTCTGGAATTTTCCCCACGTAACCACTAACCTCCTTATCTTTCGCTATGCTTGCGAATTCTTGCCTGTTGTCCCGTTTCGTCCACGTGTTCGTGAACCTTCCATTTTTCTGCAACCGGTCTGTAGCCTAGATCACTACGTTCACATAATCCCCTCCACACTCTAACAAAGCAGCCATTCACTCCCGCCGTAAAAACCCGTACGGACCTTTCTTCCCTCCGGGCTGTTGACCCACAATTCGCCTTTAAACACGTCACACCTAACCCTTTAAATACCATGCCAATGATGAGGACGGTGCCCAGAAGAAGAACAGTCTCTGTTCGAAATATCGGCGGCTTCTGTCCTGAGGAAACTCCCTTCCTACATCTCTACCGGTTCGCTGGATTTCTACCCATCTAAGTTACAAAGAATGACATTTAACGTTCGGTATCACGTGTCCGGAGCGTTTCTTCATTCTAATGTGATCACTTAGGGCACGCATACCTGGTAAAGGTTAAAATATGTGCATCATAGTAAAGCAGTAGGAAAAAACGCGGACGGGACGGAACACAGCACACGCAGAAGAACTGCCAACTCGCAACTACAGTTTATTGGGCGTTTATTCCGCGTTTCTTCCTGGTGCTTTGCTCTTATCGATACATACCAACTACCCCGTCCGTCCACGTTTGTGCAAAATATGTGCTTGAAGTATAGCTTACATTAACTTTCGTGTAGTTTTTAGATCATTCAACAGATCAACGCTTGAGGTGCTGATTAAAATTTTCTGGTTCATGTCGAGTTATTGTTGCACAAACAGTCTCACTATGATGAAAGGCAGCTGAGAGCTGTTGCGACTTGAAAGCGTGTCAGTGTCAAGATTGAAAGACAATTCTTCAGGTGGGCAAAGTTGTTCCATGTACCGACCACTGCGGAGTCACTCATCTGGCGACATAACTTGTGGACTTGTCAACCTGAGGATTTTTTGACGTGCGCCGAAGTTTTTAGCATACGCCACCCAAGAGAGAAGCTGGATTAGTCGTTAGCAGACCGAACCAATGTCGCGCAATGTGGCCTCCTCTGGCTTCCGCTATAAGGTAGTCATGTCCTGTGTGGTCTGGGGCACACCTAGACATGCTTTCATTTGGTTAGGATATCCTGGAGATTAGTTTCCGATGGCGCGAAAACGTGACTCCCTCTTACACCAACTGCTGATCCAATGAGGTGTGTAGCTATCTCATTGCAATGCAAGATGCGACAACCCAGAAACAGACAGGTAACGGAGAACGTTAATACGAGCTTTCTTTGATGCTTTCGACATCACGCTCCAAGGCAAAGAACAGCCAAACACAACTCCACTGCCTCTAATGCTCATGGTGCATGCGACAGGTGATGGCGACGAATGTATCGTTAAAGGGGTTGTGAAACCATTTCCAAACTTTTGAAGGAATAACGTTGTAAGAATTGATTTATGTTCACTAAACATGCACATCAAAACGCCATGTTTATGCGATCCCGCGTTGCCAAACTATTGCACTCCGAAAGTCGCCCGCTGGGCGGCTCCTCCGTCGCTCTCAAGTCTCAAGTCTCAACGCCTCACCTCTTTGCCCGTTTTTTTTTTTTTTTTTTTAGTGACGTTTCCATGACGACGTAGGCTGTTGTAAAGAGGGAGCCGGCCACCGGAGAACGGCCTTCGGTACGGTGACCTTCGGGTACTTCGGGCAAGCGTGAACGGATAAAACGTCCGTGTGCCTGCCGGCCGACGTCTCTCAGCGCTGTTCGGCGCCACCGTCGGCGGTGGCTTGAAAGAATCGCTGTTTTTAAAACCTAACAGTTAAAAAAACGTTCAAATGAACAATGTGGGGCTCTGCATGTCGAACCCATGGACTACAACGTATGAAGCGGAGCCATACATTTAGTGGATTGTATATGGTTTCTCAACCTCTTCAAGCCATTTCATGCGTCGCTGCCGATAGTAACCCAAATGACCTTTTTTCGTCAATAAACATGAGGCGCTTCTCAGTTTGCGCGATCTGCCAGAGCGTTTCCAGCTAAGCATTGATTTCATCAACCACGCCTTTCGCACAACAGCGTGTCGTTCTACACCTCGACAAATGCTGTCGGTCAGGACAGTGGGACAGAATGACTCCAAGACCCTGGAGAACTTCGGTAAGCGAAAGGAGCAAAAATGAGTCTCCAAGTCGCTGAGACCTTTGTGTTTCTCCAGGATCGGTCTTGCTACCATAGGAGAGTGCGCTGCTCGGAGTTACTGACTCCAATTTAGTGATTAACTGGTAAGAGATGTCGTCGAGTCCTGAAGCTGAGCGTTGCAAAAATGCCTGCCTTGACTTTCAACATAGTGATGTCCACAGTGGCTGGTTCTGGCTTCTTCAAGTGGCACCTCCGACTTTCCTGACAGAGAATTTGTTCAACAGTGATGATGGGACGCGAACAGGTAGCGTCGCCAACTGTACTGCAGAAGGTCACTCGAGTGATCTCTTTTTGGAAGAATCTCAGGGATTCATTGTTTAGGGCGATCACATTATATTTTTTCATCGGTCTGCGATTAAACTTCTCAACTATCATTGCGCAGGCGCTGCAGACAGTGCAGTGTGCACTGAAGTATCCGCTCAGGACGTGTGGCTGAAGCGTGGTGCACCGAAGACTCCTGATCTAGGATTCCCTAATGTCAGCACTAGGAGCAATGCACATATTGGTAAGTTCAGCAGCGTAGGCAGGAAAATACTTCGGGAGAATACTCAGGGAGAATAGACATCTCCCTGTTAGCAAACAAATGACGTCATAGTGTTCGACAGCGCCACCATTTTGGTAGAGTTGAACTACGCTCGAAGCTAGGGGGCGAAAGAGTTCGCGCCCGAAAGCCGCTGTCTTGAGGGGATTACGATGGTCCCCGAAAGAAACGCGACCTTCGGTCCTACTTTTCTTTCAATAGGAGGCAGCGAATAAGTTCCCATTCGTGGAACCCAACCCTCCCCTTCCGATTTGTTTCGGTTTCAGTACTGTATACCAACGTCATGATGACGTTTCTCGGGTAGAGGTATATTCCAAACGTGGGAGAAGGATGCTGAACTTGTTTGCCACTTCCCACATGCACTACCAAAGGTACGAGTTCTGGAGGGGAGGTGTCATGGATTGAACCCCTACTCGTGGTGGTGGTGGAACTGCATGCCGTAGTCAGCCACGCTTAGGTGGACGACGTCACTGGTATGGCAGGAAGGGATCGTGCATCCTTGGCAGACTTCACAGGGAACTGTGCCGACATTTGTGCTAAAGCGTCTGAAGAAAACCCAGGGAAAGCAATGCATGTTGCATTGCTGCAAACGCATATGTTGCAAATGTTGTTGATTGTGCCGTTCGTCCAACAAGACAGATAAGCTTAAATTCCTAAATATTAGGATGCTTTCCAAACACATAACAGGGTGATTTCTGCGAACATCCAACTTTGCAGAAGCACCTTCTCTATGTCAGGGTAATCATTTATAAAACATTTCAGTGATGCATATCTTACACTTGTAACAATGACATCCTACTGCAGGAAAGTAATTTTTTTTTTCATATTAAATATGTGCTCTCAACCGTCTCTTTTTATTCTGTAAAAATAAGCGCAGAGTGACAGGTCGGTACTGAATGAATCGGAAGGATACTCTTGATACACGTCTTCGGTGAAACAGGCAAATAAATATCGGCTAACGCTTCTATACTATTTGAAAAGAAAACCAAAGTTAAATGAAATACTTGGAAAGGTACACGAATATGACTAAGGCCTGGTAGTTCATGAAGAATGCATATTTTATTTATATTTATTTTGCATTTCTAACGGACCCAGAATGCATGACAAGTAGTCGGAGAGTTCAGTCGTATTTGGTAAAAATAAGGGAATCAAAGTATTGCAGTCTGTGAGCACCATTCTCAAAGGCAACAAACAGCACAATCAAGATCTGTCTGCACATGGCGCAGGTGACCTAGGTAGCTAGCCAATTCGTCGGAATAACATCCAGCGACGCAGCGTGCATTTTTGCAGTCGCACATCCCATGTAAAAATGGATATATACGTGTGTGTGTTCTCTTTAAAACCTGAGTATGGCTATGATGGTGCACCGCGATAACCAATGAAGAATGCCTGGAGTGCACGTGTGTTTCAACTGCCAATAAGGAATGTGCTATTTCTTTCGTAGAAACTTTTTTTAGACAATTAAGGATATTTATACAGTTACAAGGCACGCAAAAGTCTCGGGAGCAACATTCCGGCATCATAATATTTCTGCATATTTAGACGTTTCGGGCCACATAATTGCGGGAGTGTTTTGGAAGATTTTTGTGCATAAAATCCCAGGCCCTAGATATGACAAGTGGATAAATTAAGTGTGGACCATTTTTGGCTGCTTTCCACCACAGCACAGTATTCACAGTTCACTTGGGCAAGTCATGACCTGTATTTACTGCATTACTGTGGAACAGCATGGCATATTTACATGTGAAAGCAGACTTTGGCACTAAGCCCGTACCCACTCTACGGAGTTTTAAGGGACAGGCAACAACACTGGATAATTATGGAGGTTTGGTTTCACACAAGTCTCAGGTGGAATCAGACTGAATCATAAAATTCCTTGCAAGGAAAGAGGATAACGGTTTTAATAGTATAATCATCAAGATATTTCAGTCCCCATCTCTCTTATAAAATCATTAAATATTTATGGTTTTCATTTTACAAATTAGATGCTGCATCACATCCATGAAAGTACACCCATTCACACTTATGCCATGTGAAAAGAGGGTAGTGAAGATAATTAAACAGCAGCAATTTTATTATCAATAGTCACTGGCACAATCCTTCTATTGGCACTGCCTATTCTAAAATTAGAGACATATGCCCTCCAGAAATTCCAAGTAATGGTAACTGATTATTGCCGATTGACCCACATTGGTGAAAACAGGTGAAGATGCAATGTTTTTGCTGAAACAGACAGCGCTTTATCTACTATCGAGACTAAAAATTGGCGCAAAAAATTTATGTGCACTTGCTGCACTATGGTGGTTTGTAAATGAGGCTCTAGTATCGAAAAAAGGAGCACCAGACTTTATCCACATCACTATATCCAGTTCGGTAGAAAACAGACACATTGGAGCTGTAAGCTGCACCTTACAAATGAAATGGCAGCAGAGACAGACATCGTTAGCCATCGCCACTGCAGTACGTGTCCTCGTGTGCACTTAAAAAGTGCCTGGGTGTTCTGTACAAAACGCGGCAGGAAGGAGTCCATCGCAGATCTATTTCTTGCTGCCCTTTCGACTCTTGAACAAGGACTTTGGCTTAGCTAACGACTGGGGTACTTCGATTTCCGCCACATCAATATCCAGTGTTGCTTCAGATGTCGCGGATGCACCGTGCTCCACAATCGCTCCTGTGAAGGCAACCTTTGCTTCCTGTTTCCCCACCACATATTCTGGATCTGCCGATACATTTGCAACCTCTTTTGGAGCAAGTGGCACATCAGCACGTTCTTTTGACGGGGACGGTTGATCACATACATCAACAGTTTTCAGTATGGATTTTGATGCACCTGAACCCAGTCCACCGAACGCTTTGAGAATGTCACCTGGGCTTACAATGTCTCCAGCAGATGTTTCCTCCGGCTGCGACACACTCGAGTCTATGTAGGAGAACTCAATCTGTCCACTACTCTCGTCCTGCCAACGCACTTTCCTCGACCCTTCGTTTTCCGAGGATGCCAACTCATTTTCTTCTTGCAGTTCAAGACGATTTAACATTTCCCATATTTGCTGGTCACCACCATCATCTTTTGAAGTTGCATATTTGTTTTTATGGTACTCCTGCAGACTCTGACGATGCTTTTCGCGCCATGCTGCTTCCTCGGCTTGGTCGTATGGTTCCCGAATATCTACATATTCACCTTTGTCGCAAAGGTCGCCAGTGAATTTCATCCATTTGAGGTACTGGTCTCGTTCCTTGTGAAGCTCAGTCTGCATCGCTCGGCAGTGAGCAAGTCGACGTTCCACAATGCCCTGAGCCTGTTTTGCAGAACGCACAGCAAACCAGTTGTCGCCCAGGAGAACGAGGATCTCATTTGTGTGGATGAGACGACCTGGCATGAATGCCATGGAATTCAGCGGAACCATGACCTCATGTGACACTTTGTCCGCTATGGTGGAGAGGCGGTCGTGGAGGTGCTTATAGTCACTTTCAAACTGTGCCCAGCGTTCCAGTTTCTCGTCACATTTCTTTAGCTCCCTCTCTTGCCAACTTAGTAGCTTCTCCACAGGTGGCTGCTCCATTTCGTCAGTACAATTCCTTGGATCTGCAAAAAGCAAATCCGGAGGTTCCATCTTCGATGAGGTGATTTCTTCGACACATTTCCTAATCACTTAGAAGGCGCTAAAGGCATTCCCTATTGATACTTCTCAGCGGCTTTGCCTTCCGGTCGCAAAGCTCTATACGAGAGTCTGTTTCTGATGCACCGTTGACTAAGTAACCGTGACAAGGCAATGCCATTTCGTCACACATGCACAAACTGAGATCGCAAACAGAAGACGTAATGTGTTTTGCCTGTCTAGGCATTGTTGCACGCGATTTCAAACGTCGTAAAAGCATTACGTACCTGAACCTTAGAGGTGTTATTAAAACGTATTTTGAGCGCTATTACATTGTGGATTTTCTCACCGACTATTTGTGATGCACAGGGCGCTCATATTATTTAATATTAGAACTCAATGCGCTCGTGAATGGGACGTTCGGTGCACGCACACATAGAGTTGGTACAAATCAATATAAGATTGCCTCTCACGACATTGGAACAGTTGTGATTCACAGCCTCACACAGTAATATAAAGGAACAAAATATTGAGTATTGACTTACATGGTTCATTCACGACCCGAATGGTAAGTCAATGACAAATGTAAATAAACCGGATAAATCACGCTTGAAACGATGTCGCTACCGATTGGGTGAATTGAAGGGAGGTCGAACCAGGTCGAACTTCAAAGAAGGTCGATGAAGACAATTGAAAAGCTCAGTGCGTCTTGCCTTGTGGCAAGTTTTTTAAAATTTGGTATTGGTCCTGAACACTGAAGTACTTGAATTGCCGATCAAGTGTGCCGGCGCGGGCGTGCACAGTGATCATTCCGAAACTCAAATTCTAAAGCTATAAATTCAAACTCCTGCGTAATGTTGTATGTTCGTTTCATGTTTCTTTTCGAAGTAATTTGTCAATGATGACATTATATAGATAACAAAATATAAGAGTTGAAATATCCTTCTCCACTAGTTCATCAAGTCAAAGAAATTTTAAATTCTGGGCCGCAACTGTATACGGCGTTTGGCACTCACAAGCTGCAAATTGAGGAGGCCTCTGTGTAGGATTTGATGTAGAGTGATAACGATTTGCAATTGTGAATCTCAACTCTCAAACTCTCAACCATCACAACTGCTTCGCCGAAAATGTCTGGCAACGACGAGCAGAAAGGGAGGGGGAGGTGCCACAGTAATGGCGCTGTTCACGGCAGACTGGAATCCACTTGGGAAAGATGTTTACTACCGGTACGTGCACATTTTGCGTAGAAAACGCTTAGCAGTGAGCTAAGAATATGGTTAGCTCCTTTGGAACGTATTTGTATTTGGATTCACTGGTTGTCCTCATCCCGACAAACTTTTTCTGCATGTCTCGCTGATCAGCTGATGTACTGTGCTTATTCTTCTTCGTACTTAAAGCTTGCCTTCTCTACCTTAAAGCTTCTTCGTCGTCTTGGCATATTGACACTTAGTTTGGTTTACTTGACACACATGACACTGATTTGCATTATTTCTGGATTTCAGGAAATTTGAACTTTATGCGATGGGATGGCAGGAGCAGAATTTGTGCATCTCGGACTTCACTATCGCCGCTGCTCCATTTGGTGGTCCTATTGGTCAGTGGCATGCATATCTTTTTCTTACATCCCACTAATGTTACGGTAGCAAGTTTTCAGGTAATAGCCAATGTTCCTGGTAAAGTATAGACCTTGTTGCGTTACTCTCAAACCACTAATCTCCGTGCGCTCCTTAGCCTCGTTCCCAACGACGACACAACAGGGGTGGACTGCCCAAATTGCTCATTCCTATTGGAATGAATACTGGTGGCCGCCACCTTTAATGAGTATGATTGACGAAACGTAACATTCCATATAACTAGGGAGTGACTTTTTCGGGTTAAATCTGATTCTGCATGATTATTCCCCCCCGAACTGACCTCCGACTGATTCGGGTTAAACCCGATTTCTCCCCGAATTCCAGTCACTATGAAATCCTCAAGTAACGTTTCCACTGAAGACGAACAAAGGTCGCCACGTGTAACACATGTAAGAATGGGTCACTTATGTTCCCAGCAATGCACCCATGTGTGTCAACACTGTCTATGCCTTCGAGGATTACCGCTGGAAGGTCACGATTCCACACAAAAAAAGAGAGAGATTAGGAAAGGACTTAATAGACAAAAGGAGAAACAAAAACACCCGAAGGCACAATTATCGCCCGATTTCTCCCTGAATTACAGATTTCAAAATAGCGCCCGATTTTTACCCCCCGAATCTGAGAAAGGCATTTAACCCGAAAAAATCACTCCCTACATATAACTGGTCATCCGGTAAACATCTGAGTAGTGTACCTACGTTCGAAAGATCAAGGAGAAAGGAGATTGCTTGCTTCCATGTGCGATATGCACAGTTGTTCACATGAGGAGTGTTGGCCAATGCGATATCTGTCCTACACTGGTTCCCGAGCGGGAGAAAATGAACACGAAAAGACACGGAAATGAGGGAACTCTGCAAACGGCAGTCCACACATGCACAGTTCCTGTGACTGCCACAGGGTGGCAACACTAATGGCGGCACCCATTCCTTGAGCTGCGTTTTTGTGTATAGACGGGGATATCACATCACTGCTTCTTCACACTGCACACTGTCACACTGCTTCGGCTTCTGCATTGTGATAAAACAAATGAGGATGCACTCAGCGAACACGACCACCTTCGCATGTATTATTGAGATAACGGCATCGCATCCGCGCGATATCGTCCAGCATACACATTTACACCGTCGCCGCAAACCCAAACAAACGTCGCAATGATTGTTTCAAGCTCAACTGTCTCTCACTGCTTTTATACATCTATATGGAGACATTACATTACAGACACACTATGTGCGTTACACTTCTCGAGCACGAGGAGGCAGGCTACTTAGGGCCCCCATGCGGTAGAGGGTTGAAGTATTTTCATAACATAACAATGATAACCACTGCTGAGGGTAATGTCAAGTCAACAGCTCGTGGGAAGGCGGACACCCCAGCAGCACAAGTGGGACGCTCGAAACACTCTTTCCCTTGATTTCTCCTAAGCGCCGCTAGGGTGGCTCTCTTCCCGCTCTGCACAGAGCCGTATATTAAAAGGGAGTCTGGCCATTAATGGGTCATGCCTATACCTGAAGCTCCACCCACTTTTTCAGCTTTCCGACCAGTGAAGTCTTGAAATATGGGGCGCTATCAATCAGCCTATCCTCACTATTTGCCCCCCCTATCCAACATGGGCAGCGCCATTTTGGGTGGAAAGTGGATTGGATGGGATTGAAATGGATACGTCTCGCAATCTGCAAAAGTAGTGGATTGTTGGTGCAAATTTGATAAGCGCCACCTAGGGAGCGTAAGGGACGTCGGGAATTGTCGTCTGCTTCCGTCGTTGTACCACTGCCGGCAGAACCACCTGCTGGGACACATTCTGTTGTCGGTATGATTTTTAAACAAATCTACATAAATAGTTGGAATATAAGGGGCAAGAATGTTTATATCCATGAAATCCAGCTGTTAAAAATAAGATTGTACAGCACAGCGCCGTTTTTATGATGATTTCGTTGTGATCGCCGTGTTCACTAGGCCTAACACCGGCGACAAAACGTATTATTTTCAGTTAGATATTGATGCATGAGCATAAGTTGAAACTGATTTCCGAGAAATTTATATTAGGATGTACGTTTGCAGCGTAAAATCAGGGTAGTCTGTGAAAATTTTTTGTCACGAAATCCCCGCTTCACTATGTTTGTTTTCATCGCCATTTTGGGTGGCAGTATGGTGTCATGGTGACCCCCTTGGTAAAAAGCAAACCAATCAGAGGAGCGAAACTGTGATTGACAGGTCGAGCCTCTTTTTGTGACTCCTCCCAATGGCCAGACTCCCTTTTAATATACGGCTCTGGCTCTGCTGGTTGAAGGTGTGTTCAAATTACCTCTGCTTCAAGCTGTAGCAGCTTGGCAGCCAGCGTGCCGCGTTAATACCATACCTATACAGCATGCTCTCATTTGCTTTGCAACAGGAGAGAACTTTATATGTTGTCCTAGAAAATCTGCATACTGATTTAGTACCTTAGCACTGCCGAAATGTTATTGTCGTAAATTTCCTGTCTGGTCCACCATTTCTGGATCATGTGGAAGGGAATTCTAAATTTTCCTTCTGTCATGCTGTCAGTCTAAATACCATAGGCATTGCTGGCCATTTTCCATGTGCTCGAAGTATTGGAGGACCTTTTTGAATTGTTTTCCATTATTGCTGCGTTATATGTGTTTTTGCTGGAATTATGCTTTCTATGTACCTTCTACAGCTATCATAAGAGATGAGCGCAAGGCGTTGAAAGTTAAGCTTGGTTCCACTCGGCTAATTCACCTCTTCTCAGCGAGTGGCCATACGCTTGGAAACATACGGGTAAGCATGACTGGCTGGAATTTGCATTTGGAGTACGGAGCAGATTCATAGTTTGTGAAGCTATGTACCGACAGTGTTCGTAATGACAAAGCTTCTTTGCAGCACGAAGGCAACAGCATCGTTTCTATGGGATGGTCTCACACTGAAAGCTTGGTTTGCGTGCAGTCAGATGGCCTTATTTATGAATACAGTCTCACTGGCAGAATACTAGCTAACTTCAGCATGGGTCAGGTAATTTTATGTTCCTAATGTCTTATGGTACTTGCATAACAAATTGTGAAGGCAGTGTGGCTTTTCGCCTCTCCAACTACCTATAGAGGCGCTCGCATCGTCCTCAAGATGGCGGAGAAAAGAATGATTGTCAATGAATAAATCGCCCTGCTTCATGCCTTCTTCCACGAGACACGCTTCAAAACTTCTACAAATAACATAACTCGCACGTGGTTTCCTGCTGTCTTCGTTGTTTTCGTTCACGCCGCTCCTGCGATAGTATCTTTTTCCTCTTCCCCTTCTCAGCATTGAATATTCTTCTCCGCTGTAGTTTTGCACTGCGGAATTGAGCAGTGCTGTTACTGTTTGAGTTCTGTAAGCCGCAACACTCCATCGCACACGAAGGGAAGTCGCGGCAGTTTCGGGTCAGCACGTCGTTTACAAGACATCGCCTGTTGGAGGCTTACGTGTCTGTGTCATGCATGCTTGTAGACTGCCTCGGTGAATTCTCGTTGTTTACGTTGAATACAGTATACGACGTAAACAACGAGAATTAGCCAAGGGAGGCTACTAACATGAACGACACAAACACATAAGCCTCCAATGGGCTCACTGGTTCAAAGCAGTGGCAGGTGCGTGTGCCGGCAACGGATACTGTACTTTGGTAACTTCTGTTCAAGGAACTGTCTCGTCTCACTTACAAACTGTTGCGAAACCCATATCGTTTTTACACTATCGAGACTCCGATTGACCCACCCGCAGAATCAGCTATTTGAAGGACAGTTGCAAGCTTGCTTTAGCTGCTAGGCGTTTCGTCATTCCTCTCATGCAGTCACAGGGTCCTATAACGGGGAAAGTTGCAAAGAAGTGTCAAGTCACAGACACGTTGTGAGTGAAACCATGTCAATAAGGTCAAGTTAACCAAGTCAGAAGGTGCTTCCCTTGTCCGCCTTTGATGTGGTGTTGCCGGGAGCATGAGAGCGTTGTTACGGTTGCGCACGCTATCTGCACCGTACCCGAACTTTAAAAATTCTTCTCTCCACTATAAAAAAATTTACTTGTTTAAAACTTACTCCTTGTGTTCTTTGGGCATGATACCTTCTTCCAGCTTTCACTGTACTTCTTTCTGCGTTCTACCATTTTTGTTATTTCAGGTTAAAGTTGCAGTATTTTCGCCAAAGTTGCATTTCGCGTATTATTTTCTCATATCATTGTGTTTAGCCTGTCAACGAAACTTTTTTGGCTTGTAGTATCCATACTTATCTCAATGTTAAAAATAGTTTTGTCTCTTTACTTCTAGCGATGTAGTCCAGAAAAAATGCGAAACTTTGCTTTTCGAAGCATTTTTCGCGCCTCCTTTAGGATACATATGGCGAGTAACCAGAATATTTGCGACCCTCAGATAGGTAGATGGACACTTCTCCCTTGCGATATCTCTATAATTTTGGCGGCGGCATGCGTGGACTGCAGGGGTGGTCAGGGGCTGAACCCGTAACTTTAAACAGACACTTAGGGACAACTATTATGCGATGGCAGCTAAAACATTTGTTTTAGTGGTTTCCCCAAGCGATGAATCAGTATGAATTTTTATAACAAAATCGACGAGGGTCGAGCGTCACCTCTGGGACGTTTGGCATGGAATGACCCAGTACCGTAAGTACAGGATCCCACACACAAGAAATCTGAAATACGTATTGGTATAAAATTTGTGTGCATCAGTGAAAAGTGTTACCTGAAATTATCTCGATTTGTTTATTACTTAGAGCTTCGGTTGACTCCCAAAAATATGTGTTGAGTCTGTCTTTAACTATATAATTTTTGCAGGTTCCCAAAGACACATCGGTGCTTGAGTGCAAGATCTTTAGCACCGCAAACCGTACAGGGGTTGCTGTGCTCACTGGGTCGTACAGTTTCTTCCTTGTCGAAAACCTGTCAACTCATCGTATCCGACAGCTGGCAGAAGTGCCAGGTAAGTGTAACATGGCCTTGCCCAGTTGTAATGATGAGGGCAGTCTTAACAATGACCTTACGTATCGTAAAGTCCCTGTACGGGGTGCATCATGTGTTCTGTCTACATCCCATAGAACTTAGTCTGTACTCCAAAGCAGTTTTACATTCACATCAGTAAAATTTAGGACCTGCATAGCAAAGGTTAGGTAGGGATTAATTTCTAAGAGACTTATCATGTTTCATATAAAAAAATGGATCCCAAAACAACTTCTCGAAAAGCATGCAATGCTAGCATAAAATTTTGGCTACTTCCCTCTTGCAACTGAATATCCACAAGCAAATAAAGTCAAGCACATGAACAGTAAAATACAGATAGCAAAGTCACATGTCGGGTCTTCATGATGGGCACTGCCACCTGACGGAGCACGGGTAGAGGCATCACCTCTCAGTGACACAACGAAAGCACTTATATGGAAAACCATATTGTTTGCCAGTTTTCTTTCTTCATTTTGTATGTTTAATTTTTGTTACCTATCTGTTTCTTATGTTAGGACTGTCATCACCTCCTTCAAGTTGGGCAGTTGTTGCAGTAGACCAAGCAACTAAAGTTATTGTTGCAAAGGACAATTCAATATATGTGCTCGACGAGAGAAGCGGTGATGGTTGCATACTTGAGGTACTGTGCCTTTACAAATATAGTATTTACTGACCTGTTGTTGTAGTTGAGTGTACATAAACCCTGTCTTTGAAATGCTCTGTGTCTAGTTGATGTTCTTATTACACCTAGCAACCACAAATCTCAACGGCATTTTCTGCTGTGACAGAAATGGCAGTCTCGTTCGATCACAGCAGTATAGTTATGTTCCTAGATACTGGGTGCCTATGGATGGGCACTTCTGATTTGAAGGTGAGCTCAAACAAAGCCATCACAGAGTAAGTTTGTATGAATTATATTTTAAGTAAGATAGTCCTGTGCAGAAATGTCTCTGTGAAGTTGACACGAAGGCAAAAGCAAGGCCAAAGCAGATGATGTGGTAAGCTTGCTGCACCTGTTTGACTGTTCATTACTCTTGACTTCACATTAGTGAGAAGTAGACAGCAAAATATCATAAAGCAATACCGAGAGAAAGGCAGTTTGTCACCAAATTATGATGATGATTAGAGCCTGAAGTTTTAGGGTTTAACCCGATTCTTCCTCCGAATTTACATCCCGAATTGAAGGTTGCCTCTTTAGGGTGAAACCCAAATTTTACCCATCAAATTACCCTCACTGAGACGTCTGTAGGAAATGCGCACCACCTTGTTTGGCAGCAAGTGCAGTTACATCACCGTTTAGCACACGGGTAGTTTTTTCACCTGAACCCGCATGAATTTAGAGCCCATGCTTATTTTTTATACCCCCAAATTTATAAAAAAATATACATTCCAAAAACTTAAGGGTTTTATGATCAACATGTTCTAGGAACCTTCTCACTATCACTGAACATGCCCTTCAGTGAGCTTCTCTGGTGTGCACACTAAGCTGTCACTCCGTTTTTTTATTCATTTTTTTTCATTTTTTTAGTTATTTTTTAAAAGGGCACTAGAATGCACCTGTGCAAAAAGAAAAAAAAAACATCAGTGTGATAATGCGCACTAAATTAGTTCACACAGCGTTACAGTTTAGAAGAGAAACGCAATCAAAACAGAGCTGTCTTTAGTGGCAACTAATGGATCCTCAGGCAGCAGGAGAAGCTAGCGCATGCCTATCATGCGCGTGTGGATGTGGAACGGCTCCTGTCATAGCATTGTGTACATTTGCGGCATAATGCGGATTGCCCCATTTTCAATACCGATTTACCGAATTCTAGCCCACAACGGTACTCCCAAATGTTCTAGTGATAACAGTCTTCACGTCCTTCAAACAGCGATACCAGGATGTTTGGCATTCCTGCAGAATTTTTATGTCACAATTACATTGTCTTGGCTGAGAAACCCTACATTTCTGGAATCCACTGGCAGGGAGGTCCAGGAAGGTCTGGAAGCCAGAGGCGGCAATTCCCCTTGCAACATCGACCAATCCCAATCCTGACGGTCCCCATGTACCCCAGTACAATATTCATACGCATCTAAATATAGTATTGATCTGACTGGATGTTGATGAATTATGATAATTGCATGTGTTGATCTGACTAGAAGGCAGCATTTTTTCGATATGTATTTGGGTGAATACAAGAATAACGTCTTGCACACATTGTACAATTATCTATGTGGAACACAGACGTGAATTGCGCCAAGCCTTGGCAGAAATGTATCTGCGCTCTGGTTCCATATATTTCCAATCAGCATCATCAGGCTATGTAGATGGCGATACAGTGTTCATTTATGTCCAGTGTTGCACCTGAGTGTCAAACTCTCAAATGTACTGGAAATAGCTATGAAAATTTCTTGCGGCCACTAATTGGGACCCTACAAAATTGTTTTCTAGGTGTGGACGGAAAGCTGTCGTCTGCCATTGGGCAAATATCATGCTTGTGATCGGCCTTGAAAAGGACTTCATAAAATATCTTTTTGCATGTGTATCTCGCCTGTGCTGTGCTGTGCACAAAAGCCCTCATGAACGTACAGTGTTGTACATGCCCTGTCCAGTACATTCCTTAACAGCGACAAATACTTATACTTTTGATGATGCTGTGCATTTAGCCCAAGAACTGGATGGTATTCGTGTAATTAGTAACTCATCCCATGAGCTTCTGCAAAAGGTTCCAAGTAGGTTTCCGACTGGCTCAGTTATAGTAATTC
Organism: Ornithodoros turicata; assembly: GCF_037126465.1. NCBI lineage: Eukaryota > Metazoa > Arthropoda > Arachnida > Ixodida > Argasidae > Ornithodoros > Ornithodoros turicata. The sequence goes on along the minus strand of NC_088202.1, from coordinate 40,338,673 downwards.
TTGATATAAATTTCCTGCCCCTGTCTCACGCAGCTGTGACATGCCATCATAATCCACTGTTCACATTTGCAGACATCGTTACCGAAGTTTTGCGTATTGGATCCTTGGCACCAGGAGCCCTTCTCATGGAGGCCTTGTCTGAATTCGAGGTAGACAGCACACAAGAGTGCACATTTGCTCACGTTCAAGTGTTCTGCATTGAAGCCGATGGCACTACTGTATTACTACAATTAGAGCCTGAAGTTTTCGGGAAATATTTTCTTCTAAATTCGGGGGTAAAAATTGGGTAAATAAACATGTGCACTAAATTCGTAGGAATTCGGGTGAAAAATCGGGTGCTAAATTCGGGGAGAAATCGGGCTCAGTTACTCAAACTAACTGTACTGGTTAGGTACAAATGGTGATGCAATTGCATTTGCAATTCCCAATCCCAATTCGGTGAAGAATTGGGTTAAACCCTAAAACTTCGGGCTCTAACTACAATCAGGTCATGCATGCAGATGAAGAGCGAGACCTACTAATGCCACCCCTGTGTCTATCCCGATGTCGTTAACAACATACACCCGCGTCACAACCCCTTTAAAGGGGCGGTCGCATCCATTCCAGTCAGCTTCGAAACTATAGTGTCATTTAATTCCTCATGGACCACCTGACACCGGTATACAAAATCCCACGCGAAGGAGTGACGTAGTTTGACTGTTATTAGATGTAACACATCTCAAGAGCAGATGCTGGATGTTGAGAGTATGCAGGAATTCCCTCTATGGAAAAACGAGAAAACATCACTTCCTCGGAACATATCTGAACACGGCCTTGAGAAGAGGAATGCCGTGGCCGTGTGGGTGTCCCGCGGGGCAGTTACGGGGCACGTGGACGTCACCTTTCTCCTCTGAGTGCCGCCCTCTCACTCCTCCAGTCTGGGAGTGACGTCACGCTGCCGGAGCCTCTGCAGCTGGGTAGTTTCATTTTAAATCGAACAACGGATGAAAGTCGTACTTTTTAATTCGCCCAGAAAAAATATATGTTAGAGGACAGCTCAAACGAAGCAAATCGCACCACGTGCAACGCTCGTGTGTGGGGTAGTTTCTGCGAGGAAGAGGAGGAAAGTCTGAGGCTGCTTGAGCGCGCTTTCTTCTGGACTGAATTTCACGGGATCTAGCTCCATTGATTTTATGCCTAGGAACTGGAGGTTTTTTATGATTATAGGCTGCACCATAGACTCCGTCGACAGCTACCCACAGAACTCTGAGGGCCACAGATTTTCTGTTAAAAAATGCCAGACTTGGCGTAAACATTCAAAAAGGCCAAACTTTGTTACCAATTTGCTTCATGACGAAACGTTTGAGGACATCGAGCTTAGTGCCATTCGATAGGACATTGAAAGACCTTTCGTACTGTATAAAGTTCATATTTCTCAGGCCAATGCTTTCTGTGTTATTAGCTTGAGAATAGCACATGGTAGGCGAAAATTGTCAATTTTGCATCTCAATTTTCTCAAAAATTCCATCTTTGATTTCCTTGATTATTTTTGAAAAGGTGGCGTCATGCCTCTACTTTAGACGCCAAGTGAGACAATCTTTTATTTTTGCCCGAGAGACGTGCAGCGATTTTTTTTTGTCAGGCAGGATCCACGAGGCTGCGGCCTTGCGCGCCCCACCTACGAGCACGCGACCTTCAACCTCTTCTTCGCTACAGGTCTCCCGCTGACGGAGAAATGAATGACCACACTGCATGAGCTTGTTGTAGTGTCCCCAGAGCATCACTTTACGTTTACCCAATGGTCTCCCAGTTCCGTCAGGCTCATTCAAACCGTGGGAGAGTACATGATTTGCCTGTGCACCCTTGACGAGAAGCCCCAGTCCTCGAACATACCGACAAAGTAGTGAGAAGAAACAAAGCGCTTCGTAAAGATCTTTATCCAGTGGTAACATTGTAGCTTTTGTTTCACGTTGCCACCAGTCCCCCCGGCAGTGTGAAAGTCACATCCTTTTCATTGGTAGAAGAACGTTGCGGAAGTTTTGCAAAACATAAAATGTGCCCATTGCGAGACCCCTGCAGGTGATGGATGCAACCGTTGGATTAGCATCGTCCGATAGGTTTAGGTATGACCTTTCACATGATATAAAGTGACTGGGTTCAAGCGCATGGATGCCAAAAGGATTACTGAATACCACACCGAGGGTTCAAGGTGCCTACGGTAGAGCCCTGCATGGGCCGACTTTTACGGGCCCGACCCGGCCCGGGTGCATCGAAAAATGGCCCGGCCCGACCTGGGCCCGGACCTTCATATTTTTATGCAGCGCGACCCGGCCCGGTGACCCAGTGACTAGAGCCCGGCATAGTATTTCCAGTCGCGACGTACGCGTTTCTGGCGATTATCAAACAAATTTATCAGTAAATTTATAAGGAGAGAAGACAAACATACAAGTGATGGCGGTTTAACACCATAACCGCACCAGACCAAATTAAATCCAGAACGTACGCGGGCATGGGCGTTATCGTTACACTGTCAAGATTTTGCGGAGGTAGAGGATGCTGTCGACAAACCCCTTCTCCCAGTCCATACCCCTCTCACCAAGCTTTGCCAAGTGATTGTGAAATACGTGAGGAGTGACGAGCAATGTAAAGTGGCTTTCAGAATGTTCTAGAGGGTCGAATCATATGCCTAATGCAGTATCCCTTGCTTGTCTTTGCAAAATATGCACAGGAATGACACAAGCGCATGATGATATGAACTAATGCATCTCCATTGTGTGGAATTAGCTGCGTGGCCCGGCCGGGCTTGACTCTCGGAAACATATTTGTCGGCCCGGCCCGCGGGGTTAGCGTATTTTGTCGGCCGGGGCTCGGCCCGGCCCGGAGCACACAACCAATAACAAGCCCGGCTCGGCCCCCGTCTCGTTTGTTCTCGTTTGTTCTCGATTCGTTCTCGATTTGTCTCGTACGTTTTGCATAAAACAAGGCCTCTGTGTTGCCGTGACGGCTCGGGTTGAGGTGGATCGTACGCGGCTGTGGTTTCCGTTCCAATTGTGCTTTGGTGTCGTTACTTAGTGAACAGTATTGTGCCTGTGTGTGCAGCATATATATGATACGACTAAATACATTCCATACATGTGCCACTGTTGTATGCTGCGTATGACCATTCTAAAAAGAAAACGCTTATTTGGCGATGTGTTTTGGGGTTTCCCACAGATCGCGAGCAGATGAGCTCTACTACTTTACTTTGGTATCTATGTTGCCCTCCTGGTATCAGTAAGATATGGTAAACTCAATGTTACACAGCTATGCATTCATCGGTCCGCTCTTTTGCCTCGGAGATACCAGTGTCCATACAGTTCAGAGCCCATAGTGTTGACCACAACATGGAGAAGTCATGATGGTCGACGACCTCTTCAAATGAAAGCACTGGTAACTGCGCCGCGTCTTCATGACTATGCATTTGTAACCAAGAAGAAGCACTGTATTTCAATCTGAATGTTTGTTCACACTTAGCAGCATCACTTACGAGTCTCCGGGACATTCGTGTTTCGAAATCAAAGTTGGCGGAGCTTGCGCTCCATTTCCATAAAACGTTTTATCAAGAAGAGCAGACATGTCGCCTGTACAGCGTTCAGTTCATCACCTGTCCTTTCCACGACGTCCGATGAACAACGACGCTTCGTGCTCATTGGGCTTACCGGTGCCGCGACGCCGGAGAAATCGCAAAAAAGAAAGAAAAAGACTGCGCGGTCACATGACGTCAGCGGCTGGCAGCCGAGAGAGGGGGCATTTCTGCCACGAGATTCAAACCTCCCTCGCGAGCCAGGATTGCGTGCCACGCTCAAACTTTTTGTGCGAATATGTATCACAGGGCTCAGAATCTTAATTTCTACTTCTCCCGTCATATTTTATTCCGATCATTTTTCCATGCTCCTTTAATAGGCAGGATAACCTTGTGGTTTAAAAACAAGGGTAGTGGCTGAAGTGCTTCCTTTACCTGGACCAACCATAAATCAAGTCCAATGAGCTCCTAAGTGCAAGAATTAATTATGGTCCTTTCTGTAACAAGGATATTGCACTCATGTTAAAGACCAAGTTAAGGTGATTCTTGTTTCTTGACATGTAAGGACAGTTCTTTTAGCAATTTTTCCTCCCCGAAAAGTTAAAACCTTTTGGGCCTGCTTGCACAAACGTTGGGGGGAGTTCCTCAGCAGCTTTGACAGTGCTCTACACACAAGCAGCGTTGATGACGGTAGCACGTGCCCAAAGAAGCTACTGAGGATGCCACTGAAGACTTTCCTTAATGTTAGTGCAAGAGGGCTCTGGTAACGAAGCGAGCAAGTACCCAACAACGATACTTCTATTGGAGACTGCTATATAATCATGTTTGATTTTGTCACAAGACTAGCATTTGCACCAATGTTTTCTTTGCGTTTTCCCCACTAGAAAAAGAGTTACAAAGCTGATGAGTACCTACGGATGATCATTGATGACAATAATCTCGAGTTGGCAGTCTATCAGTGTATCGATGCAGCAACACATCAATATCCCCCCATGTTCCAGAAGAAATTGCTCAGGGTAAGCACCACTTTCCTGTGTTATGCATTGATTGTTCCTTAACAAATATTCTTGGTTGCAGGCTGCATCTTTTGGAAAGTCATTTATTCCTAGCATGGATCCTGAGAGCTTTGTAAATGCTTGTCAGACACTGCGTGTCTTGAATGCTGTCAGAGAACACACTATAGGACTACCTCTCACATACACCCAGTATCCTTGTGTGCTATGCATTACGCTTGACCTCACTTGCACAGGGCTTCAACAACACACTGCTGCCCTCTCGATATCCAGGGAATATCCAAGAGCAGACATTGGGACACCCTTTTTAGATCCGTTTTATGTGCGCCAGAGGGGCAAAGTGAGACAAAAATTCAGGTCTGTTGTAGGTTCACTGGATGTCCACGGCGGACAAAAACTGACAGCAGTGGGGA